>NC_044253.1:29942194-30578694 GCF_003957555.1 Calypte anna
TGTAGCACTTGGCTTAGGATCTGGCAACATCACAGTTCTGAGTTAAATGAAACACAGCACTGCTCGTGGTGACTGGTAGTTCTGTTGAGCTCAATCTTTTGTCTGTCTGAAATACCCAGGTCTTGATTCTCCCACTGGCCTGGACTTTTCGGATATCACCGCTAACTCTTTCACTGTCCACTGGATTGCTCCTCGTGCCACCATTACGGGCTACAGAATCCGGCATCACCCGGAGCATGTTGGTGGCAGACCAAAGGAGGATCGTGTGCCCCCCTCAAGGAACTCCATCACCCTCACCAACCTGCTTCCAGGGACTGAGTACGTGGTCAGCATCATTGCCATCAATGGCAGGGAGGAGAGTGTGCCCTTGGTCGGCCAACAAACAACTGGTAAGCCTTCTGGCTACGACTTACTGTGAGGATTTTGGGTGTCCTGGCAAAGTAGTTGCTGGTAAACCAGACCTTCCCTACCAGCTGGTGAAACTCAGCTCATGAAGAAGTGCCTGTGATGCTGAGGTAGGGCCTGATTTAGCAAAAGGTGGGAGGACCCATGCTACTTTCAGATCAAGTCAGATGTCTTTAGGGCCAGTAGAACTTTCCTCATTAAACCCAGTCCAATACTGGATGGTTTCTAACCAGATCCATCAGGCTAAAACTAAGGCAGATGTGCAGCAGGGGAGCACAGAATGATAGGTGGAATATGTAGCTGATGTTCATTACTGTATTTAACCTCTCTCTAAATTGTGTTTTACTAGTGTCTGATGTTCCAAGGGACCTGGAAGTCACCCCCACCAGCCCAACAAGCCTTGTGATTTCCTGGGATGCTCCTGCAGTGACAGTCAGATACTACCGGATCACTTATGGTGAAACAGGTGAGGGCAGGCTGCTGTGGCCACTCACAGACCAGAAACTCTCCTCTGAAGCCATTAGAGAGCCACAGCAAATAGATAAGGCGAGTTTGACTGTAACAAGCAAAAGCCTCATGTACCTCTAAGATTTCTGTAGCATATTTAGGGAAGATTGTCAAGTATAGGCATCTTTTTTTTTTTGAAAGAAAAAAAAACAAACTAAAAAAGTGCAAATTATTTTTTGTTTACCAAAAAGGGCATCTGGAGCACTGCAGTCATTTCAGAGCTGGTTCTGTGTACTTATTTCATTGTTTTCCTTGGGGTGGTCTGAAAAGAGCTTTGACTCAGCAGCCACTGAAATCAATATTTTTAGATTGATGCATATAGGACTGTCCTGTTTCTTTGTAATGATATAAAATGTATAATTTAGATATTCTCTTACATTTGTTTTTTTCACCTTCCTCTCCTTAGGTGGAAGCAGCCCTGTACAGGAGTTTACAGTGCCTGGCACTGTGTCAACTGCTACCATCACTGGCCTCAAACCTGGTGTAGACTACACTATCACTGTATATGCTGTAACTGGCCGTGGAGACAGCCCTGCCAGTAGCAAGCCAGTCACTGTCACCTACAAAACAGGTGAGACCTGTTTAAACAACACAAAAAAAACCCAACAACCCAAACCCTGTAGCTTTGTGTTGAGTTATTCCAGTGCATCACTGCCCCCTTGGTTTCTTTTAGGAGCCATGTGCTATGTTGTAAGTCCATTGTTTTCCGTGGAGCTGCATATATTGGTGGCCCAGCATGATAATGAAATGACACAGAAGGGGGGTTGTGGACTTGGGCTTTTGAAGGAGGGAGACCCTGTAGAGTCCAGATGGGGATCCAAGCAGTATTTGTTTGGATTTTGCAGAGTGAAAATCTTACTGGGCTCTCGTATCATATCATCTGGTATCTCATCATATTGGTTTAACTCTGGTGCTTCTGGTGCACTGTCACATTATGTAATCCTGATGAGACCTGACTTTCTAACTCCAGGACTGTCATCTCACTCCTGATCTGGGTGTAGCCTTTTCCTACTCCTATTGTAGCTGCAGATAAAGGCATTTAAGTAGTGTTTAAAACAACAAAATTCCTCAAATAACATTGATATGAGTTCAGTCACCCACACATCATGGTTGAGGCTTTTTTGCTCTGGGCTAGCATGAGGGAGAAATAAATTGTAGCATGTGTTTTCTGTTCTAAGAAGCACAGCCTAGAAAAGGAAAAGCAAAATAAAATTGATCTAGGAGGCATTAGTTGAGTGAGGGCTTTCTGCACCAATATGTTGAAACAGAACACTTTTTTTTGCCCAGAAATAGACACACCATCCCAGATGCAAGTTACCGACGTCCAGGACAACAGTATCAGCATCAGGTGGCTCCCTTCAACATCCCCAGTCACAGGGTATCGGGTGACAGCAGTCCCCAAGAAAGGACATGGGCCCACAAAAACTAAAAATGTCCCTGCAGGTAAGAGTACCTTACATTCCTCACAGCATCTGTAAAGAATTCAAGATGAGACCATTAGAATCAACACTGTCAGGCACAAGGCATATGCTGGAAGCCAATTTTTTTCCTGCTTGTACTTTCTTTTGCTGTCTTGCTGATTTCAGTTGGGTTTCATCAGGAAGAGCTAAGGCAAATTTTTTGCCTTGAAAACTTCACACTTCTTTGGCACTGCTGTGCTGCAAATATTTTTTTCTTGGCAGCCTCAGCGTCTCTGAAAGGTACCTGTATTTCAAAGCAATGCTATTGGATTTTCTAGCATCTGACAAAAATTCTTGTCAGTCTTATCCCAGAAAATCATGAAAGCTGGTTTTCTCTTGCTTTATTTTGTTTTAACTGTGCTAATTTGCCCTTTTAGATGTGGAGCTTTTGAGCAGATAGAAATTGCAGATACCTTGTCGTGAGCTGCCAGAGAAGCATAGTGCAAGCAAAGACAAACTTGATATGTCTGCCCTGTCTCTGATGACAAGGAAGGACTTACACAAGCCCTTCATCAAAGGCTGTGTAGAGGCCAGTTCTCTGTACCTTCATGCAGCTGCATGTGGACTAATGTTGTTCTTTTCTGCCAGATCAAACACAAGTCACTATTGAAGGTCTGCAGCCCACAGTTGAGTATATGGTCAGTGTCTACGCTCAGAATCAGAATGGAGAGAGCCTCCCCTTGGTTGAGACAGCTGTCACCAGTATGTATTTCACTTCATGGTAACAAAACAAATGTTTTCTATTGATGTCTGAATCCACCATGCAGTATCACTTGCCCAGTGAAAGCAAGTGGCAGGTGCCCTGGTCTCCAAGAGAAGGCAAGGTAGTCTGCCCTGTGGCAAAAATGCAGCCCCTCTCCTTCAAACACTGGCAAAATGCAATTCCCTGCCCCTTCAAAATGCTGTGCTTCCAATTTTCTTTCACTAAAGCTGCAAAGTCTTTTGGGGTTTTGTTTGCCATCAGCCAATCGGTGCAAAAAATGTGCAAAGATCTTATTTCTGAAGCTAGGTGGTAAAGGTGATTGCTGCTAAGGCACTGGACTGGGCTTGGGAGCTCTTGCCCTGCACAAGGGAGTAAAGGAAACCACATGAATTGTATCAAGTACTGGGGATGAAGCCTTTTTTCAGGGACAGCTCTGGGATAGGGATTTACATGCACTTCATTCCTTTTTTCAGGCTTGTGTTCAAAACCACAGCTTAGGCCCAAATATTTGGAGTCATCCTAAATACAACAGGAGCTTCTCTGAAGCTCTGCACAGTTGGGAAAATAATCAACATCAATTTCAAATCAATCAATTGCTGGACAAAAATCACCTTTGCCAACTAGAAAATGTAGAAGATGAATATAACATGGCAAATAAAAAAGCTGAACTCTTATAGAAAAGTGTAATTTCAATTCAACATGTAAATGCAATGCCAGACCCTCCCACTTTCTGTAACAAAAGGGCATAGCTCTGTGGTAGCCACACTAGACTTCTGTGGAGCAAGGCTCCCTTACCTTGCTGTCTAGCACTGAGCTTTCACCTCACCAGGAAAATCCAGTTAATTGGTCTAATTACAAAGTGTGCATATCACCCAGTTGCACCTGTGGACATTTTCTGTCTGCTACATACAAAGCTGAAAAGTTCCTTTCTAACTGATTTTAAAATGTAATATACTGAATAATTTGCTTTCTTGGTAAGTGTGTTAATTGAATATTAATTTATGAAAGAAAATAGCGGAACTGATTCTCCTCAGGCTGGTGCTTTGCATAGCAGCTTACAACAGTGGAAGGCAAATGCAGCACAAATCTAAACTTCCCGAGTCAGATGGGTTGTCTGCTTCCTCTTCTAGGAACCAGTTACTGGCTCTCATAGTACAAATGGGTCTCAAAATTCTTATTTTTTTTTTCTCTTGACCACTTTAAGGTAGTGTAATGTGTCTAGAGTTGGGTAAAAGGGGTTCTAGTGCCAAGGACATCCAAATTTGGGTAAGGGTTTGATGTCCTCACTGGGTTGAAGGTGGTAATGCAGGTCTTTTTGGTTTTGTAAAGACCAAGATTGCCTTCCTGCTGTCTGGCACCCGCAGACCCTCAGCCTTACCCTGCAGGGGTGTAAGCATGTGTGCAAGGTGCAGCACAGAGGAGAATCAAGTAGCCTCTCTTCCGCATCAAACCAAAAACTGCTTTGCATGTAATAGAATTGCTTTTTATTTTCCTCACCCACGACCTGCTTTTTATCACATAACCTCTTACCGTTAATTTGCCTAACAGACATTGACCGCCCTAAAGGACTAACATTCACTGAGGTGGATGTTGATTCCATCAAAATTGCTTGGGAAAGCCCGCAGGGGCAAGTCACCAGGTACAGGGTGACCTACTCAAGCCCTGAGGATGGAATCCATGAGCTATTGCCGGCCCCAGGTGGCGAAGAAGACACTGCTGAGCTGCATGGCCTCAGGCCAGGTTCTGAGTACACTATCAATATCGTTGCCATATACGATGACATGGAGAGCCTGCCCCTCACTGGGACCCAGTCCACAGGTACACCTTTCACTACACCACGCAGCAGGCCATGGCAGCAGTGGTTTCTGCCCTGTTGGGTCAAGTGTGCTTCCAGGTGCAACTGGTTCTCCATGCTGGGGAAGCCCCAGGGGCAGCCGAGAGGATGTGATTGCTCTTGGAAGGTGGCATAGCTGGTGCTGGAGAGCTGGCTTGCCAGTGGAGTCAGCCTATGTACAGAGTAGGAAAGGCAGGGAATGCTGGTTAGATTTAAGGAGCAGATTCTAGAGAAAGGAGGTGTGTTACTTTCTCTCCGTCCTGAAGTGGATCAGTAATGTCTGGTCCTTAATCTGGAGCCTGCCTCATAGTGAGCCACCCCCTCACAAGGCTCTTGTTGTGTATTCAGAACACTGGGCAGCTGCAAGCAGAGGCAGCTACCGATAAGAGAGAGATTAGGGTAGCTTTCATCCCCCAGAGTCCTTGTTGTTGGATGGAGAAAAAGATCAGCATGAAGGGCGTGGAAATTGGTTATCCCTCAGGTCTTACAGAGCCTCTAGATCATTCCCTAACATTGCCCTAAGGACAACAGCCCATGAGCATGCCCACACCCTGCACTCACATCACCTCCACGAGAAGAGGACATGCTTGATTCAGGAGAGTCCCGTAGGTGCCAGTCTGATCCAACTCTGTGTAGAATACTTGAAATACTGCTTTGTAAGAAAGGAAAAGGAAGCTAATTACTTTCAGCAATATGGAATCCATTGCAAAGCTTCCAGCATTGCCAAGCATGTGTTTATTATAAAGGTAATTTGTAATAAAGGTCTCCTGTTCATTTGTGGATGAAAAGTCAGCATTGTAATTCCAGAGGTGTCATGAAGACAGTGGTTCCTAGTCTACAGATTGCTATACTAAACTGAAGCAAAGTGCTGTAATGACTGAAACAGCCAGCTGACTACCTGCCAAAAATGCAAATACAGTAATTTTTAAAACCCACTCTCTGTGGTTTACCCTTTTGTGGGCTGTTCAAAAGCAAATTTGAATTCATAGAAGAATTTCTATTGATGCTCAGGGGCTTTAGATTGAGCTTTGAGCAAAGCAACAGCGAAGAATTATCTTGTATTTCCATTCAGTAAAATTAGAAGACTTAATAGCAACATTCTAATATTGGGCACTATGGAAAGCTGTATTTTTCCCCTGTTTACAGCCCAAGAATTACCAACAGTAAGGCAAGGAAATGTTTCAATGGATGCCTCTTTTCTTATGCAAACATTTGTTTTTAAGGATCCCGGATGTGTTAGCTCATAAACAGACTCTTGTGTGATGAGCCTTATGGCCACCACAGCTCTGCTTTTCCATTGCCTTGCTCTCTGTGTAGTAATTTACCCTCGTGTAAGTGGCTGTAAAATGCTTCCCTTCTGCATTTGCAGTGTATTTACATCCTCCTTGCAACTCCTCAGCCTGCTTCCTACTTACTGGTATAAATCATCTATTGTATTTTAGAAATGAACAGAGATAGGCAAGGACTAAGAAGCAGGACTAAACCATTAGCTATGTGATGAGAAAGCAGAGACAGGCAGAATAATTAACCAGGCCTAGAACAAATTTAAGCACCTCCCAGAGCCTTTGTGCAGCAAGTGGTATTTGCCTAACTTCAGGGTCGAATCAAGTTCTCTTTATTTATGCTGCAAAGTGTCAGTGTAGTTTTGAGAGTCTCCTGAATACCTTGTCCCCTTCTGTGGTGCTTTATGCCCATGTTTGCAGAAGGCACACCCCTTTCCTGCTTGTGTATTTTGGGCCTAAACCTAACTCACATTCAGAAGAGAATATTGTTTCATCCAAGACTGTTACCTTTAAACTAACCATATACCAACCCAATTCTTGCAGCAATTCCACCTCCAACAAATCTGAAGTTTACTCAGGTAACTCCCACCAGTCTTACTGTCAACTGGAATGCACCAAACGTTCGCCTCACTGGCTACAGAGTCCGAGTGAACCCCAAAGAGAAGACTGGTCCTATGAAGGAGATCAACCTTTCCCCAGACAGTACATCTGCTGTGGTGTCTGGATTAATGGTAACTCCTTTATTTGTGTTGTGGGAAGAAAATATTGCAACTGAAGCAATTTCACATTCCTGTCTCAGGAACCTCAGTTGAAGGAGATCATTACAGCTGCTGAGGGTCTGACTCTATGTGAAGTCTGAGCAGCTATCAGCTGTAGCTGTTGTTACCATAGCTTTTAAAATGCAAGGAACTGGCCTGCTGAATCTCCATTCTTTCCCCTTCCTCATTTAGCACAGAGAGACTAGATACCTTCATTGAATGCAAATTGTCAGTTTCACAATCAATAGTAACCCATTAAAATGCTTTTACTCATCTTTCATAAAAAATGTGAGAAAGTGACCTAATGCAGAGGTTTTCAAGCTGAGATATGGGAGCTCTGGCAGGCTATTGCTTATTTTTAAGACACCTGCAAAATGTAAGTAAAAAAATGCAAGTCTCTTGTGAGTAAGAGTACATTTGCTATATATCCATCTTCTCCACTGGAAACATTGCAGGACTTCCTGAACTGGAAAAGGCTGAAAATCACTGCTTTTATGATTCCTGCTATCTTAACAAGCTACTGATCTATTTTAAACAATTTCTATGAATAATTTTCAAAAATTATTAAAATTTAAAAAAATTTTTTTAAACATTCTAATCTCAGTGGACTTCTGGTGCCATCAAGGACAAAAGAGCACATTGTGACTTCCATTCTTCTCTTCACAGTGAGAGCACTGTATCAAAGCAAATGACATCCATTAACCCCAGGAAAAACAGGATGTAAATTAGGTTATTCTGAAGGCTCAGCTTTGAAGCACAGATTTCAAAATTAGGGATGACAAATAAGCTTCATCCTGGATTTTCTCTGCTCTGTGGTGTGCACATGTTCACTACTAGTATTATCAACAGCACTGCTTATCAGGGTCCCTCTCTGCTTTTATTACAGCTGGAAGTAACTGGAATTATC
The DNA here is from genome assembly GCF_003957555.1 of Calypte anna. Classification (NCBI taxonomy): domain Eukaryota; kingdom Metazoa; phylum Chordata; class Aves; order Apodiformes; family Trochilidae; genus Calypte; species Calypte anna. The sequence goes on from NC_044253.1 coordinate 29,950,052, forward strand.
CTGTCAATCCTTCACTGAGTTATTTTGAGGTTTTACACTGCAGTAATTGGTGACAAGAAATGTGGCTCCACCGAACACTGAGCAAGGGCAGGAGTATTTCCCATTGTGCCAGGTCCTCTTGTAACATGATATAACTTTGTCCATTCTAGGTTGCAACCAAGTATGAAGTGAGTGTCTATGCCCTAAAGGACTCTCTGACCAGCCGACCAACCCAAGGGGTGGTCACCACTCTTGAAAGTAAGTAATGGGCCACCACAAGTGACCAGTTAGGTCTGTTCTGAGTGCAGAGGCTGAGATGCTACTCTCTGTCAAAAGTAGGGCTTTATACAAAGCTCCAGCAAAGGCCTTTACAAACACAAACCTTTACACACAAGCTGGTAAGGTTAACAATGCCCACAGTACTGACAGGAGACCTTTTCTTTCTGGTGCAGATGTTAGTCCCCCTCGCAGGGCTCGTGTGACAGATGCCACTGAGACAACAATCACCATTACCTGGAGAACCAAGACCGAGACCATCACTGGCTTCCAAGTTGATGCTGTTCCAGCAAGTGGCCAGAACCCCATTCAAAGGACGATCAGCCCTGATGTTAGGTCTTACACTATCACTGGTAAGTAAAGGGCTTCTGCAAGTTCAGGAGCTTCCAGGGTCATATCAAAAGGTAGACTGAGTTCTTGTTTAGCAGTTGAATTTTCTTGATGAGAAATAGTATGGGAATGAAAGGTAAGAGAGAACATCTGTCATAAAGGATATTCTCCAAGAAGTTGCTGTTGACAGACATTCTGTTGTCTCTTTTAGATGGCCATCTCAGAGCATTAACAGTTATGTTTCCACTTCATTTTAGGCTTGCAGCCTGGCAATGACTACAAGATCTACCTTTACACTCTGAACGAGAATGCTCGCAGCTCCCCTGTAGTGATTGATGCCTCCACTGGTAATGATCTTGTCTGACTTTTCTGCTCACACTAACATAATAATCATTTATGGTCAGGCAGAAGTTGCCTATATCTGATCATATATATTATTTACTGTGACTTGAGTTTGAGAAGTGTGTCAGAAGATGCAGTTCAGGTGAAGAATATGCTTGCTTCTATTACATTTGACTTGGTTCCTCTTGTTTTCACCCAGCTATTGATGCTCCTTCCAACCTGCGCTTCCTTACGACCACAAGCAACTCCCTTCTGGCTACCTGGCAGCCTCCACGTGCCAAGATCACTGGCTACATCATCAGATATGAGAAACCTGGCTCACCAGCCAAGGAGGTTCTGCCTCGGCCTCGGCCTGGCACCACCGAGGCTACCATTACTGGTACCTGTCTCTGTTTTGTTTGGGAGCTCTACACCTGAAACACATAAATGTGAAGAGGGAGGGGGAAGGCCTGATGATAACACATGCAGGTGGTCAGCTAAAAGAAAGACATTTCCTGTCCTACAAACACAGTGCACTTCTCTGATCAGGTCAATCATCAGATTTGAACAATCCACAGATGTTTTCACTGCCACCACAACTGTCATCCACTCAAGGAAACAAGCTGGTGGTGCCCCATCAGTCATATGTGCTGAAGACTCATTATGTTTTGTGTCTGCAGTGTCCATGATCCCAGCTGACACAGATTTCAGACTTGCTCTGAAGTGGAGGAGGCTGGACTCTTTGTACTGTCGTGAAAACATCAGGTCCAAAATGCACATACCTATACTATAGCCATAGCCATCTCCCATTCTGCTTCGATCCCACACAAAACCATAAAAGAAAAGCAACTCTGAAGTTTAAGATTGCTTTATGTCCTTCCTCCCTCCCTAGGTTTGGAACCAGGAACTGAATACATCATCTACATCATTGCTGTGAAGAACAATCAAAAGAGTGAACCACTGGTTGGCAGGAAAAGGACAGGTAAAACAAAGTTCTGGATTGTTGTGTGCCAGCAAGAGATAATGTCTTCTGCTTGGGGAATACCATCACAGGACTGAAATATTGATGTTACTGAAAATATCCTGTTTGCACTATTCAGCCACCCCCTTTTTATGAGTCAAACAGGCTTGCTGAGGAGGTTTTCCTTTCTAGCATGCAGGAAGTAAGATCCTGAAGTTATGTCAATCATATTTAGCTGTGTTTGGACACTAATAACAGAACAACATGCTTGATTCTTGCCTGGTTACCTAACAGATAATTAAATCAAGGTTAACACAATTTCATCTAGTACATGGCAGCATCAAAGGCAGAATCCATTCATTTGTTGGCCATTGCATTTCTCTGACTTACATCCTCCACTGTGCAAGACTGAGGCTCCTGTTTCAAGCAAAATACCAGCTCTATGTCTGAATGTGACCAAGGACCTTGTTTCTTACTGCTCATTCATGATTTTCCTTAAACTGAAAAACTTGAGTATCTCTTGTAATCATTTCTTCTTAATTTGAGCAGTGGTGGCTTCTATGGGTTGCAATGTTCAAAACTGTTGCATTGGTACATGCATGAAGATTTCATACCCACACGCTTCTTATGCCTATGTATGAAAGATAAATATATATAATATATAAATATATAGAGATAATGCCTTCATAATCACAGTGAGGTCATAAAAAGTGTGTTGCATCTTGGGATGATCCTTGCTTCGAGCAGTGTACAGCACCCACTCCAGCTGTTTAATTGACCATGGTTGATTTGCCACACTTTGCTTTATGGGCTTCTAACCTTTTTTTGGCCAGATGATCTTCCCACGTTGATTACCAGACCACACCCCAACCAACCCGACATCCTCGATGTGCCTTCCATTGATGAGGGGACCCCTTACCTCACAAACAATAGGTATGACAATGGAAACGGGATCCAACTGCCAGGCACTTCTGGGCACCCCCAGACAATAGGACACCAGGGCCAACAAGTCTTCTTTGAGGAGCATGGCTACAGGCGGCCTGTACCCACTACAGCAACTCCCCTTAGGCCGGGGTCGAGGCGACAACCACCGAACGTCGACGAAGCCATCGAAATTCCTGGCTACCAAGTGCCTGTCATCGTGGAACCATTCTACCCTCACTCCCGTGGGCCCAGGAGCAATGACACCACAGGTCAAGAAATTCTTTCTCAAACAACCATCTCTTGGAGGCCGTTGCTGGAGAGCTCTGAATACATCATCTCGTGTCAGCCAGTCAGCCAGGATGAAGATACTCTGCAGGTAACTGAACTGGCTTTGCACTGTGTAACCTCATCTGTTGCAGCATCTGTCTCCTGTCCCTTTGCTCTGTGCTAAATGGGAGGCACTCAGAGTTGGCTTAAGGGTTCTTTTTAACTTTGTAGTTGAGAGCAGGATAAATACCTCCCTTCTCTTCTGTGTGGAGAAGGTCACAGGACAATACTGCTAAAGCAGAAAGCCCTTGAAATGCTGTCAGTATCAACATTTCACCAGGGAAGGAAGGAGTCAGGGAGACAGACAGAAGTTTTGAAGACTGAGGTGCTGCTTCTCCAAGCTAAAGGCTTCCTTAGACCTTTTCCTTTGTCTCCTTTGGTTTCTGTTTCCCTGCAGTGGTAGTACTAGCAGATCCCCAGAGTATTTGAGTTAAACTTGGTATTCTTTGAAGTTCTCAGAATATTCAAGGGGATTGGGCTGGTTCCACCATGTTATAGGGCACAGAAGTCACCCTAAACACATGGTCTTGGGGCCACCTAAGGACTCTTCCAGTGACTTGGCATTGCTTCTTGTTATAGTTCAGGGTTCCTGGAACTTCCTCCAGTGCTACACTCACTGGTCTGACAAGAGGGGCCACCTACAATATCATAGTGGAAGCCCTGAAAGATCACCGGAGACAAAAGGTGCTGGAGGAGGTGGTCACAGTTGGCAATACTGGTAAGTAAATCTTTTTGGAGTCTAGGTGCTTTTCCTGCCTCACAAACTACCTGGTGCTCAGGCTGAAAAACAGTGGAAAAAGGAATGAAGGGTTCATAGCAGGGGACTGGAACAAGTGACTCATGGAGTTCACTGGTTTTGGGTAACTCACACACTGACAGTGTGACAAGAGCTATTCTGATCTCTGTCTAATCATGAAAAATGTGCTTGGAGGCTTCATACTTCCTTCTAAGGTCAGTGTCCAAGAGAGAACAAAGGTCTGGTGGTATTTGCTGCTCCCAAAAGAAGTAATTTGCCTCTGCATCTGTGCTGGTTACCCAGCAGCACCACTGGACCATCCTGCAGTAGGGCAGGCAGCCTGCAGAAGTGCTGATTTGGCACAAACAGACAGCACTTCAAAACCATGTGATCAACCACAACTATGTGTGGTTAGAGACAGCATTTTGCCACAGCTGGAGAACCCAGAGCCCACACACCCTGTGGGACCTGGGCTTTGGTTTTACCAGTGCAGGGGGCTGGGGGCCAACTCTTTTCTCTCCCTCCATTTCCCACATCTATGGGAAAATAAGGCTGTTTCTCCCCTGCCAAGCACTCCAGTTGCCAAATCTTAGCCACAGACTGAACACGGAGCATCAGATGTTGACCCTGATTATCACACACTAAACTGGTGGTTGTGAAACACCCACATTCCACACATATAAGGTGGAAATCTGTATACAATAGGATAGCTGTAAGGTCTGGTCTCCATCCCCCTGCCATGAACTGGAGTCTGAAGAGGCCCAAAAAAGTGTGTCTGCAGCTCCCAGCCTCCTGCTGTCAGCCAGCATCCAGCACTGCCTAGCATATTTCTCTTAAGAATAGGCTTAGCCAGGTTGTTGCTCTCCAGCAGCAAATGCAAAAACTCACGCTTGCTTGAAACTTGGCAAACCAAGATGAAAATAGCCATCATGTCAGGTTTTTTCTTTTTTTTTTTTTTTTTTTTTTTTCTGTTATCATTCAGCTTCTCTGACACATGCAAATGGAAAATAAATTACATGGAGTCTGGACCACTGACAGAGCCATCAAGTGTATGCCCATGGGGGAGCTCCATTACTGCCAGGGAAAAAAAAAAAAAAAAAAAGCATGTGTTCACTGAAAATTATTCTGTCTTTCAGTAGTTTCTATTGCTGTGTGTGATGCCTGTTTCTTTTCATTCCAGTGTCTGAAGGACTAAACCAGCCCACTGATGATACCTGCTTTGATACTTACACTGGCTCCTTCTATTCCATTGGCGAGGAATGGGAGCGGCTCTCTGAAACTGGCTTTAAACTCTGGTGCCAGTGTTTGGGCTTTGGCAGTGGTCATTTCAGATGTGATTCTTCTAGTGAGTAGCTTGCTTTTGACCCTCCCTATATCTAAACTCCCTGAGCACTAATGTCATGTTTGACAGAACCAACCTGATCTAAACATGAGGCAGGCTCTTAAGTTTTTTAAACCAAATCAGCGTTTTGCATCATGAGAAGTGATGGAAAACTTTGGTTATTTCTGAGCTGTGCAGCTTATCTGGTATTGCCCTTCACTGCAGCAGCAGCACTCAATAGTGTATTGATACATGATTTTTTCACCAAAGTTTGATGTTTATTTTCCCTACCCAGTTTTATTCTTTGCAGACCTGTGGTGTACAAGGAGTATCAGACTTCACACAAGGAAATGGAACAGAAGTCTGTGATCGAGTGGTTTACCACAACACTTATCCAGCTAATTTAAATTGTGCTTTTAAACTGTGGAGTAAGCCAGAGCAACTCTTTGCTTAGGTATTTCTCAATTTTCATAGTCTCAGGAGAGACTGCAGGGAAGACACGTGTTTTACAGCATTAATATTTCTATTTCCTCATTTGATACACATGGCTTAACCATTGTGGTTCTGCAGTCTCCTTAGTACAGTTTTACTGGGTATTTGCTCAAAAAACCCCATCATTTTGTCTCCCTTTCTGCCCCATGTCTTTTTAAATTCCCTTACATTTCTCTTAGTCTCCTTTTAGCCAACCCTCCTCTCACTCTCCCCACTCTTTGTCACATCCCACTCCTTTCCTAGGAGCCTCTAGCCATTTCCCAGAGCCATAACAGTCCTCAGCAAGTTCAAACCTGCAGGAAGCCATTTCCATCAGAAACCCATTTCTTCCCTGGGACTTACAAACTTTTCAGCTCATCTTTCTCCTGCCCTTCTGTTGGTTCCTGAGACACCACCTCGCTGTTCTCCTCCCTCTGTGTCACTGCAGCTCAGGGGATAACTCCTTGTTTTGTTCCTCTGCTTTCTTCAGAGTGGTGCCATGATAATGGTGTAAACTACAAGATTGGGGAGAAGTGGGACCGGCAGGGAGAGAATGGGCAGATGATGAGCTGCACCTGCCTTGGAAATGGAAAAGGAGAATTCAAATGTGAACCTCGTAAGTCTCTGCCTGATGTCAACTTAATTGAGCTTCTGTTCAGAAAACTGCAGCATTTCAGGGCCTTTCCCATTAAAGTCCTGCCATTAGGGTAAGCAGAGCACTAGAATGTCTGCTTCAGGTTTGGAGGGTGAGCTGGTGACATATTGAATCTGTCACCTCAAGATCTGAAGGCATAAAACTCACATTCCCTAGCTTGGAAAGAAGAAACCCCTCTTACTAGCTAAGACTTCAGCACACTGAGCATCTGTCTACCTTTGGCCCTGGAGCCACATAAAAGGGACAGATCACTGCTCTAAGTGGTGCAGGGTACCCTCATCAGTAACACAGGACTTTTTTGCAGGGCCTGTCCTCTGAAGACCCTCTTGACTTCACACTATGAATTGAACTGCATCATTCCTGTCAGACAAATACCCTCGTGTTCTAGTTTAAAGTGTCTGGAGGGATATAAAAATGAGTGATGTTCCACTTGCCAGTCAGTGACCCTCTGGTCACACAGGGAGTACATAAGGGCCAGCGGCTCCTGTTCTGATCATCAGACTGCTCTGAGAAGTGGATGGTCTTTAAGGTCCCTTCCAACACTGTGACTCTGTGAGAATGCTTAAAGTTAACTACAGGTCCTGCAACTGAGCTCTGCCTCTTCCTCTACAGATGAGACCACGTGTTATGATGATGGGAAGATGTACCAAGTTGGAGAGCAGTGGCAGAAGGAGTACTTTGGGGCCATCTGTTCTTGCACTTGTTATGGAGGACAGCAGGTAAGCAAGAGGGACTCACCATGCTGAACACAGGGAACGAGAAGAGGCTGTACAGGAGTGGTCAGTCCTAGGCATTTTAGGTCATGTGAAGCTCCTGGCCATCTCCATCAGTGTGGTCTGACTGTCACATACTGTTTCTCTAGGGCTGGCGTTGTGACAACTGCCGCAGACCTAGTGTGGAAGTGGCCCCTGAAGGCTCTGCTGGCCACACCTACACACAGTTTACACAGAGATACCACCAGGCTACAAACACTGTGAGTACACTTTCCTTCTCTGCAAGTCTGTACAGATCATGGGGTCTGTAGAGGGCTCGAGGGACAAGAGCAGCCTGTAGCTTTCTGCTGGGTCAGAAGTGCATGATAGCCCCTGCTACAGCAAACCATCCCCCTGCACAGCATGTGTGCTCGAGTTCACACTTCCACACACAGTGTTCAGTGCCACGCTCACCTCAGTGGTGTTTCTCCTTTCCTAGTGCTGGGATGCACCTGCATGCTCTAGTAGTGCACGTAGTGGTGTCCTTGTCTTCACTTGCTGCTGTGACCCAGCTGCATGCTTTGTGCTGAGAACAGCTGCTGAACACCTACACGAGCTGGCAGCAATTCTCAGCCCAAAGCACAGCCCTGAAGTGTCCATCCCTGCAGGACAGAGCGAGCACTAACTGATCTCCTTCCCTCCTGACAGAATGTCAACTGCCCCATTGAGTGTTTCATGCCCCTAGATGTACAGGCAGACACACAACATCCACGGGGAAAGTAACAACCAGCAAGACTTCTTGCGGCAATGGCAACAGGCAAACCAAAGTATAACTAATACCTATCTGCCAGGATTACCACCCAAACTGGAGTGATGCTAGCAAAAATGCATCTTTTGAGAATGGCCCTCTGCTCCGGAGCCATTTTCCCAGCTTAAGCTCAATTCACAGCTTCTCCAAGCGCCACTCTTGGAGTGTTTCAGACTTTTCTCATGATTGATAGTGATTATCTTGGGGGTTTTGGTTTTTTTGTGGGGGTTTTTTTTGTTTGTTTGTTTTGTTCGAAGTGTTGAATACCAGCCAGTATTTACAAATTTACAGGAAAAAAAAAAGGAGGGCAGATGCTAAATTACAAATTGGTGGGGGATCAAAACATTAAGGGGGAGGGAGGGTGTAGAAATTCAAGGTTCCTGGGCTATGCAAAGAACGTGAGTACAACATTACTGAATTTTAGCTGTAGGAAAGTCCACCAAACACTTCTGCTTTCACATAAGCGTGCAGCCAGCAATAAGATAGGAACAGCAAATCCAATCACTGTGATATTTAAAATATGCACAGTCCTAATTCTTTCTCAATGATCCTAGTATTTTTCTAGCTGTATCTTTATATCTCATACTGTTATTTATCAGTTTTGTTCCCCTGACCTTCAAGTGTTTTTATATGGGAATAAAATGTATTGAAGACACTTAGTATGCAGTTGACAAAGAGGAATTTGGTGTAATTATGATCAGTGATTATTTTTATACTGTAAGTGCCAAAGCTTTACTACTGTGGAAAAGAAAAAAAAACAACTCTTTTAATAAAAAGATTTACAAACCAGACATATAGTTTAAGCGATTCTCTTTGCTACCATGGAATCTAGGATGAAGATTATTATTCTGAGCTGGAGTAACATTGCCTTGAAACAAGATGGAACAAACATCTCAATGAAGCGTGAAGTAAATCCTCAAGAGAATATTTGTAGAGCAGGTTGTTAATTAAAGACTTCCAGCTGCACTCTCTGCCCCAGTAGAGCACAGAGACACTCTGAGTATGTATGCTATGTTGCAGGAGGCAGGGGCTTGCTTTGTGGGAATAGGTAGAGAAAGGAGGGAGGGAGAGGAAAATATTCCTTGCTTTGGATGTAAGGGAGGTAAAGAGATGGTCTTTAATCCAGTCATCCACTCTAAAAATGCCCCAAATGAAATATGCTGTCAGTGTTTGAGTTGCCAAAAGTGGTGAGGCCATCCATGCCTTTGAAGTTCGATGTGTTCAAACCTTATGTGACACCCTCACAGGTCCAAATAGATGCTGGATCTCTGAGCCCCTGCTTCAAACCAGTTACTGCGCTCTACTCCAGAGCACAACTTACCTGTGACCCTTCAAAGGGTTTATAGAGGGACTGACACACCCTTCTTTCAGCTCTCTGCTATTCCATCTCCATTGGCAATGTGATAAATTCCAACAAAAGCCAGAACTGAGTTCCTTCAGGTGCTAGTGAGCATGCCTTCAGGATGCAGCAACCTCAAAGAAACCCTTCCCTTACCTCTGCAGAAAGTCTTACAAACGAGGCAAAGACCACTTTCAAAACTACTGTGCTTGTCTGGTGGGGTGAAGAGGGAGGTAAATGAAGTTATCCTCAAAACCTTTTTTAAAACAAAATTAGGAATAAGCTGCTTTTGCTTGCGCTGCCACTGCTGCAGAAAACCTGTAGAGCATTTGCAAATGCAGAGGATGATAGGTTCTGTCTTGATTCCTCAGGCCACATCCCTTGCTTGGCTACAAAGGCTGTTACTCATGTCAATGGATTTCTCTGGACTGAATAAAGCATAGCATGAAAATAGACTCTGGCTTTTTGACATGAGAAACACACATGGCAGTTGTTTTCACAGATTGCTATTTAGAGAGCAATCAAAACATTTGCAAATAGCAAAATGATTGCAGCAGAAATCAGTTCTATCCCACCAGTGTTGAAGAGTGAAATGAATATCTTAATATCTAAAATACATGAGAACTAAAAATGGCACAGAGACACAGAAAAAGGCTTTCCTGATAAACTAGATTCCTATTCATTTGTCCTTCCTGACTGAAGGTAATAATGGTTTCCACCAATTGCAAAGATCCCTACTTAGTCACTTTGCCACAGTAACTTCACACAGGAATTGTCCAGCTGAACAGGAGTCAGGGTCCATCCAGTCTCCTCACTAATGCCACATTGGTTCTGACAGCAACACATCCCACAGTCAGCATTATGGGATACAATTACTCCATTTGCCTAAGCTCTCCGTAGAGGTTGGGCCATGCCTTAAGGTCTGAGTGTTTACATTGCTGATGATTTCTGTTCAGTATTTTCTGGTGTAGCACTGGGTATTTTGTTGTTCAGCTAAAACTTATAAGTTATATTTGAAAATCACTATCAGAGTGCAGCACAGAAGCACTTATGAGATCAACCACATGCTTTCCCTTTTAGAAACAATCTGCAGCCAAAAGAATCCAGGTTTTTTTAAGGTTCCCATGCTTCATACTGGCATAAAGTGACAACAGAACAGCAGCTGGACCTTGAAACACAGGCTCTATCTATATCCAAGGTCCATTCAAGCACAAAGATCAAATGATGCTGTCCAGCCCAGATTACCTTCACTGCAGGGGCAGCTGCCCAGATGGGGGTGAAGGAAGCATCTGATCCTGTTAGCAGGGAGCTCTCAGGATCCCAAACAAAGTGCTCACAACTGCACAAAGGCTGGTAGCATTTAATCCCCTGGCTGTTTATTTCCAGAGGTGGAAGTGCATCTCCACACAGTTTGGCTTCTTGATTAATGCAGAGCTTTTCTAAGAGCACAGGAACAATCAGAGGGATGACTCTGTGCCCCAGCAAAAAGCCCCATGGTGGCTGGAAAAAAATAAATAAAATCCTCTGCTACTGGCTAGAAAGGCTGAGAAGGATTCCTCCCTGCTCTGTTCACTGCCACACTTCTGGGTGCTGTTGCTCGGCCAGCTCAGGACCTGCCAGGGGCAAGGCACCATACCGTGACAGGGCAAAACACAGCCTGTCAGCAGCCCACTCCTCAAAACACATCAGCTGAAGGGAGCAGACTTATCCTCCCATGAGAGGAGACATGACCTTTCCTGTGGGAAACACACTCAGCAGAGCTGTGCAGTTTTTGCTTTTTATCATGGCAACTATCAAAGGGAGAAGTCATTTGTTCAACTAGAAGATAATCGTCCCTCACAAGGAACCACTACAGCCCAACACAGTGATATCTCATGAAGAACCACTCATCTGGCCTTCTGTGCAGGGGGAAGGCTCTCAGTTCTTCAGCCTGTTTGTCAGCAGGAACTTCCCAGCAGCAGAGACTGGATCCCCCTCAGTATCTCAGCAGCTTCTGATCTGACCTGGCAGCAGCACCTGGAGCCTCTGCTTCCAGACCTGCGTGCTCCTGTCAGAAGAACACCCATGTGCACACCCAAAACAGGAGCCAGTCAAGTTCCAGGCTTCACCTCCACCCAAAACAGGAGCCAGTTGAGTGCCAGGCTTCACCCACTGCCAATTGCCTTCAAGAAAGTGGCTTCAGGCCAGATGAATTTGTTACCACAGCCCAGGTGACAGGATTCCTATGAGGTCACCTCACACTTGGAGCTAGACCAGAGCATTTCCTCAGCCAGCAGTCAGACAAGTGAGGCAGAGTAGGTGAAGACACTCACCTGGGACAGTGGGCACTTGGGTGCCTTTCCCCTATTTTCTGTGACTCCTTGACATTCCTTAACCTTACCACCTGCGTGGCCAGCAGGTCCAAGGAAGTGATTCTGCCCCTGTACTCAGCCCTGGTGAGGCCACACCTCGAGTCCTGTGTCCAGTTCTGGGCCCCTCAGTTCAGGAAGGAGATTGAGGTCCTGAAGCAGGTCCAAAGGAGGGCAACTGGGCTCGTGAAAGGACTCGAGCACAGATCCTGTGAGGAGAGGCTGAGGGAGCTGGGGGTGTTCAGGCTGGAGAAGAGGAGGCTCAGGGGAGACCTCATCACTCTCTACAACTCCCTGAAAGGAGGTTGGAGCCGGGGGGGGGTTGGGCTCTTTTCCCAGGCAACTCTCAGCAAGACAAGAGGGCACGGTCTCAAGTTGTGCCAGGGGAGGTTTAGGTTGGATATTAGACAGAATTTCTTTACCGAGAGGGTGATCAGGGATTGGAATGGGCTGCCCAGGGAAGTAGTGGATTCTCCGTGTCTGGAGATATTTAAAAAGAGACTGGATGTGCCACTCAGTGCCATGGGCTGGGAACTGCAGTGGTAGTGGATCAAGGGTTGGACTTGATGATCTCTGAGGTCTCTTCCAACCAAGCCAATTCTATGATTCTGTGATTCACAGGCACAGCAGGAGGCAAAAGCATCCCTCTCACAGAGGCTGTGAGATGTGTACACTGAGAATTGCAAGTAACAAAGCAGAAAGCATCACCTCAGTTAGACATTTACTAGCAACTCATGTAGAAATCTTACCTGGAAGATCAGTACCTATTAACTTCCATCAGTAGATTAAACAGTGCCCCAAGGACAGCAAACAAATGGCCAGTGATAAACAGGAATACTGGAGAACAGGAGCTGCCAGTTGCTTATTACCAGTCTATGTTTTCTATGTTTGAAAAGCTTCAAATGCTGATAACTCCATGGTAAGCTATGGCCCAGAAAGCAGTCATGTGCCAGAGCTAGGGTTAAGTACAGCCACCAGGAGATATTTAAAAAGAGACTGGATGTGGTACTCAGTGCCATGGTCTAGCAACCACAACGGTGGTTCAAGGGTTGGACTCGATGATCTCTGAGGTCCCTTCCAACCCAGCCAATTCTATGATTCTATGATTCTATGAATACTGTCTTAATCTGGGCCTAAAAAGTAGAATCCTCACTACTCTATCTCACCTAATCCAGCCACTTGAAAACAAGCCACTGTACAGTTCAGAAAGGAAAAAAAAAATTCTCTGTAGAGATCAGAAAAGAAAAATAATCTGCAGCAGAGCTCGGAAAAGAGGAGATTGCTCCCCTCGAGGCCAGAGGGGAGCACAGTACAAGGACAAGGGAAGTACAGCTACCTAGATGGATTCCATGTTAAAAAACAGTATGTGGATTATGATACCTTAACACTCATCCCCCCAGAAGTATCTTTGCTTTGCTCAGTTCAAACCAGTCTGCATCACAGGCAGTCAGGTAAAATAAAACATACTCCCTCAGTCATGGCAAGTCAGGAACAAGCAGAGCCAGGAAGACAACCTGAATTTCCTTTTTTTCCAGGTTTGTCTCCCTGCTATTGCTTGAGAAAAGGGAACACATGCAGACTGTCTGCTCCATATCAGCTGAGATCAGAAATGCAACATGTGTTTATTACAAACCTGTGGACTGTTCCTTGCCAAAACTGAAGAGATTTTATTAAAATAAATAAAAAAAAAAAAAGCCCTTTGAAATGGTCACAGTGATTGCCACTAAAGGGGTCTGGGCTGTTACTTTATCCATCTCACTGTGCTCCAGATTTTAACTTTGTTTATCTCATCAAGAGTTCAAATCTGCTTCATGCAAATTGCACACAACAGAGAAGGGAAGTGGCTTTGGGCAAAAAGCTTCACAGATGCCTGCCTCTGAACTCAAAGCTGAACTCTCCTTTTGAGAACAGGCATGTCAGAGGAATGTCATGTGTCTTTTACCTTGGAGAAAGCAACCTGACACTGCCTCAGCCCTAAGCACACCTCTGCTGCAAGACTGGGAGCTCTGAACCTGAAACTGCCTTGCACAAAGGACCTGCTCTCTCCTCACAGAGGAAAAGGATAATGAATTAGAAGAGCTTGGGAAAAGTTACCTGCTGAATCAAAACTAACAAAAAACCCTCAAAAATGCAGGCAGTTCAGCTCAGTTTGCAACACAGATTTTTATCAGTTCATTAAGAAGTTGGGCAAAAGCAAGGTTTTCATTGCATTCCATTGGCCTTAGAACCAATTAATAAAGTCTGAACCATGAAAATTACCTCATATAAATAAATCTTTCCTGAGGACAGAGTATTTGGATGACACAAGACTGCAGACTTCACATAGCTAAGAACCATGTGTTTATTTGCAAAAGAGGCTTATTTTCTACATTGGAGGACAAGTTCTTGCACCTTCATTCTCTGTTAACAAAGGAAAAGAAAAAAAATCTCGTCTACAACTCTTCCAAAGATTTGTTAAGCACAGACTGCAGGTGTCTCCCAATTAAGCTGGTGATGTTCCAGTCACTACTGTTGGTGATATGTGACCAAAGAGAGGACCACAAGAGCCCACAACAACTTCAGTGATGAAAGAGCCGAAGATTGGTGTGGATGAGAGTTATCCCCAGCTCATCACAAGCTTTGATCACAATGTCGTCGGCAGCAGAGCCAGATGGGGCAGCAATGAACTGCACTCCACTCTGAACAAAGACAAGAGATAAATGGAAGGATTAGAGCATAGAAAACCAAAATTCCCCTGAAAAGAAGCTGGCAGCTGCAGTCCCTCATCCAAATCCCGGGACACTAAACACTGAACAAACAGAAGCTTCCACTGCCTAAAGCTATTCACAGGGGAGTGCCTTGTGTGAGCAGTCAGTTCCCTCCTCAGCTCAGAAATAAGAGTAAAATGGTTCCTCTGGATGCAATAAGCCTTGTCTCAATATTCTTAAACAGTTTAATTAACTTTAATCCTCTATTCATCCCAAATCAACAAACTGAGTAATGGCTGGATAGTTATTATCCACACGAGACCAGTAACCAAGAGTAACATCCTTCCCAGGATGTGCTATTCTAGCCAGCAGTGCAGAGCAGAGCAATTCCTCAGCAGTCCACTCAAAATTCAAACAAAAAGCCCAGGCTGCACAGCCTTTCCCTTGGAGTCACTCTGACACCCTGGTTCTGCCATGACCTTACCCGTTTAGCTCTGTCAACATTATCCCTAAAAGGGAAGAAGGCATCAGAGCTGAGGGAGACAGCAGTCATCTTGGCAATCCACTGCTTCTTCTCAGCCTCCGTTAGCTGTGCAGGCACCTCCTCAAACATTGCCTGCCATTTCACCAGGTCTTCACCCTGCAAGAACAAAAAGAGCCAGCTCAGCCCCAGAGATCAGGTCCCTCTGGCAGCCCCCAGCCAGAAGCATGTGAGGAGGAGTGATGATAGCATCCTTCTGACATCCAGCTCTGCTCCATGCTCCCACAGCTCTGCTACTGGAACTTCATACCAGGGATTTTACAGTCTCAGGCAGTGGTGAGAACACATGACCACCCTCAGCAATTTTTTCATTGTTATCACTCCTTTCCTTCCCTTCCTCACCCTTTGGGCTTGAGGGATTCTTTCTGCTTGCCCTTTAATTCCAAGATGTTCTGCTTGGCCTGCCTGCAGTATGCTGCTCTGTGTAAATGCCAGTACATGCAACCAGGATCTGGTAGATGACTTAACAAATGACAAACAGCAGCTTGGTTTATGATTCACCTTCTAAAACATCAACTGCTCCATTTCTTACCCCCATAAACAAGCAACGGCTCATAGAGATGATTCATGAGGTCCCCAGTCCAGCTATTGGCTTTTGATACTTAAAAAGGACAAACTTTTCCCTTATCCCAATTTATTGCTTGTTAACAGGGAGGTCAGAGGGATTCAGGGAAGCCAAACTGCCACACAAGCAAGCAGCCGTTCAAGAAGGGAAGGAAGGCCAACTGCCCTCACAGGGCAGTGAGAGGTGAAACATTAACTGTAGCTTTAACCCTTCCTTATTCTGGGGGGACAGTGAGATGACAACAAGCAGCAAACCAAAGCATGGGGCAGGCACCCAGGGTGGTGGGTGCAGCATCAGAATCAGGACAATTTGCCACTGGCACTGTGAAATGGCCTTGAGGAAGTCACCATCCAGGGCCTGGCCAGTTGATCCCCCATCTCTTTCAGATACATCTTTTACTAACACTCAGGCACAAAGCTGTTGGTACTCCCCAGAGATCAAATCCTGCAAGTGCACCCATCACCTCTGGCTCTGACAGTGTGACAGCCAGCAGAGAAGGTTCTTGTGGAAACTACCTACTTGTGGACACTTAAAACTACAGTAAAAACACCCAAATCCTGGTGTCTGTAGCTCCCTGTTGGCTAGTTACAGACCTTCAGAGGCACCAAAAGGTCTTGGTGACTCTGGATGGCTGACATCCATTGCTCTAACAGAGATCACCACCTTTATCAAGGCTGACCAGTTTCAAAAGTGGTAACCAACCAAGCCAGCTCTTTCCTGAGGTCCTTACAAATGTAAGGGACTTCGTAATTTATCCTTTGTAAGGATTTCCCTGCTTTCTTACAATTGTCTCTTCAGCATGGACCCAGCACAGAAACAGCTCAGTATAAGCAGAAGGTGGAAATGGTAAAGGTGTCCCCTTTTGCCAGAGAGAGCAGTCTGGCCAACTCTGAAGTGAGCTATGGAAGGAACTGGGTGGAGCAGCAAAGGCCCAGGTACCAGGAAGCCTTGCCAGGTCTCAGCACCCACAGCTGATAGTTTCAGCTTTGTTTCTCAGAAGCTGGACTCTCCAGGCCAACCTTTCATTCAGCCCTTACCTCACCAATGGTCCCAGTGACATACTGATCAATGGCATTGGAGATCTCTGCTCTCTTCACACCTGCTTTGAACTTCATGGAGAGCACATGTGGGTGGTGCCGGAGCCACCAGTTGTTTGCCTTATCCCCAGCCAGACGTGTGCAGTGGATCCGGGACTGCTGACCTGCTCCAATACCTATGACCTGAAGTGAAGAGATAGAAAGAACAGTCACACCCTGGCTGCACAGAGATCACAATCAGAGCTGCACTCCAGTCAAGCAATTAGAAAAGACCTCCCACAAATCAGCTGCTTCCCACTGAAGCGGAAAAAGTGTCAGTGATTAGGCAAGGAAAACCTTGGAAATACCAACATCCCCAATCCTGTAATCTGGCTACAGGAACAGCTCTCTGCAGTGCTAACCCCTATGGCTCCCAAAGAGCTGACAGTCACTCTGAGGACATTACATTTTTTCATCCTTCCCAACAACAGAGTCAAACCATCATTTTCAGAAGAGTGATACAGTGATGGCTTTTGTTTAAGGCAAAACAAAACCTCCTTGGTTGTAGAAACAAATGTGGCCTCTAAGAGATGGTTGGCCCACCTCTCCTTGGAAAAGACACTTTGCTTAGAGGACTGAAGTCTGAGTACAGGTCACTCAACACCATTATCTTTCCCGTAGCACCAGGCTTACACAGCTTAAAAAGATCAGCTGTGATATGTGGTGGATTGAAGGAGTTTGTCTGTCAAAGCTAGTGAAAGTAAATCCACTCATCTCTCAGGAAGGGTGGACAGTAGGACCAATACCTTGCACAAACTCTCAAGGCCTGGGAGCTACCAACATATTTCCTGCTCTGCCATCTGCCAGAGAAACCAGACCCAGCCAACATGGCTGTCAAACTTGGCCTGGTAACTTTTCTCCATGGCTTTCAAAGTTGTGAGTCCTGCTTTTCAAGTAGAGCTCCTGCCATTTCGAGCCAGAGATCTGATGGAAAACAAGCCTCTCTCTCCCATAATTTCCCCCTCCTATGAAGCCACAGCTGAACTGTTCACCAGACTGCTCGCCTGGGGGATTGCTCCGGGGACACTGTTGAGGCCAGCAGTCCTAGCCAGTGCCTCAGAGTTTCCACCTCAGACTGAAACAGATGGTAAAGCTGGAAGTCAAAGGCTGCCCTCAAAGGAATGAATCATTTGTCTTCTCATTCATCAAGACGCTGTGACTTCACCTCTTACCAGAACCATAAAACATGCTGCTGGATACTATTCCCCCAAGGAGTGGAGGAATGACTTGGGCTGCTAGCTAATACCTGCTCTGCTGTGACTGGTCACAGTGCTTCCTAAAGCCACAAGGATATCAGTATTATCATAAATACCAAATAGATGCAAAGTTTCTCATGGCTGAGTGACACCTCTCCCACAAACAGTCCTGATGTCTAACCTCAAGTTCAAACTTGCAGGGGACCTGCATCTCAAAAGTGTTTTTCTCTTCTCTATAATGAATATTTTACAGGTTTGGTGATTTAATTTCTGTCAGAGGATGTGTCACTGAACATGGGCTCAAATTCAACAACTCCAAAATGACAGGAACTTTGTACTTGAGTTGAGATGTCCTGTAAACTCTACTCGGGCATGCCCAAGTCTGCAGAGATATTACCTGCATCACATGAAATATTTTGGAATAGCATTAACAGGCAAGAATACAAAAGCTGCTTCTTCATGTCTCCTGATGAGCCCACATTGTTCTAGAAGGAAAGTCACACTTACAGCCTAGGAAGAACATGCTGTTAAGATGCAACTTGAATGGAAAATGCTCATCCATGGCAAGAAAAATCCTTTTTTTTTTTTTTTTTTTTTTGGTAGAAAACTGCATTTTGATGCAACACTGCTGGGGAAGATTTCTTCAGTCTAGCCTGGAATTTCTGGTCTAAAGAGGAGAAATCAGAAGTTGAGCTTATGCTCAGTGCAAATTTGTACCTGAATCTTCACACTAGCCTGTCTGAATGTACCTGTTCTCTGCTTTTTTCACCTCATATTTCTCTCTCTTTTCCTACTCCCTACATCTCACTCCTCCCTTCTTCAAAAGTTAGCTTTCTCTCACATGAAAATACAGATGAAACCTCAAAATCTCCTGCAAAGGAATTTTTTTCCCCTCTATTTTCTACATAAAAATTATGTTTCTTTTGGAGTTTAATTCCTTTGAATCAGAAAATACTTAAATGCTTAAGCAGAGCCTATTGTGAGAAGTGAAAGCAGACAGTAATACTGGATGTGTAGAAAAATCACTTCAGAACAAAAAGCTGGGGAGAAAATGGAGAACTAGTGACTGAAACACTTTGGCTCACAGAGGAACTAAACTTGCCCCATGGCTGGAATACAGTGCAAAAGCACAGAGTGGATGAGATGGATAATGCCCAAAGGATCCTTGCAAAATGATCCAGGCTGGCCTGGATTTCCTCAGATTTACTCTGAACAGTGAGTGAAACCCAAAACTCTAAATACATTTGGGAATTACAAAAACAAAAAAAGACCAATTGGGAAGAAAAAGAAACAGTGAAGTTACTGACAAATGTCTGCACCACAGTTGGATCACAGGAAGGTAAATTAGCAGGTTTGTTTTATCATGCTGTGCAGAGAATACAGAAAGGGAGTAATTTTCAATTGCTAATTTAGAACATGACAGTATCATTAGAGAAAGTGTAAATCAACGTGTTATAGCCTGGCTTTGCCTTGCTGAAAGTCAGACAAGACAAAGTGAAAGTGTTTATTGCAATTAGTGGCAGCTGGCTTCCTGCAAATGAAGTGGCACTCGAGTCCATAAATGGTTCCTCCCACTCTCTGCTCTCATAGGACATATTAACACAAGCACAAGCCTTTGCTGGGTGACCAATTCATTCATGAACACAAGCCAAGCTGTCAAAAATGTTCTGGATGTCTGATACATCAGAGCTTTGCCATGGGGATGCTGTGAGGCTGAAAAAAACCCTGGAAAACCAAAGGCAATGGAACTGAAAGCAAGCTGGACTTCCCAGGCTTGGCTCATATAAATAAAAACCCATACTGGAAAAGCATTTTAAGTACAAGCTGGAAGTTGCTTTCCACCCCTGGTTATTGATTTGTGCTATTTTTTGGTTTGCAACCACCTATTATTGTACACATCTGATGTTAGATCTTGGTAGGTGATATGACCAGCAGTTAGCTGTGTACACACTGGTTTTCAGTGGACCTTCTCTCCTTCCACATCTGTTCCTCAAGAACAATGATCTCAGTATGTCAGAGTCTCAGGAAGCTTTTAGAAATTTCAAAACCAGAAGGGAGCTGAGTTTCTCCATCATGACCTAGAGCTCACCACACTGCTCTTTCTGCATGCAGACTGTAACAAGTTTCCCAAGGAAGACATTAAGCTTCAGCTTGAAGAACCTAACACAGATTCACAAGCTCCCTGGGGAAGTAATTGTAATGGCTGCTGACCCTTACTATAAAAAAAAATTAAATTCACTTGTTTCTTAGTGCAGCAGGGTATGCAGACCTCTGATCTTGGCCTCCCTGTCACACACACCACAAATCAAGACAATGTATACTGGTTAAAATATGTGCCTGCAAATAAGCAAAATATCACTGGAGCTCAGCTTGTTAAATCCCTGTCTACTCACAATACTTGTCACTCCTCTCTCATGCCTTTCCTTTCCATATGGTCCATGCATTAAAAAGTCCAGACTTGCAAAAGCACTGGGGAAATTGCTGCTGCAGTAAGGAAAAAGAACAGATAGTGACAGCCTTGTTCTGGGGCTGCAAGAACACTCTTGAGTACAGAGAAACATTTAAAAGCAAGAAAAAAATCCTAAAGCTGGATAAAAGAAAAATGCCAGATCTCCAGAGAAATATTTTGAAGCAGCATTCAGCACATGACCCCAGACAGCACTGGGAGACAGCACTGTGATGCTTTCAGGCTGTAACAACAAAGATGCAGATGAGCACCAACACAAAAGGGACAGCAATGCAGTTCATCCACAGTTCACACCTGCAGGGGACACTGTTTGAGCCATTTTGCTGATTTATGACAGACTGAAGCTCAAACTGTTTTGTTTCTTGTGCGTGTGGTTTGTTTGGTTGTTTTTTCTTTTTGGTTGGGGTGGGAGTTGGTGTTTTTTGTTTGTTTGTGGGTTTGTTTTTAAAATAATCCAGATCCAATGGAAAGCTGCCTCAAAGAGAACCAGCGAAACAGAAGTATTATGAGCATGAGTTGCTGGGCAAAAATACAATTTTTAGTATGTTTACAACAGCCTTTCAATAACTGAGTCAAGCTGAACACCTAGTGATAACTTATTTTAAGGGGATTTTTTTTCTTTTAAAAAAAAATTCAAGATTTTTATCTCCATTATACATTTGATAATGGCCTTATAAATCCTAACATCCATCCCTAAGCTTCTATAAAAACAGGACAACAGCAGATTTCTGATGAATCAAGGAGGGGAAAAAAGCACATCCCATCTTTCTTATATAAAAACTTAATATAAAATGAAGAACCACGTGGACAGCCAGAATCCAGCTGTGAAAACTACTGTCATTTCCTAAGGCTCTACACAGGCCACAACACATCTACAGGTCCTCAAAAAATTATTTAAGAGGAGAGAGTAGTTAGAAAGAAATTACTCAAGGCCAAACTTGCAATAGCACATAAGAGGCTTTCCAACTTTATCATTGAAGGAACCAGCCCTGTTAAAAAAAATTACACAGGTTTTGAAGCAGCTTCTTGAGAAACACAGATTTAGCTACTGTTCTGCACGGCACTGTCTAGGGCAGTTTGTATCCCTTTAATAGCTTCCTGTATGCTAAATCATTTTAAAGCTCAACCAAAGCATTCTCTGAACAGCTTGGCTGTGAAAGCACACTCCACAGAGCTGTCTGATTTGGTTACCTGGCCATCCTTGGCATAGCAGACGGAGTTGGACTGGGTGTATTTGACAGCAATGCTGGCAACAATCAGGTCTCGGACAGCGGACTCGGGCAGCTGAAACAAAAGACACCTTCATCAGCCCATCCTAACCACCACACCTAGCCAACTGGCTGGTGAGCTGCAAGCCCCCAAAGGACTGTATCTTGGAGAGGGGAAACGAGATGATTTAGATTAAAAACAGTAAATTAGTTTGGCAGCTGATTTCAGACCTCACAGGTTGAAGACTCAATCTTAACCCGGCTCAAGGGGGCTCAGTCTCTGGCCCTACGCTTGCAAAGCCTTCTGTATTTGCTCACTGTTGTCAGATGTGCTCACAGGCAGAAAGCTAAGCACATGCTTAACTACAAACAGTACCACAATGATAATAATAGCTCCCAACACCTGCATCAAGTATTATTTTTAGGTCCACACCATTACCAATTTATTACCATGGCTATTACCTCAGTGTCTGAACTTGCTTCTGAGCCCATGACTAATTGCGAGCTTTTTAACATCTGGTTTTGTAACAAGAACAATGTCAGAGACAAAGAAGTAACTGGTAACTTGCTGATGATGTGAACTCTAAATGATGAGCAGTACCAGCAAGGCAGAGTTTATACAACACACTGTACACAAGAGGGAGAAGTAAACAGCAAGTCAGAATAAGATCACAAGGGGTCCTTAGCACATGGCTGTCTCACTGTATGAAATTGCACACAGTAGTTTCTTGTTTATAAGAAATACAAATATTTTGGTATTTGGAGATAAAGAGAAGCTGGTGGACCTTGCCCTTATTTATGAAAAGAATCAGAACAAAGGCAAACTATCCTGATTTACCCAAGTATGTTTGGTTCAGAAAGTCTGCTGCATTGTTTCATTGAAGGCCAGTTAAACCTCAGGAAAATATTTTAAGATTACTCAAAACAGAAGAGTGAAAACCTCCCAGATGAAAGCACACCAGTTCATTAAGCTCATTTATCGTCTGACACTTACATTTTTATTCTTTGTAACAATGTTCTTGAACAGTGATGGGTTGATGACTGCATCATTCCTCTTCTGCATGAGATGCAATCCATAGAGGGTTCGAATCTCAGTGTCATCTGGCTCATAATGGGGATCCATCTAAAAGCCAAGGGACAGGCCACTAAAACACTCAGAGCAATTCAGAGCCAACACCCAGCAATTAGGTTAAATTACATTATGTAAAGAATCCCAAGTAAATTAACAGTTCATAGAAAGCAGTATCAAATCATCAGAAGCAATGGAAATTAATTGGAGCAGCAAGCAACAGCACCAAGTGACATTTATAGAATGGAGAGGTAATGAGGTAAAGATTTTTCTATACAAATGTCCACGTTGTGAGCCACAAAAATCTACAAAGTCTTCCAGTCGTTCACAGAAAGGTAAAACACCCTCACAAAAGGTTTTCCAGCCTTTCACTGAAATATTTGGAAATATTTTGAGATAATATTTTGAGCTGCTTCGTATCTGCCTCAAGGTACAACTCCTGACCTGTCTCAACTCTGAAGAAGAGAGACTGCAATTGCTCCCAGAGATGCACTCTCCTGGGGCACAGCTCCCAGCAGGCAGGCAGCACAGATAATTTACAACAGTATAAGGGGTAGAGTTAACTGGAACTGCTGAACTGCATTCAGGTGTACACTTATAATTCAGGTAGCCCCAGTTTAGGCCACTGAAACACAAAATAAACCAGGTCAAGGCTATTGGTTCTAAATAGCAGCATGCACACACTTTATGCATTTTTCCTAATCCATTTAAATTTGTTCAGAACAAAATTTCCTTAGCATCCCTCTGCAGACAGGCCCTGAAGAGCCAGGCTTAACCAATATGACCTCATCCTTCCAAAGCCAATTGAATTCAGGAGGTAATCAGCTGCCAAGATTGTCTGTAATTTCATTCCTTCTTGCCTGAAGCTCCTCAGCCATCTTTTACAGATCCCCTGGTATTAACTCTACAATTGCAACTTCATCTAAGCCTTGGGTTTTCTTTTTGTAATGTTGAAGTTCTCTCTGCTCATTTGTCTCTCAGAGGCAGGCAGAAATAGAAGCCATTTAGCTGCTCTGACAGCAGTATAAAATCTGTTTGTCACCTTCACCAAAACTGGACCACCTTGAAGGCTCCAAAACCACTGTGGGAACTATGAAGGCAGCCTGACACTGAGCTGACTACACTATACTAATATTCCTTGACATGTGCATCATCCCAGGTCCCAGCTCTGCCTGTACATCTCTGACTGTACTACAAATCCCACATGCCCACAAAAGGCTTTCCTCAGTGACAACCTACACATGCTGAGCCTCACAGCATCACTGAGGAACTACATCTTAAATATGAAGAATTTGAGAAGGAAACAAAATTCAGCAAGAGAGGAAAGCTACTAAAGAGTGGAAAGAGCACAGAAATTCTGTTTCTTTAAAGTACTCTTGCTCGTTCATAGATTTAATTACTTTAATCCACATCACTGAAAGCCAAGGAAGCCATTATACAAATTCTTCCCTCTAGGACTATATGCTAAATATGACCACAACACTGCTGGTGGCATTCCAGCTCATACAGAAATCCCCAAAGACCCAGAGGAAATACTTCCATGCACTGTAGGGGTGTCTGGATCAGCTTCCAGCTATTTGGGCACTAATTCCTGTAAAAAGCAAGAGGAGGAATAGCAGTAGAAGGCTAGTAGGAAGCAGTACAAACCTGAAGGATACAGTAGCCACCATTCTTCTTTTTGGAAAGGATTTTGAGAGCTTCTTCCTCATAGCCAGGAGCTACCACACCATCAGATACCTGCAACACACACAAATTTCAGCTTCCACGTTAAAAAAAAAGAAGGCTGATACTGAAAGCTTCACCTGCCATTTCCAGAAAGGCACTGAAGGTACACTTCTTGGGGTCATACAGTACCTAAGGCATTATTACAATATTGGTTTCTGTCCTAGAAACAGGAAACATTAAAGCACTCTAAGACCTTGGGCAGAAGTTAGTAAAAAATACTCCACCACCACTTGAAACAGAATAACCAATATCCCTCTCTGGGGGAAAAACAGCTCGTGCAGGACATCCCCACCTCTTGGCTCTAAGAGTTAATAATGGCTTAAAAAAATAAATAAATCCTTATTTCAACATCACGCTCCCAAAGAGACAAAAATATCGGTGAAAAGAGCTGCTGACAGCACTGAAACTGACAAGAAGAGTTTACATCCATCAGTGTCAAAATGAAATACATCTTTCACACTCTTGTCCTACAGTGTGGGTGTTTTGTTACTGGCATTGTTTTTTGATTTTGGTTGTTTGGTTTCTTTTTTAAGTAAGGGTATACCAAATGTTATCCTCACAAGCCAGTGAAACATGCTCTTTTATTTGTTTGAAAGGAGGCCTCAAACAGGATAGCCCTTTGTTTTTCCTCTTCTCAGAAAAATCCTAAGCAACACATAATGTGTGTTTGGTAAAGTATTAACTCTGCATTTAAACTGATTGTTTGTGCAAGGCAGACAGCTGTGGGGTGACTGTGGAATTAATGTTGAATCCAACAAAGTTACAAGCACTGCCTGAAAGGTAGCTGAGCCTGTGCAAAACTTGTGTCAGCTGCCACATAGCAATCAAGCACAGACCCTATGAGGAGAGGCTGAGGGAGCTGGGGGTGTTCAGCCTGGAGGAGGCTCAGGGGAGACCTCATCACTCTCTACAACTCCCTGAAAGGAGGTTGGAGCCGGGGGGGGGGTTGGTCTCTTGTCCCAGGCAACTCTCAGCAAGACAAGAGGGCACGGTCTCAAGTTGTGCCAGGGGAGGTTTAGGTTGGATATTAGAAAGAATTTCTTTACCGAGAGGGTGATCAGGGATTGGAATGGGCTGCCCAGGGAAGTAGTGGATTCTCTGTGTCTGGAGATATTTAAAAAGAGACTGGATGTGCCACTCAGTGCCATGGGCTGGGAACTGCAGCGGTAGTGGATCAAGGGTTGGACTTGATGATCTCTGAGGTCCCTTCCAACCGAGCCAATTCTATGATTCTATGAATCCACATTCCTGCCTTGGACATCAGCTCTCTACTCCTCTACTGCTCTGATTACAGCCAACCTGACACTTGTGACACTGTCATCAAGACCCATATTTCCAGAGGTCTACTCAGAAGGCAGAGGTTTGCAGTCATCACTTGGTAAATGGCACTTCAAGCACTGCTGTTTCACAGGCT
The DNA here is from genome assembly GCF_003957555.1 of Calypte anna. NCBI lineage: Eukaryota > Metazoa > Chordata > Aves > Apodiformes > Trochilidae > Calypte > Calypte anna. Next base: position 29,975,488 of record NC_044253.1, read on the forward strand.
CTACCACACAGCCAGGCTTTGTAACTGGCAGAAGGAAAAATGCATCAAAAGAGGGGTGTAAATTCTGCACTCCAGATTCCGGATTGCACAAGCAGGCCAATCAATATCCTTCAGTAAAATGGGTCAAATTCAAGCAGAACAGCTGTTACAAACCAGTAACTCCCATCAAGTGGCATTCTCTTTTTCACACTTGAGTGATTTGCTGTTGTTTGACTAACCTCTCTGGAAATAATCTTGGCAGTAGCAACATCACAGATATCAGACAGGGCAATAAAGTCACCAAAAGAAGACATCCGATCAGCACCTGCAAAATCGTACTTTAAGTAACTTATCAAACTATAGCATAATACAAAAAAAAATCTTTACTCCTATAATCCAGTCAATTTTCATGAAAGCTAATAATTTAATCCCATGGAAAGAAATAAAAAAAAATAGGCATAAAAAGAGCACCAAGGATGAAAAATCCTACCTCAAACACATGCACCATTAAATATTCCCACAGCTGAGATACTCTTCTTTCTTCACTGCCCTTGTCAAAGCTCTACCTCTGTAATGACTACCTCCATTACTTCAAGCAGCTCTGCTGGGGCCAGAGTGGGCAAGTGGACAAGGAGAAGCAAGGATCATACAGAAAGATTTTAGATAGGAAACAGTTGGAAAAAGAGGAAAGCTTTTAGATGCCTGTGGTCTCATATGGCTTTTCCTGCAAGAAACCAGATCCAGAAACGTAGCTAAGAGCAATTTTAATTTTTTTTAATAAATATTCTCTACATTTAATGGCACTCACTCCCATACAGAACACCCTACTGCTTAGCACGGTTGACTCTTCTGTTCTTTCCATTCTAAAGGTCTGGTTTTCTACCAATCAATCAATGGTTTTCTGAGGGCAATGTTCAAAGATGGTCCCTTGAAGTGGTGAAAAACTATAAGTGCCACATTGGCTTGCATTCAAGTTTGCTTTGTTTTCTATAACCTCTGCAGATTTTGCCACAGAAAGTAAGAGATATAAAGTACCTCAGCAAAGGAGAGGAATCTTTTTATTTCCTCATTTTTTATCTTTTATTTTTTCTTTTTGTGAGTTCTGAAGGACAAAAGCATTAAAAAAAACACCCACCAAATAGCAGGCAGAAACATTTCTATTCAAGTTAGGTACCTCTGAGTGCCCATATGCAGTGAAAAGCTGAATGTGCTACAAGCACACCTATTTCCTTATTCATCTTTTAGCCAAAACCCCACAGATATGTGCATGTGTGTATGTATATGCACATTTTAATTAAGAAAAAAAAGATCTCTACAGGTCTTCTAAATACATCAAGAAAAGGAATCCAACATGGCTTTACCCTTTTTGAAACAATGTGCAAGCTCTGCTCAATTTTTGATAGGCAGTTAATTTAGTCAGTCAGATCATTATGGAGAAAACCTATACAGAGGAGGAGTAGACTGCAAAGGGCAGAGCTGCTGCTCAGGGACTCATTATTAAGCTCAGGTCTTTGGACATTTTGTTTACTCCTGGGTTTCTCACCTCTGCTCCGTGCATAGGCAGAAGCTAAGGGTGTTAGAGTCTTGTGGAAGTCGTGAACCATGCAGACTTTTGCCTCCTCCTCACTGAGAGGTATTCCAACAGCAGCACCTAGTGGGAAACACGAGCCAGGGCACTCAGACCACAGCCTCCCCCTTGTCCAGGTCCGGAAGGACCTTCCCCAGGCTGAGAGGGGAAGGGACACATGCACCACTGACAGTTGTTGGAGTCTGTTCAAGGAGAAAAGCATGGCAAGGAGGAGACACCTTACCTGCAGGACTGACATGCTTGAAGGAGGCTGCAGCAGGGATGCCCAATGCCTGCTTGAGTTCCTTCACCAGCTGCCAGGCATTAAGAGCATCACACAGGTTGATGAACCCTGGAGAGCCATTCAGCACTGCAAACAAAGCACACAAGACCTATAATAAAGCAGGAAGAGTGTTCCCCCACCTCCAGAGTCTGGAGAGCAAGCAGAAGAGATGGCCTCCCATCAAGAACTGAAATCACTACAATTATTCTTGTTAAATGACCTTGGCTCCTCAGCAACCTGTTAAATGCCCTGAAAAGCTCCAATGACTTATGAGGAATGCATAGGCTTGAGACTCAGGAGATGCAAACAGAATTCTCTTCCCTACCAGAAGGGATCTGTTGATACAACCTTGGAGCAAAACACACATCCCCCCCCTATACACCTCCCCCCTCCTGTGAAAGGGGAACAAAATAAGAACATTTTCCCTTATGTTCTTCAACTGGCAGCCATTTCAAACAAGAGCCTTTCTTTGTGAAGGAACCTACCAGAGCTTGATTTTAACTGAAGTGCACAGGTAGTGTTGTCAGAAAAGAACACAAAAAGCACATGTGCTCCCTAACACATATATTTCTTTATAAATCTAGTAAATTTCATATAGTGCCCATGGCTCTGATTCAACCAAGTACTCTGGCACAAGCCAAAATCTAAGCACGTGTCTTTAACTGATGTAAGCAGAACCACTCACAGCCATGAAATTCAGGGCAAGTTTTAAGCAAAATGCTTCATTTGGTGCTGGAATCAGAAATATATGCCAAGAGTAAATGTCATCCAAAAGTCTGTTCTCAAAACCTTATGCCCTGGTTCTTGCAAGAAGAACTACTCATACTGAAATGGCAGGACTGTGAGCATTTCAGGAGTTAAGAAGGAAAAATCATTTTAGCAATAGTCAATGGACAGAACAAATGAACACAGTGCTGTTCTGCTGCCATTCTGAGAGCCAGACTTGCAAGCAAATCAGCTTCTAGTGGAGGCACAGAAAAGCCTCCTGTGAGATCTTGGAACCACAATAAGGGAATTCTGCAACACAAAGCTTCATTGTCTGTTCAACAGGACAATGCCTGTACACAAAGCAGAGATGGTTTCCAACATTAAAAGCAATTTCAAGAACAAGAGTAGTCAGACTTTCTTCTCTTCAAACCAGGCACTTCTCTCACTGCAGCAAAGTCCTGATGAGTGGCACACCATATAAACTGGCAAAGATACCACCAGACCTGTCCCAAACTCTCTGTCCCTTCCCTCTGCCACCATTAGCAGCAGAAACAACACGCTAGAAAACTAAGGTAACAAATCTCTGCTCAAAACCATCAAAGAAAGGAAGAAAAAACAAACAAAACATTCATAAGTAAAGATCATCTTGCTTTCCAAACACAGTAAGTGGTTGCCAAGATTTAATGCTGGGCAGGCAATTAAATGAATGACAGATGCTCTCTATTAATCCTCTTCCCCTCCCTGACAAAGAAAGGAGAGAGGATAAGGGAGAGAGAGATTTATGGGTTGGAAACTAAACTACACAGCTTTAATGAAACAGTAATGATAAAAAGGAAAGATTAATAAATATATACAAATATACAGAAAATACCACATTCCTCCACCCCTTTCCCTCAGTAACTCTCACGTCACCACCGAGGCTGCAGGGCAGCCCTGGGAAAGTCCAGGCTGGACTCCTGGGGTCAGCAGCAGTCGGGAGCTGGAGGTAGAAACACACAGATACGGGCTGGCATGGATCAGGACCACAGGCAGAGGAATGGGTGGAATCCTCCCAGGATGCCAAAACAAACAGGAACAGGCAAAGAAGGGCGCAGGCGAAGGGTGAAGATAAGGCTGAAGGAAGGGGAAGGGGTTTGACCCTTGCAATCCCTCAAATTTATACCCCGTATGATGTGTATGGGATGGAATACTGTTTGGTCAATTTGGGTCATTTATATTGTTTGGTCCTCCCTAAAGGAAGGTTGCTGGTGTGACCTCCTTACTCCTTTTCTCTTTCCAGAGCACAAGATGTTTGTCAGAACCAAGCAATGGCCTTGGTTCTGCACACCATTCTCCAGCTGTAACTATAAACATCAAGCATCAGTCTTAGACGCTGACTGAGAAACTTGCTCTAAATTTCAGCAAGTGCAGCTACTTACAAGAGTCTCAGATGAAAGCAAAATCACAAGACAGAAAATTAGCTCTATTCCAGCCCAAACCAGGACAGTGGTGACACAAAAAAGATTGTGAAGATATTAAATAAAGAAAATGGAAAGGAGCAAAGCATCTGAAAAGGAAAAAAGAATTTCCTTTGGAAACTCTGTATCAATCCAAAGTTGCACCATGTAAACTTGCCCCAAGTGTCTTCAGTGCAGATACACACTCTTAAAAGAACAGAGAAGGTCGAGCTACAGTAAGTCTTGTGGGGGTCTGCAGCTGAGCTTTTGTCTCACATGGACTCAGTCTTCTCACTGTAAAACCATTGCAACTCAGTTGTTAAGGCACTCCTGGCCATCCCTTGGACTATGGTAAAAATGGAGTTTCATTTCCAAAGACAACTGGCAGACATGCTCTATCACCTCCTTCCCAAGCCATCCCAGAGCTCCCTTTTGGCCAGCATGGTGTGGGCCTCACCTGTTAGGGGAAGTTTGGATCTTATTGTGTAGAGCTGTGCAGGACTCTGGTGAGGATTCATGCCATATCTCAGGGGCAGCTGGGACACCCCCTTGCTGTACTCTTTCCTAAAGTAGTCAGAGATGGCTGCATCATATTGAGCGGTGTGGGTGAAAGCCTGGGGACAGAATAGGGAAGACACACCTGTCAACTTAAAAAGGATTTGGTGTTTAAAGAAGCAAATGAATGAAAAAGCAGAGTCTCATCTACCCCCTTGACTGCAAGCAAACATTACCAACCTTCAGTGCAAGGAGACGCCTGGTTTCCATGGAGGTGTCTTTGTCCCCTGATGCTGCCATCTCTTTGGCTACTGCAGAGTAATCTCCAGGGTCACACACAACTGTCACACGAGCGTGGTTCTTGGCAGCTGCCCGCAGCAAGGCAACTCCTCCTGCCAGAGAAGGATGGAGGCATGAAGCACTTCCCTTCTGGACACAGTGTAGCAGAGCCACAGCTGAGGCCAAGCAGTAACATGCACCAATGGTTTGTCCCGGATAAATGTGCCCCTTCTCCCCGTCCAGGACAAGAGACTGTAAGAGTAGTCTTCAAAACACACAAGGCTGGGGAGTTTGTCTCATCTACTTGTGAAGGAGTACACCGAGCAGCCTTTGCAGATACAGGTAGAGCTGCAGGGTGAAGTAAAGATTTACATCTACACACTGCCAAGTAACTGAAGTACCCAAACCTCTCTGCAGATCTTAATGAATCCCACCCAGGTCCTCTGTGTACAGTAAAAAGCCATACCTCTCCCTTAAATCTCACTCTGCACAGCTATTACAACACTTTAAATCTTAAAAGATACGAGGCTATTGCAAAGGAAAAGTAGAGGCTGGCACTGCAACATGCAGAGTGAGTACTACTGCATGAAACATTTAATAGAGAGCTCTGCTGGGCATCATTTGGACTAAACTACTGCAAAGAAATTCAATCCAAAGCCATCCTTATGGCACAGAACTGCACGTGTGCTGCTCAGACTGCCAAGCAGAGATGCTGCAGAGAAGGAATGGCAAGCCTTTTGGGTTATAACTAGCAGAAAGAGCAAAACTGATGATGTTACAGGCACCCATGTTTTCAAACTCAGGTGCTAACTACTCTCCCACATACGCAGAACTTTTACCTGTTTCCTGTAGCAAAGTTTTCAGCAATTCCCAGAACACTTTCAGTGTTTCAGCTTTTTCTCTCCAGACCTCACAGTTCTTTAATTTTTTATTATGCTGCCAGAGGCTGCAGAAGAGTTTTAACCTGCTGTGTTCCAGTAGGAAGCATGCTCCTCCTGGCCTTCCCTAGCACAGCCTTTACAGTAAATCAGGCTTCCTCCTTTGGGCAGTGCATGACTTTGTCCATCTCTGTAGTGTCCATCTAAGCCACTTGCCATTTTAATTGCTTGTAACTAATGAAGTTTATATTCAACTATACTTCCAGACTGCTCCTTGCAATTCTTATGCTCTTTAGGCTTCCTTTATGGGTGTGCAAGGCCACCAAATAAAAATATTAGACCTGAGACCACAGAGACCAGAACCATCAAGTTTGCCTGAAGAACAGGCTTGCTCTCCCTTTAACTTACCAATATCAATCTTTTCCACTGCTTCTGGTACGGTTACACCTGGAGAAGACACGGTCTTCACAAAGGGGTAGAGGTTACACACCACAACTCTTGAGAATTGAAGGGAAAAGCAGGGTTACTCAGTGAGAAATAGAAAGGCCAAACTGGGATTGAAATGCACAAGGTATTACCAGTGTTCTTATGGTCTTGCCTCTCAGATCAAGGACCAACATCAAATCCTGTAGCCAAGGCTTCCTTCTCCACAACACTTACAGGGTGTTCAGTCAAAGGCCAAATGTTGTTACAAGGATGAAACAGTGTAGGCATTATACAGTGCAACTACACTCCATGCATTAACCAGTGTCACACCAGACAGAACTACTGTTCACAGAGCTTAGTTAAAGGAAGAGTGTCTTTAAATACATGGACCTGTGTTTAAGTGTTCAGTGATCTGGCTGCACACTTTGAGCCATTTCTGAGGACTTCAAAGTGGGTTCTTGTAAGAGAGTAAGCACACAAAGCAAGGTCCATTGCAAAAAAAGCGTAAACAGCCTAATTTTCCACGTTATCAGGAGTAGAAAACAACTTATACATAAACTTTTGTCCTTCTAAAATACCAGTAGTATGAAACCTGAGTGCACAGTCTGGAGCCCATAGAGCCTCTGTGGCACATGAATGCACATGGGAGAATTTACTTTCCCTCCCAAAGCAATTATGGACCTTACTGAATTAGTTTCTTGATCTGATCTGGAAAAAGCTGCAATTTCTATTCCAGAAAGCATGAAGTAGTATCGTGCCCTATTACAGTCTACCAGCACCACCCAAAATGTAGTGAAAGCAGGTACACATTCTGATCTTCACAATCTTTTTAACCCAAGAGAATGAATTCACTCTCTCAAGCTGAATGCATGATGGTATCACACCCCAGCATATGCCCAGTAGTGGCAGTGAATTGCTATGATGCACATACTTGCATCCAAATGTTTAATACTCCTTTGTTCCCACAGTGTAAGGAAATCAAGTAGAAGGGATGATAAGCTTCCAGTATGTTTTTCAGAACCCCTATGTCTCTAATTGTCCTGTGATACCTTTTATTGTCTGTTCTATTTCTAAAACCTGCCTCCATCCATTCATGCACCTGGCTTGTTTCAAACCATCAGGAATCTGTGGACTTTAACACTGCTAATGCTTTTATCTGTGGAAATCAAGGTAATCCATATCAAAGCTTCCCATCTCGAGTATGGAATTTTTCTGCACGTATGATCCTCCTGCTGAGAGTCAGTTCCTTCTGCTTTATGTAAGACAACCCAAAACCAAATTATTATTCCAGATGCAAAAGCACTGGTAAGTCACTGGTGCAAAGGCACATTACTCCCCATGCAGTTCAGTAGAGCCTGCTTACACAGGCAGCATACTCTGAGGACTCAGCACTGCTGAGACATCTATGAGGCTTCTGGTGGTTTTAAATTTCAGGTTTTCAAATTCAGCCTGGAAAGCCATCCATCCATTCATCCACCCACCCTAGGCAAGTCAAGTTCTTAAAAGTAAATTTAAATGCTAAGATGCATTCTGGCCTAATCACAGCAGACAAACTGTACCTCCCATCCTGAATTTACCTACAGTTTAGTATTCAGCCTTTTCTTTTTAAACCAGGAGCTACCCATTGACACAGAACTGCTTACTCACAATCTCTAGTTGAATGTTAAAACCAATTAGTTTAAAACATAGTCCCAACCTACCCTGTGCTAGTGTAGCAAGTAAACACATTGTAACAAAATCAAACAAAATCTTTGCTACACATTAGCAGACAGAGTGTGCTAGAATCACAGCAAGTTAGGGGTTGGAAGGGACCCTGAAAGATCAACTAGTCCAATCCCCCCTACCAGAGCAGGGTCACCTACAGCAGGTCACACAGGAATGTATCCAGGTGGGCTTTGAATGTCTCCAGGTAAAGAGACTCCACAACTCCTTTGGGCAGCCTGTGCCAGTGCTCTGTCACCCTCACAGTGAAAAAATTCTTCCTTATATTTATACAGAACCACCTATGCTCCAGTTTATAACCATTGCCCCTTGTCCTGTTGTTAGTGACCCCTGAGAAATGCTTGACTCCATCCTCCTGGCACTTGCCCCTTACATATTTATAAACACAAATCAGGTCACCCCTCATTCTCCTCCAAGCTGAAGAGCCCCAGCTCCCTCAGCCTTTCCTCATAAGGGAGATGTTCCATTCCCCTAACTATCTTGGTTGTCCTGCGCTGGACTCTTTCAAGTTCCCAGTCCCTCTTAAACTGAGGGGACCAGAGCTGGACACAATATTCCAGCTGCAGCCTCACCAGGGCAGAGTGTTACTTCAAGTTCTGGCTGCAGTTCATTTGCTCTCGTGATGCTCCCAGAAAGTAAGCTTTCTGTCTGTTATCTGTGCATTTTCTGTCTCTACAAATGATGCATGTTCCTGATCCACATTTCACGTCTACTCTTTATTTGTGTTGAAACTCAGTAAACATTATGCAAATATCAAAGGGTATATTTACTAAGCAAGTATTTCAAAATCAGGAACTGTCACCTGATCAGACACCCAGAGCCAAGCTGAAGGGAGATGCATGAGCTTCAAAAGCACTTAATTCAACTCTGCAAGAAGTGCAACACGGTCCAATATTGACTAAAAGTAAAGTGTCAAAATTCCCAAATAACCAGAAGATAATAAAACCTCTGCTCCCCCTGGAAACCAAAATATGAATTTCTTGTTTTAGTTTTCTCTTCCTACAAATAAAGAAGATGCGTGTGTAGAAAACTGCATTTTTAAAAACTGCCTCCTGACAGGGGAAAGGAAAAAGACTGCAGATCTTATGGTGAGCAGATGCTACAATTCTTGTTGCTCACATTCACCAGTGTTGACTGGTCTCCAAAGTTCAGCTTTTGTTAGTGATGATTGCTTCATGTCCCCAATATTTACCTTACGAGGCTGAAATCCTGTTTGTTCATATCAGCATTATCCTCTGGAATATTGCGAGCCAAGATGCCTAGTTACAAACAACAGTACATCTTTATTAAAAGAAGAAGCAAATTAGCAAACAAACATTTAAGTTCAACAACTTCCTTCAGACTGTGCTTTTCCTCAGAGTTTCTGCCATAAACTTTCTGATTTTCATTCAGACAACAGTCCCCAGCCACTACTCCCTATTTCATTTTACTGATTCTTTGACCGTTCAGATTCCACACTAAGACTTTTTTCCACCTAATGCTAAATTCTATAGGATTCCAAGTGCTGAATACAGCCTCAAAAATTTCTCTCATAAACATTCAGTTGATATCTTTAGAATACTGTAACTGTCATTAAGGAGCTCATGGAGATGAAAAGGTCACCTGCTGCTCAAGCAACACTGAAAGCCTCTGAAGCATCTGAAGCAAAAGAAGCTGTGCCTACATCTGAGCAGCATAGGTGCCTGGCTTGGATCCAGGAACCCAGGGAAAACACACAGGTCACTGGGTAGTACAGAGTAAGCAACAGTAAAATCCTGGATTCAAGGTTGTCAGAGCACAGTCTCCAGCTCTTAAATATGATGGGCAACAAGTTCAATTTGAGGGATCTCAACCATCACAACAGGAGATGAAAAATCAGATAGGTTAGAGTACAGACTGATCAGTTATCAGACATCTTTCCTGCTGAACAGGAGACAAGGAAGACAAGACAAAACGTCACCCACTAAAGACTATGCTGTTGAGCTCCTTATGTTGCACACCAGATTCATCCAGAATTAAATTCAGTACAACTCTGCCTGAACAGGTCTGAAATTGACTCAGCAAAACATGTGCAAATGCATTTACAGAGAAGCCTTGTTACTTGTACCCCTGGGGAGGAAAAGCTCTGCCAACTGCATAGATGTCAGCACAGCAACAGAGGAAGCAATTCAGCCACTGTGCCCTTGACCACTCTGTGCTTTCCACCTCTCCTGCTGCTGCTGGAGCTAATCTGTTCTCATTACCCAGTTCTTCCACACAACTTTTAAAGAAGACATCTATCAACCTCTTCTTGCCACCCTCACTGCCCACTGATTTCTTTTTTAGGCTGAAAATGTATTAGCAGAAACATACCAGCATGGACTGCAGGATGAAGGGTTTTCACACGTCCACCCAACATCTCAGGGAACCCTGTCAAGTCTGAAACATCTCTGTTCAAAAAGAAAACATAGCATGATAATAGATGTGCCACATTGACTTAATCTATAGGTCAAATGTTTATTCCCATCTGGGCAATAATTTAGGTCTACTAAAAATGTTGAGTTTACTGGAAAGAGATTTAAAACCTAGGAGTTTTGAAGGCAGCAAACAGGAGGAATAAACTCAGCTTTCTTTTAGTTGAGCTGTTAAAAAAATCCATACCACCTTTCCCAGCAAAAGTTCAGAGAGAAAACACATCCATGATTTCTCTATATTTCAGTATACCTCAATAAAACAGAACATATGGAAGGTGTATTACTAAACTGGGATGCATCCTTCTTATGGAAGCCTGGAAAGCAGTTCTGAGATGAGGCATTCTTTGTTAAGGTCGATCTGACTGTTTTTATTATGGTTGACACCTATCAACTAGTAAGTAAAATGCTGTTAGGTCCAGAAGGATTAGCAGAAACAGCCAAATGCTGGTTTAATGCTCTCTCAGTCTTCACAGGATGTTGGCCTTTATGTAGCACAAGCTGCATCTGACAGAAGGGACAGATGCAGTAGGTGATTCTAGTAGGTGACCCAAAATAAAATCTAAAAATTACAGAAATTTCACTACAAAACTGTGCTATGCCAAAAGAAAAAATTGCTTTTCCCAAAAGGAGGAAGAAGGTCATGGGTCACACTCACCTAAGCAGCTTGGTTATTTCTCAGATGAACCAAAAAAACAAGATAATCAAGCCCAAAGTCAACATGATTTATAGAGAGAATGGAAGACCACGCTCCAATGAAGCAATACACCTCAGTACTCCTCTTCACAGCTTAGCCAAAACATAATTTGGAGTTTCCCCCACTCCCTGTTACTGTTTCTGATGGTAAAGGCACAATAAATCAGAGAGGGAAGGGGAAATGTGACCATACTGTACTTCAGGCTTTACTGATAGCATAGCCAAGGAAAGAAGTCAGAGAGTCATGTCCAAGCACTGGATAAAAGCAAGGACAGAGAGCTCTGAAAACAGCTCTGTGACAGGGGCCTATCACTCACCCACTGGAAGCAAAAAAGGAGTCAGTCACCTGTCCTGCCAAATAATTGACAGATTTTTCATCACTGCATTGGAAACAATTTTTATTTGGCCAGAGATGTTTGGGTTTTTTTTAATCACAACATGGGAGAAACTAAACCAAATTTCCTCAGAATCATGGGCAAAAACAGAGGATGACTGCACAAGCTCCCTCTCAAGCAGTGGACGCACAACACTGAAAGGCTCTGCAAAAGCTGACCATCATGCAGAGAAAAATTATTTGTGACCAGTGATCTCCAGTGAGCTTCAATCTGTTCTTGACACATGCCACCTTTCCCATTCCAGGACTGAGCAAAGATCAGCTTTTACCTGGCTGTGCAGTGCAACACTAGGGTCAGGTTCTGAATTTCAAGAGAACTGTTTATCTCATGAGAAAAAAGCCTAGCTCAAGGCAGGCAAGTCATCACCTCCAACACCCCATTCCTGACATCTCTCTGGGTGCTGACCTGTGTAGGAACCCTCTCTGGCCTCAGTTAACCAACTTCGAGCAAAGATGGTTCTGAAGTTTGCCCCATTTTTGGGGTGGGCGTTTTTGAAAGAAGTACTTTCAGACCAAAAACTCAATCAGTTTTTGCTCACAGATAAAACAATTAAACCAATCTCAGGAGGCAAATGAGCATTTTTTTCAGATGTATAGGAAAGTGTCTGTACCTGACAGGCAAGCCAGCATCTCTCAGGGAGTTGGCTGTTCCTCCAGAGGCAATCAAACCCAGGCCAAGAGCATTCAGACTTTTTGCGAAATCCACCAGGTTGGTCTTGTCAGAGACACTGAGCAAAGCTAACACGTGGGAAGAGCACAAATATTTTGGTTTTACAAGTGGAACAGATCAAGCAAACACCAAGATTCAGAGACTGAGGCCCTTATAAGCACTGTAACTTACGAACCCTGAGGTGACAGGGAAGGGGAGAGCTGACCACCAGTGCCCCATATTTCCCCATCTCCACAGCTGAGAAGCCGCCCCAAGCCCCAGCTGCCTGAGGGCGGGCGGAGGCAGCGCTGGCGCTCCTGCCTCAGGGCCCCAAACGCCGGGCATCCGCTCATCGTCCTTCCCGCTTCTTTACCCCCTCCGGGAGTTTAAACTCACACAGCAGCAGCGGCTGTGCCCACCGCAGCCCGGAGGGAAGGAAGCACCCCCCGCCACACACACACAGACCCCCGCTCCGGGCACGGGAACCACCGGGTTGGAAGCGGCGGCCCCGCTCCCACCCGAGAGGCACCCGGCCGCCCCGCGTCTTCCGGGGCCGCCCTGTCTGGCTGCACCCGAAACACGAGGCGGCCCGGCGGCCCCGTCCCACCCGTCCCACGGCCATTGCGGGGAGCAGCCCTCCCGCAGCCTCCCCCGGCGGCTCCAGCAGCCGCCGCTGCCATCGCCCCAGCGGGCGGGCGGGCGGGCGTTCGCAGCCCGCTGCTGCCTGCCGGGGCCTGGCCGCCCCCTCTTGCCCCACCGGGAGCCGGCCCCGCGTTACCGAGTTGCTGCCGGGCAGCCATGGCGCCGTCAGGGGGTGCACGCTGGCGGCGGGGAGGCAGGAGGGCGGGAGGAAAGGGGCGAACAACGGCGGCCCAGCGGGATTTGGGCGCCCGCTGCGAGGGGGGCGGGAGCCTGAGGGGCCGGACCGGCCCGGGCGGGGCGGGGATAGGACAGGAGTGGGGAGGTGGCGGGCGGTGCTGGGGGGAGGTTCCGGGACCCGTTTAGTGACACGAACCGAACTTCCTAGGCAGGTGAAAAGTTCTGTGTAGGCGGGGCAGTGCCTCATCGCAGTTAATTTTGCAGTACCTCATTGCAGGGAGTGATGGTGCAGTAAGGACAATTAATTTTTCGCGGAAGTACTCGCTGGGATTTCATCTGTGGGAAATCCTCTCACAGAGCTCACAGCCTACTGACAAGCAGGAGCAAAAGACAAAGCACTTGTTTACTAAATCTGAGGTAAAAAATTAAGCTTACAAATAGCAAAATGATCCCTTTCTTCCCCCCGCCCCCTCACGCCCCCTTTTTTTTTATTTTTTATTTTTTTCTGTAGGGGGAATTCAGAGTGACAGTTTTGGTCCCCTATACACCTTCAAATTTCGTGGAATTCCTTGCACAAGAGGAGCCTGGTCTATGGTTTTCCAATCAGGTCCTCAATAAAGGCAGCCCTGGGACATCCCTGTGTAGTTCTCTCATGTTTTCCCTGTCCATCTAGGTGTTTGCTGTACACTTGCAGCTCCCAAAGCAGGCAGACTGCATTAGGTTCTCCACTTTCATTTAAAAAACAAATAAATGAAAGGTTCTTTATCTTGCAGACAAAAAGCTGAGGACTGTAAAAGTAAGTGCAACTGAAGGGCCAGGAACTTGGCTGTTTTGATTTGTGCATCTCTGTGTTTGGGCAGTATTGTCTGTGTAAGAAAGGGCGAAGCAAAACATACTAAACACACTAAATAAACCCCCTGTATGTGTTACTTTTGGTAGTAGCTAGTGACAAGCAGTAATAAATTACTGTTCAAAAGCGTGGCTGGGGCCAAATGAAAATATACTGCTAAGTGGTACATGAGCACTGTCATTATGAAAACGCACACCTCTGAGATCTTAAAACTTGTGCACGGAGCACAGATCTGTAGCAGTGAGGTGGGCTTTGGGGATGGTTAATGCATGCAAAAATGAAAGATTCGACAGAGCTCTGCATATTTATCTCATGTTGGAGAGGAATTGTGCATTCTGGTGCAGCACCGTGGAAGCTAAGGAGCAGCACACATGCAGTGTGTGAAGCTGGGTGTTTGGTGGTGCTGCAGAAGCCGTGTGTCAGCCCACACTCAGGAGGACAGGGCCACAGCTGCCTTCAGACAGACAGGCAGAGGGACAGTATCAGCGTAAATAGTGGCATTTGCTTTTTTAGCTTGTCCACCAGTTTGCTGTCCCTTGGCTCATGGGAGGAGGTTTCTGTTTATGCAGAGGTCTGCATGGCAGGAGGGTGGTTTGGGTTTGCACCGTGTCCTCCCTGGAACTGGCATGTGGAAAGAGGAGTTCTGGTTGTGTGCCAGAGATGTGATCAGATTTGGATGTCCTGTTCAGATAATGTCCTGCGTTTGGGATTACCTCTCTGGGAAAACAGCCTGCCTCCCCAGATATTTAATTTTGCTTGATTGAAATTTTACCTAATTAACTGGGTTTTTTGCTTTGATTGAATTTTTACCTAATTAACTGGGGTTTTTGGTAATGTTTAGAGGATATTAAAATATTCTGTGCTCTGCTCACATCCCATCTTTTATTCAATAGGACTAAGGTCTCACTAGAGTGGGACTTGGTATTTTAAACCATTGCAGAAGCTTACGTTGAGCCAAGAATTAGGTAACATCATATTGGAAATCATGAGAAAAGATAAATACTAGTATTACAAATACCACATTAAGGTTATTTCTAAATCATACCAAGGCCTGCATCCAAGAAAGAAAAATCAGGCTTAATTAGCAATGTACTCTGCTGCATTACTAATGAGATCTAAAAAGAGGATGAAGCTAAATAGAGACATACAAAAAGGATAGTGTTGTTGGTTTAGCTATTGTAAGGACAGCCTCTAGGCTGCCTTCTCTTGAGACTGCAGGGAGTAATAGCAATGCTTTTTAGCTTGGCTTTGAGTCCCTGTTTTAAACCTGTTCTCTGTTGGTTTTCAACATAGCAAACCTAGAGGAGTGTAGAGAAAACAGGTTAATTTGGCTATGTGTTAATTTGTCAGGGTAGGAAGCCAAGAAGCTAGGACTCTCCAGCTAATACTGCAGCTGCTTGGAAACCAAAGTGGAAGTCCCAAATTGGCTTGGTTTGAGGCAACCCTGGCTGCAGAAATGAAGTGTCATCCGTGGTGACTGTCACAGGGGTC
The DNA here is from genome assembly GCF_003957555.1 of Calypte anna. Lineage (NCBI taxonomy): Eukaryota > Metazoa > Chordata > Aves > Apodiformes > Trochilidae > Calypte > Calypte anna. The sequence continues at coordinate 29,990,589 of NC_044253.1, forward strand.
TGACCAGGATCTGCCCCATCACAGTACTAGATGTGTCTCATTGCCATGTTGTTCTGGTATCTGATACTTTCTCTGGTATCTGTTATTTTCCTTCAGGATTCTCTTTCCAGATGTTGAGCCTCAGTTTCTCCAGCCTCAGAGACCACAGTCTTACAAGCACTTGTATATACCCCTGTGCTAAGTGTTATGGGATTACTTCCTGCAAAACTGAGTTCTCATAAAAGCACATGCTCAGGTAGGCTTCAAATGCCCTGTCTCAAATATTGCACAACAATAGAGATGGGAGTGGAATTTCATACAGGGTATTTCTCAACTGGCAGTGCTATATTCAGTATTTTGGTTTATCTGCCTTTTGCTTTAACTGCTCATGAGATCTGCAGAGTGATATGGTTTTGCTGTGTTCTGGCAGAAAAAGAGCTGCTAAGCATTGCTCTGTTGCTGGATCTTGTTTGAAAGCAGTGTCACACTGCCCTTGCCACTTGTCACCAAATGTCTGGGATAACCCCAGCCCGTTCATCACAGGCTAGCCAGGAGTACTGCACAATAATAACTGAGAGATTCAAGTCTCTGATGCATCTTGAGTTTCTTTTTCAACCCTTATCAGCTTGGAGCAGCTTTTGCTGTTCCTTTCGCTGTGTTCCTTGCAGGTCCTGTATAAATCACATCCATGGGATTGGCATAGCTGCTCTTGCAAATCTGTGGTCAGGGTCCCATGTTGCTGCAGAGATGATGACCAGCCTATTAGTTAAGGTTCAGAGACACCAGAGAGCTTTGCATGTATAATTTGACTTGGAATTTGAAGGTTATGTCCCCTGTTCAAGCACCAGCTAAGTGGTCAGTTTTCCCAAATCTTTGTTAACCGCTGTCTGCTGCTTTTCCTATGAAAGAAACAATTTCCTTGTAACAGAGTAAATATCACAGATTTCAACCTGAGTTATTCTAGTAATGCTCGGGATTATAAATGAGACCCAAAGGTGCAGAAACCAAACAACGATTTATTTCCTGAATGTTCCTGTTCTTTTCCTCCCAGAAGCTTGTTCCTATCCAGGCACAGAAACAATAATAATAATAGGAAAAGGTAAGAAATAATTTGTCCTTTTGGCAAATGGGTGCTTATTCTGAAACTACTGTGAAATGATACAATGAATCCCAGAGCATGAAACTCTGTATGGGTGAGTGTGGAAGTAGCTTGTGATGTGTAAGCAGAGGGGCAGAGGTGTCCCACAGGAAGATTTTGTGTCCTCAGAGCAGTTGAGCAAGAGGGAGGCAGCAGTGGTTTTACCATACTGACGTACAAGGTGCAGGTATGGGAGGAAGCTGGTACTTGAAGGGTGTGACTGAATAGGTCTGTTTGTAATTGCAAATGTGGGTTTTGCAGTAAAAAAAAAAAAAAGTATCTCATCCACTTCGAGTTTCTTTACATGCCTCCTTGAGCTATTCATGTGGAAGAAAGAACTAATGAAAAGAGAGGATTTTATTTCTTTCCTGTAGTTTCCAAGAAATTACATTATCCTCAGATAATACCAGGGTAGGTTGGGTTTTCTTTTTCCATTTCTCTAATTTGACTATTGAAATCAGTGCCTCTTTCCCGGTGGAGCTGGTTCCATAGTCGTTTCCCTTCTCTCCAAGCAGAGGGGACCTTCGTGTCCTTGGGTGAGAGGGCTCCAGCCTCGCAGGGATGCTGCCGAGCTGTGCAGGGAACCGGCTCCCACTAGAGTGCGCTAGGACAGCTGGAATGAGGATGGTTTTCTTCCGGCATCTCAGTGGAACCATCAAAACGCCTATGGCACTTCTGTTAAAAAAAAACCAAACAAACAGCTGAATTTCTGGCTAGTTTCCCCATCTTTTGGCTACTGTTTCCCTGGAGGGGGTTAAAGCGTGCTTGCAAAGCCAGCTGTAGCTGTTCGAGTGCCCTGAGGTTCAGGCTGAGCCATGTGCTGTAAAAGACTTTTTGGGGAAGACTCCACAAAGGGCAGGAAGAAGCTTATTTAAGCTTCTCAGGCCTCTTATTTAACTTGTCTCATGTCACAGTCCCCTTGTTTTAGTTTATTGCTTTGTATAACAGGGGAAGGGGAAATCTGTAGAGCTCTGTGTTGTACTTCAACAAGGATAGGAGTCCATCTCAAGATTCTGTTAATGGCCTTCCACTATTGTTCATTCATTGCAAAACCACCCCTAACAAACTTGCCCATCACCATACAAGAATTTTGAGCCAGAACTTGAACCCTGGCTCTCAGACCCTGTCCTTTGTCTGCTACCCTCCTTTGCTCAATTTTTATTTTCTCAATTAACCAGCTGCAGTGTCATTCCTTTCATGATCTGGAATCTAATACATAAAGATGACAGTGGCATGAACCTTGACTTAGCATTCAGTTTGCATGGTAATTCATTGTGGCTCCCTAAATATTTGGAATTTGCTCTGACAGGATGTGGGAGATGATGAAATGCTCCCTGGGTGGGGTGTTCTCAGGTCTCCAGGAGAGAGCCTGGAGGCATCAGTGACATACTTTCACTGTCCACCAGGCATCACCTGTTCTAGAACTGGGGGGATCTAAAGCAAAAAGCAAAGCAAAACAACTGTCCTTGAGGAGTTGTTATTAGTACACAATGCAAATAGAGTCAAGGCTGATGGTAAAGAGTCAAGAAGCATCTGGAGATCAGTGAAGCCTTGCAAGAGAGCCTGCAACAGATTAAGAAGGAGCACAGGCATTTCATGTAGCAATTCAGCCTCAGTCATCTTTGATTCATAAAGTGCCTGAAGCACTTGTGTAGGGAAGAGAGAGGCTCTGGAGACAGGGAGGAAAAAGTAGTTTCTCCGGATGGAAGACTATCCTGTATTAGCTTTGAAGGGCTTAGGGACAAACCCCATCACTCAGTTCCACCAAAATTTCTGCTCACCTTTCTGGATAATACCCAAGAGCTGGCTGACAGGGAAGGGCAAATGCTGTGAGCCTGTGTTTTATTTCCAGCTCACTGGGAGAACCAGGAATCCCTTTCGGGCAGTTAACAGGCTCCAAGGAGACCTGACAGCAAACAGTGACAGATCTGCCATTTTTGCAGCGTGCCTGAAAAATACAGCAGCTTGCCAAAGAGCACAAGGAGGCTCTCCTGGAAAGTCATAGGTGGTTATTTATGTGTTACATTAGAGCTAGCTGTGATCCAGACCCCAGAGAGCTTGGATGTAGGATAAAGCCGGGCCTTGCTGCAAGACCTTGTGATCTGAATAAGAATCATGGCTGAACAGGAAGATGGAAGAGACAGAGCTGTATGAAGAGACATGTCCAGCATCATACAGCACTCTGTGCCACAGCCAACAAAGGCTTGGAGCAGCCTCTACCTGGCAGATGTTTTTATTCTAATAGGAGGTGTCCTTGGTTCAGCAAATCATAGATTTTCAGATTTTGCTGATTTTATGCATGGTCTAATTTTAACAACTGAAAAAAACAGAAGGAAAGAGAGACTGAAGTGTTTTTTCATAGATCACTTATTCCTGTTGTGGTTTTTTTTTTCCTCCCCGAAACTGGGCCACTGTATTTTGGCCTTAGAAACATAGATATCATTTTAATGAAGTATTGTGAAAAAAAAAATGAAAATAAATGTTTCTTTTCTCTGTTCAAAACTTGATGACTCCAAATTCCCCAGGAGTTCCTTGTGCTTTTTGAAAGGCTGCTACACTTCATGCCCTGCATTCATATTCACTTGTGGCTCCTTCTTTCTATTCTGACCTTGCTCAGAGACTCCAGTCACAATAGGCCAAATCCTGACTTTTCAAAATCTTCTCACTGCAGTTTTTTGGCTAGGAATGGAAAAGGAAAATTTTCCCCCAGAAAACATTAAGCCAGAAGGTTTTATTTTTCCCCTAATCACAGCCAGGTTTTTCAGATTTCATTAGAAAACAAGTATTTGAAATTGATTAGGCGGGCCTAAAATAGACACTACCAGGTTCTAGAATATACAATACCATTATTTCAGATAATATTTTTCAGAAAAACAAGATTCAGTCATGTAGCTCCTATTGCATTAACCAGGGTATCCAGGAAACTTCTGAGCAAGCTTTGCCCAGCTCTGGACTTGGAAATGCAAGTTCTGCTTTCTGCATGATAATACTGTGCAAATTAATTGAGGGATGTTTGTGTTTCTCTGCATGCAAACAGAAGGCAACAACGTGTCTGCATTAGCAGGGTAGCTGAAATTTATTGATGAAAAGCCCCAGGCAGCACTGAGTTACATTAATCATAGGCACAGCCTCCACCTGGATGGATGTAGCAAACCCACCTGTAAAAGGCAAGGAGCTTTCTGGGGGGGGATGACAAAAAGCACCCTTCATCTGGCAGAGACTTGCTCTTAAGATCAAATCCCTTCTCTTCAAATGTGTTTCAAGAAATCTCTCTAAACTTACGTTGCATTTTAACAGTTTTGCATTAATCTGTCCTAAAAACAAATGACTTAATTTACTTAATCAGATTTAGAGGGTGATTTGAGAGTGTAAATGTGAAAAAAACACTCAGAATATCCCACAGAAATGTTCAGCATGATTTACTGTGGTTCCCAAAACTTTCTTTTCTCTGCACAAAGTTCTCAAACCCAATACAAATGAATGTATTAGAGGTTCACTAGCACAAGTTGTCTGTTGATTTGATACCATACAGTAAATGCTTTTGCCCTACAAATGCTGATAATAAGACATCTTTTTCCTTTGGTCAGTGAAATTGACTGCCTTCTGTTAGCCAACATCATTGAGTTGCCAGGAATGCTTCCTGCCTCTTAAAAATATATTTAAATAATTTTTTCAAAAAATAAAATAAGATTTTATTTTGTGTTCTGGGCAGGAATCTGAACTCTGAAAATTTAAAAATAACTTTTTGCTCAAAGGAGAAATGACTTGCAATTTCACACAAAATATTCCTCATTAGGCAGAGCTGAGGCAAGTGCTAATTACCCCAGGGCTGGAGTTGTAATGCTCAAGGTTCCTGCTAGGGTGCAAGCTGCATCCTGACTTGCTTGTTGGTTCCTGCAGATCAGCAGCAAAGAAGGTGGCTGGGTTTGATCCTTCTGGGGCAAGGGCAGGATTAGCTTTGGCCTTGCAGTGTGCACCTTTCCTCTGCACACCCTTTGAGGTGCTCTCTGCATGTTTTAATTGTGTGGAGAGTTGGCATGGGGGAAGCATTATAGTATTCTTTTAAAGAATATTATTACTGTGTTTTTCAAAGTTAATTAGTCAGCTTTCCTGGAACCTGAATTCTGTTGGCATTTTAACCTTCTGTGCATCCATAGGCTGTGGTACTTTGAATTTTGTGGGCATAGGGAGTCAAAGGGGGAACATGACAAAGGGGAAAGGAAGGCTCTCAGACAGCAGCTGTCAGCATCCAGTTTTATCCTTTTATTTTTGATCTTATTTAGTGTAAATATCAGTCCTCAGCCACGATGGGGAGCATCAGTAGTCCTTTGACAAAGCTAAAATCTGTCACTCTATGGCTCCTTATCTCTGGGCAGACAGGAGCTACCACTGATCTTAGGCCTCCACTGCTGCCTGAGCACCCACCCCTACTCCTGCATAGGAACATGCAGTCAAATGGCACCCATCAGGCAGGGGTGTTTTTCTGGGCTGTATTAACAGATCCTTGGGGGTGACAGTTTTGTGAATTCAGTGGTAAAAACTGAGCCTGGGACTCAGACCAAGGCATGAGGGCCTCAATGGGAACTTAATGGGACTTCCTGCAAAAGACAACTACAGACTTTCAACCTTGCTCTTCAGTTTGCCTAACTAATTTTTTCCCCAGATGTGGTTTTTAATTAATGGTAATAATCCCATTGTCTTTTAAGACTTGAGTGACTAATAAGGACAGGAGACTTCTTGAGTTTATTTTTTATTATGTGTTTTATTGACTAATTTAATGAAGTAGAAAAAAATCAAACATGCTAGGGGCAGAATTCCCAAAAGATAAAATTTTGCTGATGATACGTTTAAATATTTCTGGAGAGCAGGATTTTTTTTTATTTACATAGTTTTCACATAAATAAACACCTAGTCAGAACCTGAAAAAATACTTGCTTGGATCTGGTTACATCCATTTAACTCACCTTGTGCTGAGTAAGCACACACCAACAGTGTAACAAACACAGGGAGGATGAACAAGAGCTCCAGGCAGTTTAATCACAATGGGTCAGATAAAAATTCTTTAAACAGAACATGAGGACTTCTTAGTTTATAGATTAGCTTTTGCAAGGGGCTGAAATCCCAGTGTTAGCCAGCATCAAATCCCACTGATGCCATAAACCATGGCAAGAGGCAGAGTGAAGCTAGGACTTAGGAATACATAGGATTAATCACATGAAATGCTTTTTACTCCTGGATTAATGTTAGAGACTCACGTTAGTGTTAGAGACTCAGGTCAGCATCTAGTGTACACTTTGGGGAAAATATGGTTTGTTGTGCCCAGCCTGTCTTTTTGTTCAGTTTTGATGTTTCTCTGCCAAAGTCTTTTACTGATTCACTGTTACCAATTTTACTGGGTCACCAACATCATTCCATCTGGAAAAAGGACAGCTTTTTTCTTCAGAGACATTTTAGGCTGAAAAGATCCTCTTCCAAGCACCTTGGGTGTAGGGAAGATCCTGCATACTGAATTTTGTGCTTTTCTTGTGGTTTTGGGTTTTTTTGTTATCCCCAAAGAAGCAGGGATAAAGGATGAGGCTATAGGAAGTCCAGCATTCTCGTTTCCCCTTTTCACTGCCATCACTGTATTCTCTGTCTAAAAATTCATAGTTACTTGGTTTGCAGCTGGCTTTTGCTGATGGCATGATTTCACTGTAAATCTTGCAATAATTAGTGGATTGAATTATTTTCTGAGGATGTTAAGACTCTTGCTGGGTTTGGTTTCTGCAACAGAAAGCTGCAACTGAAAGTTACATGAAAGTTGAAAACTAGAAGGGAAACATTTAGAATATAGGGAGTGTTTTTATAAACCTGTGGATTTTCAAGCCAGTTTCACAGTTTCTAAGCCTAACTTAGAAGTTTGGAGTGTTTGGGGTAGGCAATACTACACAAGCAATGCTCATTTCAAGCAGATGTGCACCCACGTTGCTGACACTGTGAACATGGCTATTTCTCCTACAAATAATACCATCTAATATTATTTGTCCTAGTTTCATGTCCCAGTTTGAACTGTCTCATGCATTGCACCAGTTTTGGTTTTGCCTTATTATTAATTTTATTTACTTCTACTTGGTAGCTGAAATATCAAAATCAGGGATCTGAGCTTACTTTAGTGATTTTCCCTGATTTTCAGTTGTGGTCATGTTAGCACTTAGTTGTCTTTGCAATCCTTGCCTTTCCCCCCTTGTTCTTTTCTCAACAACATGATCACAGTTTTTTTGCACAGGATTTTATGAACTTTTGCCCTCACTAACAGTGGGCCAGCTTGTCTTTTGAAATCTTCCCCACCTATTTTCCACTTTGACATCTCCTGCATCCAGCCATTCCTTAGCATTAATTTCTGTCACTTCTGCCCATCTTCCAGGAAGATATTCTGATTAGGCAATAAATGCTGGGTTGTCCATCCTTTTATGTCACAAGTTACATGGTGCTGCTCAGCCTATAAGGCACAGATTATTCTCAATCAGCTGCAGTGAGCCCAGGCTAAAGAGCTAAAGGCCTGATTTCCATTGCCATCCCCTTGCCATCCTGTCTCACACCAGGGAGGTAAGGCAGAGTAAGTGCCAGGTACTAGTGCAGCAAAGCTGATTAAAAACCTCCAATGCTCAGATTGCTTCACAAAACTCCTGTCAGTCAGCTTTCATTTGATTTAAGATCTTATTTTCATTTATTTACAGTATTGCCCATTATGTATAGAGTGTTTGCTAAACACTGAAGAATAATGGTCCTGTCCCATGGAGCTGACAGCAGAAGGGCTGACAAAGGCAAGGAATGCAGTAAAAGTGCTAATTTATGTATGAGTCATGTTTTCCAGCCAGCTGTGCTGATAAAAAATGGCCAGTTTTATGGGAAGGCTGGAAAACAACAAAATCACCTTTGTGAAAAAAAAAAAAAAAAAAAAAAGAAGCAAACCCAAAATATTTCGACCAGCACTTTGATTGAAGATTACTTATTGCTGTCAGCACTGGGAACGGAGTCCTGGAGAAGCATTTGGAGTTATTGCTGCAGCCCTGTGGAGGGGAAGGTGTTTCTGGCACAGAGACCTGCACCTATGATAACACAGAGACAGCAGCAGCTCTTGCCTACAGCACAGAGAAATCTGATAAAGAAGCAGGAAAAAAAGAAGATCCTTATTCTGAGAAATGAAAATTAGTAAGGCTGGGGTGGACTTGTGAGCAAGGCAAGGGAGGGGAGGAAGGGATTGGAGCTACTTTTTGGCAAAGTGTCCCATCTCCACCTCATGCCAAGAATCCTGCAGGAAGGTTTGTGTTTTCATCCTCCAGTGTATTTGAGGTCTGGCTTGGCTCCACTTAGAGGCAATGACAGGCTTCTGTTGATTCATGTGAGCCTTAAAAATCAAAGAAGACTTGCTGTGGCAACTGGCTAATTCAATAAAAGCATTGACTTCTCCAGCTGGAGAATTAAAGAGCATGAATTCAGTGTAGCTGATTTCTGAATTAATATAACAAATTATCATTGATTCAAGTGAGAGGAAACTGTACCACAAAGGAAAGGTTCTTCCATATTAAAAAGTCACTCAGCCTATATATGTGAGATGGCCTTTAATGTGCCACAGGCAGACTAAGTTATCCTTCAGTGGGAACCCTTTGTCTGTCTTTCCCTAACCTGTGACACTGTCATAGGGCATCCTTGCACTCTGCACTGACAGCTGTAGGACAGTCTGGGTTTTATCTGAAACACTGCCTGGATCAGCCAGCATTTCTGTGGGGGGGTTGGGAGTCACTCTGCTGGGCTGAGATTCTGAAGTACCCTTGAATGAAAGAGCCATTGAGTTCTTGGTTTCTCATAGGCATAGAAATTAAATCCCAGCAAATGTGAAGGTGACTCAACTCTGCCCTTTGCAGGATGAGTCTGTGTTGGTCAGCAGGGCTTAGGAGTTAGCTGACTGGGTCTTTCTCATCTTGGTGAGAAGCTGAGCTAAAGGCAGACACACAGGGGCAGGGAAGACCCTAGAAAAGGGATGAAGGAACCCCATGGGCTTCAAAACTGGTAGCCAGAGCATCTCATAGCATTGCTTCAGATGAACAGCACTGAGTTCAAGTCAGCTGTAAGGAAGATGCTTCAAGCTGTGCACCAAGGCAATAAAAAATGAAAATTCTTAAAGCACTCATGGTAGCTGAGAATGGGCCCTGATACTTTCAGGTTTGCTGGGTAGTTGCTGGGTAGGAGGTTACTGCTTTGTGTTTTGCTGCTCTGACTCAGGAGTCAGTGCCTGATGCAGTAGGGTGACATTTCTTTCATAGGCAACTGGTTTGCCACCATCTATCTGTAAATCTTTTTTGCTTCTTGAGATTAGTGCTCTGCAGGCACATGGTTGGAACTTGAACTAACTGCACCTGACTGACTGCAGCACAGAAGCCCCAGCAGATCAAACTGCAGGGTCCCAGCTCCTGACAAGGGTGGCTAGAAGGGTGGCTAGCATTGCAGCAGGGCAGACACCCCAGTGTCCTTGGCTCCTGATTTGCAGACTGGATGGTGTGTATGGGCTGCCAGAGGAGGTGGGTGCCATGGGTATACAGAGAGCTGACACAGAGGCACAGTTCCTCCTGCTCTTTGTTGTTAGAGATGATCACTTGGAGTGCAGGGACAAGACAGGCAGTGACATTTTAACACCTAATGTTTGCACGAGTGTCAGAGAGTCGGGACACTGACCTGGGGGATGTCTCATTTGCACATTGATCCATGGGCTTTGACATATAGCAGGCTCACCTTGATAATGGATGGGACATCACAGCCAGAGATAGCCATCTCCAGTCATCACTTTGCAACAGTAGCCCAGTGCTTCTGTGCTTGATGTCTTTTGTTCTGGTGCTCTTGTGTTCTGGAATTTTGTGTGGTCTTGGGTTCTGGACTGGCACTTGCACAAGCTGTAAATGGTACATAAAGAATACCTTATTAGGTTAATTTTGTCTTTATGAGGTCACCATGAACAGCCCATTAGAAAATAACGGTTTTCTCTGAGGATGCCAAATTGCTGGTTGTTGTTATTTATGCAAATAATACTGAATGTGTAGCTTGTTTGAGAGCAGCTTATTGCAATATTCCTTGACCAAATTTGGATCATTAAGTGCATAGATAGCTACTTGGTGTCACTGATCATAGGAACATAATTCTTAGAATCAAGTTTCTCATGTGGAATGGGCAGAGGGAGAACCACAAGTTCAGTTTTGCTACCTGAACCATTCAAAAACTGTGACATCTTTGTCTTTCTGATTATTATGTTTTTCAGCATTTCTTGAGGTTGTGAAGGTTGAAAATGGATCTTTCTCTTTAAGGAATGACAATGTTTTCACTTACACCCCAGGGAAAAAATGATATAGGGAACATTAGGGAAAAAATGATACAACTGAGAGCAGCAAACTGCAAATGTCCTTTCACAATAAAACACAGGATTTGCTCCCAGTAAACTGGCAGTTCTCCTGATGGAAATGTGGAGTGCTTGCAGAAAAGCTCTGTAAAAAGCACCAAACAGGCTTATTTCAAAATTCAGATACACATTTACAGACTTGGAACTTTTAACCCTGTAGTAACATTGCTCCACTCTTGTAACTGATGGTAGCTGTCACAGAAGCTTTTTGTTTCCCAGCAAAAAGTACCAGAGGCAACAGTGGTACCTTCAAGAGAGCTTTGATGCAAACTGTTCAAAAGCATGACTTCTATTTCCTCTCCAAAATCTGGCCCCCAGAAACCTTCCTTGACCTGTTTCAGGTATGAAAGAGTCCTACATGGGCTTTGATGCTCTTCTTCACACAATTCTTCCATGTCCTCCCCACATGCATCTTGCCAAACAGACAGCTGAAGTGTTACCAGCAACTCTTTGTTCTGTGGATGGATTTTGATTATTAATAAGATGGTCAGGAAGAATAGGACTGTTTAATGTCTTGTCAAAGCAGCACAAGTAGGATGCTACTTTTATGAGACTTGCTCTTCCCTCCATGAGACATCTCTTTCATGTGCCTGAGCAGGACTGAGGTGACAGTCTGCTTCATAAAGAGCTGTAACAGCATGGGAAACAGCTTGGAAAGTAGCTTAAGAAGAGCAAAGAGAAAACTCAGAGACAGAATGAAAAAAGAGCTGATCATAGTTTTAAGTGGAATTTCCACTACCTTCCAAGCAGGCATTCCAGTATGAGTGCATTAAATTCACGTATTACTCAACATCCAGAGATATTTAGCAATGAAGACCTCTGGCACTGAAAGAGACTCAAACCAAATCTTTCCAGACAGCAATAAAAGGCAAGGAGTGTCATGCTGAAGATCACTGGGTCATGTAGCTTGTTAAGGCAAGAGGCTGGAGGCTGATTTGTGCAATCACTGCAAGTGAGGTCCTGTGACACGCTCACTGTTAGAGATACCTACCTTGGAGATTAAAAAAGAAAAAAATTAAATGTAGTCCTTCAAATGGAATTTAATTTACTGCAGCCACAGTAAATTAAATGGTACACATGTATGCACACATGCACAGAAAAGGTGGAGGGCTTTTTAAAGGTGATCCAGGCTGTTTTTGGAATTGTTGGTGGTGGAAAAAAAGAACTCCAAGTAACACTTCCTGTGCATTCCAGAAGAAGAGGGCTCAGAGCCAATGTGTGGAATAGCAAACCCTCAACTTCCAGTCCAGGGCAAAGAAAGAAGGCAGTGCAGTGTGAGGTTTTCACATTTTTCCATGTAAAGAGATGTCTGACTTCATAGCTTTTCTGAGGTTAGAATAATGGAATAGTTCTAGGTAATGTTGATGCTAAGATTTGGCTTCTGTGGTGCTTTGCATTGCATCCACAGCAAGCCAAGGGCCTTCCTGACATCCAGGAGAGGCCTCTGGCTCCCATAAAGTGGAGCCCCAGTCCTGCAAGGATGCTGTCACAGGCCTTTTTTCCATATGTGGGTAGCTGTTTCACATTAAAATTTTCTGTGGAGGTGAGTGTGTGCATATATGATTGTAAAAGTGAGGTTCTGGGATATTGAAGGACTATGAATTTTAAGCTGTTTTCTTCTGGGGATTTTGCAGGCACATGTGCCTGCCCATACTCCAAGTAAATCCTCAGATGTGGAAAGGCATCCACAGTTAGCTGATACATCACAACTTTCACCTTGGCTTCATTTGCATTGTTCCTGCTCAGCTCAGAGCCAAAGTAGGAGTCACATTCATGCTGCTGAGCCTGGCTGAACTGCCCACACCATGGTGGCAGTACCAGTTTGGGTTTACCTTCATCAGAAGGGAGCAAGCTGGTAGTGAATCCATGCACCTAAGTAGGCTGCATGCACAAAAGTGGTCTGTAAAGCCAGGAGAAAACACCTGAGTGTAGTGTTACCAAGCTACCTTACTAATAAGTGAAGGCAGAGGCCCTCAAAATTACCTCATTTTCAGGGAACTGAACATAATTGTAAGTATTGCAGCTAGAGCTATGTGTATGAAAATCAAGGGAACTATCAGGACTCTTTAATATTCAAGGAAACGTGTTGCTGAATCTACCTATGCTCTCACCCCAGTGTTTGTGTGAGTTATTCCACCTTCTTACATGCATGAGAGGGTTTTTATTTGCCAAAATCTCCCTTCTCCAAAACACTGCTTACCCACTCTTTCATAAGGATTTATTAAATTAAGATTTTCATAAACTTTCTCATGAAATTTAACATAACTTGACTGTCAAAAACATCCATTTTGCTCACTTGTAAGAAATTGTGTCAAAGTGGCATTAAGATATGAATGAGTCTCAGTACATACCAGGGGTGCAGGGACAGTCTTAATGGAGCCCAAAGGCTCCAGCTTGCCTCAGTTATGCATTCTTTGGCAACTTCTGTGCCCAAAACAATGGGAAAATAGTCATGCTACTCAGAATTGCATGCAATACTTTATTCCATTGCTAGCCTAGCCTTTTTTTAATCTTTTCTGTGCCTAACTCACATAATATAAATGCAGAAACCAAAATGCTGGTTCTCCAATAGCTGGAGTTATCACCCAAGGCACTGTGGTCTCCTCAATATTGCTGTTGTTGTGCTGAGAGAAGTTTTTCCTCTGAGAAATGTTTGTTCTGTTGCTCGATGATTTTTCCTATTACACATTATGTTATCTGAGCACTCTAGGTTACTTCATACAAGTCAAACAGCCTGCACTGGTGAGAAGGGTTATGTCTTCCTCTGTCACCTGATTGACACTGGATATTATCTCCATATTTATCCTCCGGTTTAACTTCTTCCTAGAAGCTGTATCCCAGATTAATATCACAATCCTCTTTCCCCTCAGGAGTCCTTACTGCTGTCTTTGATTTAACAGAGTGGCATACACTGAGACTTGTTCACCCATTTCTAGTGAGATACATGTCTGTATATATATAAAAATATCATAGTCTGTTGTGAAAACAGTTTTGGATAGAAGGTACAGATAGTTCCTTTCCAGGGGTTATGTGGATTAGTGTCAACAAGTCTCTTTCATGGTGTTTTTTCCTCAAGCAGATGCCTGGTGCTACTACTGCTGTCTTGAAGGAGATGGAAGTTACTTCCAGTGCATCACAAAATGTCTCATTATTAAGCAATTAGAGAATGTTTTTTATAAGCATTTTGACTGTAAGGAGCCCCAATTACTATTATTACTACTACCTTCTGGCAGTGGAGAGGAAGACACTTGTAAATCCTCCTTTGATGTCTGTTGAAACAAGCTGAAGAAAAAGGGCAGACATTTGGACTCTAAATAATGACTTACCACTGGTCTAGCTGCATTTCATGGCTATAAATTTCTTACAGAACATATTTCTTTATTGTGGTAGTTGTAATGGCATCCAAAAGGACACCAGTCAGTGTTTTTTGATTTGGTTTTTTTTGATAATTTGAATGTTTTTCCAGACAAAAATTTTGTTTGGGCAAGATAAAAACGAGCCATGAGGCAATAAACAAGGTAATTTGTTTGAGATTTCTGGAAATACAGTCTACAGAGGGGACAACAGTTTTGGCCCAGATCTGCAAAATGGTAGCTGCAAAACCCAGCAAATCTTTTGGGGTGTCCTTAACTTTGGACCAAGAAGCCCAGAACATAGTCACAAAACAACCTTGCTAACAGTGAGGGGCATCTGCCAGATATCCCAAGATCCTGGACTAATGGCTCTAGACAACTTGCTTTTCAGTTTTGCAGTATAGATATAGTAGAACCAGTGTAACCTGGACCTGTCTGACCTGCTGAGGAGGTCCTGCATGTTACATTGCTGTATGTCCACCAAGTTTGTTTTGGCTGTGACTGACTATCTGCTATCTGGATAGCTGTAGATATCCAGAAGATGCTGGACTTGTCGTGCCCATAGTGCAAGCCCATCCAACAGTACCTGAGTTTAACTTCTTCTCTTCCCCTGTTCCATACCTGAGAAATCTTCTATGTGATGACAAAGTCACAGTATTAACTATAGAATTTGTCTTGTAGCCATTTCTATTTGAAAAATAAAACTGCAGCTAAGTCTTGAAGTGATAACTCTCTGAGGTATAAATCTAGAGTGGGATCTTGCCTGTTCAGTCACCCAGGGATGGGCACATCATGGCTAAAGAGCTTTGTGTGTACCAAGGGTGACTCCCAAGATAAGAGCGTACCATACAACCACTAGTGAAGGGTGTACTGGTGGCAGGCAGCTGGATATTATCTCTTTTAATTGCAACCTCTAGGTCTGCCATGGAGGCCCAGGTGTGGGGTGGCACATCTTACAGCAACTCCCAGGGAGCCACTGTCTTCCCCAACCCATGTGCCACACCTGCTCCCCACCTCCCCAAGGAACAGGCTGTGTGCCTTCTCATCAGGCACACAGGGACTGTGAAATATGGGCCATAAACTCAGAGCATACCTCATAATAAGCATGAATTCTTGTGCACTGTGCAGCTTTCAGCTCAGCAAATCAGCTCAGCTCATGAAGGACCATGCTGTTTTCCCTCAGGAATGGTGCTGGGGTGGTAGTCCTTAGGGAAAGGAGGGGTGAGCACTCTCTCCTGGGCTGATTACTGAGCCTCCAGATGGGCCCTCCCTCACCCATCCAGTGAAGATTGTCATCTCCATTGGATGAGTCAGAAAATCAAACCCTCCTTTCAGACATCTGCTGTCTATCAGTGGCCTGAAGAAGGAAAAAGGTTCTTTAACCTTCCCTTTACTATAAATTAAGGAGCTTTCAGAAACAGTCTGTGGGTGAGAAGCACTTCTTTTCTCCATGTTCCTCCATCACTGCAGTGCTTGTATTTATTACAAAACATATTTTTCTTCTACAGCAAGCAAGTTCCCAGCTAGAGGAGGCTAGCAGGCCTTGTGCAATGTGTCCTTACTCATCAGCACTCCCTATGCTCATTTAGATCTCAGGGTGTGGTTTTAATTAGCTGATTTTGTAATAACACCCAGGTGACTTGGTGATGGATTGACACCCTACAAACCTATTAAATAGGAGTATAGTGATTCCATGTCCTTAGAGTACTCACTCCAATTGTTTTTTGCTTCCAGAAATTGAATCCATCCCTCCTTATAGTTTCCAAACCTATTGGTTGAATTCAAACAAGTTATTTCTGGTGGATAAATCCCCCCTGATCAGACCTGTAGATAGCTGATAAAAGTGTGCAATCAGGTAGGAGATAAAGAATAATTTAAGTGCCTGGACTGAGAATTTTGTGCTTGTTTAGGTAACAGAAAATTCATGTGGGAAGGAGCACCTTTGAATGCTGCAGCTGTAGGGGGGAAAAATATTGCTCACAACTCAATTACTAAATCTAAGTAAACTAGACTATAAGTAGATGGCTTATTATCCTATAGTAACCATAATTTATGTTTCTTTTTTCTGTTGCTACTCACATATTCTCTTATCTCAGCAGCTTAGTGATGTCTTCCATTTTTCTAGGCTTCTGTGGTCTTCAATATGTGTCAGCCAAGTCTCACGGGATTTGCTGAAGCTGCTTGGGGCTTTGAAGTGTTCTGCCATCAATGTGTATGCTTGGCCAAGGACTTTTTAGTGTTTGATATCATAGATCCAAAGACTTCATATTGTTTGGAGCTAAACAAAACTTTGTTTTGGTTGTCTTTATAACACTGAGCAGTTGTGGGTTTTTTGTCTAGTTGATTGCCTTTTGAGTAGCTCAGTAAAATGAAGTGGTGACTTCTGTACAAGTTCAAGTCTTGCTTTACCTCTGTTTTGGTGGGAACTCATCAGACATTTTTTAGTGGTGTCCTTGGATTTGAAATAACAATCTCTTTTCTAACTTTTTGCAGCCAAGACCATCAAATACCTCCCTAAGAATTATTTTCCCCATGTCCTGCAAGTTAGACAGCTGTTGGTCATCTTCACTCATCTACACTTGACCCAGACAAATATTTGGATCTTTCAGCCCACTTCTGTGGAAGGCTGTCTGTCTCTATCTAAGCATACTTACTCCTGGTTCCCATTTTTATATGGAAGAATGAAGATGAGCTTTCTTTTTCAGTAGTAGCTGCATGTTCTTTGTTGCAGTATCTGTCAGGTTATATGCTCTGGTGTTCTTTCCACTGTTTCAAGTCAATAACTGCTGAAACTGATTTTGCTTTATTATGGAACAAACTAAAACTTATGTTTCTACATCCACACAACTGAGGGTCGCAGATGACTACAGTTCATTTTTAACTTAATACCATTTTAATTTTTCATAAAATGTGTGCATACAGAGCAGCACACTCACAATACAACTGTTGTCACACATGCACCTTGCCTCTTCTGTATCCTTACCCTTGCAATTTGTCTTTCAACTTGGAATTCCAGTTTCTTTCAATTTGGAAGCTGGTTTGAATCTTTTGGCATCTTTGCTGACACTTTCATTTGGAAAGCATGGTTCTCTCCAGCCATGGAAATAGCCACTGTTTTTTGCAAAGTCAACCCATTTTTCACAGTGACCTTGCTCTGACCTTGTTATCAGTCTTAGCATAAATAGTGTGATCTCTAATTAGTCCATCTGTCAGCTGCCTGGGCTCACGTGGTGGGACACAAGGGTTGCTGTGTTGATTGGGAACCAGCTGAATGCACAAAAGAATGATAAATGAGAATTGTCAGAGGGTTCGGATGCTTGTAGCTGTCTAATGCTCATTGCAAGCCTTGGCATTAGATCTGGTCCTTAGGTTGTTAATAATCTGGAAGAAGGGTTAAAGGACACACTAATGAAACCCGCAGTGATATCATCCCCTTGCTCTTACAATGCCAGGCTCTTAAGCAAAGTTTCCATTGAAATGGTTGCGTCAGCTAATGCCCACTCACAAGCTTTGGGATTCAGGGAGTTTGTGTAGATTAAGAGGTAAACACTGGCCCCGAGAATAAGATTTAATTAAGGGTTCAACACACGTGACTGAGAAGAACAGGTCCCGAGGTTGGGAGCTTGGATGCACACTCTGAAGAGTTATACATTGCTGGTCTTATTTCATGAGTAAGAGTGTGGTATAAAATAGGGACCTGGCATTGCAGATGAACTTTTACCAGAGAGAGACTGAACTGGGGTTATTGGTGACTGCCAGGACCTATCAGGAGTGCCTTTCACTGTCCATTACAGTGTTCCCACAACTCTTTTCTGACTAACTTCTAATCCTGAATGAGTGTTGCGTGTGATTTGTATCACATGAGTTTGTAATTGATGGAAAAGGGGCAGTGTGAAGCCTGCAAACAACCTGTAAGCAGGGTAGGTGTGCATGTGGGAGTCTCACAGATAAAGCCCTCAGCTGCTGGGTGTGGTGGGAAATGATTCAGGGACCTGTAGGTTTGCTAGGACCAGATGTAGATGGCCTTAGGAGCAAATGAGGAGGGTAAAGGGCTGATAAATTCTGCACAGAGGCACCACAGTTTTAAATCTAAAAGTTGCATTTCCCTACTCTTCCTAAGCCTGTTCCTGCACAATGTTTTTGACATAAGATAGAAAGACTCAATTAGTAGCTCTTCTGAAAATCCTGTCCCAAACATTTTCAGCCTGTGATGCCTCTAATTCATTTGCAGGAATCTCAAACGTTTTCATTCTGATGCTTAACTGCTCTGATCCCAGAATGTTCCAAAACTCACACATGGTTTGAGGTCTCCTTCCTGGAAACAAGGCTGCACTGTAGAAATAAGCAATTAATATCCAAGCTCCTTGAGGCAAAAAGGCCTTTGTGCCAAAAATAAGTAGCATGGCTCTCCCTGAAGTCTTTTGGGTGGGTCCTGTGTGACAACATACTTGTATTTCCAAGCTAATTGATGACATAGGACCACTGGAGCCAAAACTACTCTCAGGAGGTTCTGTTTTTCGAATGCATTTTCATGAGAAGGGAAACAAATTACCAGTAAATTGTGGAAATGGCTTTGCTGATGACACAATGGTACTGTGGTGATGCCACTTCACCCATAGTTTCCATAGTGGCTGCAAAATATTGTTGCCCATTTTATATTTTATCTCAGGGGCTCTGTTTGGGTTTTTTTTTCCACATGCTGAGTAAGCATCTTCTAAAAATCATGCCTTTTTCAGGTTCCTGAAATTGGGCACCCAGGAAACATGGAGGAATCTACATTCCTAAGCTCTTGCAAAGCCTTTGGGAGGAATTTAGATTGACCCAGAGAGTATATGCAGTCTCTCACTGGGAAATGCCATGGACTTCTGAACAAAAGGCTTTTTTATCATTCAGCAAATGATAGTCCAGTTCAGGCAAGTATCATGGGCCATTTCAGCATCATCCAGCACCATGTTGCTTACTGCTGTCAAGTCCTCAGGCAACTGCTTCTCTGCCTCTGAGGAAGGCAGGATTTCAAGTTAGCTGTAGACTTTTAACTTTTACCTTTCTTAGTTCTGTGAGGGTGTGTGCTGTTCTTTGATTCCTGTTTGTTCTGGTTTCAGAGTATCCTAAAATTTGGACTTGGTTTGAAGACCTGCCTTTTGATAGAGGGCTATTCCATGAAAATGAGCAGCCAAGAACTTTGATGAAAATTAATTGTACCCATCTGCATGAAGGCTTTTCTTGACTTGTTCTACACCTGTCTCTCTGTTCTGGTAGAAATGGTGACACTTGTAGCACTTTGCCAAGTGCAAGTGAACTTAAGCAAAGTGCCATCTATGAGGACACTGAATCACAGAATATTTTGGGTTGGGAAGGGACCTTAAAGATCATCTAGTTCCAACCCCCCTGCATGGTTAGGGACACCTTCCACTAGACTAAGTTGCCCAAATGTCAGCATGGATTTGCCTTTAAGCAGATAGTTCTGTTCAGCACTGGTCTGTGAGTGCCCTATAGCTTGCAGAGCTGGAGGCTGCTCACTCAGCAGTCCTTGGCTTGGCTGGGTTTGTGGATAAGAGATCACAGCTGAAATCTATGCACAGCATCTCTGAAATCTTGAAGGACAGTGTGTCAGATATTTGGTCAGTGTTAGCTGACACAAGCCACGAAGATAGCACAATCTGGACTTGCTCCTGAGCTGAGTTCAGGAACTAAAGTCACTCTAAGAAGAAAGTACCAAATTTGGAGCTGTGCCTCTTCATGAGTCATGGCATTACTCCATGGCTGCCCTTGCAGTTCTCCTTTGGTTCATTCTGCTTTGCTTGTATTTCTCTGGCATGGTAGTTAATCTGGTTGAGCTTCTTCACTCACTGTTGATGTGAGCTCTCCTCCTCCAGGCCCCTGAGGGCACATAACCACTCTTTGCCTGGGTGCCTCTGGAAAACTCCACTGTGGGTTAGTTGTAGCTTGCACAGTCACTACAAGACTAGTGTTTTGGTTTGGGTTTTTCCTGGCAGACAGCAGAATAGGTTTTTTCCTTTCCTATCTGGCACAGATTTCAAGGGGGTAAATATTCTGCCCTGCCAGATTTGCTCCAGTTACCCTTGTGTTTAAAAGCCAGACTAAGAGTTAGCTTTCTGGTGTGAGGATTTGTTGTTCTGACCACTCAGCTAGTACAACATGAACTACAAGGCAGACCATTTCTTCTCATCCTCCCAGTGTGTTAGCTCTGGAGAGAGCGCCCAGTTCAACAACAGCTTTTACTCAGGACAGTTTCTTCTCCTTCTGGATCTCTCACTTGCATTGCACAGTGCTGCTGGCCCTGCTATAGCAGGACCTGTAAGGGCATGTCCTCCTACAAGCATGTTTCCAGCACTCTTGCAGATGGTTTGCTCATGGACTTTATCCTCTTCCCAGTTCTGCCTTCCACCGCTTCCCTGAGCTTTTTTTTCTTATAGGGGGAACTCAGCACACCTGGGAAGCATGACTGTGTTCATTTTTACTGAACTAAAAACTCCTCTACCTGAAAAAACATCTGAAGGGAACATATCAGATGTTGTGAGTTCTTGGCTCATGGGTAGAGTCTTTTTGTCCTGGAGGCTACAGCCCCTGTGTGATATTGTGAGCCATAGCCACCACTGCAGTACATGTGAGCAGTCATGGCCCTGGAGACCAACATTGGATGAAGTCAC
This sequence comes from Calypte anna, assembly GCF_003957555.1. Classification (NCBI taxonomy): domain Eukaryota; kingdom Metazoa; phylum Chordata; class Aves; order Apodiformes; family Trochilidae; genus Calypte; species Calypte anna. The sequence continues at coordinate 30,011,157 of NC_044253.1, forward strand.
AGTTGAGAGCTTACTTGAGGGTTTTTTGTCCAGTTCTGGGCCCCTCAGTTCAAGGACAGTGGGTTGAGAGGGTCCAGCACAGACCCACAGAGATGATGAAGGGCATGGAACATCTCCCTTATGAGGAAAGGCTGAGGAAGCTGGGTCTCTTTAGCTTGGAGAAGGGGAGACTGAAGGGTGACCCTCATTAATGTTTACAAATATGTAAAGGGTGAGTGTCAGGAGATGGAGCCAGGCACTTCTTAGTGATGACCAAGGATAGGACAAGAGGTAATAGATGCAAGCTGGAGCATAGGAGGTTCCATGTAAACATAAGGAAAAGCTTTTTCACTCCAAGGGTGAGAGTCCTCCAGAGAAGGATCTCTGGAGACATTCAAACCTGGACATGTTCTTATGTGACTTACACTAGATAGTCCTGCCCCCACTAGGCAGGGGGCTTAAACTTTTATCTCTCAAAGTCAGTCCCAGCCCCTAACACTCTGTGATTTCTTTGATGTCCTCAGTCAGCTTCACTGTCAGAGGATCTGATTCTGCTTTTTTTCTCTGTTTTCTAAACCAGTGATTTATCCCTCAGGCCAGAAGAACCCTCATTCTTCAACCAGAGAAATAAACCTATTGATGCTTGGGAGAAGGAAGAATTTGGCCTTTCCCTCCTCTCCCTCTCTGCCTCTACGTGCATATTTGCATTTTCACTATGTGCTCTGTGACTCTGTCCAGGATTGGCCATGTAGTTGTAGAGCTTTCTGTGCCATCTGCAGGAACTGTTAAGTAAAGGAATTAAAAAGCAAAAAGGCTTGATAATACATAATAATGGCTTGATAAAGTTCTTATCTTTTGTTCTTGAACTGGAACAGGATGGTGTTTGAGGAGTTGAGTGAAGGTGCTCTGAGAGCCAAGTGACATTGAGTTATTCTGGTTTTACAGTGGTGAACTCAAACAAATTACCCCTTGGGTACTTCCCAAGGGGAATGTTTGTTGACTCAGTTCACAAAGGAAGTAAGAATATGCATTTGCTTGTGAAAATTATTATCCAAATCACAGTGTTCTTTTGAAACAGCTGTTTGACTGAATACCAAAAAGAAGCAATCAGGCAGTTGCCTTAAAAGACCTTGGCAAAGCAATGAATGGTGAAATTATAAATTTCTTCCCTCTTACCCCCTCAAAGCAGAGTTATCTATATTTGAATTTCTCTTTTCAGCCCCAGAGAGGAAATGAATCAAGTTTACAAATAGAGTTTGAATCAAATGCAATGAATGCTCATGTCTGGCTGAACTACAACAGTATCCTAAGGAGCAGTGCTTGTTCTTGACCCAAACAAGATCACTCTGCTTCCTGAAGACATTCAGTTAAAAAAACAAACAAACAAACAAACAACAACAACAAAAAGTGTAAGTAGAGCTGTGAGGTTAGATGTTTGGGTTTCTTTGGTTTCATCCCATCACTATCAAAACTATACCAGGGAGGCCTTTTAGGCTTGTTGTAGCTTCAGCTCCACTTCCACTCTTGGAATGTTCAGTCTATTTAGAATGAAGGTATGTGGGGCAGGGACTGCTCCATCTCTGTTGCCATTCCCAATTTTGGGGTATTTTCTCAAATAACAGCTTCCAGAGAAGCTGTTTTTCTTCAGAGTACTGCATCTCTCTCTTCCCCTCTCTTTTACTTTCACTCAGTACTTTTTGCAACCCTTAGATCACAGCTTATCTGCTCCAAGATCATTCTGGATGGCAAAGCTGCCACCTTTGTTTTAATTCCTGGCTGAAGTTTGGCAAGGACTCACTGAAGATGTTTTTCATTTTTGAAGCACAAAGTTAGTTTGTGGCTGAAAGAAATGCCATATAGGAAAATCATTAATGATCTCATGAAGTATGTTGACAGCAGTGAAGTCCTCCCTCCATGGATTGTTTTTGAGGATTATTTCAGTATTAGTAGATGGGGCACCAGAGTGTACATGCTGCTTTCCTGAGGGGGGACCAGAGCTCTGATGGATAACCAGAGCTTATCAGGTAAGTCTGTATCTGTTTTCAGAACTCAGAATTGTTATAGTCCTTGGTGGAATGAGCAGTCCTCTCTGTTGTCATTGGTTCCCTCTGTATGTGGGATTTATTTTTTTTCCTTTCATCTCTAGCTGTTTTCTTTTTATATATCTTACCACTAGCTTGAAAAAAATCAATGATCAGTTGCATAGCAATGGTATTCAAGCTACGCTGGTGCTTTGAAATCTTTGTGGGGTCTGATCTTGCCATCTCATTCCCAGTATATTTGATGTGATACGTTGAATCAGTAAGAACTCTGGGACTGATCTCCTGGAGGAAAGAGAAAATTCAGGAAGCTGAGCAATTAGATCAATCTCTGGTATTTTCATATATATATATACATGTATATTCATATATATATACATGTGTACTTTATATATACATGTATATATATGTATACATATATATATAAACTTTCATTTAATTTCCTCAGATAGGTAGATTTAATTGAGCTGTTCAAAAGTATTAAAACCCTCCCCTTAATTCCAAATCAGCAATGCCAGGAAGATGCCTGCTGTGGCTGTGGATACATTCTTCTTCCCAGCCATTCCCTGTGAACTCAGGGAAGCCAGGCTGGCCTGGCAAGCATCCTAACTCTGCTGTTGATGACACCTCTCAGTAGAAGCGGTGTGTGGGCAGACAGGTAGTTTCATCATGGGGAGGAGGAGGAGGAGGAGGAGGCATGCATCACCTTCTGCTTAAGCAGAAGCATCTTTTTGGAATGTTGTCCATTTTATCGGTTAGGGCTTGAACACCAAGCAGCCAGGAGAGGCTGGATATTGTAATTACCACAAGTGGAGGCAGGCTGCTGCGTCTGCCTGCTTGCCTGGAGAAGAATAACCTGTTGAATTTGCTAGGAGCTATTGCTGTGAGGACAAGAGCCACGGTTACTGGGAGTACAGCAGCCACAGGTGGATGCAGTAGCTGCTTCAGAGCTATGCTGTGGGGAAGAGGCAGGGGCTCGTTTGCTGGATGCTGGGTGCCCGTTTGGGCTAGAGCCTCTGCTTTTGCCTCCTAAGCCTGAGGAGGAAGACCACGCAGCCCGTTCGCTTCTGTGGGGTTGGCCATGGCTGCGCTGTCTCAGCACCTGAGGATCCTGCTGTGGAAGAACTGGCTGAGTGTCAAGAGGCAGCCGGTGAGTGTGGAAACCAAGGAGTTAGCAGAGGAGAGGGACCTGGAAACTGCAGGAGCTGTGGAGCAAGGGATGCACTTCAGGAGAGGAAGTACTAAAACAAATATTTTGAAGGCTGGTGATAGAGGCAGAGGGAGGGAAGGGGAATGGCTTGGAAGCTCAAGTGAATCTTGCAGTGGAGGTCATGCATGAGTTAAGGCTGCAGTTCTGAGAGATGTAGGTAGGACAGACTTCCAGTGCAGTACAGAGTGGTGCAAATCAAACATCCCAAATGGTCTTTCTTTCTAAAAGATAAACCATTGCCAGTAATGTCCAGAGAGCGATCTGAACTGCAGCAGCAACTTGGAGGGTGGGGGGGAAATAGGGAAATATTGAGTGGCATTGTGTGTCCAGGTGAAGTCTGCTCAGTAGTTTTGTCCCAGGCTAGTTTCAGTATAGCAGCACTGTAATTTAGAAGCAGCATGCTGCAATTCATGGACTTATATTGCATCCTATCCTCTTGGCTGGCATTCCAAATGTGATGATTTTTAAACTCTTTGGTTGAGTGGAAACCTTGGCAGTTGTAGAAAATGCTGACAGAAGAGAAAGAGCTATGGATGGAAGGTGTGATATGAGAATGGGTTGAGAGTTTTTGTATCACCACATGCATCTGCAAGGGCCATTCTTGCCTGCCCTGTCCTGCCTCTCAGTTTTGGATCCAGAGCCATGCTGGATGGTTTTGACTCCTTATGATCCTCCATAGTTGCTGTGGACATGCTGTGAACTTATGCACATCCTTTCCTAGAGCTAAGCATGCAGGAGGGTTTCAGAGATGTAGAGGAGTCCCAGTAAATTACCTCTAATTTCTCTAGAGGAATTTTAACAGCTTTGCCAGCAGCAGGCAGCTTGGGTCTCTTTCAGCTTTTGTGTACCCAAAGTAAATATAAACCCAAGCCCTACCTGTACTTCTGATCATATAGTCTTACTTGCTTTAATTCTGTTTTCTTGTGGAGTTGAAATATCAATTCCATGGAATTGAAATGTCAGTTAAAATAAAAATCTATCCACAGCTGAGGCCATTGGAATTCTTTCCTATACTCCTCCTTTTCCCCAGCTCCAAATAAAGGAGCTTGCTTAGACTGGAGGGGATGTGTGGAGGTAAATCCAGATCTCTGCTCTCAAACATATCCTGATTTCTCTTTCCTGCTTGTTTTCAACCTGTGTAAACTGACATCACTTACAGACCAGGCTTTTAGAAAGATTTTTTTTAGCATGTCTGTTTTACAAGGGAAGTACTGCTGCTCAGTTTCTAATAACCTGTGCAGGTGGTTCCTGCTGCTGCCCTCCCAGAGGCTGTCTGGAATGGTCAGACACCAGGCAGCCCCTGTCCTCCCCCTACAGACTCCAATGCTTTTCTGCTCTGTTTAGCAGCCTCTCCAGGGCTGGCAAATGCATTTACTTCTGCCTTTTGCTTTACACTTTTATTTCCTCTGAGAGCTCTCTGCAGAGCCCCTGGAGAGACTGCTACTGAGGCATGGGGAGAGCTATAGCTTGTTGGAGTGTTTATTGGAATCAGCTGATGCTCTGCATCCATGGCCAGGATTTGCCTCAGTATAGGTTACTCCTGCTGTGACAGGAATGGTCATGAGGTTGGGAAGCAAGCTTTTTGGGAGTGAGGTTTGGCCTGTGTTCCAAGAGGAGCTGGAGGTGCCTCTTGTACTTCTGTTGCTTTTCACCTGTCACCTTTAGGCAGCTTGGTTATTTACAGAATCACAGAATGGTTTGGATTAGAAAGGACCTTAAAGATCATCTCATTCCAGCCCTTCTGTATGGGCAGGGACACGTCCCACTAGACCAGGTTGCTCCAAGCCCCATCCAACCTGGCCTTCAACACTGAGAGGGACTGGGCAGCCACAGCCTCCCTGGGCTACGTGGGCCAGTGTCTCACCACCCTCATACTGAAGAATTTCTTCCTAATGTCTAACCTAAATTTCTCCTCTTTCATCTTAAAGCCAATACCCCTCATCCCACCACTCCATGTCTATGTAAAAACTCTCTACTTGGCTTTACTGTAGCCCCTTCAGGTACTGGAAGGTGCTCTAAGGTCTCCCTGGAGCCTTTTCTTCCCCAGACACAACAACCCCAACTCTCTCAGTCTGTCCTAATAGGAGAGGTGCTCCAGCCCTCTCTTCCTTGCCTATCGTCTCTGTGGTCTGCTCTGGACACATTCAAGGGGCTCTGAGTTCTCTTTATACTGGGGACTCCAGAACTGGACACAGTACTCCAGGTGGGGTACAGAAATCCAGAGGCAGGAGGAAGAGGAGATATCCCTCCCTCCAGAGATACTAAGTAAGGTCTGAACAATTAAACCTACTTTTAGTTGTGAAATAATCCAGGAACCAAGGGATTATGCAGCCTGCATCACAGAACAGCACTTTATGTCCTAAGACCCAAATTGAAGTTGGTTATGGCTTCTTTCAAGTCATCACCTTCCACCTTCAAGCATTTTGGTCAGGATGGTTGTCTTGTTTTTGTTAACTAGAAATTCCTGGGACAGTGGGAATGCTGTTGTGTTGCAACTGGTGTACCCAGCTACTATTACATCCAATTAAGTCAAAGGACAAGGATACTAAGGGAAGAGCTGTTAGGAAAGTTGGGAACAAAAAGCATAATTTTTAGCTCCAAAAGGACAACTGCAAAGATTTCTGTGAGTGGAGACAGTCAGTGTCCATTTCTTCCTCCAAGAATATGACAGATCTCTTGCCCTTGCTTTAGGCAGCCTCTGACTAATATCAGTTTCTGTTACCCCATAATTTTGCTTTAGCCTACATGGGAATAAACGAGGAGGATATGTTAATAGTACCATTTGCATGTCAATTAATCAGAGTTAAACAGTGTGTTTCGCGACTGATTACAGGGAAAGCATGTGATATTAAAAATTATAAGAAGATTTTAGTTTAAGTGGTGAATCTTGTTAGAAAAAGCAGCATACATATGAAAGGCAGGAAGAGTTTGCACAACCCAAAATGTTGCTGAATGCTGAAATTATACAAGTATTCTTTCTGAAGGGATGTGTGGGGAGGTGCCTTGTGATTTCATGTCAGTTACTTGCTTAATTTGGGGCATGAATCTTGCTCTTTCGTGGCTCTGTCATCTTACCAGGTATGGAGTTGCTGTAAGACAACCATTTTTAAGCTGAATTTCACTCCAGAATTTGTTTTTAATGTTCAGTGAGTGTTACAGGAAATGAAAACACTGCTATGGGCTTGGAATTACTTTGGAAAAACAGTTTTGGATATTATGTGCTGATCTGAAAAAAATAGCAACACGAAGATGAAACATGGGATGATTTTGAAGAAAGACATCTTTGCAGTTTCCAAAGTGTCATGCAGATAGCACAGCAGTTTTGCAGCATAGGGTAGTTTGACCTTAACTACTGATGTATGGAAAACTCCAGTTTAGTAAGCACAGTAATAACCTAGCCAAATAGTGCAAAAGTAGTTGATTATTTGAATAATTGTGTTTTCCTAGCTTACAAAATTCCAAGGTTTGTGATTTAAAACTGACCTTGGCCTCCTCCCTAGATGGGTTTACTATACTAGAGGATTAGCAGGCTGTATTTTCTTTATCCTAATCCACTGAAATGGTCAACCCTGATGTCAGATGCAGGAGTTCTATCAATCTTCATGTTGTTTAAAACTCTACTAAGCCAATTTTACATCATCTCTCTTCCACCTCAGCTCATTTATATGACCTACCAGAGCTTGGAAATGGAAAGGTGTCCAGAAAGTTGGGTCCCTGGGGTCAGAAGCTCATGAGAGATCCTGGTGACAACGCCAGCAGACTGGTTACACAGCTCCCTAAACCAATGTCTGAGTTTTACATCTTGTAAATGAAAAATCCTATGAAAATCCTTCCTTTCAGCTCTACTGTGAGGCTGAACCACTGTTTGTGAAGAACAGTGAAACTTTTGGGGGAAAAAGATGCTGTAGACTTTTCGGTTCACTTGTGCAAGTTTAATTTTGAAATATAATCAAATGAGTCATTTTTACCCATCATTTGAGCAGTGCCATTCACTGAAAGCTAAATTAGCCTTTTGCACTTCAGCTCTTTTATCTTGCCACCTGTACATCCAAAAGGCTTCCCAGCATGCTTTTACTATTATATAGCAGTGTCTCCAAGCTGGATAAACACTGCCTCTGGTAATTATCAGCCAAACTGAAACACAGGTAGGCTTGTGTTATTTTCAGGCTTGTTATTTGCTCTTAAAATCCTATGTAGTTTTTCTTCCTGTATACATAATAGCTGGGTTTAACAGTGTGCATACCAAGACAGACATGATTTACAATGTACCCTATAACTCATTTAGGGTAGTGCTGGTACATTCCAGACAGGTTCTGAGACACATCAATATGACAAACGTAACTGATATATTTTCATTGCTGTTTTATAGGTATGGTCATTCATTTTAATTTCCTGGCCCGTCGTTGTTTTCATAATCTTGGCCATTATCCGTCTCAAATTCCCTCCAGAGCCACAGCCAAACTGTAAGTAACTGGTTTGTTTTTATGTCTTTGGAATTCAGATCTTGTTTCAGTGACTGATGTGTTAATTTGATGTGTTTTGTTGCTTTTACAAGTGTAATATTTGTTGCTTCCAGTGGAGATTTCCTGTGATGCAGCATGCTGTAAATACATGTGTTCCTCTGAGGTTGCTTCTTGTTATATCTTTTTTCAAATTAATTTCATAATTAGAAAATAACTTTAAAGAACTGTCGTATCAAGATGTACTCAGCTATTGCTCTTGTAGACAGCAATATAAATTTACATGATAAATTGAGTGACAAGAGGACAGCTGGGGGAGATCTGAATAAAATGAGTAAGGATATAGGCTTCAAATGGGATTATGAAGGTGAGGTACTGCACTTGAGGTTGGTCAACATGAAAAATTTTACCTTGTGTAAATTTGGGCAAAAAGCACCTAGCTTGCTGCTAAGGTTCAGCTTAAGTGTGGTAATTTATTTGGCTTCTGTGAGACAAAATAGTGTTTTGTGAGTGTGTGTGAGGCTTTTATAGCAAGTCAAAGAGCAGCATTTGGGGTGGGTGAATAGATGTTGGTGGTTAAATAGGTGAAGAGTTTGTATACAAGGTCATTTTTCCTTGCAAGCCTTGCTTCCTAGTTCAGGAGAATCTGTCTACATCTCAGAGCATGGATGTGCTTGAATCTTCTCTAAAAAACTTACAGTGATTTGGTGATTCTTTAACACCATCAGAAGAAGCATGCCCTCAACCCTGGCCATGTCTGTTCATGAAGTCATATAATAGAGCAAGGAGGTTGGAAGTTGGAAGCCTTTTTCCCTTCTGAAGTGTTTAATCCTGATTTGGATCAAATCCCTGATTCTGCTCTCTGTGGTCTCATGAGTGCAATTACAAGAGAAGGGAGAGGAGGGAGTAAAAGGGTTGTGCCATCCCACCCAGTGATGCCTTCCTTTGTGTTGGAGGGAATCAACTGGGAAATGCACCCTGTTCTCTGCTCACTAGAGAGGTTCCTTGCCCTTATTGTTGCAGATACCCTGGAAATGAATGAAGTTTCTTGTTTAATGTTGCACATCTGGTCTGCTGAAGCACATCCATGTGCTGCAGCAGAGCTATTGGTGAAAGCCATGGTTTCCCATCACGGGGTAGGAATAGCCCCTCAAAGATTGCCTTATACTAAAAGATTTGCAATGTCTAATTCTTAGGAGAGACACCACCATGGATGACCTGCATCAGGCAGTCATTTACTTGACAAGAACAAAGCACCAGCAACATTGGATTTTTAGTATTTGAGGCAAGGAGACAACTCTGGCAGCAGTGAGGACAGGCAGTTGGCTTCCTGAGTGCCACCAGATGAGTAAAATGTGGCTGTGCATATTTTATATTTGATGATGTGGGTGTGCACTGGAAATGCTCAACGTAGTGAGGTGTGATTCTCTGATATAGTCTTTGTGTCAGTATGATGTGTGAGAAAGTCTCACATTGTGACAAATACTGGATGTACAATTAGGATAGCCCTTGTCCCACGAAGCTTGCCAGCTTATTCTGAGTTTGTGTACTTCATTTTGTAGGCAGGGATGGGAAGCCAGAGGAATTTACTTTCTTCAAGTATCACAGGAAGCTTTAAATGGAGAAGAATATTCTTGGTGTGTTGGAATAGTCCTTTAACCCCAAGCCTATCTGTTGTCAGCAAAAGGCATGTTCTGTACTTTAAGTTCCCCTGAACTCCCTTGAACCAATTGGAGCAGGCAAGACAGGACATGTTGTACTTTGTGAAAACCCCAGATTTTGCCAAGTGTGGAAATGGCAGTCCTCCCACACAGCTCCATCAGTTGTCCTTCTTGTCCCTGATAAATATGAAAAGATGAATAGCCAGAGAGCCAGCTGGATTAAAAACTATTTATTCTTTTATTCTACAAGGCTGCTAGTTGGAATGTATATTTTTTGGAACTTGTTTGCTCTGGATGTTTGCACCTCTGAATTAATGGGTTGGAAGGAAAGCTCTTAGGAACAGCAAGTAGCTCCATCAGTTGTGCTTTGCAGGAAAGAGGAAGATTGGGCATTGTCTTCTGTGGATTAGTTCCCTTTTTTTCCATAGATGAATTCTATTTCACTTCTGATTTAGTTCTGCCTCTAAGTATGTGAGTAGGTATCTGTCTCTCAGAAGTGGATGAAGGACTTTCTATTGAGAGAAGTTTTATGGAGAGGAAACTTTTCTGATAGGAAAAAAAAAAAAAAAAAGGCATGTGAACACATCTAGAAAACTGGCTTATTTTGTTCATTTTGACCAGGAATAAAGTCCACTTTGTGCTGTGTTCCAGTGCCTGCCTTAAAAGACACAATCATTAAGTAATGACAAGAAGCAGTTTCTAGCTCTGCTGTCAAGAGATTATTGCAGGCAGACAAAAGTCAGGAAGCACAGAATCAATGGCACAGAGATAGAATAAGCTGCTTGGGTGCCGAGTTTTGAAGCCATAGAGATAATCCCACAGAGATCTCAGCCTGTAAGCTTATCTCAAGTATTCAGGGCCACAGAAATACCATTAAATCTATTATTTGCTCAATTAAAACCTCTCAAATTTGAGACAGTAAGTTCATCTGAAGGACATGTAATACACATTCACTAGTTGGAGGATTTTGTAGAGAAATTACCTATCAAATATCAGTGAAGAATAAACAAGTGGCAAGAGCTTCCTGCAAGAGTAAGCTGTTTGCTTTGTGTTATGCTGTGTAGTGCCTAATGCAATGGAAGCTTATGTGACACTGGAGTCTGAAGGGAAATGACATGGCAAATAAATGTCATCACCGAAGAGAGCACTCATAGGAAAACTAAGAACTAAGGGAAAAAAAGGAACTGAAATTCACCTGATATATAATTTCATTCACGACTACAGCACCAAGTATCTAAGAAGAAAAAAAAAGAAAAAGCAAACAAATAACCAAACAAACACACCTCTCTTCTTTCTTCCAGGCGTCTGTTTGATGATGTATTTTCAGGTCAGCAGAGATTATTGTCAAGAGAAATTAAAAAGATATTTCTCTTTCTTTGCATACCCAGCTCCTGTGATGGTCTGAGAGTCTAACCACAAAAAATCCCTATCCAACTTACTATGCACATCACAGTTGTGGCTTTTGACCTTTTTATTACAGCTCTTGTAGTTGCTAGAAGATATTGGGGTATATTTTGTGGCATACTTGTAGAAGAGGAAGCTCTGGATTCGAAGCCTCCAATGTGAAAACCAGTGAACTGGGTTTGATGGTAGCTTCTAGTTTTTTGTGCCTGTATCACCTGTTTTCTAGACTGAGCAGGGACAAAAGTCCCATTCCTTCACTGCAGGTTTTTGCAAGGTATGGGAATTGTGTATTAGATACAATCTGTCCCTCAGGGTTCAACCCACTCAGTCTACAGAGGAGTACAATTACACTCCTTGCTTTAAGTAGCACTGTCACACCCTGTCACACCCTCCCCACCCGCTTTCTTCCTTTTCTGTTCTCCTTCTTTCCCCTCCTGTCAGTTTGACCTCATCATTTTTCTCATAGAAGCTCTCTCGGGCGTGGTTAGTTGTCCACTCATTCAGAAACCTTGTACTTAAGAGCTATGGAGAAGATGTAAAACTTTGCTCTCCTGCTAGAACCAGGGTTTTGTCCCAGTGGCAGCCTGTGAGCTGCCACAACTATACCTCATTCAGCTTTTGGGTCTCATCTTCAATCCACCTAATCCTTTCAGGTGATTTGTTGCCTGAACTCTTCTCAGTGAGGCACATCTCCCCATCCACCTCTGCTCAGAATTTCCACTCAGATTTCATCACCCCCATGGAGAGGCCTGCAGGGTGTGTTGCATGCACGCAGAGACACTCGTGATGGGCCCAGCAGCAGGGTGCTGTGCAAGGCTGCTCTTTGCAGCCAAAGTTCGGGAAGGATATTGCAATAGCTGAGTGTGAGACTCTTTGCCAACACCAGCAGAGCTGTCCAGGTCCAGCTTACAGTCAGAGCTGTGACACAACTCTTTGTAGGAGCAGATCCTTGTACTCTGCTCTCATTTTTGGCTCCCGTGCTCCTGGCAGAGGAGCCAGGATTGGAGGGTACTGGAGCTACCCTTCAGACTAACTGTGATTTGAAGGGTCCATTTGAAAGGAAATTTATTGGAAAACTCAGTATGAATCACAGACAATAGACCTGAGATAGCTTAGGAGAGAAACTATGGCTTGTTGTACCTGCAGACACACCTGGCCTGTGACTTCTGTGCTGAGCACTACTGGCATGTTAGAGGTAACTGAGGCATGAGTTACCCCTGGTCAGGGCAGTGTCAGAAAAGGAGGAGGATGCTTTACATTGCTTATAAAAAGAAAGGACAAACACAGATATTATCCCCTCTCCCATGCCCCTGGGGAAGGGGATAAGCTGGCTGTGAGTGGTGCAAGGTGTCTGTTCTGCCAAGCATGGGGCAGGCAATGCCTATCACCCTCTGTCCATCTCACCCCAGTGTGTCTCTCCCCACCAGCTGTTGCAGCAGTGTGCTGGTAGCTGAGTTCAGGGGTTTCCTGCCTTGTGGGTTTGCATAGCTAAGGACTTCAAACCATTTTTAGCTGTCAGTTCCATGTTGCTCTGAGACAGAAACCCCTTAACTTTGTCCAACAGTTCACAGAGAAAGACCTTGGGCTGAGTTAATTCTCAATGTGAGTGATGACTGTGGCAGCCAGCAAACCTATGAGGTCAGAAGGTATGGAGCAAGGTGGGCCACAGCACTATCATTCCTCTGAGTTACCATCCTAGAAACAAGAAAGCTCTGAAAAGGTGCTTGCACTTTAAAGGAAATTGCTTCATGGTTGGAAGGATTGGAACTTGTCTCGTTTCCCAGCAGTGTGGAGAAATTAATGGGTACCCATGCTAATTACAGGGAGGTGAGATGGTGGCTCAGCTACGCAGGCCTCTCCATTCCTTTGGATAAGTCATGGCTATTTATGTAAGGCACAATCCACCCAAGGGATCAGCCTGCTCTCTGTACAGACAAGAACAGCTCAGACTTCCAGCTCTTCTTCACTATTTGCCTGTGATGGAGCAGTCCTTATTCTTCCTTTACCTTTAGAATGCTTAATTTTCACCCACTTATTTTCTGTTTGTTTTCTCTCCTTTTCTAGACAACCCAATGCCAGATTTTTTGCCTGTGCTTAGCTGCAGCATGATTAGCAAAATAACCTCATCAGATCCCTCCTTTAGCATCCTTACTTTGGTATGAACTTCTTCTGTTATTTTGTGCTGCCACTGTGCCAAGGAACAGACTTCCATATAACACTGCTTCATCAAAACAGTGCTGCAGGGCATTGAAATTGTATTAATTATCCCCTCAGTGCTGGAATAAATATATACCTTGGTCTCCTTACATACATAAGTAGTGTCCAGCCATATGGTTCCCTGCCACTCGCCCAAGCACCCCCTTAGCTCAGAGACCCGTAGACTAACCAGAGTGCTGTGATGTTTATAATGCCTCCCTTTCCACAAATCTCCACGCCCCCAGTTCTTCTTATGGACTCTTCTGCCTCATGAGGTGTGACTGAAGGATGTTTAGAGTTGGAGAGAGAATCTCCCGAGTTACCAGTATGGTTTTCCTCCTCACTGATTTACAAAAGAGCCTTGGGACTGTCACTTCATTCTAGTTGACTTCCTGAATCATCTGAATCCAGATGCTGGGACCTAGAAGTGCATCAGTATTTTTCCAAAGGTGCAGAGCAGTTTAGCTTGGACTGAAGTTATCGGTTGTTGATATCTGTGTGTCTGGAAAGGGGGTCACTTCTGTCTGAAGAATCTAGACTTAGACGCAGGAGACTACCTGAGGACACTCAGCATTGAAAGACATCAGTTCAGTGAACACAGCTTTTGTGCAGATATTTTTTCCAGGGTTTAGATATGGATTTAGGTTTTTGGTTCCAGCTTCTAGCTAGGAAATGTTCTGACTCCCTTCTTAGGTCCTGTTTGTGTGTGCCCTGTTGCTCATATCTGTTGGCTGCATTACAAGAAGACCAGGTTAGCCATGTCTGCATTAAATATTGGTTTAAAAAGCCCTGTAGGAAAAGGCCTAGTGTACAGTTCCACCTCTCTTGGGTGTGTTTGTGCTTCAGGCAGTGGAACATCCCTCCGTGATGTGGTCAACCTCCAGTGCCAGCCCTCCCCATCAACTCTGCCCCGTGGTGCAGACATCAGCTCTGTCATTTCCCCATCTTGACCTGAATTTGCAAAATCTTTTAGAAAGTTTCCATCTCCCCTCTTTTATTCCTTGTGTTTGGTTTGGGAGTTTTTGAGAAACCATTTTTTGCAGGTTTTATACTCTCTGGTCTTTATGATGTACTCCCATATCAGTGCATGAATCCAATGTATTCAAATTCAAGGGCTGATTTTTAATTTATTAAACAAGGGGGTGGAAGTTAAAGGTCTGTGGGCAAGCAAAACTAGCTTGTCTAGTCTTAATAAGTGTGGAAGTAGAGGCTGTCTGCTCTGGGCTGGTTGTCTTATTTGCAGAGCCTGAAATTCTGGAGGCAAGAATTAGGCAATGAGATGCTTCCTCCATTGAGGCCACCATCAACACAGGGAGGAGTCTCGTAGCAAGTTGTCTGGTGCTTCAATCTCACTGTGGTAGGCATACATCTGGGGCTATCATGCTATACACTTAAGAAAACAAGGATGTAAAGATGAAAAATGCAGACTCTGGAATCTAACCCAGCCACAAGAAGTGTTTGGGGCTTGACTATAGATGTCTGGGGTCCTGCTGAGCACTCATTTCACAAAACAGTGAGAAACAGAGTAAATTGTGTGTGACTTGCAGGTGAGGGTGGTACACAGGTGGACTGGAGGCATGTGAAAAAGCTGCTCACAGCATTTTTTTTTTACCTAAAAAATAAAAATAATCCAAGTTGAGGGAAAGAGGGACAAGGATGAAACTTCTTACAGCATACTATAAGGCAGCTAGGGAATGTGTGCACTCCAGAGAGGGCGAGACTTTAACTAACACCAGATTGTCATAATTCAGGTGAGTGTTGCAGGGCCCATCTGGCAGGTTTCTATCCCAGACCTGCACTGGGATACAGCATGTTGCACTCTATGTAGCTGGGATTACTGTGTGCCACCTCACAGCATCAACCTGTCCCAACATACATCAGTGGTAGAGGCTCACAGAGGAATAAAAGTTATTCTGATGCCATAGATAACTGAGGCTGTTTGTAGCTTCGAGGTAAGCTCAGGGTATCTCTTCTGTCAGTGTTGTCTGCTCAACAGGTGAAATTGTGGAAATAAATATCATTTCTGCTGTCTGGCCAAAAACAAAGCAAAAGAAATCACGTTCCAGCTCCAGAAGGAGTTGAAAAATTGTCTTTGTGTTATGAAAGGCAACAAGAGTGATGGGACAGTGCAATACCAGAATGTTAGCTCTGATCCAGCACAGCTCTTATGTATCTGTTTAGCCTGTTCTCTGAGCAGTTCCATTAAAATCAGCAGAGACCATGACAGCTGTGCCCTGGGCTTTGAGCACACTGAGCAAGATTTGGGCGTTACTTCCAGGAACTGTAGTGCACCTCACCCCTTTTTTTTTTTTGCAACAAGCATGGAACTGGCATGGGAGTCAATCTTGCAGGTGTGAAAAAGGTGACGGAAAGTCTCACCTGGCATTTCCCTCCTGGTCCTTCTTCCACTAAAGACCTCAAGCCTGGGTGACTAGGAAGATTAGGGAACCTTTCTCCAGATTCAAGGTGAGAAGTGTGTTTCAGAGTGACATGGCATTTCGGTGTCCTCTTTCCATAGATAACAGGCCAGTTGGCCATTTAAGCCCTTGTCCATGCATTTTAAAAATTCCCTGCTTCAAAATGAATCCTATCCCATGGATCTAATAATCAGGTTTACATTTTGGAGAGAGGTCAAAAGTTCTGGCATTGTCATAAAGCTTCCCACAAAAAAATAGGCAGCTTCACTGGCTGATAAAGAGATGAATCTGGAAATGGGCAGTTAAATATGGTTGAAGAGGAACAATATTGTTACCATGTCATGAAAGAGGCACGTTTGGTTTTTTGACTATTTAGCAAAGCAAAGGAAAAAAGTTTAATGATGTGTGACTATGGGAAAGACTAGAAAGGAAATGAGAAGTTTGTGCATTCACTATATAGTTAAACATGTTGTGTAGAAGTTTGGGAAGAAATGCCAAAACAGTAAATATTTTCATGATATGTTTTGTGACTTGTTAGATAAATATAAAGCTCAGCTGATAAACAGTCAGGATTGCCACTCTGGGTTAATGTTCCTGCTGTTTCTCAGAGGTGACTGAGAGCACGTAGGAACGTGAAGCTGAGCACTGCAAAACTGCAAAAGTTTAAGGTTTTGTAAGCTAGAAGCTGAAGGGGTTGAAGAGATAGATTTTACAAAAGATACTTTCTGGCCTTGTTGCTTTCTGCCTTATGATCTCATTGTGTTTCCTTGTCTCTGGGTTGAATGATCATTTACTCACCCTTTTCATCACTGATCATGTTTTATTTCTTTCTCTATAAAGCCACTTTTTTTGCCACTATATTTTTTCTTTTCTTCTTCTTTTTTCCCCCATAGAGCTCCAGTTATTAAGCCTCTTTGAATACTTTTGCAGTGATTGAATGCATTTTCACTTAAACATAACGCTTCCTAATGAAGTAATTTGCTCATTAATGCTTCTCATTCCTCATTGGGGAGTTGAGATTTGCATGGATTTTTTTAATGATGTTTAGAAGGACTTAATGCATAAGGTATATGCAGTATCAAAGTGTATGAAGCCTTAAGGCAAGAGAATTTTTTCATGCTCAAGGAGTGGTAGTTGATATGACATAAAACTATGGGGGGATAGAAAAGAGAAAAAATTTAACATGCCTTTTTAAGTTAATGTTGAAGGAGGAAGAAAATATAGTTAATGTACCTAAGTTTATTTATGAAGCAGCCATTTATAATGGAAATACTGTAGCTTTGATATGAATAAAATAGAATATAGATTTTTGTCTGGTTTTGCAGGATGGATGATAGAGCTAGGTGGGAAGCCCTGAAGCCAGGAGCACTCTGTGGGCAGAGAAGGGTGATATTTTGAAAGCAGAAGTTGAAGTCTGCCTAGGTCCACTGTATATAAGAGGGGATTTGTATGTTCAAATGATAGGGCTGTGATATAGCCAGCACCTCCCAGAGCAGCAATGCTGAGACTGGAAAACTGAAGGAAAGGAAGGTACTTAGCAGCACACTGAGTGAACTGGTTGCTAGTTTACACAAGACACTGCTGGTTGATGTAAACTGGGGTGTATAAATGGGCTGTGACCTGTACAGAGCGTGAATGTGCTCCTCTGTCTTTATACTCTTGGTCATGCACAGCAGGAATATTAAGTACAAGAAGGAATAACCTGAAAATGCTGTTTATTTGCTTTCCATCCCTCTGGTGTGGATGATACTGGCTCCTATCCTCCCAACACTTGCCTTCTCTGGGGCACTTTCCTGCCTTGGGCTGAAAGGGGGTCACTGAACTCCAAATTCTTTGAAATGAATGGTTGGGCTCAGTTAATGCAATGCCTGAAACCTCTGTGCAGAATCAGTGTGGCAACATAAAACATGGTCCATTTGGATTTAAATGTTGCAGTCAGCTTCGATTAATCATATAGATTGTTGATTTTTCATACATGACATTTTTTATTTCCCTGACATTTTTCATCGTTGTTACACAAAGTACCTTTACCTGAGGGAAAGAAGAGAAGTGTATTGGAATATACAACATGCAGGGAAGTAAGAGAAATAAGTTCTCCTCATTTCGTTCAGTGTGAAAGCAGTTGTGGAAATGCCAGAATTTCCAGTGGTGTGCATGCATTTATTGCATGTATCTTGTATTATTATTACTGCTGTGCATGCCTGTCTTTTCAGCTCTTGCAGAGGTGGCTGGCCTAGCTAGGTGCTGCTGAGCAGGGAGAACCAGCCAGCCCATTCAGTGCTGAGTCCTTGGCCTTTTTCTGCCCTTTGGGATGCCCTTTTGTTGTCTTCAGATTTGGTGTTCTTCTTTCTATGGTGACAGGAAAAACTCTTGGTGAGAGGGGACAACAGAAGCCTCTGCTCATGGGATTGTGCTGCTGGCAAAACCAGAAGTCACTATACCAACAGGATTTCAGTTGCAGTCAAGGCAATTTGATACGAGATTTTCTCGGGTGACCTCTCAGCTCAAACATGGGGCAGCAGTGGGTGCAGAGATCTTTCCCTCTTGGTTCATAGGCAATGTAGTGAGACCCTCCAAATGCAACTGTAGTTTTAGGAAATAAAGATGCTTAAAGCTAACAGCAGTGGAGGGAACAAAAAGTTATGTCATATGATGTGGATCTGTTGGATTGCCTGACAGACCTAGGGAAACCCATATTCCTTGAATATAGCATCGCCATAGACTTTGGAGGGAGAAGGAGCTGCCTTCTGCTGTGTCTGGAAGACTGAAGGCATTCCCAACAACAGAAATGCTGCAGAAGTTGCTAATGGTGATGTGTTGTGTTTCAGACCTCAAAACCATCCCCATTGAAAGCACTGGCCTTTGAAATTTGCAGCTTGTTTACAACTTTCCATCATGACTGTCTCATAGCTTGTGCTGTTGTATACTAATGTAGCTGAAGTACTGGATAAATAAATCTCAGGCAAGGGAGGGAGTGGTGGGAATGGACACCTCCTGATACACTGAAGGAAGTCAGGAGACAAATTTGTTTCTGGATGTCCTTGCAGTGGTTCACGAGCCAACACAGGTAATGAATTTGTATGGTTAGAGCAGCCCATGTTGCTTCATGGAGTCACATGCTTACCACAGGCAGTTGGATGGAGGGCAGGAAGATGGAGCAAGAATTGCATTAATCTCTTCGCTTACCTTCTCATCAGTTAATTCCTTCCTTTGCAGGGTGAGAGAGAATTGCAAGAATCAACTCTGAGGCTACACTGTGTTTATCTGGGGCCTGGACTTTCAAATCAGCCATGCTTACTGCATGGTGCCTTACACTCTGGCTCTGTTCTGCTCTTGGGCACACTGGCAGCATAGGCAGAAGCTGAGCTTCCTCTGGCTACTTTTCTATTAAAGTGAGCTGGTGGCCTCTGAAGGGCAAACCTGTCACAGAAGTCTGGCCACCCTGTTCTTGGCTCAGTGGGGCTATTGCATATAGAAGGGCAGTGTGCAGGGTGTACCTCCTTCACCACTAGCAGCTTGCCACATGAGAAAGCAAGGGTGGGATTCATTTCCCAGTGCTAGGTGTCTGTGGAAGAGGGGTCTGCATCTGAACCAGATCTTTAAACTTTGAAGTTGATGGAGATCTCATTGATGTAGGCAGCAGAGCCAAGGAACCCATTCATTTCATCCTGAAATACTGTGTGCATATCTAGCATGGCTGTGCTAGATACTCAGAGTCAAGAACCAGCATAGGTCTAATTTACAGCAAATGAGAATTTGGTCCAGGTGTTTCTGTGTCATGGTCTTTCTTGAAAGACTTCCTTAGTTCTATAATTGCTGTCAGAGTCCTGGCCTCTTCCAGAAAAGTCCTCTCTGGCATCTCCTCTGCTTTTGTGATGAGAATGTTGTGGGGTTACACCAGTTCATGCCTGCAGTGACTCAGTGATGGATCAGGCTCCATGGCTGTAACCAGGTGCCAGCAGAGTTAGCAGAGCCTCTCTGAATACATCAATCACATTGGGCCAGTGATGTCTTCAGAGGCATCATACTTACCACCATAAGTAGCAGCACTTGCAAACTTCAGGTCATGAATTCCTATCTCTCAATTTTCAGGCTGCCTGAAACGAAGGAAAGGGAAGAGCGAGCTGTTATCATCACCTCGTTCTTACACTGAGCACCTTGCTTGTCATACAACAACTGATTGTTTAATTGTCCACTTTGAACTAAGTGTACCACCTTTTAATCCAATTTTTAAACTTCTTATTGCTACTTACATCCTGGGGAAGGGTTTTTCCCTGCTCTGGATTCAGCAGAATCTCTTGAATAATTGTCTCTGTAAACATCTCACATCTCTCCAGAGAAGAATGGTGCTTCCCAAGCTCCCAGCCCAATCCATGTGTTTCCCACTCTGCTGTCCAATTAGGAATTACTCAGATTAGCTGCTCCAGGCCTTCTAAGAGACAGGGGCTTAGTTCCTGACCCTGGCTGTCCTTGGTAGATGGGAATGGCTGGGGTGGGTGTAGTTGGTTCCCTCCTAGCTCCTGCCTGTCTCACTTCACTGTGGTTATGCTCTGCATCCTGCACCTCATGGCTTCCCAGGTCTTTGAGGTTGCATTTTGGGAGAGACACTGATGAAATGAGGTGTGCATTTTTGGACTGGGGTGTGACTCAGTTTCCCACATAGGAATAAGAGTAGAGAAGATCAGAAGGAAAATGAGAAGAAAGCCAGTGTGTGCAAAATGCCATTTTGCAGGGCTGTAACTGGTGATCTCAAAGGGCATGGCAGGGAATATTCACACAAAGATACTCCCAGATTAAAGTGCTCTACTCTAAAGTTTCCCTCATGGGCAGCAGACTTAACTACACTTCAAAACCTTTAGAGTGACAAGTTTAGTTCTTTGGCCCCAGCACCAGAAGAGCTATCTGTAGGGACAAGAGAGATTTTTTACTCAGTGTTCTGTGATTCCCAGGAGCCAGCTCAGCCTCCTGTGTATCTGCCAGCATCCTGGGGATGCACTGAGTGTTGGGGGAGCTTCACACAGCAGGCAGAGCTCCAGTCTGCTCCTCTGGCAGGGTATCTCATTTTCTAGGGTAACTCTCCACTAAGGTATTCAAGAGAATAGACACTCAAAATAGATGCCTTCAACTCTGCAGGTCTCAGCAGTCCTCTGCCAGTTGCTGAGGCAGTGGGAATCCTCATGCTGAACCATGAGCTTTTGTATTTTGACCCAAAAATGTAGTGCACACTGAAGTGCTAAGACCAATGGCACTGAGGAAAGCTTAGGAAATTTCAGCCTCCTTCAAGGAGACCACAACTGTGTACCTCACCTAGTACTGCCATTTGGAAATACCTGGTTTTGAACACTGTTATAATTCATAAATGTAGTACAAGTGTAGTACAGTGTCCCCGTTGGAGGGGTTAGAAATAAAGCTGTGCCTGGGCAAGAGTCACAGGCTGTCTCTGGAGATTAAAGAGCAATGTAATCTATTACTACAAGCCTGACTGTGGGTCTTTTGTAAATCTGGCTGCTTTCCATAGTAGAAATAATAGCAATGTCCTTTGCCAGGTAATTTTCCAAATTATTATTTTAAATAATGTGTTGCTGCTATCCAGCAAAAGGGTTTTGAGATTTATTAGAGCATTTGTCAGTGAGAGGAAAAGCAGCCAGTGAACTCTGTGGGCTGGCAGTAAGCAGCATGGGGCAAGTAGCACAGAAAATACTAAAATCCCTAATTGCTCAGGTTCACTCTGTGTTTGCAGCAATGGGAAAAGAGAACATACATCTCACTTCTCAATGCTGGCTGCCAGTATCAGAGGTCACCAAGCAGATGGGAACTGCTCTGAGATGGCAGGAGACATGGAGGGGGTGGTAGTGATAGATTGCTCCTCTCCCTTCTCTGGGCAGATTGCACAAAAAGCAAAGAAGGTTTTCTGGTCCTGGGTCTGGTGATCTTTCCTGTGGTAAAAGTTGAAACAGGGCCCTCTTTTAACAACCTAGTTTGAAATTGAAAATTCTGGTATCTCATAGAAACAGATCTAACCAAGCCTTGGAGACACATGGTCCTATGGGTGCTTTGCGTTCCTCTGGCTGTGTATCTGCCTTTATTAAATTAGGGTTTAAGGCAGAATTAGGAAATCATAAACTTAGGACTATTTTGTAATTTCCTGCCTGCTTTGTGCATTTTGGAGCAGAGGGGTTGAAATCTGCAGTTGATTTGGGACCAACAGGTATCTTTTTATAATAGTCAAATAGCTTAACCCTTTTTTCCTGTTAAATAGACTTTTATGGCTTTGTCAGTGTTGAGGAGAGGTTTCTGGTAGCATTTGGCAGATATTGCTGCAAGGGGGGAGTAAAAGAGTTCCAGGGAAACTGAGAACCAAGCCTATGGTTTGTCAAGAGAAAATGGCACATACTGATATAAACACATGGCAAAAAAAAACCAACAAACATGTCTGCAACATAATAATGACATTTTCTTTCTTCTCTCTCCAGGTTATCTTGCACCTCGAAACCTTCCTAGTGCAGGTTTCTTTCCGTTCCTGCAAACCGTGCTGTGTGATTCTGATGCCAGATGTAAAGGAACACCATACACACCAGTAGATCTGCTGCCAAGACTTAATGACATCTCATTTCTCAGACTGTAAGGGAATCTGAATATATGTGGGTGTTACAAGCTGTAAAGCAAAACTTGCTTTGAGGTGGAGGGAGCAGCCATGCATATATATGTGTGTGTGTGTCCACAACAGATGGATCTCTGATATCTGTTGTAAAAGATACAGTCTCAGATGTCTGAACACTTAGAAATGAGAATATAGACTGTAACATGAGACAATTTAAAGATGTTCAGATTAGGGACAGCTACCAGTAATGTGTCAATTGATCCAGGCTTAATAGCAGAAGAGAATTTTGCTCAGATCAGAGCGAAGAGACATTTTTGCATGATTATGGACCAGGTTCTGCAAGGTGTCAGTGGCCAATACTTGCATGAAGTGCAGCCCAGTGTGCTGATCTGCCACTGTGGCAATCATTTCAGAATGCTTTGGAAGTGTAAATGTTCCCCAGCAGTTCTCATTTGAGGTATGCTTCTTCTGGAGTGACTGTTCATTCAGTAGATTCTCCAGATGCCAGCTGAAACTGATGTCCTCTCTGCAAGCCATCAAATGTACTGAGAAACAGATGAACATGAAGAAATCATTTTTGCCTACAAAAGCATGGAGATTTGCAGCATGGAGCTGGCTGGGCATGTTCTGGTGGAGTATCAGTTTGTTAAAATTTAAGTGTTCAGTGGAGGCATTTCAATTTAATTCATGTTCAGTTGGAGCCAAGCAGTATTTGCTTTGAGACATGCCACCCAGGGCTGTTTCTACATCTTGGCTGTGCCTGGTTCTGGCATGCTCCTGGGGAACATGCTTCTCTGAGGCCTGACTGGTTCATGGAGAGATGAAAACCTGGGTATCTTGCATGCAAAGTTTCTCATCTTTATTTTCAGATGAGATAGCTCCTTTGCAGTGGCTGTGTCAGAGCCTCAAAATCCCTGTTGGTCAGAGCTTGAGAGTCTGAATAGCTAAGTTGGGCTCTCTGCCTTCTCATTAGGGAGAATGGGGAATCATAGGGTTTGTGGTTCCATAAGAGTCATCCACAGTGCAGAGGGAGTGACTTTTCCTGGGATCTTACCACTGGATACAAGGAGTCTGGACTGAAGTTACACAAGGTGAATCCTCATCGAATTCAAGGTCACGAAGCAGAAGGGGGCTGAGCTGCACAGAGACAGGGTGCTTGGCTTCACAGCTACTTACCCATTGCCTCAGTGTCCTTGTTTTATCCTGAGCATATTAAACAATCATTAGACTGGACTATTGCAATGAAGAAATGAGAACTTCTAGCACCAAAGCTAGAGGTCATCCATGGGTATCAATAGGTACAAATCCTCTGCTTTCTGTTTTTGTTTTCTGTGCAGATGTTGAAGAAATAACTTTTTCCTTCCAACCGAAAATCAAAGGATTTGGCCAAACTATATCTCAAGTCACATGAGTCACTTGACCAATAAGCATCTTGACCACTATTGATGCTAAAAGTTAGCTTCATGAAGTATCACATAACTATGTGGCTGCACCAAGCTGTGACTGCTCAGTGTCAGCCTTTCAAATATAATGTATGCTACAAGGAAAACACCAACTATTAAGTAGCCACAGCAAAATAGGCAGGATACAGCAGAATATAAAACCTCAACAGAAGGTTGAGTGAGTAGGGGAAAGCACCAGAAACCAACATGAATAGGTGCAGCTCTGCCTCAGGAGCAGTATTACCATGGTGGAGTTGGTCATGAAGTCAGAGTATCTGAGCTGTGACCATTCACTGTCTGGATATATTATTATGTAATATTCTACAGATTGTAATACTCACCTAAGTCAGACTGGTTTTTGTGCAACTCACTGAAGTTCCTGTTAAAGTACTCATTAAAAACTCACTAACTTCCCCCTGGAACTGTCTTACCAGTGGCCAGAGAAAATGGGCAAGGTTCTCATCTTTGATTCAGTTCCTTAGAGTCATTTGCCTAGGTGTGCAAGACATGGTTGCTTGAGATTTCCCCTGATAAAAGGGAATAAAGTATAAAAACTGAGCTCAACCCTAACATCTTCCACCCTTTTTTTTCTGCTGTAGTGGAACATTTGGGAAGGATGAGGTAAGGTCCTGATGTCCTAAAGGATTTCTTAGCAGGGGCTTGCAGTCTGCTGTTAGAGTATTGGTCTGCTCTCACTCACATCATGGTCTCTCTGACAGTCCCAGTGTCAGTCCAACACCCTGAAGGTCTCCACTTTTTCTTCTGCTCAGCCTGTGTTTGTGGAGCACAGGAAAGGATTTGATACAATGAGGCCTTCTTTCCAGAAGTGGGAATTTGTTTAAGGTGGACCAAATACAAACCTTCATTGTGTTTAGTGTGTCTCCAGAGCAGGCATGAATGTGGTCCTCTCCATCTGCTTCATGTCTGAGCACGTTGCAGTGTCCTTCCCTAAAACACAATGCCAGGCCTCTGGAAGGAACCAGACTTTTGCATAACCCAAATTTCAACACACTTGCCATGAAATCCAACTATAGACCTGTCCTGATGCACACACTAGTTAAGTGTAAGTTAATCATAAAAAGCACGTGTCTTTTTTTTCCTTCTTCCTTTTTTCTTTTTCTTTTTTTTTTTTTTTTTTTTTTTCCCCTTTTCTTTTTCATTCCAATTTTTCCTCTTTTTTTTCCCCCCAGTAAGCAACAGAGCTCATCCAGTGTGTCCAAGGACAAGCAGCCATCACCGTGGAGTGAAGAGGTTCCTAAAACCAGGAACACCTCACTGGGTAGGTTATTCACTGCTGTGCAAAGCTCTGGTTTTAAAGGCTGATCTTTTGAAGCTGTCTGGACAGAGATGCAGTTTTCAGAGCACTGCTAAAATGATTTATGTGTTCTATAGGGGCACGTGACAATGGCCATGGCATTAGTCTAAATTCTTGGGAATAATTACAAGTAGTTGTCTGTAGAAAAGACTTTTGGAATTTGTCCAAGAAACCAGGAGTAAATTGTGCTTCACAGGAGCAGTGTGAGACCACAGACTGTTTGGACATTAATTAAAGACCTGGCTATTTATGGCATTTTGCCCTTTTACTTCCCACAAATTTTCCATAAACAGCTTCTGATTTTTTTCCAATGTATTTCTTATTCACACTTACCCAGCAAATAAGTCGTCCTCTGTGCCACAGTGGATATTTATTGTTGGTGATGTTCTCCTCTGATGTGATTCTCTTTCCTGAAGGAACTTCCAGACTTCATTTTTTTCATAAAATCATTACAATTATTAATTATTGATGGTAATGGCTAGCACTATCCACAAGCCATCGTGATGGATAGTTCTCTCTCCAGGGAGCTCGGGATCAAATGAATGATTACAGATTTGCATTCTGTGACTGTTCTGCCCCATCCATTCACTGTTCCAATCAGCATTCCTGCCAATGCACTCACTCTGGGGTGTGGGGTTAAAAAAAAAAAAAGGGACACACAAAAGGGACTGAATGTGGAGGCATGATGGGAAAAAAATAAAAATCAATGAACAGTTATGGGAACCAGCAACTCACTTTGATGGCCAGAGATGGTCAGGAAGGAACTCAGTTCTACATCTCATTTAAAAACTAAAATTAAAACTCCTAGGGGATTGCTTCTGCTGGTGTATAACTGGATAGCTGCCTCAGTTTTGGTGAGCTGTGCTGTTCTGTGTGTGTGTTCTGTGTGTTCTGAGAGTGTCTCTCTGTGCAATTGTTGGCACTGGTGTGTGTCAGCTGGGGACCTGGCCCTGTGCCACCATTTATAGCTCTCAGGAGTGTTCCAAAGCTGTCTCAGAGCTGTTTCTGAAAAATGAGTACCACCCACTGGTACCAGAGGCCCCTGGAGAGCTCTCCCTTACAGGGCTGTCAGCTTGAGCTGATGTGGGCTTCTCACCCGTGTCTCTTCCTGCATGGGGGAGCTGCAGGACTGAAGAAAAGAGGTGGAAATTCATGTTCAGCTGCAGGAACATGGTTAAATGCATTTAATTTTAAAAAGTTACAGAAGGAAATAGTGTAATCCAGGATTGGATTACATAAGAAAACAACTAAGTAAGTACTGACAGGATGCTGCTGGATATACCTCTGGAAAGAGGTTAGTAATGAAGACACACCCAAAGCTGCAGTTGTCTGTTCTGTGTCATGATTTGATGAAGCAAAGAGGTTAAAAGGCATTAAGTAAAATACAGTGTTTCAAACTGTTATTGCAGTACCCCAGGATTTGGTACCTCATGGAGAAAAAGCCATTCAAAATATTTCATCACCATCCAACTTGACTTCCAGCATCAACATGTTCAGCAAAATCCTCAGTTTTGGAAAGGTAAGTCTCTGTCTGCATAATACCAGAGTGTGAGCATTTATGTATGGTCACATTTAAAGAGTTTGAAACTCGAAGGACCAACATACAGCTTTCATTCCTCTTGGATCTCCCCCATTATTTGAATATGTTTCTTTTTGGGAAGAGGAAGACAGTTGTTGTGAGTGGATTTTAAGCTTTGCTATCCTCTAACTAGAAAACCAGACACTTTTGGACAAAATACCATAAACAACCAAACGTGGCCACACAAAATACATGGATTGCTTTTATGTGAAATCATAGATATGGCATTGAAGGTTTGTTATTGAAGTTGTTATTTGGCCACAGTACTGCAGTAGCATCAGAGTACTGGTGTGTGTTTATCAGGTATAATTGACTATATATAGGAACAACTCTTTTGTAACAGAAACTTGGTACACTGTAATGGACCAGAGTATCCTTATGATTTTGTGTTAAGGCCTTTAAATGCTTGCACAAACATTTGTCTTTCTCTACATGAGGAGTTTGAGGGATTTCAATGTCACTGTTCACCTGTTAGAATTTTGTGTGCGTGCAGGTGCTTGTAATAATAATGCTTTTCAGATCTCACTGCTACCTTTTAAAAACCTCATCACCACCCTTGAAACCATCCCAAACAGAGTATTGCTTTAAAGCTGCCTTTAACCTTGTGTTTTACTTTTAGAACCAGACCCACTATTCAACTGCAGCAAATCTCAAAGTCATTCTGTGTGAGGTCTTGTCACAGTACATAGCACATCCCAATCTCACTGAAGAGAAGATGGCAGCCAATATCCACCAGACATTCTGCTTCACTGAATCATCTCTTTTAGAGTCATTTACCCAAGAGTTCAGAAGTCAGCTCTCTCAGGTGAGTGCCTGAGACCTTTCCTAGTATCTGTAGCAGGTATTTGTGTTGGTTCACACACATTATTGCAGTGTTTGGGACATAGGAGGTGACCCCACCTGGCTAGATGATGCTCATCTGTATACCAAAGTGCATATAATACACAGTGAGCCTGAGCTAATTTTTGTGACTGGGATTAAGCCTAAAGACCTTATCTTGGGCAGGCAAGGACATCCAACCATCAGCTACTGGCCACTAAGGGTTTTCACCATGCCTAGGTCTCATTTCTCCTCTTTATTTGCCCTGCTGCAGCAACAGCTAGGTAGAAAAGTGTGAGGATGTGGTGTAAATAAGAACATTTAAGGCTAGGTGAGGCAATAAATTTAGTTGTGTATTACCTCAGTCATATAACTTCATCTAATAACTCTTGCATCTTATCCAGCAATTCATGATTGAAGTTGTACTTGTCATTGGGAAAGATATGTAATTAAAGCAAATTAATCCCTTAAAGATAATGCCTCTTTTTTTCACCAGGATGAGGACTGGTATTAATTTTTCTTGTATTCCTAGTCTTTGGACTGTTTAGAACATAGTGAATATTAGGGCTTGTCTAAACAGAAAATTTATTGTGCAGTCTAGGGTGTGAAGGTAGAACATAGTCACTCTCTGTTATTAGCTGTCACTGAAGTCCTTTGAATGTGTTATTTGTAGAGTTGTGTACAAGTGCAGTGTAAGTTGTAAACCATAAAAAGACCCACTGGCAATGGGAGTTCTCATTCTTAAATAATTTCTTGCATTGTTATTTGTTAAGGTGCAACAAAACCCACAGTACCAGGCAGCATTTGTCAACGAAATGGTCTCGTTTCTGATGCTCATCTCCCTAATGCAGAATGACACCTCCCTGTGGCATCTCCTTTTACTGGCCCCAGATGTCTTTCAGGGCAACATGCAACTGCAAGACATATTTGATTTCCTTCAGAACACCAGCAGGTAAAAAGACAGAAAACGCCAGGAGAGGCACTTAGTTGGATTTGTGTGTTGAACTGTAAGGACATGTTGCTTCTCATCTTGAAGAAAGGACATCAGCTTAAAAGAATGATCTATTTGAGGGTGGTATGTGGGGGTGGACATGAGGGACACGTGTCTAAAGATCCCTATGGATAGTGAGCAGTGTTTTGATTTTTCAATTGTTACTTGTGTTACTTTTAAAATGGGAACTTGTTATGAACTCTCAGTTTAACTCCAGCTTGCCTCGAGGCATTGACAGCCACTGCCTTTTGTTGAAAAAAGGTTCTCCTGGCTGGATATTTGTTCTGCCAAGACATCAGCTGGCCACTTTTTTCCAGAAAACCACAGATCCAAATTAAATTTATTTTGAGAGACCATAAGCATTTGTAGATGAGTCAGGAATAATTTTTCGTTAAAAAAAAATCAATGGCCTGATTTACTGATGTTTTATCTTTCAAGATTGGTCTCAAGAAAGCAAAGAGAGGGAGACTGGTTCTTGGCATATGGGGCTTTGAATATTTGTGACTTTAAGGAGAAAGTACCAGTAATGTTCTTGCTCAATGGTTATATGAAAACCAGAGCAGCCTTAACTGGATTAAATAACTGTGCTGAAATATTTGATGCTGTATACAGCTAGGACAATAAAAGCTCTTCTAAAATGGGCTATCCTTAAAATCTCTTTTCTGGCCCATGGTTGGAATAAACTTTCACTGTTATCTAGAAGACCTGAGTTACTCAAGAGATGAGGGAACTTTGTTTCAAGTCATCTACTGGATATACATGGTGGGCACTGCTATCAGTTGTTCTTAAGTCACTTGATACAGCACATGGTGGACATACATGAGCACTTCAGTAAAGATGCCAAAAGAGGTTGTAGAAACTTTGCCACTTTGATTATAGACAGTAAGAGGGACTTACTTTTCAGTGCTGGCATGTTGCCAAAGCTCTTAAAAACCCACACATTTAATATCTAGGTAATTTGCCGTGCTGCATTGTGAGAACTATTTGTAAGTTGTGATGTCCTTATCCTTAAAGTAGTCAGTAGCAGTGTGGCAAGAATTTTAATATTATTCAGAGGTGTTTTGTCCATGCTACTGTCTCTCTCACAGGATTATTACATTTGTTTGCATTTGCTGGCTTGCAGAAGCAAGCCTGAGACCCAGCAGTGTTTGAGCTGTTTGAGTGCCCAGAAAGAATTAATATTTTCAGTGCTGTTCTCCTTGGCTCTACAGCTGCAGAGCTGGGCAAAGTCATCATAGGCACAACAAAAAGGCACAGAAAATTTAATCACCAGAAATGTACAGGATGAGTAGCATCTGAGAGTGTAAGTGCATGAGTAGAGAATTATTGCAGAGAGGTTACACAAATAGTATTTTTAATGCTGCTTACAAAAGCACACTCTAGCTAGCCTGGCTGTGTCTTTTACTCAGTACAGACCTGCTGAACTGTAAATATATAGGGATTTTTGTATAAATATCAAGATACAGAAGAAAAGAACTACTACTTCTTCTGGCATTTATGTTAACCATATGATAAATAATGCCATTGTGAAACACGAACTTCAAAGTCATGAATTCTATAGGAAGTTTAAGAGCAAATTTTATTACTCACACAAACCAAGTTTACAGACTGAATTCACAAAAAGTCCTGTTTATTCATAGAATCATGGAATGGTTTGGGTTGGAAGTCACCTTAAAATCATCTGGTTTCAACTCTCTGCCATGGGCAGGGACACCAACAACACCAGGTAGCTCCAAGCCCCCATCCAACCCAATCTTGAGCACTTCCAGGAATGGGGCAGCCAGAGGTTCTCTGGGCAACCTTGGCCAGTGTCTCACCACCCTCACAGCAAATAATTTCTTCCTAATATGCTTTAAGATAGTTTTTCAGATTGGCATGTCAGCTGAACTTTTTCTCTAAAGCCAATGTCTGCAAAAGACTGAAATAAGCAGGCAACAACACTTATTTCTACATTTGCTGCCTTCTGATCTGTATGAAACACACCCACTTTTGGCAAATCATTGTCTCCCTCCTCCTTGTCTCTGCTATTGCTCAACTAAATATGTCATTTTTAACTGCAGCTTCTTCACTCTCTAAGACTCTTGCTAACAAGCACCTTTGCAGAATGGAAATAGGGAGCACCAAGTCCATGAAACCTGCATGGAGACATTATGTTAAATGAGGAGAGAAGTGATCCCTGGTGCTCTGTTCTCACTAGCAGCCTCTTCCCA
Source organism: Calypte anna (assembly GCF_003957555.1). NCBI lineage: Eukaryota > Metazoa > Chordata > Aves > Apodiformes > Trochilidae > Calypte > Calypte anna. The sequence goes on from NC_044253.1 coordinate 30,041,480, forward strand.
CGAGTCAGTATGTATTTATTTATGCCACTGAGATCAGCTCAGAGAGGTTCATAGTCTATTGCTTGCAGAACTTCAGGCAGGCAAGAGACTGTGCATGTCATGGTGACCCTATGCCTGTGGGGAAGAGCTGCTTTTTATACAGCAAAAACCACTAATAATCACAGTGAAGTTGTCAGTAGCCTAAGTGTCTTTTAAATTACTTCTTCTTTCATGCAATATGCCTGGTTTTCACCTTGATCTTTCCTGAGTCTGAAAAATTCTCTGTGCTTCTCTATCAGCCAGGTTATTATAGTATAAGTTAGGAAAGGAAAATTGGGAATGGCCACTGTTATTTGTGATTGCTTCATCCATCAACCCATCCACCCATCAATCCACAAATGCTGTCCCTGCTCTTCCTGAAGCTTTTCCTGCTCACTTCTTGGTTTCTTTTGGGAGGAGATTCACTTGCAGCAGTGAGAAGCATTGGCCTGGCACATGACCTGAGTGTTTTCTAAGCCCTGTTGTGAGGGTTTAAGTGGTCTATAGACTTTGCATAACCCTTTGGATAGGGATGCCTTACAAGTGCAACACATGTTTGTTAATATACTGCCATGGCCCTTTGTATTTTTAGGTTGAGCCCTTTGTATTTTTATGTTGTGCATGATTAAACAAATAATTAGAAGTAGGGGCAACATAGAATCATAGAATCATAGAATCCTAGGGGTTAGAAGGGACCTCGAAAGATCATCTAGTCCAACCCCCCCTGCCAGAGCAGGGCCACCTAGAGTACATCGTGCAGGAACGTGTCCAAGCGGGTTTTGAATGTCTCCAGTGAAGGAGACTCCACGACCCCCCTGGGCAGCCTGTTCCAGGGCTCTGTCACCCTTACAGGAAAAAAATTTTTTCGAATATTCAACTTGAACCTCCTGTGCTCCAATTTACACCCATTACCCCTTGTCCTATCACTGGTCACCACTGAGAAAAGCCTAACTCCATCTCCCTGACACTCACCCCTTACATATTTGAAAACATTGATGAGGTCACTCCTCAGTCTCCTTTTCTCCAAACTAAAGAGACCCAGCTCCCTCAGCCTTTCCTCATAAGGGAGATGTTCCACTCCCTTAATCATCTTAGTAGCTCTGCGCTGGACTCTTTCAAGCACTTCCCTGTCCTTCTTGAACTGAGGGGCCCAGAACTGGACACAATACTCCAGGTGCGGCCTCACCAATGCAGAATAGAGGGGGAGGAGAACCTCTCTTGACCTACTAACCACACCCTTTCTAATGCACCCCAGGATGCCATTGGCCTTCTTGGCCACAAGGGCACATTGCTGGCTCATGGTCATCCTCTTGTCTACCAGGACCCCCAGGTCTCTTTCACCTACACTGCTCTCCAGCAGGTCAGCCCCCAACCTATACTGGGACATTGTGTTGTTCTTCCCCAAATGCAAAACTCTACACTTCCCCTTGTTGAACTTCATCATGTTTCTCCCTGCCCAACTCTCCAGCCTGTCTAAGTCTCTCTGAATGGCAGCACGGCCTTCCGGTGTGTCAGCCACTCCTCCCAGCTTAGTGTCATCAGCAAACTTGCTGAGGGTACACTCTATACCCTCATCCAAGTCGTTGATGAAGATATTGAACAACACCGGTCCCAGTACCGACCCCTGAGGGACTCCACTGACATCTTGTCTGTCAGATGTTTTAAGAAAGATAGGCTGTACTCCAGCTGTTTCCTATTTGAACACTTGTTTTATTTCTCCTCATAAACCTGTACCCACAATTTGTTTTCCTTGTTGTTGGATTGTTTTTTTCCCCTATAGTGTTCTGCTGGCAGCTCAGAATGTGTCTGCACCTCTTGTGACTGATGATAGATCCAAATCTGTTCAGAATGAGGTTACAGATCCTCCATATTCCCTGAACTGCTTGGAGCAAGGTAAGTCTCCTCCTCCATGTAGTCAGATCTGTGGTTCTGAGGAGCAGCAAACTACAGGCTAATAAATAACCACAAAGACTGCAAACTGTTCAGGGCTCAGCACAGTGAATTTTTTTTTCAGCTTTCGCAAATGTACATAAAAGACCTCATTTCAAATAGAAAAGTAAAGAAGCTTGTTTTTTTCAGTAGACAATGAATTAACATGACTTTGCAATCTCAGTGGAAATAGGAAACAGTAATACTTTACTTTGATTTTTTTTTTTTTAATTTTTTTTTTGGTCAGGAGGGTGAAAACTTTTTTGTGGGGTGTGCCTCCAGCTGTGGGCTTTGTCAAACCTGGTTCTGTCAGGGTAGATTGTGGAAGTTAGGCTGGATAAGAAGAAAGCAGATGAATGCATTGAAGTAGGGAAAACTTGGAGATATGGCTAGAGACAGGACTGGATGTGCAGGGCTATCAAGAGGTTTGTAAGTAGCTATGGGTGATCTAAGTAATGCTCCAGACAAAGTCTATGTGTGAGTAGTTAAAAAGCATTCTCAAGTGAAGGGAAAGAAATGTTGGATGTAAAAAAATTTCTGGAAATTGCATTAGGAGAATCATTCAGGAAAAACATCCTGACTTCCTTTTGAGAGTCCAGGAAGAGTTACATCTCAAAAGAGCAGTCAAATTTCTAACCAAGATATTGTGTATTCTTGTAGGAGCCTAAATTCATATATGTGTGTTATCCCTGACAGATTTGCAATTCAGCTTTTCTCAGTTTCCAGACGAATGTGATCTTGACTAATGTAATTTTTACATCTTTTTGTAGACAAAGAAAAAAGTTTGGTGACCAGATATATTTGTAATCACTTTAACTGGAAAGACAATCGAACTTTAGTATCTGAATTGGAGGAAGTTATGAGGTAAGACATGAGTTATTACTAACAGTGTAATTCAAATCTATGATCTTTGCTCTAGATCACTTCCACTTGCATTGATTTCATATTCACTAAAATGCTTTTTTTCCCCTCCAGAAAAATAAACTCACCAGAGATTGGTGGAAAAATCTCCAAGAGGTCCATTAATTCTGATGATTTAGAAGCCATACAAAAGTCTCTACGTCATTTAAAAGGCTTTGAGAAAAAAATGAATAGAAGTGAATTAAAAAGCTTAAATCTATTCAGAAATTTGAAGAATGAAACATTACAAAAATTGAATGCAATTCTTGAACTGGGAATGAATCCACATCATGATTACAAATTAAAGGAACCATATAATAAGGAAATAATTGATGACATCTATAATTTCACATCACTACAATTACAAAGTGACTTTAATGAGACTTCCATTTTAAATATAAGGGCCCAGTGGAAAGAAATTCAGAGTCCTTTAAAATTAGCCACAATGATTTGGAATCTAGTTCTGTTAAATAGTTCTAATCTTAGTACAGCAGAAACTGAGGATACTTTCAAAATGTTGCTCTCTGCTAGCGTGCCATCATTTCTTGAAGACTTAGGAGACCGTTTAAACAGAATGGAAGAAATACCATCCTTGTTTTCTGATTATCTTCTTAAGCCTGTGTCCTACAGAAACCTTCCAGACCAGCTCCTTGCTCTCCAGAAGATGTTTTATATAATGACAGATGCCAGCCTAGGTTATCAGTATCTGCTGATGCCTGTGATTGAACTGATGCGGAAAGTAGAAAGCTCCATGGGTGAAGCCTGGTGGGATGAGCTGAATACCTACTGGAGGATTGGGGAACAACTGAGATCAATGAAGTGGAATAACACAGGCATCATAGCCTACATGCAGTTCCTAGAGGTATTAAACAGCCATTTACAAAAACTGAATAATAATTCAAATAGTTTCTTTAGTGAACAATTGGATCAGGTGTCGGAATTTATAACAGCTGTGTTTAAAGAGTTTGGGGAAAACTCTGAAACAGACACTGTCTCTCTAGTCACTCAAGCTATACAAAAGACCTTGAACATATTAAAAGACTTACAACTGAATTATAATGTCAGTAAATTAAAATCAATAGATCTTTTCTTTAATTTTGACAAAAACATCTTTGAGAGCTTGTCTGAACTTCTGAGAGCAGGAATCCTTCACTACACAAATGCTAGTGAAGCTCCCACTGAAGAAGTAATTAACCCTGTCTATAACTTAACACATGTTCTACTTCAGGAGTTCAGCCAGTTTTTCATATGGCACAATACTTCACTAGAGGCAAAAATTGGGGAATTCTTGCATTTAACCTTGAGTCCACTCCTTGAGAACAGCAACAATAGTAACAGGACACCCCAGAACTGCTCTGCTCAAGACATGCTCCACGTGGCACTTGAGATGCTCTTTGAAAATGCCACTCTAAGGGAGTCTGTAGCCAGGAGCCCCTGCAAAGCCCTCTTTGATTCCATGGGCTTGGAGGGTGGAGCAATGCACAATGAGACCTTCTCCAAAATGTTCCAGCTTGCCATAAGAAACCTGAAGCTGTCTCCAGAGTTTGCAGCTGTCTACAAGCATGGCAGTGAACGCTTTTCCCAGGAGCTGTCATGCATCATGCAGTCTCTGCATTTTTCTCTGAGTTTCCTTTCCAGATTAAACCTTCTCTTGGAGCTGGAAAACCCTTGGATACAGGAGAAGGCAAGAGCTCTGACTGACCTCACAGGGGGGCTGCTGCAGAGTAATGTCTCCTGCCCCATCCCAATTCCAGATGTGGGTGATGCTTTCCCATCTCAGCTTTTGAACATGCTCATTCCTTTCATGCTGAATGACACAGTACTGAGCTCCCTGAATTTCACTGACAACTCAACAGAGTGGCACAGGTTACTTGTGTTTTCCCACCTGCTACCAGCTGTTTCCATGAAGAACAGCAGTTTATATGAACTGCTACAGGTGGGCAGAAATGCTTCCAGCCAGTCTGGGTGGGGACATTTCTCACGGCTGTGGCACGCTACTGGCAACGTGTTGACCACCAAATGGAACTTAACAGAAGTGGATGACTATGTGAAACTCCTGGAAATCATGAATAAAGGTCTAATGCTTGTGGACTCCAGGGCAGCTTCTGGAAAATCATTGGTACATCACATCTTCCATAATTCTAGTGGAGGAATTAAATCTTCAGATCTGTATGATTTGTATGTGTCATCAAAACAATTTTTCAATTCCACTGCTACCACAGACATCATGCCTGACTTAGAAAAAATATTTGAAGAAATACTCCCGTTGCTTGAGGTTGGTGGAGAACCATTGTTTTACCCTAATCCCTATGGAGAAGAAAATCAACATGTTCTAACTGTGGCTGCAATGATTTTGAATCAGATCATTTTAAACAGGACTCATAATCCAGAGAAATCATGGGAGATTAAAAAAAGTATTGCACTTGATGGAATCTCGCTTGAAGACATTGAAAATTATCTCAGCACAAATGAAAAAGTGGCATCATTATTTTCTGCCTTCCTGTTGACCCCTGTAACTTCTGAAAGTTTTGCAGAACAGATCTTGTCCCTTGTGCAGTTTCTTCATGCAATGACAAAGGTGAATACTAGCAATCATTATCTGCTGATCTCTTCTTTGTCTAGTCTAATGCAGGAACTTCAGAGTTCCCCCCATGGAATGAAGGGAAATGAACTTCAAGCTTTTGGGCACCTAGCTGAAGTGCTGCAGTCTGTGAACTGGAATAATACAGACAGTCTCACTTCCCAGGCACTTCTAGACATACTGCAAAATCAGTTGAGCATCATGGAAAATTACTCTCATCTTCCTTTCAGTAAGGAACTGAAGCAGCTGATGAACTTTGCATCCTCCATATTGGAGCAGTATGCTGAAGAAGACTCCAGAGGAACAAACACCTCCTTATACTTGCAAGCCATGCAAAGGGGTATCTTAATTTTAAAAGGTTTGGAGAAAAGTTATAATATCAGTGACCTCAAAACTATCAACCTCCTAATTGATTCTTACAGTAACTATACCCAGAGACTGATTGAAGCATGGAGAGCAGGCATGGAATTCCTTAGTGACAGCAGCTCAAATAAAACATTTGAAGAAAAAATGAACATTGTCTATAAATTCTCACATTTGCTGATGCAAAAGGAGTTCAGCGAGTTCTTTGTATGGCATAATACTTCACTAGAGGCAAAAATTGGGGAATTCTTGCATTTAACCTTGAGTCCACTCCTTGAGAACAGCAACAATAGTAACAGGACACCCCAGAACTGCTCTGCTCAAGACATGCTCCACGTGGCACTTGAGATGCTCTTTGAAAATGCCACTCTAAGGGAGTCTGTAGCCAGGAGCCCCTGCAAAGCCCTCTTTGATTCCATGGGCTTGGAGGGTGGAACAATGCACAATGAGACCTTCTCCAAAATGTTCCAGCTTGCCATAAGAAACCTGAAGCTGTCTCCAGAGTTTGCAGCTGTCTACAAGCATGGCAGTGAACGCTTTTCCCAGGAGCTGTCATGCATCATGCAGTCTCTGCGTTTTTCTCTGAGTTTCCTTTCCAGATTAAACCTTCTCTTGGAGCTGGAAAACCCTTGGATACAGGAGAAGGCAAGAGCTCTGACTGACCTCACAGGGGGGCTGCTGCAGAGTAATGTCTCCTGCCCCATCCCAATTCCAGATGTGGGTGATGCTTTCCCATCTCAGCTTTTGAACATGCTCATTCCTTTCATGCTGAATGACACAGTACTGAGCTCCCTGAATTTCACTGACAGCTTAGCCAGCTGGAATAACCTGTCCATGCTCCTCAGTGTGGCACAGGATGAGCTTCACACAGATGACCTGCTGCAGAGACTCCAAGGTGCCTTTGACCTCATCAAATGGAGTTCTTACTCAAGCATCTGGGATGTGGTTCACAGTTTGTTAAACACTGAAAGGAATCTAACTGAAGTGGCTGCCTTTGCAAAGTTGTTGGAAGCAGTGGCAAACAACTCTGCCAGCAATGTGTCAGCTCTAGAAATCATGGAAACCAGTCACTACATTCTCAGGAGGATGAACTTACCTGATCTGCTCAACGAATTTCATATAAATTCCAGTTTGGGTTTTCTCTCCAACAAAACAAGTTTTGACAGTGTGATTGATATTGTTGCTCATCACTTCATTGTCACAGCAGAAACCCTGTACAACAAGACCCTACTTTGGACTCAGAGTGACCAGACTCTGTCACCAACCAGTTTAATCACACGGTGAGTTTGCTCTTTGGGTATTTTCATTGAGTTGGTGAGTACTGACCACTGTTCTCATTCCAGTGTGAGAGGTATATGATTTTCTTCCAGTGGATCAACTTAAGCCTGAAATCACCAAAATTTAAGACAGTAGGTATAACATGTGTTTCGTTGAAGAATGGGAAATTTCTCCTTGAACTGAACATATAGGTAAGAGTGAGACTTTACAAATTTTTTGTATTGGCATGTATCAGTTCACAGAGGAATCAGTATCCAGTAGAAGGCTTGCCAACAGTGGTAAACTCTTCAGAAACCCCTTCTTTGTGGTATGACTCCTAAGTTTTGATTCTCAGTGTTTCCTAGGCATGCTTTTCCATCTATATCTTGCATCCACAATGAACCTTTCAACTGTGTTTTCTTATGGTTTGAGAGTGAATGACAGCTTTGGGAGAAAACAGCAAAGAGAATTGATGAAATAAAATTGGGAGGGTATCCACTTAGGAGATGACATAGCTTTGTCTTGAATTCTCATTTAAACTGCCAAGGAACAGCACCTACACAGCTGTCAGGTTACTTACTAATATACTTTGTTTCTGAAAGAGAAGCTGATTTGAAATTTTATCTTATTTTCAGATTTCTGGTTTTAGAATTTGAAAGCACCATCTTACAGGTGACAGTAAATAACAGCTATAACCCTTACCTGATGTGTTTAATAAATGCCACTGAAGCTGAAGACAGCAACTTGACAGGTAATCATAATTTCATTGATGTTGTGGGGCCTCAGATGGCGTCTGTTGTGCCTGTCTTTTCAACGTCTTCTCTCTGACCCTGGGAAGGAATGGTGCTCTGTGTTTTCATCTGCTGGTAATTAACTAGACCTGTGAGATCTTGGGGATCCAGACTCCTTTTTGTTTGAGTTATGTCACACTGTGGATCAAAGTTTTTCATCTGCCTCCATCCAAAAGGCACATGTACTCTTCTCTTTGTGATGACAGGTTGCAGACACTCAGCCAGATAATGAAATCTTACAAATAGAAACCTATATTACCTTTACAGCTTTATGTACCTGCAAGATGACAGCAGTTATTTTTGAGAGTCAACATGGTATTTCATGTAGATATTCATCATATGAGCTTATTGTAAAACCTGAGAGGTTTATCTCTTCACAGAGTAGAAATATCACATGTGCTCTGAAGAGCACTGTTAGAAGTCCTGTTTCCAGTTTTGGGTGGATTTCTTTAGGAGCAAAGCATCTACTTGGCCTGTATCCATTAAAATCCAGAGTGGTGGATTTTATGGGTTGACCATAGCTGGACATACTATGGGTACACCATAGTAGTCCATAGCATAGCCCACCAAAGCCACTCTATCACTCCCCTCCTCAGATGAATAGGGGAGAGAAAATATAAAAAAAGGCTTTTGGGTCAAGATAAGGACAGGCAATTCACCAGTTGCCATCATGGGCAAAACAGGCTTGACATGAGGAAAATTACTGTAATTTATTACCAGTCAAATCAGAGTACGTTAATTAGAAATAAAACCAGATATTAAAAACACCCTCCTCCTACCCCTCTCTTCTTCCCAGGCTTCACTTTTCTTCTGGATTCTCTACCTCATCCCTTCCAGCACAGGGGGATGGCAAATGGGGGTTGCAGTCAGTTCATCACACATTGTGTCAGCTGCTCCTTCCCTCTTGGGGAGGACTCCTCATACTCTTCCCATGCTCCAGAATGGTGTCCCTCCCATGGAAGACACTCCCTTATGGACTTCTCCAACATGAATCCTTCCCATGGGCTGCTCCATTGTGAGTCCCTTCCATGGGGTGCTATCCTTCAGGTACAGACTACTCCAGCATGGGTCCCCAAAGGCATCACAAATCCTGACAGCAAACCAGCTTCAGCATGGACTTCCCTTTCCATGGGTCCACAGATCCTGCCAGGACCCTGTTCCATTGTGAACTTCCTACAAAAATCACAGCCTCTTTTGGGCATCCATCTGCTCTGATGTGGGGTCCTCTCCAGGATCCAAGTGGATATATTCTCTTCCATTAACCTGTGTGGGCAGCAGAGGACAGCTGGCCTCACTATGGTCTTCACCATGGGCTGCAAAGGAGTCTTTGCTTTCACACGTGGAGCACCTCCTCCCCATCCTAACTAACTGACCTGGGGTGTCTGCAGAGTTGTTTCTCTCACATATTCTCACTCCTTTCTCTCACTGCAGTTGTTGTTTCACAGCAACATTTCCTCCTTCTTAAATATGTTATGACAGAGATGCTGCCACAATTGCTAATTGCCTTGGCCAGAGGCAGGTCCATCCTGGAGCTTGTTGGCATTGGCTCTATTGGATGTAGGGCAGGCTTCCAAAACTTGCCACACAAAGCCAGTACATCCAGATTACAACACAAGTCTTAATCTGTGACTTCAGAGGTCCTGAACCATGTTAATGTGGTGGAAATTATCAATTCTCAAATAGGCCTCATAGTAGAAGTGCCAGTATTTGAATCTGTGGAGTTTCTGAAGTCTGGTGGTTGTGTCTCATGTAACTTTTGTTTTCTTCATTGCACAGAAAACATCATGCTGCTTTTGGAGCAAACTCATCTAAAAAAGAACCTTTCTGTGCAAGATAATACCTCCAAGAAACATCTATCCATACCAGAGCTCCTGAAGCTAAAAGTGAGTCTGCTTAAAATGCTGACTTGAAGGACATCCTGCAGTGATACATGAGAGGGCAACACAACTTTTGAAAAACATCATAGAAAAAAAGTTTCTTATGAGAACAGCTGATAAAAACTTAAGACTGAAACAGTTTGCTGCCTCCTGCCTATATTTAAAGGTCACCATTAAACTGGGAGCTTATTATATGAGCCCTACACCCATTTTTCTGAGAAGGTAGAGGTGTTCCTGTCCTCAGTCTGTGGCCTATAATGGCTTCTATTTTCCACCACCAAGTACCTACAAGGACCACATATGTTGCCAGTGGCACCATATAAATCAGTAGATTTTAAGGTTCAGTACAGTGAGATCTAGCAAAGCACCCAGCAGAGCTGAGATTGGTAGTCCCTGGTCCTGGCTGCCTCATCTTTATTTAAAAAGTATGGAGGAAAGAGTTTTGAAAGGCACAAATAGCAATTAGAGGCCTCTGCTCTGCTGAAAATCAGTAGAATTGTGCCATACCCAAGTGAAGTTATCAGCACCACTAAGGTAGTTACCACTATATTTCAAGAGCTCTACCAATGCCGCCCAGGCTGGAATCCAAGTCCCCACATGCTCCTAAATGTCTCACAACACTGAAATGGTTTCTGGGATTAAGCACCTAAGCAACATTCATTTGTTGGTCTCCGTCACTAGCTTTGGATTTGGCAATGCCTCATTTGCATGAAATGCTTCTGACACCATGCATACAGGATTGCACTTACAGCAGGCATTTCTCTGTGTGAAATAGAGTTTAAAAGTCTTTTCTAAAATAAAGATAACAGCAGCTGTTGCTGTTTAGTATGTCTGTAACAGCAATGCAGTGAGCTTCAGTGTGACAGGTACTTGTGGGCACAAAACAGAACACAGTTCTTGCCATGAGAGACTGATAATTAAATAGTGATACGGAACAAGAGAGAAGCCTGTAATAGCAGAGGAGACAAAGGACCATAATTTTACACTGGTTGACAGATGCTGAAGTCCTGACTTCTAGCCAGCTCTGTGTCATACAATGCAGTGGGGATGACCAGGTGGTATCCAAAAGGCTAAACCTGTTGCACGGGTAGATTTATTCGGTCTCTGAGAAGTTAAACTGGTCAACAGGTAAATCCAAATGGACCATTACTATGTATGTGTGTTCAGCAGGCAAAATGATATGTTGTCTTTCAAGGTTTATTAGATCCTGTGTAATGTTGTACAGCCAGGTCTTTTACACACTCATGTAGGAATGATTGTTATGAACTGTTCTATTGGAGGCCTTTTTAATGAACTAAAAAGATATATATTAAAATTTTAATCCTAAAGAAGAAGAGAAGGGGACAGCTAGACTCTTTAAAGCTTGCATTTTATAATCCTGTCATCTAACTGGTGTTTGTGCATTTGTTTTTTCAAAATTTCCTTTGAAGATATCTCGGCTCCGGGATCTGACAACCCTTCTTTGTGATTATGAGAGTTTTAAGTCAATACAGCACATTTGCCATCTCCCTAACATTAGCTTTGGAGAACTGTGTGAGCAAAGTCAGTCTCATGACCAGCTCCTCTATGCTATTGAACTGAGCACTCAAGTTGTGACCAATCTACTGGATCACAGAAGAATCTCTCAGGAGCTTCAAAATATACTTATCGGGGATGCCACAAACATCCAGACACAAATGAAGTGGTGAGGCTCTCCCTCTCCCTCTGAATTACACTGCTTTACTGTTCTCTTTATGAAATGATGAAATGGCTTCTTGTCTTTTCATGTTCCAAATTTTGTTGGTTGTTTTGTTTTCCCAATTCAGGTTTCAAGAAAATGTACCAGAAATTGCTGTCTTTCAAGAAATTCCTCAGTATATAGCTACTTTGAATTCCATGTTGAATGTCACTGAGAATTTAACAGATTCTAGCAAGCAAGGTAGTATTCTCTATTTATTTTGAGCAACTTTTACTGCCATTAGACCTAACTTCAACCCATCTATCAGACTGTAAAAGCTAGGAAATATGATTGTATTTTGCAAGCCAGGTTGGGTTTTTTGTTTTGTTCCTTTTTTGTTATTGTTTTCTTTATCATCAGTGATGTACCACACTTCCATACTTTACCTAAAGCCCTCTCTGTGTGCTTGAGATTGCTGTACATTTGGAGAAAGCTGTTGCATGAATTGGGTTTTTTTTTGATTGTTCTTTACAGAAAAGTTAAGAGATGTGTTTAAAAATGTGGACCAGCTCAAAAAAGATCTCCAGACCACAATAGGAATGTCCACAGCCAGTATTGATGCTCTTCTGGAAGCACCTCTTCCAGAAAACAGCAGTCAGGTAAGCTTGTTGTCATCCTGGTAGGAGATCTTATTGCTTTCTACCAGAATTTTAAACCAGAATTTGTTAGTGATTGCAGCCAAGCAGATCACTGCATGTGTGACAGCACAGAGAGAGGGAGCCAGTCCCCCAGGAACAGACAGAGCATGTTATGAATCAGAATAGCTGTCAGAAATGCAGTAAGAGCAGCCAGTGATGTCAGTTCAGATATTGAAGACCAAGAGCCATATGGTCTCTTTGGCTGCCACTGTTGGCTGATAAGGAGCCATGCACTGCCTGGTAAGTGATTGCTCTGATCTATAGCAAGGTCCAGTTCTCTGTAACAAGCTAATGAGGACTGAGTGGGGTTCTTGGTGGGATCCTCAGTGCTGAGAAGTTGTTGCAGTCCAGGCAGAAAAGCAGATCACAATTTGTGAGAGCACTCAGGGTCCAGACAGAGCCTTCCGTAATGAGAGATGAGCTTGTCTTCTTCAGCCTCCTGCACAAACAGAGCTCCAGATGCTTTTCCCCTTTCCAACCATCTTGTCTGGAATGGGCCCCAAAGAGCACACTGTTTTCCAAACTTTGTGTGCATCAGTGAATGAGAAATTGGCTGGACAGTAAAATACAGTCCTTGGATTTGTCCCTTTGAACAGGGCAAATGGGTAGGCATTTTCTGTCTCTCAGGGTTGAAATATGACATCGTAGAAAGAACAGCAGCAAGGCAAGAATAATCTATGCACGTTGGAGCAAGTGGTCTGTCTCCTAACAAATCTTTTCTTCCATTGTGTGAACACAGCTCATTTCTCAGATCCTTCAGCTGGAATCTTGTAGCATCCATCCTGCTGACCCACAGCTGCAAAGAGTCACAGAGGAGTTCTGCAATCTCTCTCCTCCAGAGAGGGCTCGGGACACCTACATCCTGGGAGTCACTCTGTTGCGACACTTAGACATTTACAATTTCTTATACAAGGTTAGTGCTGGATTTGTAGACTGCTTTCTATAGTCTTTGCTGTATGTAGTGGCTGAAAGGTCATAAAATATCATTGCAGTGGCCAGAAGCTTTGCTGATTTACAGGAGCCAAAGATCAGGCTTTGCTCATGCAGTAATTTTTATTGCTTATCCATGCTGTGACAGTGTGGATATAAATGAGGATCCCAGCTGGTGTAAACCAGCAAACCTCATTTAAAGGCACTAGACCTACTCTAAATGCCTCCCTATTTGCTACTATGGTTGCTGTCACAACCTCTTGACCATTCCAAGCTGAATTTAGGCTTCCCAAAAAAATAAAGACACTAGGGTAATTTTTTTTATTCTTTGAAAAAGAAAGCCCTGGAAAATATATTTTCCCAATCCAGTTGCTACTGCCAGGTTACTAAATCATTCAAATAACCTCCCCGCATAAATAAAATACCATTCATGGAGAAGTGCTTGTTAAATACATATTCAAAAATGCACCAGAAGTGATCCTGATTAAAAAAGGTTATCAAATGAGAATGCCAATGAATTTGGCTAAGGTTTAAAGTCACTCATAGTGTTTGGCATCTATATTGTGCAAAATACTACCTCTTAGAGACTCAGACTACATCCTAGCCAATGTCTGATGGACATGTTTCAACCGTAGGTGTTTGGGAACACACCCTGTTCAGAACATGTAATATTCACAGGAGTGGCTTGCAAAAGCACCTGAGGATTTAGGGATACAAATCCCATTCATTTCTCATAGGACATCTGCTCCCTAAGCCTCCAAACAGTTTGGAAAATCCCACAATCTTTATCTCTAAATTAACGTAATATGGGTGTGTATGTGTATGTGTACACAGAATCCTGCTAATCATACTTGATTTCCTTCCTGCCTTTTGTAGATGCTTTTCCCTAAAGAACTCCAGAGACCTGTGGACAAGATGTTAGACCTTCTGACAAAAATGAAGTATTACAGACACCAGATTGAATCTGAAGTTGATCCATTGCTACAAGCTATTCATTCACTGAAAAAGCTCCGGCGGTCTAGAAATGTGCCACTGACTAAGGTACTTGTAGCCTGCATGTCTGGTTTTGAGGCAGAACACCACCAGAAAAGTTTCCACAGGAATTTCTTACCCTGGAAGCCAAAGGTGCAATAAATCATAGGTTACTGATTCTCTTTTAAATCATCAGTGTCCAAAGAAGAATCTATCAAACTTGACATTGCCTTTCTGGGAGGGCTTTGATTTGGAGCAGACAGGGTCTATCTCGTGGTCATGATAAAGGGGAACACCAGAAACATGTGCTGGAGGAGGGACACCAGGAAGAAAAATGCAAAGCATAGACAGCTGTCTTTAAGGAGGGTACACTCAACAAAATGTACCAGTGTATTGGAAGGGGTCAGTTTGTGCAGCAACTGGAAAACTGCCCACTGAGTCTATCCAACAGCAAACATTTGCTCAGCCTTTAGTTGTGCATTAGAACACACTCAAAACCTCCAGAACACCCGAAATACTCAGTATAAGCCAAGTCCTGCTCTGACAGATGCCATAACTTCAGGTTGTGGTAACTTTATCCAGCACTGGATAGTTCTTTGACCCATAGTCAATGACAGCATACATCCTAGGAACAATTTCTGGTAATTGCTTTGCCTGCTCATTGCACAACCACTGCAGTCAAGGACTGGATGAAGGTGGGGAATGTGTATGTCTGTGTAACAAATTCAGTCTTGAAATCCAGGGGGTGTGTGTGTCACCAGCCACACATTGAAGGCAATTCCTATACACACATTATAGGCATTTCCCACACTGGATCTCGTACCTACAAATAAATTTTCCACCTCTGTCATAACAGAATTCAATCCATAAAATCATGTGTTCTAAGAAAAGTCCCCTAAAAAACAAAACAAAACAAAACAAACTGCAAACCTCATAAGAAAGAAGTGTAAAAATGCTCAGTCCTTGCCTACTAATTCTGTTATTTCTTTCTCCTCCCAGAATGGCATGATTTTGACATGCAGTATTTGTTTGCATTTTGTCTTTTCTGCAGGCATTATCTGAACCAAACAACTTCAGGATAACAAGTGGCACATTTAAGTCCATGTCTAAAGTTCTCTGCAACCAGGAGATCACACCCCTGTTTTTTGAGTCCTTGCTTCCAGATTTTGGAGACCCTGCAAGCAACAGTTCTTCAGTAGAGGACGTCTATGTCCAAAAGATGATGAGGAAATATGGCATTCCTCATGACTCAAGTAAGTCTGGCTTTTCCTTAAGGCAAAACCATTTCAGAGTCTAATTCTACTGTACCCAGAGAGATCCAGTGCTGAGCTGTTCCCCTGCATATCTCTGGAGGGCTGTAAGTGCTCACAATTTACACTAACTGAAAATCTGCACTGCCCTAATTATCAGTGGTTTATTTCCATATATGTTAAAAGGAAAACAGCTTGTATAGCAGAGCAGTGCAGTTTCCCATTTGTTGATAATCTGGTCACAGGGCTTGACAGGTCACTGCTTTTTCTTGATGTGTAGTTTTTCCAACAGTACTGACATTATTAGCTTCTCTCAGTTCATGAAACTCGATTTAACCTTCAAGCAGAGAATCTTGGCTCGAATGCTGAGACTTTTGTTGTCTTGTGTTCAGCAACAGGAGATCTTGAGGGTGGATTGTTTTTGTCAAGACACATTATATCAATCAGTGAAGAAGGCCCTGAAAACATTTGCTGGACACAGCAACAAACTGGGCAATAGGAGAAAAAGACTCTGGTATCTTTCTCATGTCTGGTCTATTTGTGCTCTGTGCAGTGTGTTTGCTTTTCTTCCTTTGCAGCACCATTTTGCTTATCCTTTTACCTGGACCTGGTCAAGACCCCAACTGGAGCTTTAATTTGGTCTTTTCTAAAACCAATGGTGCTTGGGAAGATCCTTTATACACCAGATACCATGGAAACTCGAGCAATCATGGGAAAGGTATGGCTCTGTTTACAGTGCATCAGGATATGCCTGCTCAAAAGGACTGTAATTTAACCAGCATGGGCTTGTTTCTCTGAGGAGCAGAAATCTATTTTCTGACTGCTTGGAATATTAGTAAAATTATATTTTCCTGGTTGCATTGCTGGTGGTATGAGTAATCTTTTGTCTTTGAATGAGTCTTAGGTCCAAAAGATTACTGCTCTAATATTTATAATCCAATTTTTGAAGTCTTATGAAGTTTGCCGTCCATATACTCATCCAGTGAGAGAGATGCATCCCAGGGCTAATGCTGTAATCAATACTTGTTTGCAGGCAGACCAGTGATAGAAGGAAAGCTGATATCCAAGCCATGCTCCAAATGTCACATATGAGGCCATATTTTTAAGTACTTGCATCTAAATTCAGTATGTTAAGGGGTGTTTGGCCAAGCAGAAATGAGTGTGCTAAGAAAAATGCAAAGGAAACTAAATTTGGTCTTAACTGTTTTATTAAGTTATTTTTAAGAAGCTTGAAGGTAATGAATAAATTAATCCTTACATGTTGTGGGGGTTTCTTTTACAGTCTAATGCAACCCTGAAGCAGATGGCTGATCTAGCCCTGAAGTCCCAGGAGTGGCTGGACAAGTCTCCTTCCATCATGAATTCACTGACTAAGTTAAATGAGACAGTCCCAATGATCAAGGTATGAGATGCTGCTTTCTATGAGGATGGGAACTGTGAGGATGGATTTCTTCATAGAAGTAAACTGGGGTTCTAGGTACTGCAGGGACATCTTTGGGGAAACCCTTCTCAGGCTACCGTCCTGGGCTTCACAGTTTCTGTGCCTTCCTGTTCCTGTAGCAGAAATACTTCTGATGCACCTTTCCATGCAAATCCTCTTTCTGAGGTTATGTGTTTGTAATACTCTGACACTGGCCATGCTGGAGGGCTAAGATGAGCAGGGAATGCTCTTCAGTTTGTAAATTAACTTTCTGCTTGATGGAGTGATCCAGCCAGCCAAGACCAGGCAAGAAATGGCTTTTTCAGAAAATGAAACAATATCTACAATAAGCTTGTAGCTCTGAGTACACACATAGGAAGTAAAAGATGTCTTTGTACCTCAGTTGGTGTAAATAAAATTTCTTTCTCCCTTGCTTGGATACAAAGAGCTGTAGGCTATAATGTTTCACACACTTGCTTCCCATTCTCTGCAGTGCCTCCTCTTTTTACAGAACTAAGAAAATGAGACCTCTGGAACCCTAAAGTTAGGAGTTAATTTCAGTATCTGGAATTTGTTATAATTTCCATGGCACCGAGAGAAAATCTGGGGTAGAATGTGCAAAAGTGAAATGAAATATTCTTTGTTGGGTATACTCATTGATGGAATAAAAATTGTTCAGCCAAACAAAAATCTGTCTGCTAGTCTCAGAGCTAAATTTTGATTGCCTACCCATTGTGCTCTGGCTGTGTTCACAAGAATTGAAAGATACACAAGTAAAATTTACTTCACTTTTAGAATAACAAAGATTATCCATGATTTTTCCATGGGATTCTAACGCCCTGTGGAGACTTGACAGGCATCCTGTCTTAACTCCAGGAAACACGGGCTTGGACTCACAGGGCTCTATATGATATTTTCATTGCTATGATTTCCCCATCCTGATACACAGAGTAAAATACTGAAAGTCAGGAAAGGAGCCAGAGGGGGCTGCACAAATGCTCAGTGAAGGCAGCTGGTCTTTATTTTACAAATACGCTAAAAAGCTCAAGGGACTTCTGGTCAAGCTGGGTTTTTTTCTTTTTGCTTGTTCACAGAACACCCTGCAGAATCCCTTTGTGCAGGTTTTTATCAAGCTGATGGTGGATTTGGATGCAGCTGAACTGCTGAGGCAGATAAATGAACTGGGTAAGTTGGTCCACATGTGCAGCCCTCTTATTGGTGCTTCGTGTCTGGGAGCTCCAGATTCACTACACTGGAGCCATCCTCTGGTACTGCTCCCTTCTGGCCAGTGTTTGATGCTTTAGTGCAGGGCAATCTCAGGTGTGATTCAAAAATCTTGTGGCCTATGGGAAAAGACTCTTAGAAAGCCAAGAGTTTGTAGCAAGGCGTGTTTCTCAAGAGAGCTGAATGGACAGTAGGATGTGAATCTCTGCAGCTGAGTGTGGCCACTGGAGGACACTGTTTAGCCGTAATTATCACTTCAAATGAGCTGCCTGGGACTGTGCTGGGAAATCTTGAGAGGGGATCACTTGCATCCCATGAAGGTTTAACTTTAAAGTTTTCATGAACAGAAAAGCAAGGGATCAGACAAAGCTGGCCAGGCTGATGAAGCCGGAGGCATCATTACAAGAGATGCTCTGCAGGAATTTGCTGGTTCCTGGTAGTCTTGCCTGGTCCTTCGAGTTGGGAGTTGCCTATCTGCACTGTATTGATCATTAGCTAACAACTGTGGTGGTTACATCCCTTCTTAGTGCACAACATGATGATCACAGTCACTTCCTAGCTGGTCTTATTGTCCCTACACCCTTTTTCAATGAGTGGCCTTGTAGGTCAACATAAATCTGGGGTAAGTCAGGAAATGCCACCATAAACCAACAGTAGTTTTAGTCTGTTGCAGTGAGAAGGATAATTATACACTGTTCATGATGACCCCTGCTATTTCATGAGTAGCATCTCCTGTCTTAACTTGCCATAAAATCATGGTGCCTGCAACAGCTGTTCCCTATTAGTTACACTGCATTATGCAGTCACCTTCTAAACCAGCCAGGAAACAGCAGCTTCTTTATTAAACCACATTATCAAGTTTAGCACACACACCAGCACAACAGGCATTACTTTTCCTTGATGCACCTGGATAAAGCACATTCTCCCCTGAGAGAGCAGCTCAACAGACAAGCTGATTACATCAGAACTCGTAAGATGTGGAGTAAATGGTGAGCATCATATGCAAGTCTGAGACCTTAGCAGGTTAGTAGCAACTTCTGATTTGGGATGGCTATCACATCTCACTTCTGGCATCCTCCCAAAGGCAAACTCACAAGAATATTACAAATGATTAACATAAAAACTGGGTCAACAGTGTGCCTTCATTGCACTGCTAAGTGCAGAAATGTATTTTACACTTAATGTTTAATATAATGGGGTTTTTTTTTCTTCCTTTCTGGTGTCGTTGCTAGCATAAAGAGTAGAATGATGGAGATTTTTTTTCTACGTGTAGTGATGCTACTGGTTTTGTTTGTGGTTTTTTTTTTCAGATAATATTCGGCTGGAATTACAGCACAACACTGACATTGTTGATCAGCTGAATACATTAGCTACCCTTGCTGTAAATGTGTCCTCCTGTGTCTCATTTAATCGCATTCAGGCAGTCGGAACCTTAGAGGAAATGGAAATGGTGGCTAAAGAGCTCTTTTTGAAGAATGAGCTTTTTGCAAGTAAGTGACAGTCTTGGGTCCCCCTGTAAATTAAAGTTAGCCTGGTAGAGGGTGGGAGTCTGGCATAATAAGTTTGACTTTCCTACCAGCAACTGTTGTGGTCACAGCTCCCACCACACAGTGATAGTTTCTCACCTGTGTGTGTGGGACCTGCACATTCAGACCTCCTTATGGCTGTGTTTTATCCTCTCATTTTTATTCCTCCTCTTCTCTTACACCTGCACTGTCTATATAAGAAGCCTTTGGTCAGCTCATATCCTCTCTTGGTTAATTCTCAGTTTGAACTACACTTCACTGCATTTAGGAGATTTTCATCACAGCTGCCTTGTTTCAGGATCCTTGGGAAAAGGTCCTTTAGTTGAGAAGGATGTCACAGAATCATAGAATCATTTAGGTTGGAAAAGGCCCCTAAGGCCATTGAGTCCAAATACGCAACAGTTCAATTTACTCAAAGGGTATAAAGCTCTTGAGATGTTACAGCCAGAAACTGCAATATTAAAATAGGTCTTCTCAGTCATGATTTTCATATTTGTGGGGTTGGATTGCAGGTTCAGATCAGATGACAGAGAGGCAGGGGGGAATATAGAGTGGGAACTTTAATAATATGAATGATACCAATGTGTGTTATTTTTTAAAGAATGCCCAATATCTCATCAATTAGAATTTAATTGCAAGTCCTGTGACCTGTTAGATTTTATACCTCATAACTGAGGGATAGATAAAAACTTTTTTCCTTTTTTGGAATTTCAGACCCTTATAATGTTTGTCTGTGCCCATAAAAGCAGTTTTCTTCCATGTTTGTCCTGCAATCCATCCTGTGCTTTATAAATACGAAATAATCGGGGAAAATATCCTGGAGAGAAAGTCTTCTATGGTATTGCCTCTACTCAAACAGACATTAACAGAAGTCCTGTCTGTCAAACTGGATCTACAGCATGCCATTTCCTAACAGGAACTTGCAAAGCTTTTTTATTTTTAGACGTCTCAGCTTTGCAGGAATTTGTGTGGGCACAAAAATATGTGTATAGGTCATGAACAATTTTCAGCATTGCATTGAGAGCCTTTGGCTTTTGAACACTCAGTGGGAAGAGATTTAAAGGCTCTGGGGGTGTATTTCACACTCAGAATCACTGGTCACATTTAAAAGTACAAGTAGCTGCAGTGATGTATAGTTTCTCCTTCTAGACCCTTGATAAGCAACTGACTTATTTGTGCTTTATTTGTGCAGCAGAGCAATAAAGTGATGGATGGGATTGTAGAAAAGGTTTCTGAAAATGAGGAGTTCCTACGTTATCTGTGTGTACTGCCCCTGTGCTATCAACTGATAGAAAGCCTTTTCCCATTATTTTCAAGGTATCATTTTCAAGCTGCCTTCAAGCCAGAGCAGCCCAGGACACTCAGTTGGTGGGAACTTGGTCCTCCCACCTGTGCTCAACTACACCATCCGGATGAGCAGCAGGATCACACAAACCACCAACAGAATAAGGGAACGCATCTGGACCGTGGGCCCTCACAATTCCACCTCACAGAGCCAGATTTACAGCCGGGCATTTATTTATATCCAGGACAGCATTGAAAGAGCCATTATTGAATTACAGACTGGCAAGAATTCAGAGGAAATAGCTGTTCAAGTCCAGGCCATGCCTTATCCCTGCTACAATAAGGATATGTAAGTTTGTGTGGCTTTTGTCTTCATGCTTTGTGTAAGCTCATCTTGTCTGACTGGTGGAGTTCACCAGCTGTGTGCTGGTCTCCTCAATACCACATTCACATGGTACAGAAATAATTTCATTTTGTGGGGGAGTTTTTTGGGTTGTTTTTGGTTTTTTTTTCCAAAAGTCTGAACAAAAGAGGGAATTTTAGGCTCTAGTGTAAATGGTCTCTGTTGCTTAATTTTTTTTTGTTTTTGTTTTTTGTTTGTTTCAGTTCTCTGTAAGTACTTGAATTATCATAGTAACTATAGCTTTTACAGCAGGTAAAATCTGCTGTCTCTGTCTTACTACACATGGTGGAACTGAGAGTGAGGACTTGGGTTACATATGAGTGTTGGTTTGTTCTGCAGACAGACATCGGTTGTTCTGCAATGTCTTGTCATTGTTTACATGCAGACAATGTAGCAAAACTCAGGAAACTTTATTTATTGGGCAAGAAAGAGTGCTGGTGTTTATGACTCTGCTCCTAGAGACTGCTGTCTATCTGTGGTATTTGTTATTCATTCCCATGGTTCTAGGTAATGTTCAGGGTAAGTGAATAGTTCTGAGTACAGATGCCTCTCAAGTGCTTTAAGAAGGATAAGAGGGGAGGTGAAATTGCATCATTCATCTCTTTGATAATGAGGGAGGGCAGAGATACTTTTGGTGTGCTGAGTTGCCATGGTATAAGCCTGTGGTAGAGAGCAGTACAGCCTGAACTGTATGTGTACCAAAACAAGATTTGAGAGGTGAACCAGATCAAAAAGATTTGGATCAGCTTCCTTTCCACTCATTCTGGACACATCTGCAGAACCTGCATCTCTGGCAGATACACAAGAGAGAAGCAGCTCTCACAGTTTCTCACAGCTGAGGACCTGCCACTCTGGCAAGGCAATTTGGGTCTGTGTTCACAGGCTGGCAACATGGTTCTTCCTCAGAGTTATTACCCTGACCACAGCTGGTGGCCGTATCGAGTGGGAAACACACAGGGAAGGGATTTCAATGCCCATTGGAAACACTGAAGGATGTTCAGCAAATGGTATTGGTAGGTTGGATGGTCACTCTACCCTGATGTGGGGGACTCCTTTGTACCAAAAGTGCAGTCTAGATTGAGGAGTTCTTTCTATTGAAAAGCCTCTGTGTCTCCTACCTGAGCTACAAGATTATCTAAGAGCTACAGCAGACCTCTTCATCTACTGTGTCAGCCTGTCACTTAGGAGAGCTGGGGACATATAATCTCTTCTCAATGCAATAACATCCAGAATGCCTGGAAGTGCACAGGTAGCAGGCATTCAAACCATGTGTCAACTTCTTGCAGCAAATACGTGGATAATTGCTGTGGAATATTTCTCTACAATAAGTGACTATAGTATTATCCATTCATTTTCTTGTTCTTGGGCTGCTGAGAAGATATCTTGCCTTCAGGTTTCCCTCCCCAGGTTCAGAGGGATGTGACTTTGCTCAGTTCTTAAAATACCTAAAGGCTTTGGATTTGCATGCAGTAGAAGTCATGATAAAAGGGCTGTTTATTGATTGTTATCACATCCTGTAGGCAACTGCAGGGAATTTATATACCAGTACACAGGAGATGTTGGGAAAGGCTGCATTTTTAATACTCTAGAAATCATGCATAAGGTGATAACAAAAAAAAAAAAAAAACCCAAAACCAATACAAACCCAAACATCAAGGAACTAATGGAGATACTTTTCATTGTTCCTTATAAATATGGCTTCAATAGCATGGAAGCATTTCCTGAAAGCTCTGGTCTATGAGAAATTTTCAGCTCTACTGATAAAAAAAAATTAAAACCAGATGTAATCATATTAATTTCTTATTGTGATTGTACATTAGACTTTTCCCAGGAATAACACTGACTATTCTTGTTAAACTGGGTTTAGAAATGAGGGAGGAAAGCATGAAGTCCTGTAGATACAGAGAAATGAATATCCTGCTTGTAAAAACTTGCTTTCCAAAAGGATAAGTTTACTCTTGGCCATTATTGCCTATTGTCTGAGCACATTTGGTGCAGGAAGAAAGTGAGGAGCCAAGAATTTGGGAAGCCCATGGTGTAGACCTGGCTCTGCAATACCTGACACTCTGAGGAGAATCACCTACCTGCATCCAAACTCTAGCACCAAAAAATATTAATCATAATTATTAAACACAATATTATCAATATTAAACACAATTTGGCCATGATATCTATTAAGAGAACTGGGAATCATGGCTGGCTGCTGACCAAGTGGATAAGGCCCCCTATAGACAGACAGGAGCTGCTTTGCACTCTCAAGCCATGCTCCTCATGGGAGACTTTAATCACCCTGATATCTGCTGGAGGGACAACACGGCAAAGCACCAGCACTTCAGGAAGTTCCTTGAATGCATTGATGACAACTTCCTCTTCCAAATGGTAGAGGAACCAGCCAGAGAAAGAGCTTTGCTGGACTTTGTTCTCACTGCGAGAGATGGGCTGGTTGGTGAGGTCAAAATTAATGGGAGACAAGGCTGCAGTAGCCATGACAGTGTAGAGTTCAAGATCTTTAGAGCAGTGAGGAAAGTGCAAAGGAAACTGATGGCACTTGACTTTTAAAGGGCAGACTTCAGTCTCTTCAAGGGTCTGCTTCATAGGGTACTTGATTTATAAAGGGCAGACTTTGGTCTCTTCAAGGGTCTGTGTCATAGGGTAGAATGGGATAAAGGTCTGGATGAGAAAGAAGCCCAGGACCAATGTGTCCCAGTGAAGAGGAAGGCAGGCAGGAGTACCAGGAGGCCAATGTGGATGAACAAGGAACTCCTGGACACACTTAGGGGTAAAGCCAAAGTTTACAGAGGATGGAAGCAAGGACAGATACCCTGGGAGAGGTACAGAGAAGTAATCAGAGAAGCAAGAGATCAGGTTAGGAAAGCAAAAGCAGAGAGAGAATTGTATCTGGCAAGTGGGATTAAGGACAACAGGAAAAATTTCTTTGGGTCTGTCAATGATAAGAGTAATACTAGGGAAAATGTGGGCCCACTCTAAAAGGAAACAGGAGAGCTGGTCACCCAAGATGTAGAGAAGGCCTAGATACTCAATGGCTACTTTGCCTCTGTCTTCACCGGCAAGGTCTCTGGTCACACTCCCCATGTTACCACCAAAGGCAGGGACTGGGAAAAGGAAGATCCCCACACTGGAGATGAAGAGCAGGTTTGAGACCACTCAAAGAATGTGAAGGTGAAGAAGTCCATGGGACGTGATGGAATCCACCCATGGCTCCTGAATGAACTGGCAGATGAATTTGGAAAACCACTGTCCATCATATTTGAAAAGTCACTGCAGTCTGGTGAGGTTCTCACTGACTGGAAAAAGGGAAACATAACCTCCATTTTCAAAAATGGAAAAAAAAGAAGACCCAGAGACTACAGGCTGGTCAGTCTCACCTCTGTGCCTGGCGAGATCATGGAGCAGATCCTTCTGAAGGCTCTGCTAAGGCAAGCAGATAACAAAGGGGTGATTGGTAACAGCCAACACAGCTTCACTAAGGGCAAGTCCTGCCTGACTCATTTGGTGGCTTTTACAATGGGATCACAGCCTCACAGCCTCAGGGGACCAAGGCAGAGCAACAGATGTCATCTACCTGGCCCTGTGCAGAGCATTTGACACTGTCCCACACAACATTCTGATCTCTAAACTGGGACAATACAAATTCAATTGATGGACCACTTGTTAGATAAGGAACTGACTGGATTGTCATACCCAAAGGGTTGTGATCAGTGTCCAAATGGAGATGTGTGATGAGAGACCCTCAAGGGTCAGTACTTGGAGCAAGGCTGTTTAACATCTTGGGTGACAACATGGACAGCGGAATCAAATGCACTCTCAGCAAGTTTGCTGACAGCACCAAACTGTGTGGTGAAGCCAGCACACTGGAGGGAAGGGATGGCATCCAGAGGGAGCTTGACAGGCTTGAGAAGTGGAATCCTGCAAACTGTATGAAGTTCCACAAGGCCAAGTGCAAGGTTCTGCACATGAGCCAAAGGAATCCCATGTGTGAATACAGGTTGGGAGGAGAAAGGGTTGCAGACAGTCCTGAGAAGAAGGACTTGGAGAGGACATGGAGGACTTGGGAAACTTAACATGAGCCATCAGTGTGTGCTTGCAGCCCAGAAAGCCAACTGGGTCCTGGGCTGCATCAAAAGAAGCACAGACAGCAGTCATGGGAGGTGATTCTCCCCCTCTGCTCTGCTCTCATGAGAGCCCACCTGGAGTGCTGTGTCCAGTTCTGGAGTCCCCAGCATAAGAAGGACACAGAGCTCGTGGAACTCTAGTTTCCTAGTGTCCAGCAGAGAGTCACTAAAATGATCAGAGGGCTGGAGCACCTCCCTTATGAAGACAGGCTGAAGAAGTTGGGGTTGTTCAGCCCAGAGAAGAGGAGGCTCCAAGGTGATCTTATGGCAATCTTCCAATACCTGAAGGGGTCCTACAAGAAAGCTGGGATAGGGATTTTTATCCAGGTATGTAGTGAGAGGACAAGGAGAAATGGTTTCAAACTTGAAGAGGGGAGATTTAGGTTAGACATTAGGAAGAAGTTGTGTAATTTGAGGGTGGTGAGACACTGGAACAGGTTGCCCAAGGATGTTGTGGCTGCCTCCTCCCTGGAAACGTTGAAGGCCAAGTTGGATGGGGTCTTGAGCAACCTGGTCTAGTGGGAGGTGTCCTTGCCCATGCAGGGGGGTTTGAACTGGATGATCTTTAAGGTCCCTTCCAACCCAAACCATTCTATGATTCTATGTTTCAAAATGCACACCATCAGAGAGCCAGGAGACCCCCATGGTGGATTCTGCTCCTGGTAGGGGTGCTGCTGAGTAAAACTTCAAGAATGCATCTAGAAAAAAAAATATAAGTGTGTCTTTTCCTGTGCCAAATTATTATTCTGAAAAAATATATTCTATATAAAGCCTTAATCCCCAGAACATTTTGAATACAGCTAACACCTGCATTTGCCTTTTACAGGTTCTTAACCAGCGTGACCTACTCTCTTCCATTTGCTCTGATGGCTGCCTGGGTGCTGTTTATAGCTGATTTTGTTAAAACACTTGTTCAAGAGAAAGATCTGAGGCTTTATGAGGTATGGTGAAACTTCCTGGGGCATGCAAAATTATAAACAGATTTTCCTTATTAATGGATTTTATGTCTCATGTGCAATATTAAATGGAGCAAAACAAGCATTTAGGAAAATAATATTCCAAATACCTATTGTTGGACCTGCAGTGTTTGAATTCTGACATTGCAATGAAGCTCAGAACCATAGAAAAGCAGAGCATCTAACTTTCAAGTGGGGGGAAAACTGCATTGTAGTTCTGAACACTAGAAATATGTGTACCTCACAAAATTATAAGTTTTCTGAAGACTTAAAGGTGTCTAGATATTTACTTTGAGTCATACCTATTGGGGACAAAGAAATAAAAAGTCACTTGTTTCCTGTCCTTGAAATTGTTATACTTAATATTTCAGAAGGTGCTACATATTACAATAGCTCCTCTGAAAGAATTCTTCATTCAGGTTGCCTATTGGAAAAGAAATGGCATTGAGACATAGGGAATTTACTATATTAACTCAGGTTTTCAGTTTGAAGTCAACAGAGAGGAGCAGCAAAGAACATCTGGAGAACCAAGCTTCAGCAAGAAACAAAAGCACAAGCAGATTTTTTTTTTTTTTATCAAGTACCATGGAAACAGATACTGATTCACCAAAAAACATTTCCAAGAAAGGGCACGATTTGTGTGAACTGTGATGAGACTGAAAATGAGTGACTATCTGACAAGCTCCCTGCTCTAGTCTAGGAAACCCATTTCCACTGTTTCTAATAACAGGGTGTCAGTAATCTTTTTAGGTATATAGTAATCTACAGCAGATAGTAATCTAGCCTCTGTAGTTTCTTTTGGATTTAGCAATACAAACTCACAGTTTTATAAAAGTCTTGTGGTCTTGATCATCAGCTAATAAAAATTAATATTTTTTCCCTCCATCCATGTTAATTTAACTACAATTTGTTGTCTCATGAGTGTATAAGGAATGATTTGGTTTCAAAGGTACTTAAAAGTCTTTACACTTAAGCCATTGGGTCTATTAACATTATTTTTAAAAATAACCAAAATGCTTTATAGAAATTACAAATCTAAGGCTGGAAGCTGCTTTGGAACTTGTGGACTGCAACACTTTGTACTTGCAGATCCTGTCTGTGCTGTTCTTTTCCAACAGCCTGTTTTGCAAATTAAAGGCATTCCAGAAATGTGAGTGCGTGGTTTCTCCCTGGTTATCAACATGCAGTATGCCAATAAATGAAAATACATGTTTTGGTTGCATATCCTGTCCAGAAACTAGTAAAAAGAACCAGTTCAGTATCAGCAGGAAGGTTTAATGAACGGTTGTCATTCATCATTCCTTTTTTCATCTTTCTCTCTGTAGTACATGAAAATGATGGGTGTTAATGCCAGCAGCCATTTCATCGCCTGGTTCATAGAATGTGCCATCTTCCTTCTAATTACTGTCACCTTCCTCATCATTGTTCTAAAAGTGGGTGACATCCTTCCCAAAACAAACACAGTGCTTCTCTTCCTGTACCTTATGGACTACAGCCTGTCCATCATAGCCATGAGCTACTTCATCAGTGTTTTCTTCAATAACACCAACATAGCAGCCTTGGTGGGCAGTCTGGTGTACATCCTCACCTTCTTCCCCTTCATCGTGTTGCTTGTCATAGAGAATCATTTGAGCTTCTCTGTGAAGAGCCTGCTGGTAAGTTCCCCCTCTCAATTACAGGGACCATTTGTGTGGGAGCAGACACTCACCTTCAATAAACTTCAGCTCTTCTTATAGCTTATGTCACAAATATCAGTGAGGTGGGTGCCTTCCTAGAGTCCATCAGGGGGTGTTGCATTACAGGAGAGTTGGCCACAGCCTCTTGGGGGGAGACTTGGAATTATTTGTGTCCTATGACTGAAAGCAATATTTGTGGAATGTTACTGAGTTCCCACCTGCCACCTAAGTCAGAGTAGTCTGAGATTTGTACTTTGCCCTTTTAAACTGCAAAGCAAAATAGGTTACTTTCAACCACCATGCGAAACAAGGCTGTCTCAGTAAGGAGTGTGGGTAGCAGGGCAATGCAGGAGGGCTGGCTCTTCAGTCCTGGCTTTAATCATCCTTTAGCCCTGGCAGTAGATGCAAATCCTTGCATCTTACTAAGGATAGAAATAGGTAGGTGTTAGATTCCAGAAGCCAGACCTGTTTTCTTTGACTCACCAAATGCAGGAAAGAAGATTTGTTAATGCAAGCAGTTAGATTATTAACCATACAGCAGGTAATTCAGCAGTACACATGGCTGTATTTCATTCAGTAGGCTAAAACAAATCCCTGTGTGAGGGAGGATGTTGGGTCCTGGGTTTGGAAGCCAAAGCTGGGTTTGGCAGGCTCTAAAGACACTGCAGCCCATCACCAGAAGCACTGCACATCATAAGCCTGGTCCAGTGCTCTATGTGAGTGTTGGGAAAAAATAAAAGCATAGCACTCATTTTTCTGGCTACTGGACCAAGTCAGTGATGTAACTGATTGGTAGACTGACTTGATTTATCTTTGAGACTAGTTCATAAGTTTTTTGTTTTGATTTTGTTTATTCCACAGAGTCTGTTGTCTCCAACTGCATTCAGTTATGCAAGTCAGTACGTTGCTCGGTACGAGGCACAAGGCATAGGTATGTTTACTGCAGACAAAACGTTGCTTTGAGCTCCCCTGGTTTTGACATGTCATGAACTAATATGGATTCTGTTTGTGTTTTTAAATTCCTTTGTGCAGGTCTGCAGTGGGACAACATGTATAAGTCCCCAATGATAGGAGACAACACTTCCTTTGGCTGGATGTGCTGGCTCATTCTGATAGACTCTTTAATTTACTTCATCCTAGGATGGTATATAAGGAATGTTTTCCCAGGTAAGGATAGAAAGCACCAAGGCTGGTGCTGTACCATTCTTTTGGAAAACAGTTAATTTGAAACTAATTGATTCCATGGCTCAGGCAGGGAGAGAATCTGCACACACAGGTATCTCTGTTCCCAGATCAGAGGAAGTATGACTTTGTGGATGTCTGAGATTATTAATGAAACTGAGAGCAAAGGAAAATTAGGGTTCTTCTGTTTATCACATGGACTGGTGGGGCTCCCAACAAAGCTGAAGCCAAGGACCTGGGAGGGTGTGTTTGCAGTCTGGTGGGTGAAAATGAGAATGGAGCACAGTAGCCTGCATTTGTCAGTTTGAGTGATTTTGTGTTGCATTACTTATATCATTTGATTTCAAAAAGTAATTCTTGCCTTGGGCAAGAGCCAGTACATTAGTCTTTTGCTTTTCTTCCCCCCTAATGAAGCAGTCCACTTGCATACTGAAATCTACCCGGTGGAAAATGTACAGTACTCCTGCCCTCCAGCTGCAAAATCAAGCAGAATAACAAACTAGTGAATGCTTCCTATTGTCTCAATCAGGCAAATTCTCTACCAAGTATCAGTAATACATTAAGCACATGAAGGAGAGATCTCTCTGGAGATTATTTTTGCTATTTTGAATGCACCCTAATAGTGATACTTCATTGGAAACAGATACCTGAATATTTCCTTCTCTCCTTGCAGGTCGATATGGCATGGCTGCTCCCTGGTATTTCCCATTGCTTCCATCTTACTGGATTGAATACAACAGTTACCTCCCTTTCTGGAATGAGAAATGCAGAGGCCTCCTCTTCACAAAGCTGATGTTAAAGAAAGAAGCCACCCTCAACAATAAGATATGTATGTGAATGCTAGAAGGGGTAGCAATATTAACCTACATTTTAGGTAAACTACGACCAGTTTGTAAGGGGGCACCATGCTCAGAAATGATTCTTATTTTGTAGTGCAGAAAAAAAATGGAAGCTGTTATGTGAATGGAGTTTTGGCTCTTAAATTATACTTGTTCTTCCTATTTGGTGTGGAAATCCAATATTGATATTCATGTACCTATTTGTGTATGGTACAATTGGGCGGGTCCCTTAGATGCATATATTCCACTCGACAATGTTCTATGTAGAAATATATTTGTGTTCATGCAAGAAAATAGAGGTGTCCATCTGGCAAAAGAGACATGTGTTTCTTTGTTCATCTCTTTAAATATTTAGCCTACAAAATAGTGTGATATCACACAGAAAAGCTTGGTGATTCTACCTAACTGAAAATAACTCAGCAGTTTTGCTGTATGCCCTCTAATTTTCTGTGCTTGCTAAGTATAAATTAAGTTAGGTGTTCCAAAACATCTAAATATGAGACCTTTTCAAAAGCAAATGATGTTTACTGTGAGGAGTTATTAGAAGCTGCAGAAGTGAAAGGGGGAAATCTCAGAGAGCTCAAAATAATACAGATCCTGGGAAATACTCTCTATACTCTTCACTCAAAGGTGCACCTGTTTACTGTATTTTGTTTTTAAAAGCCTTGCTTATTTCTGAGGTGAAAAAAATGGCACATACAGCTTCTGTAATGCAGTAACTGTTCTCTGGCCCTTCTCTTTGGTGTCAAAGGTGCCCCCACTCCACACTTGGAACCAGAGCCTACTGATCTCACCTTGGGAGTCTCCCTCTGTGCCATAACAAAGGTTTATGGATCTAAAGCTGCAGTGGAAAACCTCAGTCTCAACTTCTATGAAGGGAATATCACTTCCCTGCTGGGACACAATGGAGCTGGGAAAACTACAACTATGTGGGTACCTTTTAAAGCTGCTTTTTTCTTTTTTTTTATTCTACTGTGGGACACAGTTGGGTGAACAAGAGAGCAAGTAGAGCAGTGCACTGTTGGAAGACTGAATAAGATGCTTTATTAAGCCAAATCTCTCTTGCAGTTTCATCTTGCTCATGGACGACCTCAGCAATCCCTTCATCTATTAGAATTAAAGGTTTTTTTCTTCTTAGGAACATACTTTAATCTGGTGAGGTACCCATAACACATAGCACAGCAGCTGTTCAATTTTATTGTTCCATGCCACTTTGGTGCCTGGAGTTAGATTGTCCTGAAAGCTGTGGGTAGCTTATGCATGCACCAAAGCTGGAGTGATATTAGCAAGAAAGCCTCATAAAGTATGTTTTAGCTATACAAACTCATGTGTTGGCTGGGCTGGAATGGCAGTGGGTTAATACACTGACCTTTCAGCCCTTCCAGCCTTGCCATTTATGAATTATTATTTGAGTTGTTAAATAACAGCACTAAAACAGACCTGTAGAATTTGATTTCTTCACTGGTATGTGCATCACTCTGAAAGCAACATTAAGCTGATAAATAGAAGTCTCAGCAGAGCCAGAAATGGTAAGACAGATGTGAGCTTCATCTCAGCTTATTATCAATTCATCTCATATCTTCTTTGCAAAGTGTAGACAAAGGTGATATACAAAAAAGTTTAATGGCTTCTTGAAACTTAGTGCAGGCTTCAAATCCTGAGTAAGGTCACAAGTTACTTCTTTCCTTCTTAATGATGGCTAAAAGTCCCAGAAGAGAAAGATACTATGGGAAGGTGAAGGGCATTCTGAGATACACCTTCTTCCTTCAGTCTCTATAGGAGTGCACCAAAAATTAATTACATTTTGCAAGTAATTATTCTGAACAGAAGATCTTTTACTCAGGTCTCTTAGGTATTGCTAGGTAGGTAACTGTTTGCTTGAACTAGGTGAAAGTGTTGCCTGCTATGAGGTCTGGAACTCCTCCTCCATTTCTTGTTAATAACGGCAGTGAAATCAGCCTTCCATGCTAGTGACATGTGGCTAGTGAGATGAAGATGTGGGTTTTGGTCTCTCTTGTGGCCAGCAATGTGATGCTGTCTAGATACTGGAGGGAAACTTCACAGAATGAAGAGTAACTGCGTTATATGAATTCCCTATGGTTAAACTGGAAGCCAAGGGCATTAATGGGTCTTGATGTACTGGGTATGCAGTGGTCTGACTTAGGGAGGGGAAGGCTGAGGAAGAGAAAATACATTTGAAAAGCAGCCAGAGTTCAGTGTGTGAGTTTGGTACTTGCTTTCCCATTCCTCAGTGGTAGGAGGATGTCTTTTCATGTTAAATGGCCACCACTCTTCTAAAGCATGAACAGACAGCAGAAGCAGCAGTGATCTCTGGCTGGCTTTTTGACTTTGAAAGTGGTGATATGTACAAGACCATGTGAAAAAATTACTTATGTCTTTCTCCTTGTTCTAATTTCCTTATCTATTTATTTTTCCCTTTCAGCTCTATTTTGACTGGATTGTTCCCAACATCATCAGGTACTATCTTTGTGTATGGCAAAGACATCAGAACTGACCAAGAAGTTATCAGGAAGAACATGGGGGTGTGTATGCAGCACAACGTTCTCTTTAACTACCTCACCACAAAGGAACACTTACTGCTCTATGGGTACATCAAAGTCCCTCACTGGAATCAACAGGAACTCTACCAAGAAGTGAAGAGGTATAAAAATAACAGGGCTGGGGAAGGGAGAGACTGCAAAGCTTGAATTAATGATTTTGAGAACTATTGCAGACCATCCGTAGAGTTCAAATAGTGTCTTGGTCTGACTTGAGAAATACATTCACTGCTGAGATCTGTGGCTGTAAGAAAATATCTCTTCTAAAGATGGTTTACAAGCTTCTGTGGCAATTCTTTGGAGGTGAATGAGAGGCCCCAGGGTCTAGTCCTTGCTGCTATACAATTTTTCCCAAAAAGTGATTTAATCAACCATTCAGAAAGATGATGCTGGCTCTTTGGTTCTACAGAGAGGTGAAGCAGCCACAGCATCCTCAGGGAGTCTTGATCTTGGTGTTCTCTGTTGATGAGGTTGAGCCTTTAACCTTGACTTGTCAGATAAAAACCTTGAGAACATCCTAAAAAATGTTCTAAATTAAAATCCCAGTGAGTGAGATACAGGGTGAATCATTTCCCTACACTGTGACCATTCTGTAGAGCAGTCCATGCTTGAGCAGGTTTTCATTTGTAGATATGGGTTTTTTTGTTTTTTTCAGATTCCCTGTTTTTAAAATGTTCCAACCCTTTGGGGGTTGTTTTTTCTTTGTTTTCAAGGACTTTGAAGGAGACTGGATTGTACAGCCATCGTCACAAGCTAGCTGGCTCTCTGTCTGGTGGGATGAAGAGGAAGTTATCTATAGCTATTGCTCTCCTGGGTGGGTCAAAAGTGGTGATATTAGATGAACCAACCACAGGAGTGGATCCGTGCTCTCGAAGAAGTATTTGGGAAATCATCTCCAAGAATAAGAAAGGTAGTCCAATGAGACAAGATGCTTCCCAATGGCAAAGGTGGTTTCAGTATCTTTGAACAGTGGGTTTTGGAAATCAAAGTGAATGAACTGTGGGAAGCTGAGATTTTGTGGGGCCTCTGGGTGCATCTTGATTGTTTTTTGTAAATTTACAGTGTAATTTGCAAAGTAACTTTGTCATAATATACAATTTACAATATAGTAACTTTCAGCTTCTCTTTATTGTTGTCTTTAGTCCAATTTTACTAATAATTCCTAAAAAGCACAGTTCACTTTCACCTTATATTTTGTCCCCTCACTCAGCATAGCTTTTACCTGCCTTATATAATCATGTGTGTTTATTCTGTTGTGACTAACATCAGCTTTTTGTTTTCCAGGCAGAACCATCATTCTCTCAACACACCACTTGGATGAAGCAGAAGTTCTAAGTGATCGAATTGCCTTCCTAGAGCATGGAGGGCTCAAATGTTGTGGTTCACCATTCTACCTCAAGGAAACATTTGGTGATGGATACCACCTGACGCTCACCAAGAAAAAGGTTTGTATCTGAATTGGTCCTAAATCTGAAGATTTAGATGAGAAACTGTGTCACCCATGTGACAGGAAGGAGGCAAGTCATAGTGTCCCACAGAAATGGAGCATGCTGCAGAAGGTTCATCTCAGTCTTGCATGTCTGCAATGGAATGGTTGTTTCAGTATAATTTCACTTTCATAGAATGACTTCTTTGTGTGACCACTTTATGCTCAGGTGAATGAGGGATGTGTTTTGGATTGAAACCCTTGGATTTGGCCACATGGATTCAAGAATGTGCTGGACTATTTCCTTGGACTGCCATTCAGACCCTTTTTCATATAACCCAACCACTGAGATACCAGGTTGCAGTGCACTCTGGCTCACTCTGCCTGTCCCATGCCAGAATTCACATACTTTTTAATAAATAAATTCCCTTCTTAAAGACAACCTATATGGCCAGTTTTCCAAAACACCAGGAAGCTTAGCTTCAGTCCCTCTACAAAAAGCATTGCAGCTCTAACAGACTGACAGAAGTCTGAACTTGAGATTGTCTTATCCCAGGTGCATGAT
Source organism: Calypte anna (assembly GCF_003957555.1). Lineage (NCBI taxonomy): Eukaryota > Metazoa > Chordata > Aves > Apodiformes > Trochilidae > Calypte > Calypte anna. The sequence continues at coordinate 30,075,895 of NC_044253.1, forward strand.
ACAGTCCTTTTCATCCTCCTTTGCCCACTGGGCATTAGCTCCCTGTCGTGTCCTGCCAGCACAGTCATTGCACCAGGCACAGCTGTGGGCAAGCCAATGTGTAGCTGAGATAGAGCTCTCAGCAGCTCCCTCTCTGAGAGGAGCCATCAAGGCTTGTTCAGGGATGCAGACACTGGGAGCTGAGTGGCAGATCCAAGGACAGCTGTGGTGCTAAAGGACTATTGAGAAGCTGGATGTGAGCATGCTGTTGCTTGGTGAGAGATTCTAAGAGAGAATGTGGTACCCACTTTTCTTGAAACGGGGATAAGGTCTCCAGTGGGGCCACCAGACCAGTCTCTGTGACCTTCTGCAAAACAGGAATGTCAGTGCTCTCTTTGTTTAAGAACAGGATCTCCTTGAGGGTTAAAGGCAAGGCTGTGTGAATTCTGGAGTTCAGACAAATAAAGCAGATAGGAAGAATCCATGAATAGTATCTGGCCTGAGGCAAAACGTCCTGCTTGCAAAGAGGAGGGAAATCTGCTCTTGATAGCATTTATTAGAGTGTTGTTGGTAGCTTCTGCACACAGAGTAACATGCAGAATGCCACAAGAGATCTGTCCCTCTTCCAGATTGCTGGCAGTAGAGAGGGAGGAAATGGAAAGCCCTGGTTTTCATTGAAAAAGAGCATATTTATGCTGGCAACCAAGTTCATGTGTCAGCTCTCTTTTGGCTTGGCTTTTTCTCTGTTTTACTGGTAACCCTCTAGTCAGTGCAAAGTGATCACTCCAACTGGATCCCAGTATCCCTGTGGACAGAGGGGGAGCTCAGCAAGATCTTGGAAGGACCACGATGGGCACAGTGCCACCGCTTCTCTCCAAGGGCCAGAAACTCACTTTATTCTCCTTTTGATATTTGAACTGAAATGTTGCATCCCTGGACTTAGGCCACATAGTGATTATCTATGGGACAGGATTTGGACTAAATCCTGTGGTAGAAAGTTTCACCTTGCAGCCCTCTCAATGACCACTGAGTGTTTTTCTTCTTTTTCAGAACATGATAGAGGAGTGTGACACCACAGCAGTGACCTCCTTGATCCAGTCCCACCTTCCAGAGGCTTATCTCAAAGAGGATATTGGTGGAGAGCTTGTGTATGTGCTCCCTCCCTTTAAGTCCACAGTCTCAGGGTCCTACCAGGCACTTCTCAGAGCCCTTGACACTAGCTTGAGTGATCTTCACCTTGGTTGCTACGGGATTTCAAACGCAACTGTGGAAGAGGTATGAGCTCAGGATCCCCTCCATTTGTTGAAACCTTATGGAGATTAACTTCACAATGCTGTGTTACTCTGCTTTCTGGGTTAGATGGTGGCATATTTTGGATTGTGAGAGCTGCAGTCTGGGGAAAAAGTGATTTGGTAGATCCTTTTGTTACACTTACGAACACATGAGTGTGTAGTTATATTCATGAATCAATACATACACTAATGCACTAATACAAGTGTACCACTTTCTCACCTTGCCAGCAGCCTTTTGGCATTTTACCCAGAAAATGTGGTACTGAAGTAAGACTAAAAAGGGAAGGCAATGATGTTTTTCTCTTTGAACTATTCTCCTGGTCTCTGCAAACCTGGGGTTGTCTACAGATGGAGTCAGCAGGGAGGGGGTTAGAAAACCATCTGAATTATGAACTTCAGCATGAATGCTGTATTGCACAAGTGAGTCACATGGTGCATCTTGAAGTAATCCAGTCACCTTTCTGCCCATGAAAAATCTCTGGTCAAATAAACACAAACATTTAGTTGCACCAGAAACAAAAAGTAATTTTAAGTGGTGGGTAGTGATGACCTTTGTGTTGCAGAAAGGAGGGAGGAGGTTGTTGTTACCTTTTTGCTCAGAAATTCTTGCTTGCTTTAAAGGTGTTTTCCCAAGAGAGCAAGAATGAGTTATGCAGGCATGTACCATATGTGGCTCAGATGCCATTACTGTGCACACAATCAGGATGGAGGCAGCCAGCATTGTCAGAGGCTAGAGGGGAAGATATCCCAGGGAAACAGCCCTCCTTGTTTCCTTGCTGCTGTGCTTCCCTCTTGAAGCAGGAAAGCATTAGAAGGCTGCTGAGCAGCCTGCATGCTACTCACTGTGGGGATGTGGTTGGAGATTTATGTAGGACTGAGCTGACATGCAGCTTCCTTTACACCTTCTCATTAGGACAAAGTAAGTCCAGGGGGCAGCTGAAAAGGTTTAAGTTTCTACTGCTGCAGCAGGAGAGAGACTGGAGTTGACAAGGAGCTAGACAACAGGAATTTTATACTGAAATAGAAGTTGCTTTCACCTGCAAAGGGAACAGGAAGAGGATTGTAATGTACACTTGCCACACCAAATACAGCTACAAAGTAGGAGAGTGGTCTCTGATTATTGTTTTGGTAAAGGGAGTCATTTGGACCAATTTTGCTTCATATTTTCTTGCTCTATAGGTGTTTCTCAATCTGACAAAAGAGCTAGGGAAGGACCAGCAAGAAGATGCTGAACTGCCCCAACAGCTGCCTGGAGCCAGTGGTCAAATTGGCAGTGATGAAATGTCTATGAGCACGGATACCTTCACAGAAAGAGATGGTACTAAATTACCTCCAGGTTTTATTCACATTTGTTGCAGGTGCAAACAGTGATAGATGGGCTGATTTGAGCTCCCTGTCCTTTTTCTTTGTTGAAAACCACATTTCTCACCCAACCAGGAATCACAAAACAAATAAATCACTAGAAGTACATCACTCAACAGAGGTTTAGAGCCACTGGTTTGGAATAGTCTGAATCACAGAATAAATTACAGAGGGGTTTTGTTTGCATCCGTCTGCCTTTAAATTGATCCAGGTTTTAATCTAAGGAAATACAGTGTGTGGGTGAAAGAGTAAATGTATACCTCTACAAGTAATTGCTGTAATTGATGTTGAGGATTATTTCTACATAACTGGTAGAACTGGAGGGAAACTTTGTGGAAACTCCTGAGCCTGTTGCAAAACAGCACAACTCTGAGCTAGGTCCTCCTTGCTGCTTTTTGCTGTCTGCCAACCATTGCAGAATGCTAGAAGAGCTCAAAGGGACAGACAGTGGGATAAATTCATGTTAGGAAGAGAATCAAGCTACATCAGTATCTCTGAGGTCATGAGAGCTGCAAAAGGTGGCACGGCCCCAGAATTGAGCAAATAGCTGGTTGAAATGCTTTCTTGCAGCAGAAATGTTTTTTGTGCTTATAAATATACCATCTATAAGCAGGGAAGCATCCAAGGCACAATGTAGCTGTGTTTTTGTACTTGCTTCTCAAAACTGACCTGCACTGTACATTTTACTGTAAACAGTCATTCATATGTGTAGATGTTTTGTGTCACCACTAATGAGAGTACTGAAAAAGGGTTTGCTTCATGTTATATTTTATAGGTTAGTATAAAATATATATAATAATATATAGAGGACAATATATATATTATACATATATATTAGAGTTAATATAAAGAGGAATAGACTCCACAAGGTCTGGTTCTGCTTTTAGTACACCACAACCCTGTCCATGCAAAAGACCAGATTGTTTATGTGCCTTGTTTTTGTATTTCAGGATTCATTCACTTTCAGTTAATTCACTCACAATTTCTCTGAAATTCTAAATTCTGAAAAGTTTTGGTTTGCTAATATAAAAGAATAATGTTTCCCCTGTAAGTTGCATCTGGGTAGGTAGGATGTGAATAATTTGTTGCATCTGGAAACCTGTGTTCCTCTTGCAAAATCTTAAAATTAATTCACTACATATACACCTTTTAAATTAAGCAAAAAGACTGGTATTACATGAGCTTAAGACTCAAGAGCCAAAATCTGAGTCCTGACCCTTGCATATGTTCAAACTGAGTAGTTTTGGTTTGCCATCTGTCAAGGAGTGCAGGAAGGTAAATACACTCTTGAGGCACTATAACCATCAATCTTCCCTGCATTTCACAAATACCAATCCATGACAAAGTGTGTTCTGCTTTGGTACCCAGACCAGCTCCTGATCAGATCAAAAACCCTTCAGGGTTTGCCACTGCTGCTTAAGAAGACATCAGCTTTGTTTATTAAGAGATTCCACCATACCCGGCGGGATGTCAGAGGCTTCATTGCTCAGGTCATCCTCCCAGTTCTCTTTGTGATGGCTGCAATGGGACTTGGGACACTGAGAACCAAGGAGACCGAATATCCCGAACTGATTCTCTCCCCCTCTCTGTACGGCACATCCGACCAGGCAGACTTCTTTGGGTGAGTGATATTCTTTGTGATCCTTAAACCTGTTTGTTTATAAAAAGCCAGTCCTAACATCAGGATTATTTCCAAGAAGACCCAGTGGAAAAGTGTTGGGCAGGTAACATGTCATTAAGTTATCTGTGTAGTTATGCTGCACAGGTAACTTGTAGAAATCCTGTTCCGAAGGGGAAATGGCTTGGCTCAGACCAGCAGTCAGAAAGCTTCAGATGTTAAAACAACCTCTCCATTGAAATTAACTTAAATATGTGAAGAATATTCTTTGTGTTTGCCATTGAAGTCCTTTGGCTCTTTGAAAGCCATACTACTCCACAGAGATTTTCTCCATAAATTTTTTCCCTGGATGCGAAACAAGGGTCCCCACACCAAATATCTCCACCACTACAACTCTAGGATTAAATTCTATCCCTTTTGTGAGCTGTCTATGTCACCCTCCTCTCTGTCACTGCTGGACATGCTCTCCTGCCTAGGCCCCACTAGTCAAAGGCATGCAGTCATCTGAAGGGCATATGCTTTTTCAGTGTGATTAAGGCACCATCAATTGTAGCATTGTGCTTAAAAATCTAGGTACCAAAATAATTATAATTTGTATCATTTTGCTGTCATTATTTGAACTGTTGACTTTCTCTAGTGCTTCTCTGCTTTAAATCAGAAATACAAAACTCAGCCCTAAAGCAAACATGTCTGCTCTTAGGTGTTTTTTTCCAGCACTGCTCATGCTTTTACATTTCAGTACTGTTAGATGAGGGAACACTGAGTCCTCTGTTACTAATGATTTCTGCTTCTCCTGGTGGATCATTGCTGAATAGCTGGGTCAGAACAAAGAAGAGTCATTCCTGAATGACCAAAACCAAACTGACTTCACAGATGAGAGAGCTGACTGAGACAAGACTGGAAGAAATGCCTGATAATTGCATCAGGAACCAGAATCTTCATTGTCCAGAAGTTCATCGTTATCTTGCTTAGGTCTAGAGGCAGCAGATCACTTTAGTAGGTGTGCAGCTCTAAGCCAGGAGCTCAAGAATGAGCTTTTAAACCTGTGTGACTCATGTACTCATGTACCATGCTCATGTACTGCATGTACTTAAGTGGTTTTCAGGGCTAGCACCACAAATAGCTGTTTATTTAGCATCTCAAATAAATCCAGTTTTCCTCTGCTCAGTGGTAGGTGGAAATACTTCGAATATTTTTCTGAGGACCTGCTTTCTAAATTATATCATATCTAATTGGTTTTGATTTCTCCTTTCTTTGTTAAATCTTAGGAATTTTAATGAAACAACAGATGCTTTAGTCGCTTCAATGCTTGCTTTCCCTGGAACAGATAACACATGCATGAATGAAAGCAATTCGTAAGTAGTTTTTTGTTTTCTACAATTTAAATTCAAAATACAAGAGAACTGATGTAACACTGTTTAGCCATTTAGACCTTAATAACCTGCAGAATTTTTTTTATATATTGGTGCCACATACAGAGGAAAAAAAATCTCTCTTGCCTCTCTTCAGATTGACTTGCAGACTCTTCCAGCTTGCTGGATGCCTAACTGGCCTTTTGCAGGCAGGCTGAAGCTTGTGCTGCTCACAGGTGTGAGGTGGCAGGATGCAAGCCAGTTCTGAGCAGGGAGCTGTGTAGCCATGATTGGTGTGAAGCAGATTTCAGCCCTGCTGAGAGCATACGTGGCTCTCATGCAGCTTGAGGTGAAGGCTTTTATGTCTGCCAGCATAGAAATGTAAATATTCTTGAAGACAGGAAACTGAACTGTATTTCAAGTTGGAGACTGGGTCTCCCATACAGTTCTAGGACCTTGACCCTGGTGGTCTTTGCTCCAAGAACTATTCACCACCCCAAGTGGACTCCTTTGTTACTATTAGTAAGGGAGCAGCTTTGGTGGTGGCAAGGATGCCAGGGTGAGAGCAAGCTGTTCTCATATCTGGGAAGCAGTCCTTGCCTCTCCAATAATTCTAATTATAACACTAGACATACCCAGGAAGTTCTTAGCAATGTTGGTTTTATGTGTCTCTAAAAGCAGTGTCATGAGGACTGCTTTGTTTCAGGTTTCAATGTATGGGTAGTAAAATCCTGGGCAGACTTGCATGCTCATGCCTTCCATGTATCTGCATCTATACTGATTACTTAGAGTGACTGCCTAGTCAATACAGGCCATCACAGGACTCCCTGGTTATTACAGTGCCAATAGCCCTTAATTCCACACTGGAAGATGACTTTGTCCTTCTATTGTCTGCTGTGGGACTGAAGAGAGGTCTGGGCTCCTTCTATCAGCAGGAGGAAAGCAGGCACAGAGTAGCAGTGACGTCTCCCTCTCCTGACTGGCACTGAGGGCAGTGGGAGGATGAGTATTCCCTGAAGCATCCAGACCTGACAAGAAGGTCTGCTTCTCTGCTGAAGCTGCTCACTGCCATCCTTGCTGTTATTAAACTTGACAGTAATTAGCATCGTTTGCACGCCTGAGCATAGAGAAACTCAGAAGGAAATGCTTTCATTTTCAGGCAGTGTTTAAAGGAGGACATGCTTGGCCCGTGGATTATCAATGGAAACCAGAGAACCAAGTATTCTGCCTGCAACTGCACAGATGGCATCCAGGTAATTCGTTGAATAAACCCAAAAGAGAGAGAGCTTGGGAGGATATTTGAGGGGCTTTATAGTTTACCAGTAGTTTTGTGGGCAGGCATGATACTAAGGGGAGCAGTCCTGTCTCTTTTTGGTCTTGTTGATTTTGTGCACCAGGTAACCACTGTCCCCACCAGTGGGGGGACAGGAAGGAAACAGCATCAGGAGGCTCACATGCTAATATATCTGCCTTCCTCCCTGTGGTGGAAAATGTTTAACGAAGCTTTTGAATGTTGTATGATCATCCCATTTAGCAGAGGTGAAAATGTATTCAAGAGGAAAATTGCATTTTGTACAAGCACTGTCATTATATGAAGGAATAGCTTTTATTTGTTTCCTCTTCAGGGTTTAACTTCATGCAAAGTCTAGATCCATCTGCTTTTACTCTTCCATATTATAATTAGTGATGAGTAATAGTATTGGATATTTGCATTATAGTGGTACATACAGAACCAGATCTGGGCACTGGTGGGATTAGTTTTTACATACATGGGGAAAAGGCAGATTCTGCCCCAAGGAGTCACAGTTTTTCTGCCTAGTTTGCAGTTAACTCTCCTTCCTTCAGTGCTGCTTACATGTCTTCAGCTTTTTTCCAGTACAAAATCACACTCCAAGCATAGCATGATGCCACTTTTATAATAAGGCATGTACTTAGTTGAATGTTCCCAGTCATTCCCTAAAATATAGCTATTTTATGTGGTTCTCTTGACATACACTTAAATTCGTATCATTAAAAGTATTGGCATAATATCTCCAACTCAGGAACTCAGGAAAATGGTCAGAGCTGATTCTCACCTCTAGCAGGCACAGAACAGGCACAGGCAGGTGTTCCTCAGCATGAAGGAAGCTGTTCTGTGTATTCTGATGCAAAGTTATGAACAGAAAAATGAGGGAGAACAGGGGTTTTGTTTTGGATGAGCTGAAAGAAGCAGCCAGTGTGCTGTCTGGTAGGACACCTCAACCTTATGGAACAGTCAATGTGACCTGTAAAGTTATATATCCAGGACTAATCCAAGGTTTCTCTGAAGCTTCGAAAATATTCCTGATGAGTGACAGATAAACAGAAGCAGAGACCACAGCTGCTGTGAAATGCAGGATGCCACCAGGAGTTTTCTGTTCCATGAGTTGTTTTGCCCTCTGCTGTTGTCTGTGCAGTCAATCTGATGCTCTGAGAAGCAGGATTAGCCTTAATTCAGCAAAAATCTTCCTACTTAGCATGAAGCACACTTCAAGGTCTCACTGATGGCAGTAGAACTGAACTGTATAGATTTACACAAAGGTTATTTTTAAGCACCACATTAAATATGTTCAGGGAAGCAGTGTGTCTTTGCACCCTGATTTGTGACTTGTCAGCTTCTGTAGGAATCAGTCCCAGGACCAGAATGTTGCCATCGCTGGCTCTTAATCTTGTCCTATTACCCTATTATTTTTTTTATTGTTGTTAAAACACAGGCATGAACATGTTTGTTCATTTGTCTCCACAGACATGTCCACAGACAAACTACACCCCCCCTCACAGAAGGACCTTCTCCACACGGACACTTTATAACCTTACAGGGCACGATGTAGAGACCTACATTCTGGCAACCACCAAAGACTTCCTGCAAAAAAGGTACAGCATAAACCTCCCATCATCTCTTCTGAACTGCCCTGGAAACAGCCTTTTACACTTACCAAGTCTACTGGGCTAGAGGAGGTGACAGTGCTGTAGGGATGATTTAGAAGGGGCCTCTCTGCTGATGATCTCTATGAATCTGGTGAAAGGAGGTAAAATGTCCTGCAATCATGGAGTTAAAGGTTCATGCAAGTGGTTTGCTTGATCGTAGCAGATGTAGCCTAGGGAAAATGTGTCAGTCACCTGCCAGGTTGATGGCTGGATAAGCAGACCAGCCTTCTTCTGACTCAGATATGCTTAAAAAGAGGAAAACCTGACAAAGCCTGTCATGAAGTAAACCCTGGGGAGAGACTTTCCTCCAAGTTTGATTCTCTGAGGAGTCTCAGTGTGTGCTTCACTTAACCAAGAGCAACCATTCCATTGAAATTAGAGGCTGAATGCTTTCCTGCACCACAGGGTTGTTAGAGCTATTAGTGTGTCTGGACTCTGCAAGACAGCATGTCTTGGGGCAAAAATAGCCTGCCATTAAGGCTGTCAGGGAATATGTTCATCTGACATTGATTTAAACAGAGATGCTGCTCTTCTGGGTGAGAAGCAGTCATCCTACTTCATCATATTCCAGTGAGGTAGGCATACATATTAGGAGTCCATGCAGCTCCAAAATGTTTCTCAAACAGAGGCTTTCAGCACAGTTTTGTACTAGTGCTGCCAAGTTTCTGTTTCTCCTTTTTACCCCCAAATATGGGCTCCTGCAGCAGTGTTGGCTTGGCCACATCACACCTACTGGGATTAATTCTTTTAAGTCAGGCTAGAATTAACTGGGGCAATGCATTTCCCTCTGGTTTTGGCTCAGGTATGGTGGCTGGAGCTTCGGGCTGCCTTTGACAACAGATCTCCAGTTTGATATCAAGCCAGTACCTCCCAACAGAACACTGACTAAGGTAACAAACCTCTGCTTGTCCTAGCATGGGAACTGTGGGACTTGGGAGAAGTGATCTTGGGTTTGGGGCTTTTTCAGAAGGAAAACCCTCTGAAATCTGCAGCTTGGAGTGGAGAGATGACTCAGGGTTGACCTCCTTTCCTCATTCTTCTTTCTTGGTCTGACTGCTCTTGCTAGCAGGAGACAGTTTTTCTGCTGTCATAATTTTATTATACAGAGGTGAAAAGATCAATTTGTTACACCTTTATCTCATGAGAGAATGAATGTACCTTCACTAGGGCTGGCTGATACACCCATTTCTCCATTGCTGTTCAGTTAAAATCTTGTAAAGCATCCGTGTGAACAGCACCTGGGCTGAACTCTGAGGTAGAAGGGAAATTGAAGAGGACTGACAATATCCTGTGATCTCATGGTAAAGCATAGCTACCAGGAGAGTTTTCCTGCAAAAGCAATGCTGTTTTCAGAGGTGGCCCCACAGAAAGGAAATCTCAGGGTTTGTTTCACTAACACTCAGAGATGGCATAATGAATTTGCAGATGTTTTCACTCCTCCAGTCCTACAGCTTCATCTCTAATCTGAAAGCAGTGGATATTTGCTTATCACATGTCAGATTTAACACCTGGAAACCTTGATAGTACTGGGAGAGGGGTGGACTCCAGTCCTTGCACTACTAGGGCATGGAGAATTAAATCACTGGGGATGCAGGACTTGGAGATATGCAAAGGTGGATGCTGTGGGCAGTGTTTATGTTAACAGCCCAAGCTCTCTATCATTTGGTTGGTAACTTGCTCTTCCAAGTTGCTTGCTGAGGATTGTCCCTAAAATAGGTAATGGTAAATCCCCCCCAAAGTGCATGTCCTGTGATTTGATTTTTTCCCCTCAGTCCTGAGGGTTTACCATGGTATGGGTAAGAAAAGTTATCATGGAGAGGGAAGGGCTGTTGCTGAATTAGAAGGTGGTAGCTGGCTCTTTTCTGCCCTAGAGCAACCCCTGGTCTTCAACAAGTGTTACACATTTGACTGCTTAGGCTCCTTCTTGAAGTTTCCACTGCTGGAGTTCCATCAGATCTGAGCAACTGATTACAGAGCAGAAACCAAGTGTCTCCATCCTTTATGTCACATTTCCAGCTAATGCTTCTTTCTTCTCTCCCAGAAGGCAAATTAAACTGATGGGATTGCTTGTGCTGAAAGTGAAATGTGCTTTTGTACTCATTTGGTACTTGACGTGGTTTTAATCATTAGACTTTTACTTGCAGAGCTTATGACTTTAGATAGCAGCCATGGAATTATTCATTTGTGCAAGCAGAACAAACCAAAATGTTATCAGTAACAATTTTTCTCCCAAATTGTTTCAATTTCTTAATTGTGTGCAGGTGTGGTATAATCCAGAGGGTTATCACAGCCTTCCAGCTTATCTCAATAGCTTGAACAACTTCATTCTTCGAGCTAACTTGCCAAAAAATGAGTCTACCAGATATGGTAAGTGTCCCTCTGCATGAGCAGATAATTCCTCCCCTTTGGAAGGAATATCCTGGTTCTGTTGAAATTGATGACTTCAATTGATGACTTACTTAGATTTCAATGAGACCTCTTCTTTATTCCCAATTATGCAATCCTTTAAAAGAATATTGAAAAGCATTAATAAATCACTTATTTCATTAGTATTAGTCAAAGACTCAGGGGAGTTGGGCAGGGAGGACCCCAGCTCCTGTGTAAAACTCTTCCTTCATCCCCAAAATGCCAGTGGTTGCTATTTGTTTTGTTGTGTCTCATCATGGTATTGAAATAGCTGTCTCATGTTAGGTGCCGTGCACAGAGATGCTACCTTAGGTTATTTCTGGGGATAGTTTGGATTAATAAACTTTAGCATCACCTTTCTGCTGAGAGCAACTCGGGATATGTGGGCATCTGTATGTTTGTGTTTGTATGAGAATGAGAGAGAAAGATTAAGTGAGAAACATAATTTTCAGCTCTATTTTTCCACTGACACAAGACATACACAGATTCCAGGGAGTGTTAGTAACCCATTGGGTGTTATCAGTTCTCATAGCATCTCCTTGGTGATGCAATACAGCAACCAAAATTCCTGCTGATAACCCAGGGCATCCAATACAGCAACCAAAATTCCTGCTGTTTGCATCCTTAGCTGGCATGAAGGGTGCAGGATGGGCACAAATACCTTTAAATGTGTATTTCTGTCTCTGGAGATGGAGCAGGGGCAAGGAACAATCACAGATTCAGAGAATTATTATGATTGGAAAAGACCTCTAAGATCACAGCATCCAACCATCAACATCACACCCACCCTGCCCCACTAAAAAAAAAAAAAAAAAAAAAAAAAAAAATCTCTATCACCATGCCCACTGAAGTGTGGCCTGAAGTGCCTCATCTATGTGGTTTTTAAACACCTACAGGGATGGTGACTCCACTACCTCCCTGGGAAGCCTGGTTCAGAACTGACTACTTTCAGTAAAGGAATTCTTTCTAATATTTAGTATAAACTTACCCTGGTTCAACTTCAGGTAATTTCCTATCATTATTTACTTGAGAGAAGAGGCCAATACCCAGCTCAGTACAACATCCTTTCAGATACTTCTGTAAACTAAACACTCCCAGTTCCCTCAGCCTCTCCTCATAGGGCTTGTTCTCCAAATCCTTCACCAGCTTGGTTGCCCTTCTCCAAACTCACTTCATCAAAAGGAGAAAGGTGATGCCATTGAGAAAACTTTTTTGAGAAAGCATAAACAGAGATTTATGGGATCTGAGAGTAGCAGTTGTGTGCAGAAACACGATGCTGATTGATTTTCTTTGACAAATGGTGCCCTTCCAGCCATGTCCTGGTCATGCTTAACCCCCCTCACCTCAGAGGTCTGCCATTCCCTGTGATGGTGAGATAGGTGCCAGTGTCTCTTTGCTCATAATCCCCACTGATGTGTCTGCATTTTATATGGAAATGGCATGTATATATATATATATATTCCATTATAATGGCACTATAATGGAAAAAGCATCTGGTCTGAAGCTTTGAGTGTCATGCCATGAATTAAAGAAGCAGCAGAATGCTGATTACAAGTCAAAGCAGCATGTTTCTCTTCCCACCTCTGCATACCAATGCATTGCAGCTCCCCTCACAACAAGCTAAACCAGCACCACCATCCTAAAACACAGCCTGGCTTGTGCCTCAGAGACTTGCAGTGTGCCATCCAGGTCAGGAGGTTCAAGTTCTTCTGTGTGCACTGCAAGAGATTATCAGAAACCTGCAGCCCCTGCCCAGGTGCAGAGAGAGGAGACCTGAGCCTGGCCCTTCCAGCAGTAGGGACATCCCAGAGCAGCTGAATTATTAAGCAGTGAAGCTGCTTTCCCTGTCTCTGCATTCCCAACACATGCTGCAGAGAGAACAAAGGCTGGAAACTTCTGTGAACAGTCACAAAATTTTCACAGGGAAAGTTTTCTACCAGCAAAATCACAATTTTCACTGGGAAAGAATAGCAGTGGTTTTTATTCCAGCTGTCTTGCTGCTTAGGCATTTTGGGAAAGAAATGCTTACTAGTAAATGACCAGACAAATAATTCTCCACTTCCCACTAATGATCTAAGCCATAGGATGGGGGAAATAAAATGAATGGGCAAGGATAGCTCCCCTGGGGTAGTGTAAATCCCGTTTCAAATACAATTGAACAGACGTTCTGCGTGGTACATTCCTGGCAGCTAAATCTATTTGTTGTTGTGACAAATAAATGACAGTTTAAGAACCATTGAAATGGCCAAATAAAAGTGTGTTGTCATTTCAGCAGTTAGAAAGAGGTGCCAGTCCTGCTTTAGAGGTTTGACTCTAGACTGGGTGTATTTTTTAAAAATACATAAAAAGCTTTTTACCCTGTCACTATGCAAGTCATAATAGCTTTTGACTTTTATTTATTGTGGTTTCTCTTCTCTCAATCCCAACCAACAAAAAAGAGAAGGTATTGAAATGGAAATTTTGACTTCTAGCCTACGCCTCAGTAAAAGCAAATGGCTTTATGGTGAAGTATTAACAGATTAGACAGACAGTATCTTTCTTTCTCTCACTCTCTCTTTTAGAGAAGGGAAACATTTCCTGGCTGTTTGTGTGGCTTTATCAGCAGCCTAATATTTTAATTCCATTTCTCTCACTGATGGGGAGACTGAGGATTTTTTCACTGCTCTGAAATGAGTTTCCCATTAAATCTTCCCTTTCAAATTTCTTTGCTCAGTATGGCATTTGGTCAGATAAACTCACAGTCCCCTTCTTTCTGGCCCCCATGTCAGAGTGCTCGTTTTTAGGAAAACTAATGCAGAATAGTTCTTTCTGAATGTCAGGCACCTGGCTGTAAGGAGCTTAAGTTTCAGAGGTGGCACGTTCTAGCAGATCTCCCTGGATTTAATAGCAACTAGAGATCCTCCAGCACTCCATGAGAACTGAGCCATTTACTTAGGTGCCTAAATACAGATTGAGAACCTTCTTTTTAGACACCTGAATGTCTTAACCCAAACCCTTTCTCAGGTGCTAGAACCTTAGAGACTGAACTGTTGTCCTAGTTGGACCAAGGCAGAAACCTTCACTGGAGGTTGGAATTGGCCCCCCAGAGCCCCCCAGGTTCTTAATTTTGTTAGGATACTCATTTTTAAGGCATGAATTGTATCCAAACAAAACAAATGCACTGTGATTAACAATAGAAGTGTATCTTGGGCTAGGTGTTCACCTTGGTGAAGAAGTACTTAAATCTTACCAAGATATCTGAACATAAGCAGAAAATTTCTCTTGTGCCTGATACAAACCCATACATAAGGGGCATTTTTTGCTTACCAATGTAGTAACTAGATTTTTGCTAGTTCCTTTTAACAAAATACTTTTTCTTTTTTTTCTTTTTCTTTTTTTCTTTTTCTTTTTTTTCCTTTTCTTTTTTTTCTTTTTCTTTTTTTCTTCCTTTTCTTTTTTCTTTTTCTTTTTTTTTCTTTTTCTTTTTTTCTTTTTCTTTTTTCTCTCTTTTTCTTTTTTTTAATTTTTTTTTCTACCTGCATGACACAGAATAGTTCAGAATTAGCTTGTTCCCAAACTGGTAACAAAAGTTTCTCTTGCTTACTTGGGTTTATGCTAACATGTCAACAGATACCTGTATTGAGAAAGACAAATATCACAGGAAGATGAGTTGTGAACAAGGCAATAGGGGATGATTTGTTTCTGATGATAAAAGAAAAAATAAAATTAAGTGAGAGCATCACACAGCAACTGTAAAATTAAACATATTCACCTGTTTTGAATGCATCAGTGTGGAGGAATCCAACCTAAAATACAGGGACCCATGAGCATGTGCCTAATTTTAGGTGTGGAAGTGCTCTAACTGAATTGAAGGATACTGTCAGCCAGAGAGATGCAGAAACAAGGCCCAAGGTTTGAATTTCACATCTGCTGTGCATCCAAGCAAAGCCATAGGAAGAATGGGGATGGTCAAAATTCTACCCAAGATCACACCAAGATGACAGAACAAATACCAGCTTCTGAGCTGTTCTCATGGTTTTCTGTATTACTTAGCAGTTGGATTGGCTCTAAATTAGCCACGTTTTCAATATTTTTTTTCTTTTTTTTTTTTAGGTATTTTCTTAGCAGCTCACCCATACCCTGGAGGACAGAGCCAAGAGCAAGTAATGTAAGAAGATTCATTTGGCCAATGCCTAACTTGTTTAGCTTCAAGAGAAGCAAACCATCTTCTTGGATATCATAAAGCAGCCTAAATTACTGAGTATCTTTCTCTAAATGATAGAGCTCTCTTCCTTGTCTTATTCCCTCTATGCATGAATAGCATCCTGCATGCCACAAAGCTCCAGTTCCTGTTGGGGTTTCTTTAAAGGATCCCATATAGGTCTGAGGTCCACAGTTACAGCATCACATATTTTTGTGTTTTGGCACAATATTAGAATAATAACAAGAACTTTTCCATTTGGCCTTTCCAGTCATTGTTACAACTACCATGTTACAACACTGCCTGAGCCCTATTTGTGAGGCATAATTACCATCAGCTAAAGATGCTGGCACAGAATCAGAACCTCTTTGCTTCTGAGCTCTAAACAATGCCTCTGCAATGAGAGAATCAACAATTCTTTGAAATGTGGGGCTTTGTCTTGCCACATACATCTTGCTCTGCTTTCTCCCCTAGGCTCAACAGCTTACTTGACATCATCGTCTCAATGTCTGTTCTGGTTGGCTACTCCATCACCACAGCAAGCTTTGTGCTCTATGTGGTAAAAGAACACCAAACCAAGGCCAAACAACTGCAGCATATTTCAGGCATTGGGATGACAACCTACTGGGTGACTAACTTCGTGTATGATCTGGTAAATAATTCACATTCCTAAGTGCACCAAGATTACACAGGGAGGGGGTGGGGAAAAGTTCTTTGTTTAAAGTTGGTTGCCTTGACTTCTTAATATTATTACTACCAAGAGTGTTATGCACTTAATTGTTCTCCAAGGCACTGAAGACTATTAGATGTGAACTGCAGCACTGGGTTTTGCTAAGTGTAGGCATTCCTTCTCTCTCGAGTGTATGCAAAACACTCAGCACATTTATATGAGAGCAACATGGAACAGGCCAGAGCTTGATTTCAGTTTTAACATGCAAGCAGCTTGTTAGCTTGCTGACTGGATTAGTTGTCAGGCAGGCTTTATTCATCTAGGGTAAGGCTTTGGGGCTTGAGGTGACAGCCATTCTGGAAACCCTAGTAGTACAGGGTGTGACATTAACAGACATCACACAGCTGATAACCCTCTTTTGGCCAAAAATCCATTGCTGGATTGAATGCTGTCCTTAAGATGATGTATTATAAAGGTTTTTAAGCCAAAGAAAGCTAGTAATGCAGCCATATGCCTTCCAGGACCTGAGCAAGTTCCTTTCTACAGTGCCTTTCTACACTGCACTGTGTAGATTTACCACCTTGTTGCTCTAGATGATGTGATGCAGGCATGCCCTTGTTCTCTCTGAAGTTAAGTTTCCTCATGGTAAAGAGGGTTAATAGCCCTGCTGGAAAGCATCACTGGGCTAAGAGGATAAATATGCACACTGTCTGTAGACTAAAGTGCTTTGTGTTTTATGAATTACCTCCAGTGCACAATGTCAAACTCTCTCATGGATGGGGATCTGAGAGTACAGACTATCTCTGCTGGTGAGCTTTGGCATTGCCAGCTATGCTGTAATGGTGATCAGCTCTGCAGAGCTAACAGATTTCTATCAGTGCAATACTGCTAGTGCTTAAAATCCCAGTGATATCATAAGCTGAAAAATGTGAATTCTTCAAGTGGTATTTGAGTGATGCAGTGAGGGCTGAGGACTAAAATCTGTCAGGAATGTGAAGCTTGACTTTTGCAGAGCACAGTCTAACTTTCCAGGTGGCTTGGTAACACCAGTGCACACTAATGAAGTAATCCTGACCAATAGCCTGTTTGTAGGGGCTGGTGTCATTGGGAAATAGAATCATAGAATCATAGAATCATAGAATCCTTGGGGTTGGAAGGGACCTCGAAAGATCATCTAGTCCAACCCCCCCTGCCAGAGCAGGGCCACCTAGAGTACATCGTGCAGGAATGTGTCCAGGTGGGTTTTGAATGTCTCCAGTGAAGGAGACTCCACGACCCCCCTGGGCAGCCTGTTCCAGGGCTCTGTCACCCTTACAGGAAAAAAATTTTTTCGAATATTCAACTTGAACCTCCTGTGCTCCAATTTACACCCATTACCCCTTGTCCTATCACTGGTCACCACTGAGAAAAGCCTAACTCCATCTCCCTGACACTCACCCCTTACATATTTGAAAACATTGATGAGGTCACCCCTCAGTCTCCTTTTCTCCAAACTAAAGAGACCCAGCTCCCTCAGCCTTTCCTCATAAGGGAGATGTTCCACTCCCTTAATCATCTTAGTAGCTCTGCGCTAGACTCTTTCAAGCACTTCCCTGTCCTTCTTGAACTGAGGGGCCCAGAACTGGACACAATACTCCAGGTGCGGCCTCACCAATGCAGAATAGAGGGGGAGGAGAACCTCTCTTGACCTACTAACCACACCCTTTCTAATGCACCCCAGGATGCCATTGGCCTTCTTGGCCACAAGGGCACATTGCTGGCTCATGGTCATCCTCTTGTCTACCAGGACCCCCAGGTCTCTTTCACCTACACTGCTCTCCAGCAGGTCAGCCCCCAACCTATACTGGGACATTGTGTTGTTCTTCCCCAAATGCAAAACTCTACACTTCCCCTTGTTGAATTTCATCATGTTTCTCTCTGCCCAACTCTCCAGCCTGTCTAAGTCTCTCTGAATGGCAGCACAGCCTTCTAGTGTGTCAGCCACTGGTGTGTCATACCACACAAGCATCTCCTGCCTTGCCCAAGGCAGTGGGGCTGAAGTCTGGCTTGGCAGAGCAATCCCGAGTTCAGGCACAGGGATAAGGATGGGAAAGGTCTGTGCTTGCTTCCCTGATCTGGGCTCTTGCTCCAGCATGGAACATTTGTAAATCAGCCTGTGGGAACATCCCCGGAGTCCTTGCCACAATCAGCATTTAACGGGCTGAAACTAATCCAGAGCTCTCAGCAACTTCTCAGCGTGTCCCTGCCAGCAAATTCTGTTAAATCCCAAAGCTGGAGAAGAGAGGAACCTCTCAAGACAGAGGTTTGGTAGGTTCCTGGCTTGACTCAGCATTATAAAGACCAGATTTATAAGGCACAATGAAGTGGTCTGATGGCAAGGCTAACAGAAAACCCTAAGGGCTATTTTTCATTCACAACCTTTTTAAACCTTTCTGGCCACAATGCTGAGGTTTAGCCTATTCAAAGTGACTTCATGAGAATTCATTGGCAGGACTTCCAAAAGTCTCAGGAGGACTGAGACCCCTCCTTTATTTGCTTTTCTTAGAAAACCCAAGTTGCACTTGTTGGACCAGATTCTGACCCAGCTTTGCTTCTGCATAGTTCTAGAAGAATGTTTAAGAATTATTGTCCTAATAACATCTTCTTAATATCATTTTGCAGGTACTTTTTATAGTCCCTATTGGACTCTCAGTAGGAGTTATTTCAGCCTTCCAGATACCAGCTTTCTGCAACAATAATAACTTACTGGCAGTATTTCTTCTGCTGTTACTTTTTGGGTAAGTGTGGAGCTTAGTTATTTAAATATCACTGCACCAGGTGAGGAACTGGGTATTGCAGGCTGCTGCAATTTGGGATCCAAGGGAGGAATATGAAGGATTTTTTCCTTCCAAATACACTTTATGAAGGGTGACTAGTTGCTCCCTCCAGGAGCAGTGAAGTCAGCTACTATTGTCATGCCCACTTTATTCAAAGCAAGCTCTACATGAGGATATGAAATATTCAAGGTTACAGTGAAAGCCCAAGCTGTAAACAGATGCTTACTGAACTGTTGCAGAGTTTAAGGCAGAGAAGCATTTCAAAATCAGAGAAGGAAAAAAAAGCAACTCAGCAACACAATTCAGGAAAACTTGGCAAAATTGTCTCCCTGACTTTGAAGCCTCCTGGCCCAGTCTGGGTGATTTTAGCCAGAACTCCATGTTCAAAGTATGTATCATAAATATTTTCTCCAAACAAATTCTAACAGATACAAAGTTATCTTTCCTTCTTTAAGCTCCTGGAGTGCGGAAATGCAGTCACATCCCAAAATAGAATTGTTGTGTTGCCTGAAATCTTTAGGCTTTTGGTTTTCATGGGCTCTTTGAGTTACTGTAGGATTCTCCACTCTTGTCTTTTTATAGATATGCAACATTTTCATGGATGTACCTGCTGGCTGGGTTTTTCAAAGAAACTGGAATGGCCTTCATTGTTTATGTCTGCGTCAACTTGTTCTTTGGCATCAACACCATCATTACTCACTCAGTTGTATTCCTGATCTCCCAGGAAAAGGCCACAGATCAGGTAGGAATCCTACTAATACTAAATCCTTTGGAAAACAGCAAGAAGTTTCTTCTTGACTTTTGTAGCTTTGGTCAGGTCTTCAGCAGCTGGCTGGTTTCAAGGTATTTAAGACACACCAAAGCAGAGGACACTGGCTGAAGGAATTGGTGGGGTTACCTATAGACAGGACATGAGTCAAACATGAGTCTGGCTTGTCTGTAAATATGCATCTCCAGCAAAGAAAGAAATGGTGGTGACAGAGGGGAGAATACAATGAGGCAGAAAACAGCCCATGCAGAGAAGGGCAGGAAGTGGGTGTAGATGCTTGATAACCAGTTGATGGGGAGTTTGCCCCATTTAGCATTGCTAAATTCTTGCAGCACAGAGTGACAGCTGAACATCATTGCTCTGAGTCTGACATGTGCTGTGTTAAGCCCAGCACCAACTGTCTGTCATACAGGGCTGCAATGTAATCATCTTCTCCCTGCAAGGATGAAGAATGACAGTGATGATTCCCTCAAGTTAAAGCATTTTCTTAGACTGAGATATCTCTAGGAATCACAGGGGGAAAACGTGCACCTTACATTTTGTTTTATTTTTTTTAAAAAGAGCAATTGCTTTGTGAAACAATAGCTGAGTTGGAATTTTCTCTCTAGCTGGGCAGTGCTTGCTTAGCAATCCCTTGTGTTTTAGGGATGTGCAGTTATGATCATCTTCTCTTCCCTCTGTGCCCCAGTGTCAGGGAAGCAACCTCTTTCCATGCTGACTTACTTCCTCTGCACTTTGCTGTATGCACTAATCCTTCATTCTGCTAGAAATATACCAAATCTCTGTGTACAAGAGCTCAGGAGTGTAAGACCACATCTCCATGTCTATTAAAGCCATCTCTTGTATTTTATGGAGATGTTGGTACAAGGAAGACCATGACCACAGCAGGCTGGTGCTGCAGCTCTGGAGTTTTGGGAGGATTCAGCCCCAGCTCATGGGTGGGTTTGGGCTGCTGCATGCACAGGGTGACTGGCTACTGCTTACTATGGGTGACCACAACCTCAGAGCTGCCTGTTGACTTTTCTGACCTTGTGCCTCTGAAACGAGCTGTCTCCAGAGTTCTTTGCTCTCAATATATCTCTGCTCAACAAACAAATCCCAATGTAATTGTTACACTTCACTCCCACGGTAAAACCTATGAATTTATTCCATGAATAAAACCAGTCACTGACTGTGATGCTTTTTGTTGTTTTTTTTTTTTCAGGGCTTGCGTGATCTTGCTGAAACCTTGAGGCATGCGTTCCTTCTGTTCCCACAGTTTTGCTTTGGCTATGGCTTGATTGAGCTCTCACAAGATCAGGCACTCCTGGGCTTCTTAAAAGCCTATGGAGTGGACTACCCTGACAAAACCTTTGAGCTGGACAAGACCACATCCAAGCTGCTTGCCATGTTTATCCAGGGCACCCTGTTTTTAGCCATTCGTCTCACAGTTCATGACAGGATGGTTCAGAGAGTCTGGAACAACGTCCTAGAGTAAGTAACATCTGGAGCTTCACAATGAAAATAGAGCCAGCCAGTGCTCAGTGGTTTAATTCTGGGCTCTTGCACCATCATTGTCAATTATGAAGCTCATAAATTTCCAAAACATTTTGCAAATATGGAATAAGTTCTTGGCAGCAGCCCTGGCACCAACCAGACCATTAACTAACATAGCTATAGGTTACCAGAGTCCCTTGGTGTACTCCTTGCTAGCTGAGACTATAGCCCTTGTTTGAGGGCTCTGAGTTTGTTAAGCTGATGTTCAGCTGGTTGGTAAGAGGAGTCAGTCCATCTCCCATCTCCTCTGGCTTGGATGCACCCCAGGGAGAACCAAGAACAATCCTGTCACCTGCATCATGAGTGTGCCTATGAGGCAGGACCTGCTACAGCTCAGAATCTTACCTGAAAAAGGGGAAAAAAATGAGGCTGAAAGTGAGCACTGGGCTTTTCAATTCCATAAATAGTGCAAGTATCAGGAGAGAATAGAAACTGGGTAAGCTCCCACACCCTGATGTCTTCTAGGTAGGCTCCTTAGTTTTCCAAGCACACAGGCTCTTTGCTGTCTGCTTGCTAGAGGGTAAGGTGTCCTCTCTGCCCTCCCTGTAGGTTTCTGTTTGACAGAGTGCACGGCAAAGCGTCACTTCTGCCACCTGTGGCTGAAGAGGATGAGGATGTCCAGGCAGAGAGGAACCGGGTGGAGTCTGGCAAAGCTGACTTTGATGTGGTGCAGCTCCAGAATCTCACAAAGATCTACCACCTTCCTCACAAACGCATCATGGCTGTGAAAAACATCAGCCTTGGGATTCCTGCTGGGGAGGTAAGTGAGGGGAAAAAGGCTGTGGGCACCTTCCAGCCTGGGCAGGGAAAGTATAAGAGATCCACAGTCCCACTGTCACCTTCTCTCCAAGTCCTTGCTGCTGTTCCAGCATGACTGCAATGGTTTACTCTGCTGTTACCTCCTCCTACATTCCTTAGCCTCATTCATTGATTCTTGGAGTTACTGTAGTGACAAAAAGGCTCCTGGTGGATTTGGGACACCAAGTGACAGTTTGAAAGCCCTAGGAAGAGTTACGGGACAGTGATGGAGCTGTATTCAGAGCAAAATGTCTGCATGTGGTGTTTGTATAGTGCTTAGCACAGCACAGCCTGGGAGGGCTCACCATGGTTTACCACATGGTAAATGGAGACAGCAGAATTTGTCCAGTTGCAATTATTCACCTGAACTGTGTTGTAGACAGTGATTAAGGCTCATCTGCTTGTGTTTTCCCATCAGGGAAAGACAAATCACTTCAGCTGAGCACACCTTTTCATTAATCAGGACTTAAAACTAAAAGAAAAAAACATTCTTTGATCATGTTAGTGCAGTGCAAAAGTACTGACCTGTGGAAGAGAATAGACAGGCACACACAGAGCACCTCTGGGACTCAGAGGAAATTTCATGGGGTATCTGGAGACCAGATCCTACCTCAGGCTGTGCCACTGCCTTGTGGGAAAGCTTAGAAGTAATCTTTAATACCTGATTTTTTTTTTCTTATTGTCTGGGTCCCCCTGAGATGCAGGGCATATGAAAGGATGTAGGGTGCTGTACAGGACAGCAGCCTCACATTAAAGGCTGTGGTACTCATCTTCCTGGCAGAGGATTTTTTCCAAGCCACAGCTGGCCCCACTCCACAAACTGTGCACACACACTGTCCCTACATGGACCTCAAGGTGGGAAGAGCCTCGGCTTGATGCTGTGCATCTGGAGGGGTCCAACATGTGAGGACTCTCACCTCAGCTGGTCTGTGCTAAAGACAATGATAACAGTAACCATCAGCACAATGGTGATTGCTCATGCAATACACAACTGAGTATCTCCAACCACAGCAATAAAACCTTGATTTTAGCAGGAGATACTGAAGTGCACTGCAGGGAGACAGTTCTTAATCTTATTAATGTTGTGCATTAGTGAGATTATTTGACAAAAATCTTGTGTCGCATTAAGGTTTTACCAGTGACAGCTCAGACCTCACTCACCTCATTCCTATGAATAGCTCTCTTACTGTCAATGGGGGGCTTGGCACAAATTACATCACCAGGATTTGGCCTGTCAGCCCAGCTCACTGCAGAAATGCACCTTGCAGTAAAAGGAATGACTCTATTAGAGGCACATCCTTGACTCTTTGCAGTATTGAACAAACGTCCCTAATTACATGCTGCAGTAGATTGCACCATAAACAACCTCCATTATCACATCCCTGTGCTCCAAGTACTTCTGCTGCTCCTGCAGTTCATCTTGCTCAAGGGTCCAGAGAAGAGACAAGATGCACTGAGCACTCATCTCACAGCAGTATTTCTGCACTGTAAATACAGCACTGTTACATTTCTCCTTTTCTTCCCTGCAACCCAGTGCTTTGGCTTGCTTGGTGTGAATGGAGCTGGAAAGACAACCATCTTCAAGATGCTGACAGGTGATATTGGAGCATCCAGTGGAAGACTGCGGGTTCAGGATCATTCTGGGTATGAAAGATGTGATTTCTGGGGAAGGCACATGAGCAAATCAATCCAGGAGCTGTTTTTTAGGCTGGATGCAAAGGAAATGTCTGAAAAGTCTGAAACAAAACATTTAAACAAAACACTCAAACCAGAATAAACATAAAATAAGGCAGGGGATTTCATTTTTTGAAGGTGGCATGGTTGCTTACCTAGGGGTCTGCATTTGCTGTCATACCTCTGCAGTTTTCAGTGGTGTTTTCTCCACTTCATTTCATTGTAAATGGGATCAGACTCACATCCTCAGCTGACTGTGAGCCCACTTCTGAGCTAGTATCTGGACTCATCTTGATGGTTCTTTAACAGAAGGATGGCATCTGTGCTGTCTTAAGTACTGGCAGTAATTGGAGAGCTATGTACTGGACATCTTGACTAACAGACATCATGGTCCTGTGCAGAACTAAGGGCCAAAAAGCCCTCATGTTCATAGCATTTTCCTTCAAGGGCTGGGGAAGGGAGTATGAAGCAGAAGAAAGGAATTTTTAAAATTTTTTTCTTTTTTGTTTGGCAATTCAGTGTGTTTAAAATGACTTGCTGACTTCCTCACACAGGTCTCTGAATGACATTAGTGAGGCACACTGGTCACTCTTTGGCTACTGCCCTCAAGAAGATGCCTTGGATGACTTGCTGACAGTGGAGGAGCACATGTATTATTATGCCAGGCTCCATGGCATCCCAGAGAGAAGCATCAAAGGAGTAAGTAGCACTGGGGCTTGACTTTAATGGGTCTTTCAATAAGTAGAAATGTGTGTGGTAATTTATGCCTGGACATTGTTGCTAAAGCAGCACTCTTGCTCCCATAGGTTGTACTCCAACTTCTCTACCGTCTGAATCTGATGGCCTACAAGGACAGAGTCACCTCAATGTGCAGTTATGGCACCAACAGAAAATTGTCCACTGCTCTGGCTCTCATTGGGAATCCATCAATTCTGCTGCTGGTGAGAAATGGGGACACTGTTGGGGAAAGATGAATAGGTCTTTGGGATGGCAGGGGTGCTGTGACAGTCTAGCACAACATCCTCAGGCCCAGTGTGCAGGACAATCCACAGATACCTGTACTTACCCTGACAACATGTGCATCAGAAGAAACTTTAGATTCCAGCAAGCACCTGAATATTTTTTGAGGGCATAGGAGTGGCAAGTCTGCCAGTTAGTTAGACTCCTCCAGAGGTCAAAAAAAAAGATCCCATATTTTCCAATTAAACTCTTTCCCAGTGCTTTTTTGCAAGAGAAGTGGCATCCAAGCCTTCAAATTTCTAAGAAGCCTGAGGAGCAATGTCCCTTAAGATTAGAATATAAAACTATTTTTCTAGGTTTAGCTTCACTTTTTGCCTTTCACTTTGAAGTTTCCAGTTCTTCCATGAGATACGCTATTGTTAAAATAGAACATTTTGTGCCATTTTTCCACTTGCTGTGTTTTGAATGTGTGCAGTGCTCTGTGAGCAGCTTTCCCAATACTAAATTTGATTACTAGTGGACTCCCTTGTCCTAATTTGTCTCAAGCCCAGCACTACTGCCTTTACTTCTGACCACATACACCAGCCCTCTTGCTGCTTTTGTGACATAAAGAAAATCTCTATAAAAATAGGAGGTGGGTGCCTGAACCCAAGATGAACTGAGGTGTTATCCTCAAAAATAACCATTTGTCAATTGGAAATTGGCTAACAATTTTATGAGCACATAAGACATGAAGGAGATAGAATACCACCTTTCATCTCTGGTTTACTGTCTCTCTAAATGAAGAAATGCAACACTTGCTTTGTCAGCATAAGCAAAAGGAAACAAAACTCAGGTGGGAACCAAGCACCAGTTGATAAGGATAAGCTTCTCATCTGAAGTTGTTCTGCCTGTGTTTCTTAAGGTTATGGAAAAGACCATGGTATGAAATGCACAGTGGAGTTGATCTTAGATGGTGGTGTCTCAGCCAATCTGGGCTCTGCAGTCCAACAGAGACTGGGAGTTCCTGTCAGTCACCAGTTCCAAAGGGCAGTGAGGATGGAGGTCTTAGTCAAGCTGGCTTGCTTCTGCTTGAAGGGAGTGTAAGTTTTCTCAGACAGATCCATAGAGACAGAAGAGAATCTTCCAAGATCTGCATCAGTGGGTCCTTACTGTCAAACACAGTCCTAATAATGATCCTAAAAAGAGCACAAGTGTTAGGGAGACCAGATGGTGAGTTCAAACTTTTATTCAGCTCTCTCTTCCTCAACAGGATGAACCAAGCTCTGGAATGGACCCAAATGCTAAACGCCACCTTTGGAAAATCATCAGTGAGGAAGTGCAGAACAAATGCTCAGTGATACTCACATCCCACAGGTAGGGCTGGTTTAGCTCTGTCTCCAGGTCTGCAGAAGGCTTGGAGAGGTCCATCCTTCAAGAAATCCCCATCAATCTTTACAGAATTTTAGAGCACTAAGCTATGACCAGCTTGGAAGTTTCTTGTTGCTGAATATGGGTGCCCACATAGACTCACAACACTTTAGTACTCTGGAGAAGATCAGTAATGTTCACCAGCCACGGAAATAACTTTTTTTATATACCTTCTTAATGACTTATTATAGTTTCTTGGTTGATTTTTCAGCATGGAGGAATGTGAAGCCCTCTGCACCAGGCTGGCTATGATGGTGAATGGGAGTTTCCAGTGCATTGGCTCTCTGCAGCATATCAAGAGCAGGTCAGTAAATTGTACCCATTCCACTTTCACTGGAGGGCCAACAGAGTATCCAACCTACAGCTTTGAGGGCTGGGAACATGAGACCTTTGCTAACAGGGAATAAAAATGATGTCATTCTCTGGTTTAGGTTTCTTACTAACACCAATGAAATTTTGTGTTAACTAATGCACTTGCTACACCCTCACAACATTTTTCCCAGAGATGTGTTCCCAAAAGTAATCTGTTCACTACTAAAAATGTGAAATGCATGTCAGGGTAGAGCTTTGATTTTATTAGTTATCACAATAGTTTGGCTTCTTATTAAGATTCAGTCCAGGTTAACAACCCTGACCCCATTCAGACTGCACTCTGTCTGAATTAGAGTTCCTGAACAAGGCTGTTCAGCATTCTCAAAGGATTTTACTTATCTGTTTTTCTTTCCTGCTGTGTCAATGGTGATTTTCTTTTTCACCTAGGTTTGGAAGAGGGTTCACTGTGAAGATGCACTTAAATAACAACACAGTTAGCACTGAGATGCTGACAGAGTTCATGAAGTCACACTTTCCAAATACGTGCCTGAAGGTAAGCAGGACAAATGTTTTCAGGTGGGGCCCTCTCAATCCCTTCAAATTAGCCACGAGAGTGTTATAAGATAGACCTCTTGTAGCACGCTGTGCATATAGAGCCATGTAAGGGATTCATACACAATTATCACTGCTATCAACAGCAGCAGCCAAGAGTTGGAGCACCCAAGTTCCTTGGTGGCTTACATAACCTCAGACAAACAACTGCAGTGGTCCTGTAAGGTAGCTGCTAGGTGACCCTCTGCCTCCATGAATGGTACCCCCTGAATCTTGGACTATATGGAGGCCCATTTTATATTCAGTGGGTAATGAGATGGCTGAGTAATGCTGTGGCTGCCCTCAAGCTTCTGGGGTTCAGTCACAAAACCCACAAAAACTCCTGATGAGGAAACACTGGTCAACACAAGACAATGCTATTCTTCACCTCTGGGAGCCAGAAGGACAGAATGCACCCTCTGCCCCTTCGTTCTCTTGTGATTCAGCTCCTCTTCTCTCTCTTTCTCAGCACAACATCCATCAGATGTGTTTGTTCTTTATAGGCAGCAACTTCTTAACTTTACACCATCATTCTTGTTCCCACAGGACCGGCATTTCAACATGGTGGAGTATCATGTGCCAGTCTCTGCAGGAGGGGTGGCAAATATATTTGATCTCCTGGAAGCCAGCAAAGCAGCCTTCAATATCAGGCACTTCTCAGTGAGTCAAACAACATTAGAGGAGGTAAGGAATTAAAGCTGTGTGGCCATCCACTTAAAACTGTTAGCAGGGGAGCAGACTGATGGTTACACATAAAGGACTGCAGCAGCCACAGACTACATTTTGAAAGGGATTTCCATCTATATCCCTCCTGGGGGTACTTTATCAGTAGTACTGCCTCCAGATACCTGTGCTGGAGCTAGGAAAATGTCCATAGAAAGCTTCCTGTAGCATGAAGAATCTGTTCTTCCCTCCACAGCTACTGATTTCAGCAGCTCTCGTGGGTGTAGATGAAGGGCAGGATCACAAATCACCTCTGAGTCCAGTGCTAGGCTTCCTGGAGTCAGACTTCTCCCAACAATCCTGGAAATTTGCTTGATTTTGCTCTGTCTTGTAGCGTATTTGTGTTGTAAGTTCATTTGGCACATTACTCTAAACCTAGCTTCATGGTGAAGTTCCTTCCATTTTCCCTTGGAAGAACATCCCTACTGGCATTAAAATCCTGTAGGAGACACAGCTGAAGGGGTGCTGAAAGGACTATCCAGAAGAAATAATTGTGTTGACCATCAGTATCCAATCTATTAGGTCTGTCCTGCTGAGAGAAACAAAAACTGCAGGCCTGTAGCCAGAGGAATTGTGGAGATTCAGGGGGAGGAGGTCCTCAATGTTGTTGTAATAAGGTGCAGTGGTAGAAGAAACAGTCAGGAAGACCCAAGTTATGTTTTGTGGGAGGACAGCTTGGATTTGTGTATATGCAAATGTGACCACAGATAGTGTTTTAATGAGAATATTTTATGTATTCATTAGATACTGTTCAAACAAGGATTGTTATGTGTGATTATATACATCTAGATGTATAATATGCAGTTCTGCATCCATGAATGTCAATTATATCCAGACAGATGGGCTTGTGAAATAATAATATAGCTGTATTACACTGTGATCAAAATGAGCTACTACAAGGGTATTACCACACTAGTACTTTTGACACATGAGCTGCAGGACAATGAGTTTTTGTACAGAAATGTCTGCCTCTGCATCCCCAGTTTCATCCCCACAGGAGTGTGGGTCCATTTGTTTACATTAACACACAGAAACCTCACATTCAAAAGGCTCAAGCCTGGCTTGAATCCACTCCTGAGCACTCTCCAGGCTCATACTCAAATAAACAGCCATTCCTTTTTTTTTTATATTTGCTCATGTCATAAATGCTCTAATCTGTAACAAACTGACTGTGTTCCTTTACACTTCTAGGTTTTCATCAACTTTGCTAAAGATCAAGCAGATCCTGATTGCATGGATTCAGGTCCTGATGTGACACTGGACAGCTCTGACACAAGTAGCCAAGATAGCACCATAAGTTCCATCTATTGAAGAGACCTAACCACAGGGGATCATAGAAGCTGGGGAAAAGACCTGATGACCCCTTGGGGTTCTTCCAGCCTTTTTTCTATGATTCTGGAATGGCAAGGATAAAAAGTCACATTTTCTTGTAGTACTTTTTTTTTTTTTTTTTTTTGATATGCACTTATTTTGTTGCTAGGATCATGGTAGGCATTTAAGACTGGCATTTGGTTACAAATCAGATTGGTCTTTTCACAGGCTCTCTTTTTTTTTTCCCTCACCCAGTTCTTGTTTTATGACCACTTTTAGTGCCTGTGATGACTTAACTTGCCACCACCTGCTGCTTGTGTCCATTTGCATACAGTAGACATGGCCATGATGAAGCAGAGGAGCTTTCAGCAGTGCAGGGAGGCTGGCAGAAAAGCAGCCCCACAGATGCCCTCTCTGAAAGCCAACTGGGGGACCATGAGAAAGTCACTCAGTTTTGACAGGTTCCCCACTGGTGAAATGAGGTTCCCACCCTTGGCCTTCCTCAAGGGAAGTGTTGTGAGGATTGGAGGTGTTACATACTGAGCGTTGCATATGCTGTTGGTGACATAAATCTTATCTGTATGTGTGGGTTCTATCAGTACAAATATAATTATTTTAAAAGTCAGCACTTCCAATGGTTCTGGTTTTTTTTTTTCCCCTGTAGTTTATTCCAGCTCTATGTAACTCCTTGAGTAAGTCCTCCATTCCCAGGCAGTTTCCTGGCTCTTGGTCTCCAATGAAACATCAATCTACCAACCAGCCCCTTGCTGCTTCTTCACTTCTCCATTACATAGAAGAGTGGTACAAGGTGCAGGTATATTGGTCAAATCCTCTAATGGGACATTATATTTCCCTGAACAGAGTAAAAGCAATGAGCTTCTCCCTTGCTCAGAAATCCTTAACATCTGCCTCTGCCAATCTCGCTGTCCCAGGAGGTTCTGCCTCCTGTTCAGTGAATGTCCTCAACACCCAAGTGGTAGCTGCCCCTACAACTCTAGAGATGTTTTTTTCTCACATAATCATAGAACAGAATCATTGACTCATTAATGCTGGAAAAGACCTCTAAGATCATCAAGTCCAACCATTAACCCAACACCACCATGCCCACTAAACCATGTCCTGAAGTGCCACATCCAGATGTTTTTTGAACACCTCCAGGGATGGTGACTCCACCACTGCCCTGGGCAACCTGTTTCAATACTTGACCACTCTCTCAGTAAAGAAATTTTTCCTACTATCCAATCTAAGGCACAATTGGCTGCTCCTTTGAAGACTGTGATTTTAAACAAGACCTCTGCCCACATTTGAGCTGCTGCCCCCATCTGCTGAGCTCAGCACTCCAGCACACACATTCTGCTTTTCCCCTTCGGAATTACTAGGTAGAATAGTTTAATATTACTCTTTATTATATTTATCAGCACAAGACTTCAAAGGCTCAGTTTTGGGTCAGGGTATTGATGTATGTGGCACACTTCAAGCACATATTGAACCGAAAGTCTTTGAGCTCAGTGATCTTAGTGCTGCTATCAGTACAGATTGCTGAGAGAGCCAGGTCCTACTTACCTTGCAAGACCTGGGGAAGGCCCATATGGCACTCAGATTTGGGTTGGCACACACAATTCCAGACAGAGGGTTTGTTGTTTATATTTTTTCTTTTCCCAGAGCTAATTTGAGCCAAAGGGAACTTCAGATAAGAGCTGCAATGACACATCCTCCTCACCCTGATCACCACAGGCATTTTACTAGTTCAGTTCCCCTTTGATGCTAAGGCTTGCTGAGACAATCATGGAAGGAACAGGTACTTGAAATATCAAGGGCATTCCAGATTTTACAGCAGGATACTGGAGTTCAGAGTTTAGCTTCTGCAAGGAGGTCACATTTCCTCCTTGGTGTAAACTTTCTACTGACAGCAAGAGGAGCTCTGTTATGGATTGAAGGTATTACCAAGCCCTGAATTATGCCTCAACCTGCTGACTAATTAAAACTGGAATTCAGCTTCTTTCCAGAATGCATTTGACACCTGCAGTTTGTAAATAACTGAAAAAGCAGCCCAGGCATTCATTGTAGCATCTATTATGATGTTTCCAGCTCTGCAAAAGCTCTTTTTTTCTCATTTTCATTGCATATCTTATACAGATCACAGTATAAAATTAAGCTTTTCTCTAATGGAGGGCTTGTGCTCCCTGCAAAGGACTCAGAGCATGAATGCCAATGATTTAAATACAGCCTTGTAATACCAATCAGAGCATTATTTTATTATGTCGATGGCTTTGCAACTGCCAGTGAAAGATGGATCTGCAGTCTCTGTCCAGATGTACTTTACATTTAATTGAGGGAGGCTGATAAAAAGCTATTCTTTTTTGTCCCCTTAGAGCCTAATAAAAAAAAATTTTAAAAAAAGTGAATCATTGGAATACTTCAGCAAGTTGTAGTTTAATGGGTAAAATAGAGTTTAAAAAAAAAAAAATCCAAAAAGCCATTCTTTGAATTTCCACTCAATTCTGGCATTAATAGAAACATCTGCTTCATGCAGAATGTGTCATGGTCATGATGTATGCTCACCATTTTCACTTGCAGGTAAAAATAAAACATCTGCTTCTGCAATCAAGTCTGTAGGTACTGGTCCAAACAAGCCAGGTTTACATACTTAAGGGAATTTAATGGAAACCTGTGGAGAAGCAGTTATGACTGTTTAGGGGGCTGGAACATCTGGCAAGGTGGTTGGATATAACATCACCAGGGGCTGAATTACCTTTTGTGCCAAGTTACAAATGTCCTGCAGAGCCTCCCAGATCCAATCTGTCCCTTTCAGAGGTAGGACACACCCCAGCCTGGATCCCAGGATGAAAACTGTGATAGCTAATGCTGTCCTGCCTCTGAACACCAGCTCCAGGTTTCTCAGTGCCCTTTTGCTTCCCCAA
The DNA here is from genome assembly GCF_003957555.1 of Calypte anna. Taxonomy (NCBI): domain Eukaryota; kingdom Metazoa; phylum Chordata; class Aves; order Apodiformes; family Trochilidae; genus Calypte; species Calypte anna. The sequence goes on from NC_044253.1 coordinate 30,107,521, forward strand.
GGAGGGTTGATTCTGATTCCAGGGGTGACCAGAAATACAGAGCCCTGCCTGAGAAAACAACAGATAAAACTTTTCTTAAAGGTTACGAGCAGACTGTACACATCAGGGGAAGGATGGGGACACTCCCCTTGTCAGTGCATGCAGGAATCTTCACCCCACTGATGTAATAGCAGCTCCCCCCCATTGTCAGCCTCCTCTGAATCCCCTCAGAAATTTTTTATTCACTCTGTGACTTTGCTTTCAGAAAAAGCCAACAAGCTCAGTCCTTTCTTTCCCTTTGGTAAAAGCACGGAAAACACTGACCTTGGTGCCCCTGGAAGGGACAGGAGAGTGCTCCCTCCAGCACTGCACATCACCTCTGCTGGAGGGAGAGATGGATGCTGCAGTCCAGGGGGAGAACGATCTTTTCATTTCACTTCTTTTTAATGCAATCTCTCTTCAGCCACTCTAATAATCTTGTTTGAAGCAACAGGGAGCAATAGTGCAGGCCAAGCCCTGCTGGAGCAATTGCATGGCCCCTACGTGTTACCTGGAACTGCAGGAACCTCATCTCAGCTTAATTTAAAAGTGCTATGAAACATTACAGACACCAGGTATACCCAGGGCAACCACGGAACAAAGCCAGGACCTGGGAGCCAGGGAGGAATTTTGTACTTGGTCAGGTGGATTGTGAGACTGATTCAAATCAATTTTGTATTGGAGCTGTGGATTTGGAGACGATTCAAATCTCTGTCCTGGCTTTCCTTTGTTTATCACTTTGTGCTGCTGATAAGAGCTTGGTGATTCCCCAGCCTGATGGGAGCTTACCTTCCATCTCCATGGACATGGCCACCAACGACTGACTTGGCAGGGTCAGACAAGGTCTGGCTGGGGCTGAGGAAAGCTGTCCAGAAGAGCCAACACTACACAATGCTTCGCTCAACCCTGACCACTACCATGCATGTAAATTCAAGGGTTAATTGGATTATTTTTTTTTTTCTGTCATTTCACTAGGACAGGAGGAGTGGTTTTGTTACTTGATCAGGTCAGAAAACCTGTTTGTAGGTCAAACAGATCCAGGGAAATACAACTCAGTGACTAGTGAAGCACAGACCTGCTGCCTGTCACTCCTGGGATCCAGAATTTGCAGGTTCTGAGCTCCAGACTATCGTAGTGTTTCCGGCTTCCTTACATTGCTGAAGCTTCAATGAAGCTATTGTAAGGGTTTGGGTTTTTTCTGGCTTTTTACAAAGCCCAGAAAAATGTATGGCCTTAATAAGGAAAGGGGTTTTTTTGTGATCTGGTGGAGGAAGAAAAACTGTTGTTGGATGGCAACAGCACACAGCATGATTTTTTTACCCTTTTTCTTTTCTTTTTTATTTTTTTTCAGACAACAGCTGTGATCTTGCATAGCTATAACAAAATATCAACAGTGTATTAAGAGAAAAGCAGTGGGGAACGACAAAAAAAAAAAAAAATTGAATTCACCAGGATTACTATTCCACAACAGTATCTAAATAAAAACAAATCAGTCTGATTAATTTAGTTGTTCAGGGAGAGGGTGGAAATGGCACTGAAATAGTAAGAACAACATTAGTATGGGCTGCAGCCAGCACTAACTTGCTGTTGGCTCTGCTCCTCACACCACTCGCATCCGCAGCACTGGTAATGAGGGGGGAGGATTGGCCCAGCAGCTCTGGGCTGCAGGGAGCAGGGAGTGTGGCCCTTCCAGGCCTGACCAATCCGCCCAAAATATCTGTAGCATGCTAAGGGATATCAGTATTTTGGGACTGGGGCCTGCCCCTTGTCATAGTACAATCCTGCAGCACCTGAAAGCCAGCACATGGTGAAACAGAGCCCTGCCCAGGGTGAAGGAAAGACATAACTTGTGCTTAACCCACACCCTGAAATCATAGAATCATAGAACTGGCTGGGTTGGAAGGGACCTCAGAGATCATCAAGTCCAACCCTTGATCCACTGCCACTGTGGTTCCCAGACCATGGCACTGAGTGCCGCATCCAGTCTCTTTTGAAATATCTCCAGGGATGGAGAATCCACTACTTCCCTAGGCAGCCCATTCCAATGTCTGATCACCCTCTCCGTAAAGAAATTCTTTCTAATATCCAACCTAAACCTCCCCTGGCACAACTTGAGACCGTGCCCTCTTGTCTTGCTGAGAGTTACCTGGGAAAAGAGCCCAACCCCCCCTGGCTCCAACCTCCTTTCAGGGAGTTGTAGAGAGTGATGAGGTCTCCCCTGAGCCTCCTCTTCTCCAGGCTGAACACCCCCAGCTCCCTCAGCCTCTCCTCACAGGATCTGTACTCGAGTCCCTTCACCAGCCCAGTTGCCCTCCTTTGGACCTGCTCCAGGACCTCAATCTCCTTCCTGAACTGAGGGGCCCAGAACTGGACACAGGACTCGAGGTGTGGCCTCACCAGGGCTGAGTACAGGGGCAGAATCACTTCCTTGGACCTGCTGGCCACGCTGTTCCTGATCCAGGCCAGGATGCCATTGGCCTTCTTGGCCACCTGGGCACACTGCTGGCTCATGTTCAGCTTCCTGTCAATCACATTTCTCTCTGCAGCCCTTGGTTCCTGAGTGGTGGGGAGGGGGGGCAGCCTCCACTAGTGACTGCTAGAAGGGACTTCTAGAAACAGGAGAGCTGTTCTGGTGGACCCCAGCTGGGAGGTAAGAGAAAGAATTGGCAGTGCTCCGACACCTTTAAAGCTCAAAGCAACAATCTGAGCACCTACCCCAACCTCCTCTTATGGAGGCTCTGGAATTTTAAGCAGTGGGTCTTTCACTACAGAGCTCAGGCTCCAAAGAAAGAAACACAAGAAGGCATCTTCAAGGCATCACAGAATTTAGAGTAACACATAGGAGATTAAAATCCAAGCGGAGACAGGGTTATAATAGAGGTTTTTCCCTCTATTAGTAGGTCAAGGTGAACTCTCAGCCCTCTAGTCTCTCTGTCCTAGTTCCTAGCTAAAGGGGTTTTGCACAGCCCTCTGCTTTAATGTGCAGCAGCTATTTCACAGCTAGAGCCTAACAAATTGAAGTGCATCCAGAGTGCGATGGGGAGGAGGAAGCAGGATGATGCCTTTCCATAACCAGACCCAATCAGGTTATCCCTGTGCAAGGCAGCAATGAATTTAAGCTAAAATGATACCGAACAGATTGAAATGCAATTAAAGGAGTTCCCTTAGGGCTGAGCATCCAATTAGTAGAGTACCTTTAATTACATCAGTGCAGTTTCAAACAGACACGTACTGAGAGGACCATCAGCACAGAGCTGAAGCCTGCCTGGTGACCCATATCCCCAAGGGCTCCAAAGGAGTTTTGCGTGGGTTTTCATCACCCAGCAGTGGTCCACTCCTCCACTGGGGGCAGAGCTCCTGGGCCACACCAGGGAGATGGCTTGCAGAGCACGCAGTGCTCCTTGAGGTGTCAGTCACACCTGTGAGCATCTGTGTGAGAGCTTCGTTCCTTTGCTCCTGCAGCCTCAGCAGAGAACTGGTAGAGAGTCGTTGTGGACAGATGGGCTTTGGGATGGATCACAAGGGGTGGAGGTTGGTAGGCAGAGCCCTGAATCACCTTTTCAAGGATCCTCTCTTGGGTGGGTGGCTGCAGTGGGAGCCTGGAGAATCTCACAGGTGGAGTCAGGGCCATTACCTTATCTGGGTAACCCAACCCCAAGGGGATTCCTCCTGTTTATCTGCAGCCAGCCCAAGAAGATAGGCAGAAGAAAACCAGAGAATCCATTTTCATCTTGTTAACAGCAATTTTCTCTAACAAATGATTGCTGGAACACAATTAAGATTCACGTGGTTCTGAAAGGTAAGAGATTTTTTTTTTTTTTTTACCCTTTTTGGTGCTCAAGGGCTTTCTCTCTTGCAGTGACTGAACATACCCTGCTCCCAGGAACTCTGGAAGTGAAAGCATTTGAGTTGACTCTGATAAGAAAACTCATTAAAAAATTAACAATGCAAACAGTAAGAAATGCTAGAAACACCAGAGTACTGCTGAAATGTTCATCAGCCATCTCTGGGGAGTTGTGATGTCTGTGAACTCAAAATATTTTTCTGCCTCTAAGGGCATAACTGTGCCCTCAAAGCAGCCAGATGCAGCACAGGGTGTAAGTCAGTCTAAGTTCTTGCCTAAGCCTGTAGTCAGACTGCTTTGGACTGCAGCAGGCTGTGGGACCATATCTTGCTCCACAAAAATTCCTATATAAAACACTGCCAAAGAGAAATGAGCTAAAGAAGACTCCTCTTTGCCTGTCGTACCACTCGCCGGAAGGTGTGGTGTGTGTTCATAACCCAGGGACCCAATTTCAATGCAAAATCACATCACCTTGCGCTAGATCATGTCCTAAGATCAATAGTGATCCAGGTGCACAGAAGCACATGTTTCATACACCTTCTTATGCTCCTCCTCAAGTGTTTCTTTAAGCATTTTCAGTGTCAGTGAGACAAGCAAAATTTGAGGCCATAGGCTTAATCAGATTAACAATTATAATCATTCTCATCCATCACTGCAAAGCAGGCTGCAACATTGCTGAGTCCGTTCTGCTTCAGGAGCCCGCAGGGCTGCACCTGATCAGCCAGACAAGGGCAGGGTGAGGTTTGCCGTGAAAGAGAACAATTGCTCAGGCTGACTTCTTTATTCATTTTTCTTATTAGCCTTCAGAGCCTCCCTAGAAATTATTATTAAAGCTTCTCCAGGCAGACAAATGCCACACAGGGAGTGTTTACTTACTTGGCTGGCGTTTCACACTGTGAGCCGTCTGTATTAACACACTGGAGTGGCTGTAATAGTTTCTCCCTCTTATGGGAAGCAAGTCTTCTTTTGAACCTGCTTCCTCCATCTTCAGCACTGAACCATCCTCGTTACAGACCCGTCAAGCAGGGTTTTTTTACCCATAAACAGCTCTTTGCCATGCATTAGCAAAGTTCATACATTTGTGTTACGGTCTGTAACTATTATTTTATATTTTGTTTGCGAGGAGGTATTAGCCACCGTTCCTATATGTCACACAAATAGGAAAAGGTAACTAGTTTTATGGTTTAAGTAAACTATAATGATTTATTTCAGGGGAAAAAATGACCACACGCTGAAAAGAGAGGTTTCTAATGGGAGAAAAAAATTTCAAGAGGAGAGGTTTTTGCATAAATGAGTCACTCTGGGGAAGAGCTGTTAAGAGAAGAAAGAAAAGCAATTAAGATTGTTCCCCCTCCATCGCCTCGGGGCTGTTCGTCCTTCGGAAGGCACAGGAGAGGCTCCTGGCCAGGTCTGCTCATAGAATCGTAGAATCATAGAATTGGCTGGGTTGGAAGGGACCTCAGAGATCATCAAGTCCAACCCTTGATCCACTACTGCTGCAGTTACCAGACCATGGCACTGAGTGCCACATCCAGTCTCTTTTTAAATATCTCCAGGGATGGAGAATCCACTACTTCCCTGGGCAGCCCATTCCAATGTCTGATCACCCTCTCCGTAAAGAAATTCTTTCTAATATCCAACCTAAACCTCCCCTGGCACAACTTGAGACCCTGCCCTCTTGTCTTGCTGAGAGTTACCTGGGAAAAGAGACCAACCCCCCCCTGGCTCCAACCTCCTTTCAGGGAGTTGTAGAGAGTGATGAGGTCTCCCCTGAGCCTCCTCTTTTCCAGGCTGAACAGCCCCAGCTCCCTCAGCCTCTCCTCATAGGATCTGTGCTCGAGTCCCTTCACCATCCCAGTTGCCCTCCTTTGGATCTGCTCCAGGACCTCAATCTCCTTCCTAAACTGAGGGGCCCAGAACTGGACACAGAACTCGAGGTGTGGCCTCACCAGCGCTGAGTACAGGGGCAGAATCACTTCCTTGGACCTGCTGGCCACGCGGTTCCTGATCCAGGCCAGGATGCCATTGGCCTTCTTGGCTACCTGGGCACACTGCTGGCTGTGTGCTGCTCATGTTCAGCTTCCTGTCATGCTCCGCCCTGTGCCCTGAAGCCGCATTCGTCGCTGCTCCCCATGCCGCGGATGCTGCTCCTTGTTCCTCTGGCTTTTTATGTAGTAAAAAGTTCTTTCTTTCCATTAATTATTGTCAGAAGGTTGCAATTGGTGACTGGGGACCTTCCTTTTCATATTCAGGTCTTTCCCGGAATTCTATTGCATTTGCTGTCAATTTGCATTAGATGTCTGGCCAGGATCATTGGCGTTTAATCTTTTTTTAGTCCTGATGAGATTTACTGGTGAAGTCAGGTTTTGATACATTTTAAACAGTGTAAACAGAAACAGGAGACCTGGCTTTTGGGTTTTTTTTTTTTTAATAGAGTAAACTAAGCCGGGGGAGCCAGAGTGATACTGATGGAAATAAGTTTTGCTACAGTTTAGGAGGATAGTCGGGGTGCGCAGAAAGTCTGTTGACTGAAAATAGCTTTGATATATTTTTAAAAGAGTAGAGAAATGCTGGATTGAAAAACAATTCCATATTTTTGATGTGCCCACATCAGTTTGTTATAAACCACTCTGGCTGTCTGAGGTTTGTTGGGTTAAATGGAGCCTCTTGTTTCTCAGGGTTGGGATCTAAACTGGGATTTGCAAAATTGGGCAGCATTAGGGAATATCACAAAGTTGCAGCCATGGGGATCTTGACAGAGAAATTTGGGCTGAAAACTAAGCAGTATGTGTGCACCCAAGGTACAAGCCTGTGTGTGATGAGCCTGCTTGTGAACTGTTCTCCTGTCAAGCTTCAAAAGAATAAATCCACAAAAAAACCCCAGAAACAACCAAAAAAAAACCCAGACCTTTGAAGGTACTTAATGTGCCGGAGCTGGACCCCCTAAGTGCCTGCAGGGATGGAGATAATGGAAATGGCTCAACCATGGCCATCTGGAGGAGGGATGGGACAATTTGTTCCACAAATAGTTGCCACACAAGGTAATTCCATTGCTCAAGATCACCTTGTGCATGACACATTAATATTGTGCCCCTTTGCCTGCTATACCTCCACTTCACACCCTAATTTAAATGGGATAGGCACAATCCCAGGACTGCTACATTCCTGTGTTACTCATCAGCCTCATCCTGGTAACTCAAAGCTGCTGCACTGTGTTTCCCACCCACCCTCTTCTTGGCATTTTCGAGCTCTGGCTCAAGCAGAAATTACTGCCTGCAGTTGCTTGGCCCGTGTAACAGAGAACATTGGCCCGGGTGGTCATGCAAGTCCTTATAAAATCATCTTAAAACTGGGAAGTTCTCCATCCAGCCACGCTGTGATGCTGAGGTGCTCAGCACTAACTTGATGAAAACAGGAGGGTCCATTCCCAAGGGGCTGTTTGAGAGGTGGAACAGGAGAAAGGAACCTTTAGGGCTTGGATGGTTCTGGGCAGGGGAAAGGAGCTAGGTGGGCAAAGGGCTGGGGATGTGCCCAGCTCTGCATGGGGGAGTTTTCTGCTGAGGAGCTCACAAAAGCATCTCACTCAGCTCAGATGTGAACCGAGGGAAGGGACTGCAGGAAAATCAGAGCACAAAAACCTGGGGTTGGTGCTTGGCAGGTTTGAATGACAGATCCTGATGGCTTGAAGGGGTGGGTGCCGGGGTGTCAGCTCCTCTTCCCCGCAGAGGCTGGCGGAGCCGGCACTGCCCCCGGGCCAGCAGGGAAGGGCTCCTGCGGCTCTGGGGTCATCCTGGTGTTTTTTCTGGCAGTTCATAGCAATGCTGTTTCTGAATTGAAATGCAGCTGTCAAGGCTGCTCATACAGGATTTACGATGCAGCCTCAAAATACAGCAGAAAAGGAAAGCTGAACTCTCCTTCGATGTCTGCAAGTGCAAGCTGCAGACCTGAGCTGAGCACACTGTAAATAAGGATCATTAATCATAAGCTAAGTGGCACACGGTGGTTGTTGTTTATTATAACAACATAATTCATCAGGAACTGCTATCCCTAATTTGGATTTAGTATAGATTAGTATAGAAAAAAAAATACCCTTGCCTATTTAAAAAATACCAACCCTTACTTGTGAACACATATGGATGTGCCAGGGCTTTTGCTCCTTAGTTTCCTCCTGCTAGGAGGAAGTCAGAGAAATGCTCCATGAGGTCTGCATGTGAGGGTGTGCAGAGGTTCAGGCCAAGCTGCAGCTGAGCAAAATCTGTCTTGCTGGAAAAGGGAAAAAGCAAACCTGGAAGGTCTCTGACACATGTCAGGACAGCCCTAACTCATGCCTTGTGCAAGGCATGGAGCTGGTGCTTCCCAGGTACCTCACTGCACTCATGTATTGCTGTAGCAACACCGTGGTTTTCCTGTTTCTTTCCCTCTCCCTCTCCCTCTCCCTCTCTCTCTCCCTCTCTCTCTCCCTCTTCTTCTCCCTCTCCCTCTCCCTCTCCCTCTCCCTCTCCCTCTCCCTCTCCCTCTCCCTCTCCCTCTCCCTCTCTCTCTCTCTTCCCTTCCTTTCCCTCCCCTTCCCTTCCCATGCTGGAGCCCTCTGCTCCTGCCTTTGGCTTACCAAGGAATGAGCATTTTATTTTCAATGAAGGGAGTATTACCACTCATTTTGTGTCTTCTAGAAATGCCAGCTATACTCCTTGTTGCTGTATTTTTTTTCTTTCCTTATTTTGACTTTATTCAAGCTAAAAGGTGGGGCTGAGCTGCTCATGCATCAGAGGAATCTTAGCAGAGGCATCACTATGACCATCCCCTGTGGTTTGGGTGTGGAGCTTGCACCTGGGCCTTAGAGGTGACTCCATCCCTCGCCTCAGAGCATTTCTGAACTCAGTGGGAACAGAGCTTCTCCCCACAGGGATCCTCACCTTGGTGCACACAGCATCCTGTCCTTGCCTTTGAGCACTTGAGTGTGGACAGGGGTGGTCTACTCAACATCCCCTCCTTCCCCCAAATAGCCCTAATTCTCCAAATTGAGGCAGGTTTTTGTTACCAAGTGATGGCAAATTTCTGTGCAAAGCAAGCCCAGTGCCTGCAGTACGTGTAATGTCTTTTATCACGATGAAACTAGAGGTGTGGAGATCCCTGACCAACCTCATGGAGCACATGGCAACCAAAAAGTAAATTTAAAATTTTCCCTTGGAGTCAGATGGAATGAAGACTCCAAACAGGAGGACGGACCCATCACAGGTTGTGTCCCAGTCCCATCTGGGCTCTGGAGCTGTGCCCACTGTGTCCAGTGCCTCCCTTGCCCCCTTGGCACAGCCAGGACACCTTGCCAAAACCTTTAATGTCACCAGCACTGTTCTTAGCCCAATGACAAAATGTGCCTTGATATTTGGCAAATAGAAATCAGAACAATTAAGGTGTAGGTTTTTAAACTTAGACCAAAAGAGAAATCAAAAGGATTTCATATTTTGGGTGGCACAAAGATTTCCCATGGGCTTGATGCTGCAATGATACATTTAACAACAGGCTTGTAAGTCACAGATAAAAAGAATGAAAGCAATGCTGCAGCCACACCTGGACTCTGTGGTGTCCAAATAAGAAAACTATTGTCTTCCACTGCCTCTGTTGTCTTTAACCTGTGTTTTCTCTGTGCCAGGTGAATAGAAATCAATCCAGGGAAGATTTCTCTAAGCACTTAGCCAGAACTGAGGTTCTCATTAATTAAAATGGGCTTAATTATAATAACTCTAGTATAATAGGAATAGTATATCAGGACTAATTAGAAGGGGGTTGATAATAAGAGAGTTCAGGCTATAGCAGCCACTATACAAAACCTGTGCCCAGGTTCTTCAAAGATGCACTTGTATCCCCCTCAGCTCTCAGGAAATCCAACATCTAAAAGCTGCTGCAAAGCTTTGGCAGAGTTTTCCTGAGCATCCAAGCTTGTGTTGCACCAACCATATGTCTGCCTCTTCCTGCTAGCAGACTGCACCAAATATTTTCCTTTTCATCATGGCTGAGAAAACAAACACCATCTGCAGGGCTCATCAAGGGGAATCCTGGCCCCCTCCACACCAAGAGGAAGGCAGCCACATGTGTTCATGGGGCCTGATGTTTCTGCCATGCAGACCCTGAAATAAGAGCTTTTATGTGTTCCTCATCTCTGCCCATACACAAAGCCAAGTTAGGACCTGGCCTTTTGCAAACTGATTTAAAATTCAGATTATATCATAGAAATTCTGGATCCTTGCAAAGGAGGCAGCCTACTATTAACCCAGCTTTGTGGGACTGCCTTGGAGTGGTGGTAGGTGGAAGAGGTCAAGACAGGCTTTCTTTTGTGTGTGTTCTATCCACATGGGTATTTCTTGGGTGTATCCACACTGCTGGGAGCTTTGAGCATTTCCCAGCCATGCTCGAATCCCTGGCCCAGATCTGATGGTGATTTTTGGTCCTGATTAGAGCTAGAGGTCTGGGTGGGCAGCTGATGGGGAGAGAAAACTATTCCTTGTTCAAATGTTTATTTCTTTGGAAGGTAAAACACTTGGGGAACACCATTTGATGGAGAGGGTCTGTGTGATCCATTCGTGCACCCCAGAACTGGTTGGAGGTAAGGGAAGCATCAGCAGGCACTGAAGCAAAGGTTCCCCATCTGCACTGCTGGGCTCAGGGCTCTCTCCTGCTGTTTTTCTCTGTTACTTGCCTTTCTGTGGGAAACCCCTTTTTTCCTTCTTTTGGAAAACAGAACAATAATCTCAATTTTGTAAACACCTCCCCCCCCCCAGTTTTGGCCCAGCTGGGAATACACACAGAGCTCTCACCAAGCAAAGGCCTCAGTGGACACAGGTGTAAATTACCTGTCACCTTGGCTGCTTTCTGCTCCTGCTTCTGCAGTACCAGGTCCATAGCATGTGCTCTCATCAAATCTTTTGTACAAAGTGCCCTTTGGATTTAGCAATTCACACAGTGAAAGCAGAACCAATGAACCACAGGCTTCTCTGCTTCTGCCTTTAATTAAAAATGCCATGTCTAACACCAACTGATGTTCCTGCTATCAAGACCTGACTAATAATTTAATGCCATGACATGCAGTGCTGCCTGTGCTGCTGAGCCTGAAACATAAATAGACTTTTAAAAATAGTAATAAATATTATTGTTATTATTTCCTTTTGGGGATCACATCCATCAATATTTGAAGTCCTCAGACTTATTAGTCGAGTGGCCTTGGCCAATTACTGTGCTGATCTTAGCAGCCCTCTGTCTTTTGAGTCAGTGCCACAGCCCACAGTGAACTCATAGGGTTTTGGGCATGCAGCAAAATTGGCCCCAGAGGGGCAGCCTGAGGAGCAAACTAAGCCTGCTAAAGGCTTTGATTCAGGTGTCTGGGGAAGGAGGGAATTAAAAGCATGAGGCTGCTCCTCCTCCCATTTTTTTTTCAGTCTTCTGTTGAAGTGGATGGGTTCTGTTCCTTGGTATGGGTGCTCAGCACATTGGAGCTGTGTGGAGCTCAGCACATCCTTTATTGGCAGGATGTGGTGGTTTTGGGATGTGCTTGGTATTCAGGCAGACAAGGACCCCTCTCTTTGCAGATGCTTTGTCTCGTCTAACCCCCCCCAAAAACAACTGACCTGAGAGACTTGAGGGAACTGCCTCTCTGCACACTCCTTCCCATTACATGATGAATCATGTAATAATTGTATATTTATTGAAAAACAGTTGGGGAACTTCTCTAATGAATAAAATATCAGGTTTCTGTGTATTTACATGAAAGAGTCTTTACCAGATGGGCAATGTATTGAAATGAAGCATGAGGTAGATAATGTTTTTGGGTTTTTTTACCTCCTCATCAGTTGGGTATCATCCTTCAGCCCGGGTTTTGCTCTAGAGCCCTTCATTGTTTGAAAATCCCAGAATCAGTTTAGGGCTGCAAAGATGATTGTTACCCCCTCAGTGGGGTACAGAGCAGCTGATTCATGCACGTGCCAAAGGTGACTGTCACACTCTATCACACCACTGCTGAAACCATTTTACTGGCTTTCTGTCATGCAACAAATTTATTTTAAAGTGTGTGGGCCTTATACTGCTTGGAATGGCTTTACTTGTACTTTAAAAATACAGTATAAACCAAATTTAGAGACATATTTCTTGCTTCTTTTAGTTCTCTGCATCTGTTTTTTGTTTGTTTGGGTTTTTTTTTTGCTTCTGATTGTCCAATTGGTTGCAGTAATTCAATGCAGAGGAAGATGTTTCTTTGATTTTCAAGAACACCAACTCCTTAACCTTTATGAAATTAAGTAGAATGAATCACTCGTGACTTTTATATCTTTCCTGAACACAAGCATTTGTTAGATGCTGGCTGCCCAGGGCAGTGCTTCGCCTCAGTTTAACTTAGTTGTAAATGTTTGTAAACTCACACATAATGTCTCTGCACAATGGAGGCTCTGTGCACACGTGGATTTATTGGGAGGGACACTAAACATATTTCAGCTTGAGGAAAGGAAGATGAGGTACTTACCTGTTTTATTGTCCTATACAGTAGGTATTGGCATCTCATATTTTGTGAACATAAATGCCAGCTTGACTCAAGAGATCTATGGATCAAGTGTTGTTTGTAATCTGTTCTTGATGCTTCAAATTGTGTTTAAGTTTCATCTTGGCAGCAAGGCCTTTTACCATCTTCCTGTTACTCTGCTGCACCAAGAGATGCCAAATTATTTTTTTTTTTTTTTTTTTTTTTAGCACAGGATGAGCACACAACAGCCACATATAAGTAAAGGAGAGTAGGATGTCAAGGTTGCATCTGGCAACTGCTCATTTTTAAAGGACAGATGTCTGTTCTAGATTATTTTGTGAGTTTATCCTGGTTTCAGTAGCGTGAGGGAGCAAGTCCCTGTCCCAAACCCACCCCCTGCAGCCCAGGAAAGGAGAGAGGGTACCTTGTCCATCACTGCCATCCCTCCCCTGAATCCAGATTAGGATCCATCCTCACTGGGCTTGGCTATGAGCTTCCCTTTGAGCAGGACAAGTCCCAGAGCACTTTGCCCTGCCCTTTTCCTTCCCCAGGACAGGCAAAGAGCTCTGAAGCAGCTTACTGCATCCAGCTATGGCAAGAAACATGCCTGAGCATGACAGCTGCCTGGAGGCATCCAACACCTGTGTGTGTGTCTTAACAAGTTGAGGTTTGTATCTGGTTTTGGTTTACTTCCACACTCTTTTCCATGGCTCTTGTTTCTTTGCCCAGAGCTGCTTCCCTCTGTGGCAGGGGGCTGCTGATGCCCACCACCGAGGGTGACAGGACCATCAGCAAACTCAGTGTTATTAACACAGTGGGGGGGTTCCTGAGCACCAGAAAACAACAGGCTGTCACAGAGATACAACAGCACTTTTCACAGCTGGATCCAAATGCACAGACACAGCTACTGTGCTGTTCAAGACAACAAACAGCCCTCCTCTCTGAGCCAGCAGAAACACAGACGTGTGTGGATGGCAATACCTCCATCCATCCATCCATCCATCCATCCATCCATCCATCCATCCATCCCTGTCCATCAAGGCTCAGGTGCTAATTCTGCAAGGACAGAGCCAACAGCAAAGGACAGGCCATTGTCTTTGGACCCTCTACAGTTCTGATTCACATAGATAAGGATCAGGAGTTAATATGAATGCAGAGAAAGCCACAAGGCAGTGTTTACTGGGACATTAGGAGATTCAATGTCATTGATTTAATAAAGGCTGAGGGCATCACCATTCAAACTAGTGCAATGGTGTTTCACTCCGTGACATGTCGACTTGCCCTGGATGACAGGAGCAAGTTTTCTGTGATCATTGCAGCTGACAGATTTCATGATTCTCCATTCTGTTCAGGAGCTACAGAAGAAAAAAACTACTGAAGCAGAGGAGTGTGAAACCTGAAAATTGAACAACCTCCTTCTTGGAAGACAAGGATAACTTATTAAGAAGGTTTTCAGCCTTGATCTCACACACATCTGTGTAGAATTCACTCTCTCTAGATGAGGTAAAGCTGTGGAAATGCCTCTGTAGCCACCAGAGATCAAATTAGTCCCTCTTGCATCAGGGCTGCCATCACTCAGCTGAGTGTTGGTACACAAATCTTGCCTCTTTTACTTGGCTCAGTGAGTGGGGAGGGTGGGAAACCATTCCCTGCAGGAAGCAAACGGAGAGAGATGAGGGATGGGGAATGCCACCGAAATTTCAGACAGGGTGCTGGGAGCTCATACTGATGGCTGCTTTCTATGGCTGTTGCCGAACAAATTTTGTGGCTCCATCCTGCCATGTCCTCATATGATGAAGTTCCCTCAAAGAATAACTAGCTCACTTTAATCATGTCTGCTCGGAGATTTATGGCTTGATGCTTATTCACCGGTGGAGCTTCTCGATGTGAAATGTCAGCAAGCCTGTTATAAATCGCTCCTGGCATTCCTACTCTATCTTTTATTTGGCCAGGAGTATTTCTACCTGAAAGTGATAAATTCCTGCTATAACTGCTTTATGTGCTTCAGTAATTACACTGTACGGGAAAGGCTGTGTCTAGGTAGATACCACCTCAAAAACATGAACCTGTAAAAGGTGGGAGATTGGGCTGAGGGAAAAAAACCAAACCCACCACCCCTGAAGCCCCGAGTAACAGCAGTTGGTGAAGTACGTCCCTTAGACTGAAGCTAGTGAACGGGTGGAAGACAGGGAAGACAATTCAATTTTTTAAGTCGGAACAAAAAGACACAGACAGGCGCAGGCGGGAGGGCTTGAGGTGGGGAAGCCCTGAGCACCAGGGCGCTGTGCCCGCCCGCCTGTTTCAGGCACTGTTTGGCCAGGGGACATTTTTGCTGTGTTGGGCATGATTGATGCACACAAATGGATACAGACACCTCGGGTCTGGCTGTTTGGCCGCCCTGGACGCTACTAAGGCTTCTTCAACCCCGAGGATGCGGCGCTGCCCCGCACACACTCCCCACGGCTGCCCCAGAGCCCTTCCTGCTCGAACCCTCCCCGGGCCCCGCCCCGCAGCCGAGGGCGCTGAGCGCGGGTCCTGTGTCCGCGCATGCGCTCTGCCTGGCGCGCAACCTCAGCGCCTGCGCAGCGGTCTCGGGCGGGCGATTTGTAGCGGCGGCGGCGGCAGCCATGGCTGTGCGAGGAGTGTTGCGCGGGCGCTCGGGTAACCGGCCGGTCCCGGGCGGCGAGCCCTTCGCTGCCGCCTCCATGGCACCGCCCGGCTCCCCCTGGGCCCACACCCGCTCCGCGCTGGAGCGGCTGGAGAAGGCGCTGAGCTGCTCCCGCTGGTAACGGGTCCCCCCCTTTCCTTCCCTGCGGCCGTTCCAGTCGAGCGCAGCCGCCGCCGTCTCTCTGCACTTAAGGCCTCGCGTGTTAAAACTACCGCGTTTTCTTCTTCTCTTGCCCGCAGCGCCGGCGTCCTGCGGCAGCCCGTGTCCCTGGGGCAGTGCGAGCACGTCTTCTGCCTGTAAGTAGCCCGGTGTCCCGCAGCTTGGCTACTCCTGCGCTCCCCAGGCCCTTGCCTCTTCTGAGGGCGCCCCGAGGCTCCCCCTTTCCCCTCTCTCGCCCTCACACACGGCTGTGCTGCCGTGCTTAGGAGAAAGGGCTGCTACCTTGGGGAGGTGGGTGGTTTCTGGCCGGGGAGAGGAAAGGGAGCTGCCGTCCCAGAGTGGGGTGCAGGTGATTGCTCTGGGGTGTGTGTCCGGCTTGCTAGAGCGAAGGGCTGGCTGTGTGAAGGCTGCTTCAGGCGTCAGGGGGTTGGCAAGGTGCAAAGGGAAGCCTGAGTCTGATGGGAGAGGTGCCCACTTGTAGTGGGGGGGGACAACACAACAGGTTCCAGTTCTGACTGCCCTTTCTAACACCCTCTCTTCAAAACAAGCAAAAAGCAGCTTAGAAGGATCCTTCCGGTTTTCAAGGGGGCTTTTTTTGCTCTGCTTGAGAGGGTTGGGTACTGCTTGTCATACTTTTGACTTCTGCTATGTTTGTGGCTCTGGTCCTTCGGATCTGCTGCTGTAACTGTGCCTGTATTCATGTCCGTCCAAACATGTTGGGGTAGCATGAGTACCTCTACTTTGCCAAATAAGCCGAGTGTTTAAAAAAAAAAAACAAACCGAAAATCCTGCTAATGAGGCAGGTCTCCAGAGGTGGTAGTTACTTGTCTATCTTAGGGACAACTCATTGCATTGTCGATAGAGACAGAGTCTGAAAACTTCCTGTCCCAGAGCCTCATCTGGTGAAGGCAGTGTAACCTTCTGGCTGTCCTGTAAGCCACTGCTCTTCATGGCATGCAAATACCAACACAAGGAATTAAAAGCACTGTTATATGTTTTAAACCGATTTGCTGCATAGTACAGATATGAGCAGTCTATTAAAATCCTATACTTGTTACTGTGGAGAGCATAGGCACTTTCTAGCCTCTGCTTGTAAACTAGTCTAGATATTCAACTTTACTTCTTTTATTACTGTAGTTACTATGTCAACAAAAGCAGAGGGAAACCCTCCCATGCTTGTGGCTGTGTATTTACTCTGTCTTCAGTTTTACCTTTCTAATGAGACCTTAAAGTGTTGAAGGCCTGAAAATTAAAATACTAGCAAAGGGTTTTACTTCTTTTTAAAGTGTAACTGCTTAAGGCACAGTTGCCCTCATCATCTCTTCCCACCATTATGGATGTATTAAAAGATGTACAAATGATTTCTTCCTATTCAGACATGTGGTTTCTTTCCCGGCTTTGGCCATTAATTGCTGTAGAAGATTCTGCCACTTGAAGCAATTTTTTTGTTACTTGTTTTATTTGTACTACCTGTCCACAGAGTACTTGGTAAAATAGCCCCCAGGAGCCTCTACAAGTTATTTATCAATATGGTTGTATGTATAGTATGATTTTTTTTTAATCAGGTGTACTGTGGATTCTTGAAGGTACCACAAGTGTGGCTTAATAAGCATAATTGCTTAGTTGTCAGGCATCTAAAGCCTTGTGGTTTTCTTTTGGTTAACCCCAGTGTATTCTAGGTGGTAGACTTAAAACACACAGTTTGTTGAACTATTTTTTTAAGAAAAACTTTCAAGAGATCAGAAGCTAATGTGGTTTGCATTGATCAGACTGGAAAGAATAGCCAATAGGAGTCTTAAGCATTCATTAGCACTTATTTCTTACTTCAGAAAGAGTTTAGCTATTAACTAAACTATTGTTATACCTGGTCTTCTCTCCTTTCTGTGCCTTAGCTTTTAGTAATCATTTTAATGTGTTTGGTGACTTGGATAATGGCAAAGGTATGGGGTTTTTTTATTTTGGTTTGGGTTTTTTGTTTGGTTTTGTATTTTTGTTTTTTGTTTGTTTTTAATCTGAGGAAATTTAGATTAAATTGTTTTGCAAGCCAATTTGGTAGATCATGGATTGAATTTTCAGTATTCTGAAATTAACTGCTTCATGTATGAAGATTGACATTTATTAATGTGACTGGAAAGGAAAGGGATGAATGTTGGAGCTGGCTTCTGGTAAATGAAGTGAAATGTGAAACTAGTGAAATGCAAAAATCAGGTCACACATAATGTGACTGGTTCCCCCTCAGCATGGGTTTTATTATGGGCAGGGATATTTATTAAGATCAATTTCTGCAGTTTTGTCCAAGTAACTCTACCAAGCTAGTTACAGTTAATAGACAATGATCGTAAAGACCCAACAGCTAGAAGTAATTAGGAAATGTCATGGTATAAAAGTCATACTGCATTTCCTTTGCATTTCCTTTAATAGACATGGGAGACCTGAGGCCAGCTTGCATTGAGATCCAGACTTGGTTGTTTTTTGTCTTTGTTTCAAGTGATTTGTCAATGTCAACGAGTGTGTTGGAGCCAAGAATTCAATCTCCCAGTCATAGAAGTGTCTCAAGCATGAAGTCCTTCACCTGCTCAGAGCTGCCTGTTTAAGGCACAGAACACACCTAGGAGCAATATTTGCATACCAGATTTCCTGTCTTGGAATTAATTGCAGGCATAATACTTGTGTGGTGTTTGAAAGAGGGGTGCCAGAGCAGAGAATACATCTGAAAACAAGTCTCCTCTTAAGGAAAATGGTGGTAGTTATATTTCTGTTTTTGTTAGGTGATATGCTAGTAGTTTCAGGATATGACTGTCAGCTTTCAAGCTGACTATAGAGTTTAGAGTCTAGAAATGTAGATTTTTTTTTTTAATCTTCCTTTCCAGGTAGCAGTGCCTCGATATTACTTGTGTTCTTTTTGTCTGGATGTTTAATGTGAGCTGCTCACATTTCATTTTGTACCTTTGGCTAAAATTACACATGCTCTGTGGTGGCAAGGTAGCAGACTTTTGAAATTGTCTTGTGTGTGAAAATGTATGTTTAACAGATTTCTTCAAATTCAGAAGTAACAACAGATCTTTAATGTTGCAGTTCAGATGACAAATCATAAGGACCTCTCACTGGCCTAATCAAATGCATTAAAGATTTTAGGCTTATATGGGAGAGCAGAATTACTAAGAAGCTGCAAGTGTTAAATGACTGTTACTATGTAAATGTGTTCCCTCACCTTGATCATTTGTTGACATAAATGCTCTGAAAGAGGAAGGTGATGGAATACTCTGAACACCTGCAGATGGTCATGGAAATTTTTATAGAAAAGTTCTCAGGCAGGTGAAACTTCACAGTCTCAAGATTTTAACAGGGAAAAATCAGAATTGATAGTTTACTTTCTGTCACTTTTTTAAAATAGAAGGCTGCAGAAGAATAGCTGAATAGAAAAATGTTGAGTTTTAATGGCTGGAGCCCAATTGTTTTCTGGAGACAAGCAGCATCATGATTTTAGCATACCTTGAAACTGGGTTAGGTTGTGAGTCTGGGAGTCACAAAATACCACTTCTTGTGTGATACTGTCCTGACAGGGCTCTGGACTTGGCTTTGTTAATGATGGATTGTCCCTTGTCATATATCCACTCCCTCATTTGCAATTTGACTTGTGGGCTTTACCACAGGGGTTTGACAGTGTTAAAATAACATGTTCTTGCTGAGCATTTGTCTGTGAAGAGCTTGATAGGGAGTACACTAGATAACTTAGGTTTTTTACATTTAACTTGCAGATCTTGTGTGGGTGACTGTGTTGGTACAGAATGCCCAGTGTGCCACATGCCAGCTTGGGTGCAGGATGCCCAGGTGAACCGGCAACTGGAGAACATGATTCAGCTTTGCAGCAAACTGAGGCATCTGCTGGGTGTGGACACCTCAGGTAAGAGCAAACCTGGCTTTCTGGCAGCCCTTGAATCCAGAGTGCTCCGTTTCCATCAGCAGTGCTGCCCTGTTTGGGATTCTGGAAGGCTGTTCCAAATCATGTTTAGAAAATCTGATTTGAAGTGAGCTGTGTGTATAGATTGCTTGTTCTTTGCATCTGTTTTCCTAAGAAATCTGCATGACTGGGTTAGTCCATAACTCATTAGAATCTGTCATCCAAAATTAGACAAAAGTGGGATAGATTCCCAAGTCTGCCACATGGCAGTTAGTTGCACAAACCAGGGGCTCAAGTTGTCATATCTTGTACTCTTTGGGGAGATCAAATGTGTAGTGTTGTTCAGTGTAGGCATTTCATAAGGGACTCCCTAGTAAATGATTACTGCATATATCCTCAAGGCTTGCAGTCCCATTTTTTCAGTTTAGGAGATTTTTTGTCCCAGTAATTTTCAGTTTAGGTTTTTTGCATATGGAAAAAATTGTATCCTCTCCTAAAAGGGGAGGAAGGCAAGTCTTAACTCATTTATTTTGTGGTCCCTAGTAATTGGCTAGCCTGCTACAGTGGAATTTTGTCATTACTGACTGCTGGAAAATTGCAGAGATCATACTCTGGGAATTATCTCTTTATCAAATTTTAGGCTGATTGTCAAAGTAGGAAAAAATGAAATAAATGTAAGTGTGTCTCTTCTGTGGACTCAGAGAGAGGAGCTCTTTATGTAACACTAAGTTTTAGGAAACATTAATTTAGCTGTCAGATACTGAAAAGATATTTTTTCCTTCATTGTTGCTCCCTAATATATTTATCTAAATTAAAGATTGTTCTTCTGAAATCTAATCCCATCAGCACCTTCAAGTTCACTTATGAGGCAGCTCTTAATTATTTTCATCAAAATGCATTTAAGTGAGGAGGCTGGAAGCATATGTCCAACTGTAAAGTAATACATTTTATACAGAGACAGAATCCTGTGGTGATTAAATTTTCTGGAGCATAGAAAATATAAATGATGTCTTAAATAGGATTTCAGGGAAACATTTTAAGTGAAGGCTTTTAAAAACAGAATGGAATCTGTGACAGGAGCTATTTGCAATGGTATAAATAAAGCATTTTAAATACAATATGATAGTAATATTGATACTGGTTAGACATCTTGGAGTACTCTTACAGATAAATTACCTCTTATAAATTGGTCTCATGTTTAATTGTGCTAGAAGTTGAATAATACATTTAATCCCATGGTTCTTTCAAAACAAAGTGGTGGTGTGCAGCCTCACTGAAGAACTAAATGAGGTTCTTTTTGTTATTCTTTGTCCTAACTTGTAAACAGATACAAAATTGAAGCTTAGAAGAGGTTTATTTGAAGCTAAAGTTCTGAACTCCTGTGGAAGATTACTTTCCATCACTTGCAGTCTTTGCAATGTATTAACAGCCTTGAATATTTCATACTGAGGTTAAGGGAAAAACCTCCTGAGCTGGTGCTATTTCACTGTGGTAAATGGTTTGCATACATAAGTAAATGAGCAGACCTCTAACAACAGCCAGTTATGCATAGTACTCAGGCAAATCACAAGATTCCATAACTTCTGAGATTCTATGAGCAAATCCTTTAGGATGTTTTTTTACTCATCACTGGAAAATGTCACCTCCCATAGGTATGTGTCTTGAACTTAATGTATGCAAAGTGAGGTATGTTTGAGTTTGGAAAATCAGAGCCTCTCT
The DNA here is from genome assembly GCF_003957555.1 of Calypte anna. NCBI lineage: Eukaryota > Metazoa > Chordata > Aves > Apodiformes > Trochilidae > Calypte > Calypte anna. Next base: position 30,128,333 of record NC_044253.1, read on the forward strand.
TGTTAAGGAGTTTTCTCATGTTCTTACAGCGCTGTGCCACGTTCCTGGCACCAATATTGTCTTTTCTTTTTTGTCAGAGGTAAAAAATTTGTGTTTTCTGCTCCAGTAAAGGAAATAAAAAAAATCAATCTTTCTGTGGAGGAAAGAAAGAGAAGCAGTTGAAAAAGGATCATTCCAGATATTTACTTTGTCTTTTACGTATTTATTTTGTATGCCTTACTTTGAGACAAATGTGGCTTGTCTCAAGGCTTCTGTTTGAGATCCTCTTGACAGGTTACCAGTGCAAATGCATCATATTACACATGTTTAGATCTATGACAGACCTAGTGAATTCAGTAAGTTTTGTGTGTTAAAATCACACAGAACTACTGTGCTTGAAAAGGATATGGTTAAGCTCACATTTTTAATATCTCAAGTAGTGAAATTCCACCTCTCCCAGATTCCCCTGTGGAATTAAGTCAGGAAAGACTGCACAAAACAGCTAATGCTTCCCTTTTAAATTAAAGGGAACCACAGCAGATTCCTCTACAGAGTAGTACTGGGGTGCCTGAAGGGAAATTGGAAAACAAACCTCCAACTGGCTAGAAGATGGAAGCTATGGGTAGTAAATGTTGAGTCACAAAATTAATTCACTTGTTACATGTGTTATATCCCTGGGCTGTGGCAAGGTGAGGAGACCTGCCTGACATTTTCACTCTTTGCTGTTGTACCTTTAGAGGATAATGGGAAGCTTTCTGCTTGGCAAGCTTCACAGGTGGGCTGCCTGCACCTTGTGCTTTAGCTCTAATATTGCAGAGGCCAAGACATCCTCAGAACTGAGTTGATGGGGTGGAAGGCTTCCTAGGTGGGTAATTGGCAAGAACCTGGTGAATCATGGGCATAGTGTATATGTAGGATATTGAGGATGAACAAGGTTGATTTCCAGTAGTAATTTTGAAAGTGAGTTTCTAAATACTTCAGATTTTTCTGTGTGATGTTGTTTAAAAAGCAGATTGTTGTAATTTTTCAGAACTGTTTATAGATGTTATCTTATTCTTTGTAACATAATCTGTTTTTCTCTGACACAATCAAACACTGTCTTCTTCCACTCTTATATAAAGTTAGACCTTGCAGGTGTTGCTCAAAACTTGCTAAGATGTTGATGGACAGTAGGAAAGTTTAAGTTTTGATTAGTCTTTATAGTATCATAATTGAGTTTCACATTTACTGATGTGGAGAGAAAGATGTTGAACTACTGTTGTAACATTACATTGCATTCCATGTATGCTGTGATACTTCATAATAGCTAAAGATGAGCTTTTGAATAGCTGGAATTTCTCCCTTTGTCCCCTCTGTGTTGAATACTTAGCTTGCAAAATAATCATTCTTCAGTGAAGGCACTAATGTTGCACAGATGGTACCAAAGCACTTCCCTTTGATTTTTAATAAGGGACTAGTTTGTCAAGGAGGTTTCTCAACTTCTGTTCTGAAACTCATAATAGAGAATAATTTGAAAAGGCACACAATGTGCATCATTATATTCCTTTGATGCAGATTAATGACAGCTAAACCACATTTTCTAATTGCTTCTTTTTTTCCTGCCCTAGCCTGTTATTGCAGTACAGCAGAACTTGGAGATATAACTTTCTAGGTCGCAAAGCATTGCTCATCTTCAATTTTTGTCTGCTCAGCCTTTTTAGGACTTAAGAAATTTAATTCTATTAAATATCAACTTTAAGAAACATGTGCTTATTATGTGCAAACAAGTATAATTCAGAAGGAATTTGGTTAATATATTGTGAATATGAATTATATTTAATAATGTAATGGAGAGTAAATTTACTGCATTTATTATATTACTGTTATGGGTAGGCTTTATGCTATTGCAGATGCTTAAAATCTGGAATTAGTAGGGCATGCTTTACATGCAGTGAAAAGTACATCTAAAATTTTTGTGAGTCCTTATGGGTTAAATAGACAATTAAATCTTAGTTATATACATATATAGTCATTTTTTCATTCCTGTTGAGACACAAGCACTGGGTTCCAACTTGGAGACAGCAAACAGTTCCTTTGGATTGATTTTTCTGTGAGCAATTTTTTTCTGGAAGTATTTTAACTGAGTACAGTTAGCTACCTGATAGTCCCCTCTTTATATAAATTTAATGTTTGCATGTTAAACCATAAGTTTCTTAACACAGTGTTTCATCTCTTCTCACAGCTCAGGGTCCACCAAAGGGTTAGATTTTTCAGGGAGGGTAGACTGGTCATTTGTCCTTACTACTTCTGCTCCCAGTCTTGTGCATTTTGGAAATGGAAGGGGGCAACAGTTCAAGAATAATGTTCCTTTGCAGATGCTAAGTAGAACTGTTCAGGTAAAGTTGATGTCAGCTACAGAATATTCTGCAAGCTGAAAGATGGGAGTTATTGCAGAGTAACTGAGACACAGCAAACACCCTGGCAGAAATTGCAGCTTCCCCTGTGGTCATTGGTGATTTCCTTGAGTGTGTACAAGGTAATGAATCTTAATACCATGTGCATTGCCTTTTTCAACATGTTCTGCAAGTGCTTCCCTGTTCTTGAACATGCAATATGTTCTTTTACACCTAAAGAAGTTGCTTATGGGGAAAAATAATCCTGGGAAATTATTTATTTGGTTTGTTTTCAGCAGCTTTTTAATGATCTGGCTAGTAAGTCCCTGCTGAGCAACCAGCAATGAACAGATCAGTTTAAGAATCCTTGTGGTTGATTTTTTTTCACAAGCTTCCTTGCTGCCAGAAGTGGTGTGTATATAGCTTTCAGTGTAAATACTTCTTTGTGTTATGGTGCCTCACATCCTACTTCTGAAGACAGTGCCTTTGATTGAATTTTTCACTTAGACTTCAGTGTTTCTGTGCTATACACATTAAAAAGAATTCTGGTTATCACAAAATTGTTGCACAAAATTACTTTTGCAAGCTGAATTTATTCTGGCTCTTTGCTTGGAGATGACTGATAGTTCTAGCAGGTAAATATTTTGGAAGGAAATATGCTAGTTGTGTAAACACTGAAGGCAAGACAAGTAAATAGTAACTGTGTTTCTTGTTTTGCATCTGTTTGCAATCAAGCTATTCCTTTTTTTAGATGTTATTGTCAGAATGAAATTAAACATGCTATTTTACTGAAGGCTAGCTAGTTAAGAGATTTCAGTCTTTATTTCAGTGCTTTTTTCCTTTTTTGCACCAAGCCCAGCCCTGCAGGAAAACCAAATGCAGTTCTGTACTATCTTCATCTACCTCTGTGATTGATTAGTTAGCCTCAATCTGTATTCTTTTAGAATCAGACAATTTTGTTCTGGTGCCTTATCTTCCTCTAGCTAAATCTTCTGATACCTTGGTGTATTTTAAGGGGTATGCAAGGTAATTAGAATCAAGACTGAGGGAACATTTAACCTTGCTCCACCATATATTTTTAAAGAAATGTTTGACATCATCAATGTTTGCTTCTTTGGAATTATTTAATACCAAAGGGTAGAGGATCAAGTGACAGGGTACAATTACTTAGAGATTTTTCTATATATTCCTCTGATTCATGTGCTGCATCTGTGGAATCAGTCAATTTGTCAAGGATGTTCAACATCAGCAGGGTTGTACTTATAAGACAGTTATTTTTGCTTGCTTGCGTTTATTGTTTGTGTTCATCTTCAGATACTGTAATATCTTTTCTAAAAATTATCTGTGCTCTTTTGTCTGTCCACAGACTACTTTGTTAAATGTATTTCCAAGGAAAATTCTGAGATAATCAGCCTCTTGCCTCTTATAATCTCATCAGAAATCTGTGCATGTGCTGTGTTGTGAACCCTGACTACTGAAAAGTTTCTCTATCAGGTGCTCACTTGCCTAGGGGATAGCTTTGGCTGCACTGGCTTCCCTTAACCTTCCAGTGCCAGGTATTTTAAGCCATTACATATCATAAGAAATATATTTCATAAGAAATCAAGGCAGTCATAAGTTGTATTTTGTAGCACTTCATCAGTTGTTACAGTTGTTATTATTCTGTTTTGATTGGGTTTTTTTCTTTGTGATCTTCTACTGAAAAGAACTGGTTTTCATCTTCCTTGTTGCACTTAGATTCAACATATGTTGCAACACCAACTGAGTCAGACTTCAAAAAAAACAACAAGAAAGAACAGATAAAAATGTGGTTCAGCCCAAGAAGCAGGAAGATTCGATGTGTCCTGAACAAGACTCAGCCAAAGACTAAAAGTTATTCCCTTTGTCAAGACACATCTTCAGCTTATGAATTCTTTCCTTCCCCTCCTCATAAAAAGCCCTCCAAGCCACCAAAAAAGCAGACACAGAGACAAAGTAAGATGAAGAAGAAGAAACGTTTAGCAGACATTAACAAAGTGTGGAGCTTAGAGAAGTCTGAGCAGGAAGGAGCTGAGGAGAGCACTCCTAAGGAAAAGTGTGTGACCATTTGCAGCCAACCAGAAGTCCTGTGTACTCTGGAACCAAATAGCCCTGAAGAGACACTTGAGCAGGATGCTGTAAAGGAAGATGACTCCAGCAAAAATAGGAAAAATACAGAGATATTGCCACAGGTAAAATCCTTGGAGAAGAAAGCTAACAGTGAGGTTGCATGCCCTGCACAAATCAGCAGAGAAAAATGTGCTACAGAGACATCACTGTCATTAGGAAATGAAACTATGCCTTTGAAACGTGAAAGGGAGCAATCTAGGCTTTCAGGTACTTCCCAATCTAAAAGACCAAGAACTGAGAGGAGCATTATTGGGAAGTCAGTGATTCAGGTGGACTGCTTAGAAGAATTATCTCAGGGTTGCCCTGTCTCCCCAGTGACTGAACACAGGACACCAGTTCAGGTTTCTTCCTCTGTATCAAAACTTGCTGACACTGAAATAAAGACAAGAAGCTCAGAAGTATTTCAAGCAATAAATAGTCCTTCACTTTCAACATCTCCTTCTACCCCATCTACATCTAAGAGCTGTAATCAAGTAGGAATACCACACAGTCCTTCTGTGTTGAAGTCCCCTGGTGGTAACTCAGTTGCCAGAAGAAATTACAAAGGAGAGACTTTGCTTCATGTTGCTTCCATCAAGGTAGGTCTGTCATCATCTAGTTCTACTTTTTCTTTTTCAAAAATATCCTTGGAAATAGTTGGTTCATTACATGGTATTTTGGGAGGAAATATTGTATCCTGTGGTCTATTTCTTCTGAGTTTGTTGGGGAGCTTCTGATTTGATAAAGAAATTGTTATTGAAACTATCAAAGGTGGCTATACTTGAGAAACTTAATGTACTACTGTGTTAGTTATGAGTTCCAGGAAGTGATAAGCATTCAAATATTTTGACAGAAAGCTGTCACTGATTTGTCATAAGGAGTTTAGCTAAGTATTTCAGACCTCACCAGGTGATCTTTGTCAGTTTAGCTTGACCTGGTAACATGGCCAGGACAAGATCTGAGTTGTCTTCCTAAAGCTAATTCTGTGTAACCTTAATTGAGGTGAACTATTTCATAATCTTTTGAGTGTGATGCAAGTGTTGGCTCAAAAGGAATGAAGTGATGCACTCTGGGATTCCCATGCTGGGCCCTGTGCTCTGGGCATGCTGTCCTTACAGATGGTGGAGAAGGAAGAATTAGGACAAAGTTGTAATATTTTTCTGTACACTTCACTTTATGTAGGATGAATGTTATCCTTGGAATGACAGCTGTCACCCATTTTGCTATTATTATTTTAGCCAGCTGGTGCTGTGGTAGAACTTCATGGCTTTGCTCTTTTCAAGGGCTGTCCTTCCCTATTACTATTTAAAAGCTTCCTGCAGATAGGGTAAGTTGAATGCTTCCAGTCAGACATATTAGATGGCAGCCCTATTCTGAGGTCTTTTTAAAGAGTTTGTAATGTTACAATTTAAATGTATTTTGTGCTAAATCATAATATAGAAATACTGAGTGGTTAATAAACTGCCTGTACTGGTAGAACTGATTGGCCTGTAAGTATCCTGACATACAGCACTTGTATTTGTTGAGAAAAAGACTGTTCTTGATAAATAACTGTGTCCTCCTTCAAAGGCATTCTAATAAGCCATTCCAGCTGCACAAGACCTTTTTAAGTGGAAGTGGCAGCTGAGCTGAGTTCAAATAACCTTACTTGATGCCATTAATATGGAATTAGGGAGGAGAAAATGAAATATCCTCACAGGACTCAGGAGCTCTAAAGAACAGATCTCATATTACTTCTTGTCATAAGTCCTGTATATTCCTCTTTATTAAAATACTATTTACAAATAACAAATCACAGTGTTAGTGCTTGGAAAGGACCTCGAGAGGTCATAAGGTCCAACCCCCCTTGCCAGAGCAGGACCACCTAGTGTAGGTCACACAGGAGCATGTCCAGGTGGGTTCTGAATGTCTCTGGAGAAGAAGACTCCACAACATCACTGGGCAGCCTGTGCCAGTGTTCTGTCACCCTCACAGTGAAAAAGTGGTTTTGATTTGGTTTTTTTCCTGTTTACACAGAACCTCCTATGCTCCAACTTGCATCCATTACCCCTTGTCCTATCATTGGACATCACTGAGAAGAGCCTGACTCTGTCTTCCTGACACTCACCTTTTACATATTTGTAAATGCTAGTGATCTTGCCCCTCATACTCCCCCAAGCTGAAGAGACACAGCTCCCTCAGCCTTACCTTGTAAGGGTGGCACTTCATTCCCTTCATCATCTTTGTGGGTCTGCACTGGACTCTCTCAAGCAGTTCCCTGTCCTTCTTGAACTGAGAGGCCCAGAACTGAACACAGTATTCCAGATGTGGCCTCACCAGGGCAGAGTAGAGGGGTAGGAGAACCTCTCTCTACCTATTAACCATCCCCCTTTTAATGCACCCCAGGATGCCATTTGCCTTCTTGGCCACAAGGGCACATTGTTGGCTCATGGTCATCTTTCTGTCAGCTAGAACTCCCAGGTCCCTTTCATCTGTGTTGTTCTCTAAGAGGTCAGTCCCCAACCTATACTGATACATGGGGTTGTTGTTTCCCAGATGCAAGACCTTACACTTGTTGTAATTCATGAAAATTTCTCCTTGTCCAACTCTCCAGCCTGCCTAGGTCCCTCTGAATGGCAGTACAGCCTTCTGAGGTGTCAGCAAGTCCTCCCAGGTTTGTGCTATCAGCAAACTTGCGGAGAGGACACTGTCCCATCATCAAGATCACTGATAAAGATGTTGAACAGGACTGGACCCAGCACTGATCCCTGGGGGACTCCACTAGTTACAGGTCTCCAGCTGGACTCTGCACCATTGATCCCTACTTTTTGGGCTCTATTTTGTAGCCAGTACTTAATCCATCTTACTGTCCATTCTTCTATTCCACATTTCCTGATCTTACTTGAGAGGATGTTATAGGAGACTGTGTCAAAAGCCTTGCTAAGGATATGTAGACTACACCTACTGCTCTCCCTGCATCCAGCCATTGAGTCACAACATCATAGGCTATCAGATCAGCTAGACATGATTTCCCTATGGTAAACCCATGCTGACTAGTCCTGATAACCCCCAGGATGAGCTGCTCCATCATTTTTCCAGGAATGGAGGTGTGGCTGACTAGTCTATAATTGCCTGGATCTTCCTTCTTGCCCCTTTTGAAGACTGGAATGTCACTGGCTTTCTTCCAGTCCTCAGGCATCTCTCCTGTTTGCCATGATATCTCAGAAATGATGAATCATCCTTTCATGATTTTCTGGGTGTTTGTAGGGAATACTATTATGACTAGTTTTAAAACAAAAATTGATCTACCTTGACAGGTTTTCACACACATAGGGATTCCAGCAGTAGGTCTTGATACATTTTTGGAGCACAAGTGATGTGCCAATGAGGTTGGTTTTTATTGCAGAGCATTTTGGAGATGAGTAAAAATTAAACACTTCATGCTATAGACAAAAAGAATTGACAAGTTTTGATATCCAAGTTTCATGGTGTAGCTGGTACTGCTTGTTGGCATTGGTACAGCTGTCTCTGAGGAGGGATTAGGCTGTTTCACTGAGCTTAAAAGCTGATGTCCAGCTGTAGTGTAGGCAGTGGACAGACACATGAATGCTATTAGAAGTTCTGTATGTAAATTAATTTTGGTGTCTCCTTTTAAAGTTTATCATGATTTATCTACAATGGGAAGTTGCTTCTCTTCCTCACCATTTCTTCCATAGTTTTACTATATCATAGAATCACAGAATTGGCTGGGTTGGAAGGGACCTCAGAGATCATCAAGTCCAACCCTTGACCCACTACCGCTGCAGTTACCAGACCATGGCACTGAGTGCCACATCCAGTCTCTTTTTAAATATCTCCAGGGACGGAGAATCCACTACTTCCCTGGGCAGCCCATTCCAATGCCTGATCAGTTCCTTTTGTGTTGAGATGCTTGTTAGGAAAGCATGTTCCTTGTTTAGGCTAGCCAGTGCCTTGTTTAGCTAGCCAGGGCTTTCGGAGTGATCACAAGTTACCACTCTTTTTTAAAGGTAACTAAAATAAGGCAAGGAGTGTGGTCTTTCAGGTATGGTCTTTGTGTGCCTATGTGTTTCCAGCTACTGAACTTCCAATGGAACTTTTGAGAGCTTTTTTTTACTGTCTGTGAACCTCAGCTCCTTCTCTGTAGAAGAAAGTTACAGAGTATCTCCTTTCATTTGTGGTGTGCTTTTTGTTATATATACTCTATCTAACAGTGTTCCTAAGAAGATGCTTCATCCCATGGTAGCCAGTAAAATGTAGGCACAGTTACTAATCCATGTCAAAGTGCATTAAGTTGCTCTGGTCAGCATGATATGTGAGGACTTGGTTTTTCTACAGAGCTATTGGTTGTGGGTTTTGGTAACACTTTCCTTTTGAGCAGTGGACAGGAAAGAGCAGTCATTAATTGCCATGAATCTGCTGGCAATGTGGCAGTTGCCAAACATTTTTTGCATGCAAATCTTTTGTGTACCTTTATGTTTCTGGATCACTCTTCTGACTTGTAGGACCCTACCACAGAACTGATAAATGTGTTCTCAAATAAGATGGTCTTGAAAATGTGAGCTTTTATAGTGACCATACATTCTTACTCTGGGGTTTTTTTGTTGGTGGTGTTTTTGGTTGGTTTTTTTGGTTGTTTTGGTTTGGGGTTTTTTTTGTTGGCTTTTTCAAAATAGTCCTTTCCTCTTTTTCTGTTTCTAGAAGTATTTATTATTTTGTTTTAGAGATTTTTTTTCTTCTTCCTTCCACAACCAGTAATGTTTTTCCATATGTGTAATCAGAAACAAACTCGTAACTTCTACCCTCCCCCCAAGTGAAATAAAGTCTAATTCTCTGGGACTTCATGAATTATAAAAATAAAGCTGTATTATTTTTATTAGCTGTTAGATTCTAATACCCTGGATTTAATTAAACCTAATTGATTTCTCCCTTTTTTTATTTAAAAGGAATACTGTTATAAGACAAATTAATCATATTTGGCTGTTTTAAATGATTCTGAGGAACTGCCCTTTTTTGCTTCAACTAGTTATAAGCTTACCAAAATAAAAATTGTTTTCAAGAAAGGTTCTTGTGTGGGTGAATGTAATGCTGAGTTACACTAGTAAATGAAAATAAATGCAGCTCTGCCCATAGCAAACAACAGTCATGTTTATCTTTGTAATCATTAAAGGTAAAAATTCCAATTAGTTAAAATATAAAATGTAACTTGCAACCTATTTACTCCTAATAGTCTAAACTGATGGGAAATTGCCCAGTCAACAGCCCTTCCACATATGATTGATTTTTAAGTCACAAGTTTTTCTCATGACTAGTTTTTATGTGACAACTGAAAATGCAGCTCACTATTATTTAACTAGTTAGTACAGAGTCTTAAATCTACTACAGAGAAAAACATTTTTAGAGTTTTGTGTCTATATTTCTTCTGCATTGACAAGGGAGATGATAGGGCAGTTCACAGTGTGGAGTCACTGTCACTGTGGATTCCAGGAAGAGCAATAGTGAAAGGTTCTGCAGCTGGGTTGGGGCAATCCCAAACACACTTACAGGCTGGGCAGGCAGTGGATTGAGGTCAGTCCTGAGGAGAAGGACTTGGGGGTGTTGGTTGATGAGAAGCTCAACATGAGGTGGCAGTGTACACTTGTAGCCCAGAAAGCCAGCTGTGTCCTGGGCTACATCAAAGGAAGTGTGACCAGCAGGTCAAGAACAGAGGGCATTGTTCCCCTCTACTCCTCTCTGGTGAGAGTGCATCTAGAGTACTCTGCCCAGTTCTGGAGTCCCCAGTATAAGAAGGCTACAGCTACAGCAAATCCAGAGGAGCTGCCCTAAAGATGCTCAGTGGGCTGGAGCACCTCTGCTATAAAGACAGGCTGAGAGAGTTGGGGTTGTTCAGCCTGGAGAAGAGAAGGCCTTGGGGAGAGCTTATACCACCTTCCAGTGCCTGAAGGGTCTACAGTAAAGCTGGGAAGAGACTTTTTTTTAAGGGCTTAGAGTCATAGCTTAAGGGAAATGGCTTTAAACTGAAAGAGGGGAGATTTAGGTTGGACATTAGTAAGAAATTCTTTGCTATGAGCATGGTTAAGCTGTGACAGTCTCATCCCTGGAAGTGTTGAAGGTTGGGGCTTGGAGCCACCTCGTAGAGGTCCTTAATAAAGGCATCACCCAAGACCTGCTCTGCTGGGCTCTTCATATTCATTAACACTGTAGTAACTATTAGATAATTCCTTCTGAACCTGTGAAACTCTTCATTTTTATTGCTTTTTTTAGCAGTTAATGACCCCTTAGAGTGAAAGTTTGTGTAAGCATGTGATGGTCAACACAAGAATACCTTTTAAATACTTTTCCAGGTATCTCTTACCTAGTTAGCTGCACAGTTCCTCACTTGTGGTATCAGATGGGTATGTATCATATTTGAGTGTTGGGTCGTGCATGTACAGGGGAGAAATGTCTTCCAGCCTCCCCTGAGCAAAATGCAGTGCATGGACAGAATCATTCCTGGCAGCTGTAAAGGTGTAAGGTCTTATTGTCCAGGCCTCTTGATTTTGTATGGCAGGTGACTTAGCTGTGTATATAATACCTGTTTCATTGGAGTAATGAGGTCTGCTGGTAGAAGCTAGCAGCATGTCTTGGATGCAAGTGTAGTATCATTTTCTTGTACTACCCTCATTCTTTGGGACTCTGTCTTTTGAGTTGGAAGAATAGACTTTCATTAACATAATGATTTAAATGGGACTTTTAGGTGGAAAATACCTATGGTGGCTGAAAATATTAAAGGGTTAAAATGGAAAAAATCAATGTATAAAATCAAGCTGAAAGGATCCTTGGAGTTCTTAACCCTCTCTCTGCATTAACATTGTGACACAAGTGACTTTGGGGGGAAAAAAACACCCCAGAAACAAAACAACAAATGGAAAGAACTGGGTAAGCCAAATGAGGATGACTTTCTGGGTTTCTGCCATCTGCATCTGTAGGAACAAAATTCTCACTGGGAGGGAAGTGTTTATAAAGCTGTGTAAATACCCTTCTCTTCTGTTAGCTGATGCTGTCTTCTAGATCTACCGACAGATGGACCCAGTGCCTTTCCTGCTTCTATGATTTTCAGAGCTCCCATATACTGTAGCAGAGAAAGAGCAAACACATTGCATTATTATGTTGTCACTAGACATAAGCTTTGTTAGGAGCTTAAAATGTCCTTTGCTTCCAAACAGGTAACTTTACATTCTGCAGTAGTTTCTCCCTCTTCAGGAGCTGCTTGTAATCCTTCATTGGTTATGAGATTTCAAAGTAAACACTTTCTTGTGCAATGTTGATGTTAGCATTTTTCAACCTAGTGTTTGTCCTGTTCTCTACTTCTGAACAGGTAGTATCTCCAGTTATATTTCCAGTCTGCTGCTGCTATGGACTTAATACAAACTGTGAGGTCTCTCCTCAAATCATCTGGTATGGTTAGGATTCTGTATTTGGGACTGGTGATTTTTTACTGGCGTTTATAGATAGAATAACTTCAAAGGTCTAAATATACAAAGTCTATTTCAATACTAGTTGAAGAACAACTTTAGGAAGCATGTCTGAAAAAACTAACCTCAAAGCAATAGGTGATTGTAAGTATTAGTCTCTTTTGCTTTCTTGTGGAGGAAAGATGTGGTGTGTAGATGTTTGTGGATAGGACCTGCCCCTGCCAAATGCTTAGCTTTTCTTCTTTAGAGTACAGCAAAATATTTAGTAGTAGTTCCATCAGCTCTCACAGAACAGACCAGTGTGTTAACTGCACTTTTTTTACTTTTGGATCACTATCAGATGTTTGTCTTCTTTGCAGGGGGTACCCTAACACATGCTTGCTAAAGATCTACATCTTGAAATTTTTGTTTTCCTCTTTTCAACTAAGTATTCATAATATAGTAAAGTACTGATGAGCTGCTGTGGGGACAAAAGGCTTGTTGTCCTAGTTATGAATATTTTTGTTAATGTATCTTTTGTAATCCTGCCTGACAGCACCCACCCAGTCATTGTGCAGTACAGCTGGGATGATGGCTTCCCCTCCCTCCCTGTCACTCACCCTGGGAGCTGGCTGCAGGGAACAGGTTCCATTTCCAGCTGAGGTGATGAGAATATTTTTTCTTCTGTGAACAGCACAATGCCAATTTTCTAATTTTAACTTAAATTTGGATTTCATTCTGTGGATGTTGTCAGTGCTGGTGTTCACACCAGTAGCATTTCCTTTCATAAAACTGCAGTAATGTTTTACAAATCAATACTCAAAAACTGATATGAAAAGCTGTAGTACTACCTAATGCCCACACAAATTGTTAACTACACTTACTGCTCTGAAGGAGTACTCTTGAAATGTCAAGCCTTTGCTGTAAGTGTTTGCAATTTTAACTTTAAATTATAAGCTCAGATCTCACTCATTATAGGTAATTGTGGCTTCTGTCTGTAGAAAAAGATCTAATGCTGAGCACTGTCTTAGCTGCCTCTGAATAACTCTTCAGATTTGATGCATGTCTATTACCTTGTAACCATGAAGTATTCTAACAGCAGTATATTTTTTAATTGCTTTGAAAAGTAACATTTTGCTGGGACATCTAGGTTGTGAATATAACACGTGAAATTCCTCTGTGCTAATTTGACTCTAAAGCCAATGATTCTCAGCATTTTTGTGTGAATTTTGAGTTGCCTGTTGTTTCTTGCTTGATTTATTTCTGCTGAACAAAGTCTGTCTTAATATTTAGTCTAAAGAGTAAAGATTAAAGCTATTTTGTTTTTCTGAAGTGTTTCTTCTTAAAACAAAAATGGGATTAAAATACATTGAAATGCATTTCAATGTCTTGAAAGCTTAATTTAATATTATTTCATAACTTCTAAGGTGTGGTGTGACATAATAGGAACTTTTTTACTTGCCACCACCTAAAGGCATGGAACTTTCTGTATATAATGGATTAATCTTCTCTTTCCTCTTCCAAGTCCTAGTATTCTGTATATTACAGATTTGACAAAGGGCAAGAGGGAGATACCAGTTAGTTTTGTAGTTTTAGTTCTATTGGGGATTGCAATACCCTGGTCTAGGGAAAATGTTAGTGGGCATCTTGAAATGTTTGGTTGGGGTGGATCCTAAAATGAAAAAGAAAAACAAAAAAAGCAAAACCAAATACAAAGCAACAAAACAAACCAACCAAACAAACAAAACAATGAAGAAGAAGAAAAAAAAACCTAATGTAAAATGAAAAGTTTGTATTATTTAGGTAGTTTTAGTCATTAGATGACACTTTGCTGTGTTCTCCCTCTGTATTTCTCTGTCAGCATAACTGTGCCTGATCTGTTACAGTGCAGGTGAATTGTTGCTTTGGTCTGAGAGGTGGTACCTGATGCTGAGAGATGTGGGGCAGCCTGGCCCCATTAGTTGTATATATCTGTAGCTGTGGTGGGTTCCCTGACATTGCAGCAAAAATCTGGGAGGAGGCTTTGTGGCATCCCTTCTAGTAGGGCAAACTTTTCCAATTGCTGTTCTGTAGGAACAAATGCCAGAAGCAAGAACTGGCTGACATGGCACAAAGTGAGTTTTAATTACCAGCATGCTGGGGTGTGGATGGTGAAAGTAGAAAGGGGCTCAGAGTCCATTTGGTTTTACTCTCCTTGGGTTACTCTTCCCACCTGCTTTTGAGACCTGCACTGCAGATACTTTCTGGCCTCAGCTTCTGCAGGAGGCTTCTCCTTGCCTTGCAGCTATTAATAGCTGCATCTGTGTATGCTCCAATCTCATTACTGACTTTCTTTCACTTACCTTTTAGGGGTGTCAAAACCTCTGATTCACAAAATCTGTCCAGTTGCTTCCTTTGCCTTGTTTTTACTCAGTCTCTATGCTCATCTCATAATCTCTGCATCAGTTTCCACACTTTTCTATATGCATGTCCTTGTTTATAGTATAACCAGAATATAGTGTTCTGCCAAAAAGCAATGAAAACTATTTTGGTAGAACAAATATGAGAAAAAGTACCAGTGATATTCAGCTAGAGCAGTAATTGCAGTGTTAAATTTAAGTCTTTCACTTGTCCTTTTGGCTCACAGGGAAACAACTTGTAGAAGCTTGTCAGGCTTATTAATCTATTTTACCTGTGCATGTTTCTAGCAAGTTATTTAGATTACTTTGAAAAAAAATCCAATCTGAAGGACAAGGAAATTGTGAATAAGTGTTCCTTATTTTACTCCTTGCAGTTGACTTCAGTGGACAAATTGCACAAACTTGCTCATTTATTCCCAGTTAAGTCTGTTGTTTGTGCCTTCTTACTTAAAAATATGTATCTCTGTGAAAAGTGCAGGTGTTTCTAAATGAGCAATAAAGATAAACCATGGTCTCCAAAATCAGTTGAGTTTTTGTTATCCTGACAATATCTAAGTGGAAGACTCATATCATTACATTTTTATTGCAGATAAATTTATATTTCTACATCTCAGATTTTGTTGTCTTTGTGTATCTTCATTACTTTTCATTAAACATTGTGGTTTTTTTTTTCCTATGTAGGGTGACTTGGCAGTTGTTGAACAGCTGCTGAAAAATGGGGCAGATCCTAATGTCAAAGATAATGCTGGCTGGACACCGTTGGTGAGTACTGAAGATTTTTTTTCTGTCACCTGACTTATAATCAGATTTAATGTCATGCTTCCTTTCCTCTCCCATATATTGGTTCCCTTTACACGCATTTAGATGACAAAGAATTATGCAAAGTGAAGAAATGGTAATAAAGAAGTTTAAAAGAATTTATTAGCAACTATTGACCTGCCCAAATCCAGCTCTACTTTGCTGGGATAGGGCATGACAAGAAATCTTAACAGCCTGCAATTCTGCAAATGCAGAAAATGTAACTATGATGACTAGAAGACTGTTAATTGCAGATAGTGTATGTATTTTATGGGTTCTTAATGTCCTTGGTGTTTTTTACAATTTTGGAAATACATCAAGTAGCTGAATGAAAAAAAAAATTGCTTATTTCAAATACAGGAAACCAAAAGGTTCTCTTCAACCATGACTTCTTCCTGTCCTGAAGAATTTTTTTGGCAGTCTGTAATCTGTAAGGCTTTGTTCCCTGTAGTCTAATTTGCACACCATTGACTTTTGTTCAGTTCTCTGTTATTTCTTAGTGCTAAATTCCAAGGTTAATTCACATCAGGAATGTAATTCAGTATTCTTGCATCGTCTTCCCTGACCCTCTACTGAGAGGTGTTTCAAATGTGTTAACTGCTGTGGCAGAAGTCCTTCCTACCTATTCTGCTTCACTTGTGTTTTCCTCTTATGGATTTGCCCAACCAGCACGAGGCATGTAACCATGGGCACAGAGAAGTGGTGGAGCTGTTGCTGCAATCCAAGGCATCAGTGAACAGCACGGGGTATCAGAACGACTCGCCACTTCATGATGCTGTCAAGAATGGGCATGAGAGCATTGCTGAGCTTCTGCTTTTGCATGGTGCCTCCCGTGATGCAGTGTAAGTATACATGGGGTGTTGGTTTAACTATGGCATGAGCTACAGCTACAATTCCAGAGTGTCTGTTAAGTAAATATGAACCAAAGCTAATAATAAATGAAGTTTATTTGAAGTGGAGGGGTGGGTGTTAATTGCATGCTGTGCTATACTTATTTCCTCCTTTTCCAGGGAGATGTTTCCTTTCTATTTTGCTCTATTGTAAGCTTTTCTGAGGAACTCTGAGTTACAAATACCTGGAATATGAGAGATTGTACTAGGAAAGTAAAAAGAACAATTTTACTGCATTCTTAAACTTTTCTGTTGTCATCATGTAGCTAATGTCAGATCTAAGGTGCTGAGCTAGATGAGTTTTGAAATGCTACAGCTGGTTTTTGTCTCTGCTTTTACTATACTGCTTGCTAGCAGAAGGTGTTTTGATCCAGCCTATTATTCTACCTTCACAAATGACACAGACACAGGCTGAGATTTGGCAAATGTTTTATTTTTTCCATTCTGAATCAAAGACCTATCCTTGATATGCTTTTAAATTAAAAAAATAATTGCATCTTCTATACATTACACCTGCTGAAGATTTTGGCATTGTGTAAAGAATCTGTTAGTGTGTGGATAACCCGTAAGCTTTTAGTATTTCAGACACTAAATGTGGTTTTAGGTGTTGTAGTTGTGCCAGGACCTAAAATTTGAGTCCAGTGCCAGGTTGCCCATAGGTGTGTAACGGGATAAGATGAAGTCTTGTGTGTCATGAATTTCCTTGCCAGCCACATGGAGAAGAATTAAGTTCAGCTTAATCACTGCATTCTTGGTATTGGCTCTTGAAGCTCAGAAAATTAAGGTACTCAGTGGAAAGTCACAGGGTTTTAAAAAACAGTCCTAGTATTGAATATATGGAGTTAAAAACAAACCCATAAAACTTCAGCATGAAAATGTAAACCAAGGATAAATTGTTCATCTTTACTTCGTTCTTGAACAATAAAGACCTGTACATTACACCTTGGAAAGCAGTCTGCTTCAAAAACTTAATTCTTCAAGCCTTAATATCAGGAACTGTTGTTTTTTTTTGACACCACTTGTCCATCTGGAGTAAACAACAGTGTAGCAAAGCCAAGAGATGTGATGCAAGGTTTTGACAGTTCTTAAAGCACTGTCAAAGTGCTCAGCCAAGACTCCACAGGCCAACACAGTCCAACTCTCCAGGTCTCTTACTAGCCTTAGTCTCTACATGAGTTCTTGCAAAGTGAGATGAACCTGAACCTTTCAGCTCATTCAGCATAAGCAAACATGACTTTTTATTGAAACAAAAGATTTTTAATCACATAGGGAGAAATTTATGTAAACCTTAAACTTTGTTTCTAGCTTTTCATTGAACACATTGACATAGGATATGTCACAACAGTGCCTCCCTCTTGTAGTGCCACGAAGTATCAGAAATTACTTCTAAGTGTGCTTGATCTCCAGTGTACTTGGAATCTCTTTTGTGTGTGGTGTTAAGAATCATAGGATCATAGTTGCAAGGGACCCATCAGGATCATCAGCTCCAACTCCTGTTCCTGTGTAGGGCAGCCCCAGGATCACACTGTGTGCCTGAGAGCGTCATCCAAACACTTCTTCAACTTGGGCAGTCTTGGGGCTGTGACCACTTCCCTGGGGACTCTGTTCCAGTGCTCAGCTGTCCTCTGGCTGAGAAACCACTTCCTAATACCTAACCTAAATGTAACCTAATATGTAACCTCCTCTGGTTCAACTTCCTCCCACTTCCCCAAGTCCTGTCATCAGTCACAGGAGTGAAGAAGAAATTGGTGCCAGTCCCATCTCTTCCCCTCATGAGGAAGCCACAGACTACAATGGGGTTTCCCCCCAACCTCTTTTTCTCCAGGCTGAACAATCCAAGAAATATGTATTCCTATTTTCATTTAACTTAATTTTTTTTTTGGAAACGAATTTAGCTGCCTTGAAACTTTGTTTCAATTGTCTGGCAAAAGGAACCAGAGGTGCTTTGGCAACAGTCCAGTCCTTGCTGTCTCCCCTGGAAAAACTGAGGCTTCCAAATCAAATTTTGAAATGTTTATCTCTGGCTGAAAGTACTGTGAATGTTACTTTTGCATTGCTGACGTAAAGGGGTTGGTTCTTCTCTCCCTTTTTTGCAGGGAGCATCAGAGACACAGAGAAAAGGATGTACAAGCAAACTGTTCAGTCTTGAAGAGTATGATTTTACTGACCTCTTCAAAACATTACTGAAAAACAAGAACATTGTGTCTGAGAATTCTGGGAACATCTTGTGCCTCCCTTCCTTTCTGTTTTCTGCTAGCTCCAGCAATGAATTGTGCATGATCTTTTCCTGGATCATGACTTTGCAAATCTCAGAGGGTTTCTTTTTGCTGCTGCCCCTGGTAGTTGTAGTCCTAATTTAAACAGTTGTTGGCTTTGTCTAAGTAAGTAGATTTGAACCTTCTTTAATGTAAAATGGTTTAAATATTTTTTCTGGTGAATGTAGGTACCCTTATAATGAAATCGCATCTGACAAGAAACTTGCTTTTCAGTGGCTTTTTTCTTAAATCCCAAAGACCTGCAGACCATAATTTTAAAAATTGGAGGTGAGAACGGGGTGGTCACTTAAGATGAGGCAATTATTCTTTTCATTATGACTATTATAAGAGGGCGTTTTGTACTTATCACAGGATCTATTCACCTTCACATTATTTCTCTAGGATCTCTAAAGTAAAAATTGAGCAGGGATGAGAACGTACAACTCTTCTCAAAGCTTTATTTTCTTTAGGAAGGTACCTGAGATGTACCTTAACTGAAGAGGCATTCAGTGTGTGAGTTAAGACTGCATCAAACCAATTTTGCTAAACTGATAAATTTTACTCAATCTTGGCTTTTGTAATGTGTTAAATTATTCTGTTCCTTTCTTGGGCTCTTCAGGCTCCCAATGAACTAACTTTCAGCCCAGAAGAATGCCTTCTTTATCTTAACATATTAGTGATTCTTCATTACCTCGTAGAGCTAGAGAGGAAAGTTTGATTAGTTCACTGTGGTTACTTAAAATCTTTCTCTTTAGCTAAGCTAAAGAAAATGTGAACATAAGTGTGCTCAAATGTTACTTGGGATACTAAGAAATAATTCACCATGAAACCTCACAGAAGGGGTTAATATCTTGCTCCTGTTTTCACTGTAGCATTAACTCAGGTTTGAGTCTTAGTATCATGTTGAAGAGTTAATATACTGGAACAAAAGCAAAGCTTGTATTAAATAAACTGCTTAGAGAAGTAGTTCTGAAATATAGTATGATACTCAATTGTGCAAGGTGAAATATTTTTTAGAGATGTACAGTCTTTAATGACTGCAGTCCAGAGGCAGGTAAGATCCCCTGCTCTGTAGAGGGTTGTAAGATGTATCTGGGAGGAAATAAATACAGTTGCTTTCTAAGGGACTTCAATTCAAGTAGTATAACCTTAACCATCAGGGAGCTGAGACTTCACAATTTCAGAATTAGATCTTATGTTCACAGACCCATTAAGAACAGCTCATTTCAAGTGTCTTTCTCATGTCATAGTAATATATGGTGCATTAAAAAGTAACTGTATGTAATATGAAGCAGCTTTTTAGACCAAGTGAATGTAGATGAGAACTACCTCTTGCCAGAAAGCAATCCTGGGATTTTAGTATTCCTTGGCAAAATTTTGGGGGGAATCTAAGGTTTCATAATTGAGGCACTTCATTTGCCATTTGAAGTTGTTGGGTTTTTTTGTTGGTTTTTTTTTTTTGACTGGGAAAAATATAAACTACAAATGAAAAATATTATATGGACCAGTGAACCTATTAATTGTCGTGCTGGTCTGGTTAGGTTTTTTAAGTTAATCTCCTACATATACCTAATTCATATTTTTATAGCTTTTTTCATGTGCTCGCTCTCTTGCATTCTTTTTTTCCTTGCTTCACAGCAAACCAAGTGATTTGAAAAATTAGATCTATGCAAAATAAGCTTAGCATTAGTAAAAATTGTTGTGTTTTCCTATTTTTTTTTTTAGGTGGTAGCTGTCTTTGAGTAGATGTGAGTCTGATTCTGGGAATGGGGAATGCCCAGGGATAGACTGGGGTCCTCAATTATGAATGGCAGAGCAGTAAAAAAATATTATAACCTGAAGTTAATGCCAGGAGGCACGAGACCCTGATGCTGACATAACTTTGCTTTTTCTAAGTCAAGATAGCATAGGACTTTGCTGTCTGAATGTAAGACAGTATGCTTAACATCCCTCTGACAGCAGGTTAATTAAAACCCTGACCCTGGGTATCAAAGACAGTCTTTCTGGCTACACAGATTACATTTTCTTCCTTCTGTCAGGTTAAAAAAAGTACTGCTTACTGTACTCAAAATATGGGTGCTGCCTTGAGAGTCCCAAACTGGCCAGATATCTACATGGGAATAAGTGGTTACAGGACTACACTGGGAACTGATTCCAGGACTTCCATTCAATACTGTATTTTTATGGGGGGCTTGGATATAAAATTGATTTATGCTCAGCTGTGGAACAGTAAATAATATCTGGTATGAAAATCGAGCAGCTTAAACCTTGTGATTACAAATTCTTGTGTTGCTTGTACTGGAAGTTGTGCAAGTTTGTGGCTTCTGAAGGGCTGACAGGTGTGTCCCTACTTGTTTATTCCTCTGGTCACTTATTTCATGTTCATAAAACATTTAGGAAGGTAGCTTTTAAGTTTCTTTCTTACTACAGCAGTAACTTCTGTTGTCTTCATGCCTAAGACTTCAGCAAGAGTTGCACCATAACCTAACTCCTATTTCTAAAGGTTTTTATAAGAAGTTTTATAAGTGCAGATACTCAGACTATTAAGCCCATCCCTTGGGCAGGCATTCTCCTTTTTTTCAGACACAAGCTGCCAAGTTTGTCACATTTTACTTTAACTGTACTTTACCATCCTCTGAATAACCATTAAATCATCAATGCTGCATAATGGCAACACACTGGTAAGAAGCCCCCAGAGGTGATAGCTGGAGCTCTTATTTGTGCAGTTTAATTGCCAAAAAATATTGTATGTTGAACTGTGGTGGCCTGTATAATTATCCATGGTAAATATTCAAGTATTTTTTCCCACCAGTCAAGGATCTTACTGTCATTTATGGGGAAGATACTCCCAAATCTCTGCTACTGGCATGCAGTGATTTCCTCCCCCTGCTTCGTTCACAGTAAAAGGTCAGTCTAAAGGTGATCTTGGTGCATGTGCTGATTCCACCAAGCCCCTCCAGGTGCATTGTTCAGAGGAACTGTCTTGCAGTAGTTAGAGTTGATTATGGCCCTTTTTTAAAGAAAGGGCAAGAGCTTCCCTGATGATGCACGACAAAGCAGGAACAGCATGACAGTATTTAATGGGCTGCAACTCCCAGGACTGGGCCTAGATATAACCAATTATCTTTTAGTCTGTAGAATTTGTATTATGCCAGCTCTTTGCTCATTAGTAACACAAAAGAGCTTAAGGCTGGTAATAGTGTAAAACTAGCAATTGTGAAATGCCATCCCACAGTCTTATAGATGGGACTTTTGTGGGCTTGTTTTCCCATGCTGGTGAGCAGTGCTCAGTCCAGGGGCACAGAAAAGTGCTGAGATCTGTTGCATCTTTCAGCTTTGCACTGGCCAAAGCCCCCCATTTAACTCAGAATGAAGATCTGATGATTTGAGCCACTCTTTGGGCTTGATTGGGTTATGGCCTTATGTAAAATTCCCTATAAAGCTTGCTGGATTCCTGCTGTGCACAGGAGTGTGTGGCTAAAGGACAGTGCTTCAAAAAAACCCTGTATCTTCAACCTCTTTAAATGTTTTATTGTTTGATGACTAAGCCTGACAGATTTCAGATGCTGAGTCAAGGCTTTGCTCTTGGTCACAAGCCTCCCCTTCATGACACGCTCTTATTATGCCTTTTGAGAGCAGGAGCTACATGAGGAGGGGAGAACAGGATCATTTGGAATAGCCATTATTTTCTCAGAGGGGAAAACATGCAGAATATTTCCCAAGCATATGGCAGAGGATCGTGTTTGTTGATGGTAATTATACCTGGTCTTTGGTTTCCAGCTTTCCTCCTCTCATTACTCTCCTGCAGCTTCAAAGTTGTGTGAAGAAGAGAGAAGCCATAGCCATGCTTGATGTGTTTATAGCAAATCTTATCTGGCTGAGTAATGCTAAAAGAACGGGGGGAAAATTGAATCTTGAAGCATATCAAGTAACTATGGGGTGCCACACAGGATGAATAGTGTTCAACAAAATTGGCAAACCAAGAAAAACTTGAATGAATTGGCTATAATGTGTTCTGTAGAACAGCACACTGAGGGAAAATGAGATGTGTGCTCACGTTTTGGAAGTGTGAGATAGGCACACTTCCCCAGTAGGAAGCAGGTAACTTTTCTCATAGAAGCATGACCACATCAAGCTCCACTGTTTAACACAGCATTTACAGTCTTCTGACATGTCTTCTATAGCAAATGGGTAAGTCAAAAGTGCATTTCCTGATTATATGACTGGCAGTGAAAGAGTAAAGCTGAAATTGCTAGGTCTTGTGAGTGACATCAAAATGTATCTTGAAAAACTATAACAGGGACTGTAGTTTATTTAACTGAATAATCTGCTCTGGAGATCCTTCTCAGCTGAATGCAGCAGCTTATAATTCAGTATCCATCTGTCTTGGTTGCAGTTCTTACTTGAAGCTTTGTGGGTTTTAGCTGAAATTGCATATAAATGAAAGTGGGAGGGAAAGCAACCCATCTCATGTGTCCAGTTAGTTAAGAATCAAGTCACATTTTATTCATTTAAACCCATCTGTGGTTGTTTTGCCAGTAATATATTTGGTCTGAGGCCTGTGGACTATGCAGAAAGTGAAAAGATGAAATCTGTGCTAATGTTACCAGTGAAGAATGAATCACTGTCACTCAACCAGTCCTCTGGGGTAAGTGTGTGGGTTGGTTTTTTTGTTTGTTTTTCCTATTAAAAAACATAAGTTTATCCTGTAAATACTGAAGGCTTGGTCCTAGGTACAATACATCACCTGTCTTTACAGGGAGATTTAAAATAGGCTGGGAAGCAAGTTGGACAATATTTCTAGAATGTATATGGGACACACAAAGCTGTTGTAGCTTTATCTGAGAAAGCAAATGATACTTGTAATGTGGCCTCACTATAGGAGAATGAACGCTGTGTTACTCTTGAAATATCATTGATTGAACTTTGCTATTGTTGTTAGTTTTCTACGCATTTAAATTTGTTCTACTTGCCAAACTGGCTAAAAGCACCAGCAGTCTGCTCCAGGTGCTTTCTGTGTGTCTTTAAAAAGGCTATTCCAGTGTCATCTTTTGTCCAACAATTAAGCTATCAACTCAGAAGCTGAAAACAGCTTTTGAAGGATTGGGGTTCTTTGTTTTTCCCCTCTTTCTGCCAAAGACTTCTTGGGACTTGTGACCAAAATCAAATTACATAAAACTTAACAACTTATTGCATTATGAAATGCTTTATGCTTCCTAATGAATGATTAAACTGATGTGGCTGATACAAGCAGTCCTGGTCTACTCCAGGGTATGGAGCCTGTTATGACCTTTCCTTACTGAGGTACTGGGATACCTATTGGCCAGAAGTAAAGCATGTCAGCTGGATATAGGGATATGACTGTTCCTCCAACACGTAGCAAGTTTAAGATGCAGCTTCTGTCACAAACAGAACTCTCAGTATGTGCTTTGGGTGAGTGAGTGGTTACCAGCTTATATGGATGACTTAATCCAAAGCCTGAGGCTTTAGGGTGATTAGGGCTCAAACGTATGCCAGTGCTATGGAATCTGGGAGTACTGGAAGATCCAGGATCTCAAGTATCACTTTCACATAAGTGTAAATCTTGAGCAAGAAGTTCCTCTTCCTTTGCATTGGAAGTATCCACACACAAAATCTCAGCATTCATTACTTAACATGGCAATGTATTAGTAGAAGAAAAAGCAGGTGTTAATTATAGAGGTTACTCATCATCTGGTGATGTATCTGGTGGTAATAACTCACTAAGTAGGAAGCTTTACTACTTACTAGGAAACTTTTTTCACCTTCACTGCAGTCCACAGGGCTGTTTATACAATATTAAATCAGCTCTGTGTGTGCACAGCAGGCAGGAAGAAAAAACTGATGCACAAGCCACTATGGTACCTTGCATAAGCTAAATGAAGTACCTGTAATGTCAAGCTTTTTTCCTCCAGAACTGGTTTGCTACACAGGTTTATTTATGGACCCTGTCCACTAAACTTGCTGTGAATCTTGGTAAAAATGCTTATTAAATAGAGTTGTCACACAAGTTAGTTGTTTTTTCTTTGGGCTCCCAAACATTCAGCTTATTGTAGGATTTTGTTTATGCAGGTGCTGGGTCCCAGCCAGCCAAGAGAGGGACCTCTTTGTTTACTGGGGAGCAATCTTACTTCGGAGCAACAGAAATTGCTGAACAAACTAGCAACAGTTCTGAAGGCTCAAAAGTGTACCAAATTTAACAGCAGAGGTATGTCATCTCGTTGAAATATCTCTGGTCCAACTCTGCATTTCATCCTTTGACAGCAGCACAGGTTTTTTCGTTATCCCTAGCAAATGCAGTTTCTGAAATCCCTGAATTACAGCCCTGGTAGAATCATAGTGTGTTGTTGCATGTAAATACATGTAAAGCCTGCTTACTGAGGCAGGGGACTTCTGAGACACAGTTTTGACAGTGTATTGTCTTGAAATCTGTAAATCCTCCTCAAATACCTCTTTTCTTTACAGTTCTTTAACCAACTTCAAGGTTGCTGCTTGTATGAGATGTCCTGTAAGGTTTTTATCTTCCAGAAGTGACCTTTGGGCAGATGATGCCTTTACAAAGAACACGTAATCTACTAAAAGTTTACAAATTCCTTCTCATGGGCTTCCTTCCTTCAAATGTTGTTCTTAAGACACTGGGGTAAAATCATGAGGGTCTTTTTAGTTCCTCTTGCAGGGTGGGGGAATGTTTTCAAAATCCTGCCTATTGGGTTGTTGTTTTGGTTTGGTTTTTTTGGAGTGTTGCAGCTTTTTGTGAAAGAAAGACTAAGGTGATTTTTTTTCCCCCTACCATCTTTCACACCCTGGTAACTACTCCAGAACTGTGAGTTGAGTTGTTAGCTTTTATGTTAAAGCAATGACTTGTCAGACTTAAATATGAATTTAAAAGGACTTAACAAAATACAATCCTACAAACCAGAGCTTTTCTTCCATTGGAAATTTAAGTATTAGCATAGAACTATAAAAGCATGACTTCCCTTTTTCACAGCAAGTACATGTTTTTCTACTTATTTATATCTTGGTCTCAAAAATCACATACTTGCACTGGAAGGAGTGGTTGATAAATTATTATAGGCTATTTATTCCTTAAATGATGATTGATTGCTTTCCAGCCAGGCATGGTTCTGATTTTTATGTGCTTTTAGTTCTACTGATGTAATCTTTCTCCTAGTAACTCATCTTGTTATCCCTGATGTTCCAATGCCAAGAACTGTCAAGTGTATGATGGCTGTTCTGACTGGATGTTGGGTCCTCAAGTTTGAATGTAAGTATTTAAATATATAGGATTCTTCAGGCTTTTTAGCCAGAAATTATGGGTGGAATTACGGAGAAAATTTTCATTTTCAGCAGCTGTCCTAATATCAGTATTAGCTTACAGGAAATGTGCAGGGTTTGTTTGTTTGTTAATATCCTGAATGATGGAAGACTTAATCAAACACAATTACTACTTCCTTGGCAAATGTATGCATTTCATTATTAGGTGTATTGGGTAGACCATGCTCGAAGTATCAGCAAGGAGCAAATTTGTTTGTTGCTCCATCGAGAGTATTTTGGAAGCCTATGGAATAGGCTGGGAGAGGAGGAATGAATGTGTTAAATTGTTAGATTTCTTAAAAGCAGCTTCTATTGAAATTGATAAGAAACCTTTGCCTGCTTGGGGATTAAGGCCAAGGAAGGTAAGGAGTTGCCTGTTTACATACAAGGTGAGATCTGTTGAAAGTTATACTTTAAACCAAAGCTATGCTGTTACATGGTCATAAACCCTGTTTGTACTTTCTATTAAAAAGTTCTCTTTTTGTTGAAAAAGTAGCCATGCTCAGGCAGATCTAATGTATATGTAACTTGGAATACCCATTTTCTGTCCACGTGTGCCCTGCAGATTGCAGTGCTCTTCAACTAGAATAGCAACTTCCAGGATGTTTTGCATCCCTTAGCATGCAAGTAGTTGTTTCACTGTCATCTTTCATGCAGTCTGTAAATTCTTTTTATACATTGTATGCTTTGCCATATAGCTGTTCTGATGACTTACACCCCAAATTCTGTTTTTTACTTATTTGTTCTAATATATTTTTTAGTATCTGCTTTCACAGTAGTTGTAAAAGCTGTCATCTTCCTCTTGACCTTTGTGGATGAGTCCTTTTAGCTAATAAGCACATTACAAATGAGTTAATTTTCCATGGAAAACTCGCAGACAAATCTCATTCCAGTTTTCTATTGTGTGACTGAATTTCAGAATATAAAGATCCTTTAACTGCCCTTTTGTAAATGCTTATTTCTTTGTACTGTGATCCTTACAAGCAGAAGTAGGTTCTTGTTGAATATGTAACACAGGAATATTGTTAATGCTTAAGCAAGCAGATGGATTTATTAACCTTCAGACTCTGTTGATAAACAGAAGGGAGGTGCTTTCCTGTCTGTAAGTGGGGATGCAGCAGGAAACTTGGAAGGTCCAGAAGCAATATTTGAGTTGTGTGATTGGAAAATGTGTCTTTGTGTTCTGGAACTGTTTAAAACTGGATAATCCTTCCTGTGCTGGATCACACTGCAGGTTCTTGGCTTCACTCATTCAGGAGGTCTGTGTACCATCATGTATGCTTAGGGTTTCCTTTATTTCAAATTAACTTCCTCCTCAGATCCTTAGAAAACTTCATCTGAGTTCAAGGAAGATTTAATTAGAGAGACCTGAGTTAAAATAATTGTGAAGAACTTTTATATTTAGAAGTGATTGGAAAATGAAAAAAAAATAGAATTAGTGTGGAGGTTATTCAGGGGATATTTTAATATTTCTTGTTTGCAGCTGAGTTTTATGTTGTTAGTACTGATTAGTACAATCCTGGCTGCTAATGCTCCCAGCTTAGCAAGCAACATACTACTTAAAAGCAAGTGATTCTCCTCCCTAGTGGGAAATGTTAGTAATAACTCATGGAGTCTGATGCAGCTAAGTGCCCATAATTAACAGCACCACTCCATCTGTTCCCACCAGTCTGTTATTAGTCTTCTTCAGAGTCATTACAAGTTAAAGATTGTTATAACAAATAATGAGACTCCTGCTGATGGAACATTTGTCTAGGAAAAAGAGGTCTTTGCTTTTCTCTTCCATATTTTCTCTATTTATCTTGGCTTTTTTTGCTTTTATTTGGATAAGTTTCTTTAAATGTGATACAAATAAACTTCCAGAAGTGTGTATGTATATTCTGGCTTACTTCTGTCAAAGCCACTGCAAATAAATCAAAGGAGTTGATTATAGTTCAGTGTTTTAAACCATTCACTTAAAGTAAATTCATGTTCAAAAACTTTTATGAAATACACAAAAAAACCAAAGCTTAATGTAGCACTTGTTGAATTGCTGACTATGCATAAGTATTTTGAACTGTTTTACTACAAGGTAAGCATTTGACTGTTACTGCTAAAGTTATGTTTATAGCCTACACATAATTATGCTGTTTTTTCAAAAAAGCATCATAGGCTTGCAAAAAGTGGTATTTAACTTAAGAGCCTATTTCTTATGTTAACTCGTCCATTATAGCAGGCTTTCAAGCTGTGTTTCTCTAATAAAAAGCAGTTTCCTTCTTGTGTATAATTCTGTGGTCCTTCTGTTTGTGTGTATATACACACAGATATGGCATCCCTTAGTATCAGAAGAGAGAGGTAATATGGGATTTTCCAGCAGAATTTGAGCTAACTGTAAGGCCTCTAATTATTAGACAGAGAAGTTGAAAATATTTATCTTCATTGTGGGGGGTTCCCATTTGTATTCAGGTAGAAGATGAGAATGAGAGGTATCACCACTGACCACTATTAGAACTTCACAGAAGAAAAATTTCACCTTGCCTGTTGTAGTTCCATACTTTCCATATATAATATACTGTCAGCAATATATCCACTTTCAAAGCAGCATAGAATTAAATCGAGATGCTGTCACTGTGTTCCTTGCCCTTGGAACTAATTTTCATTGGTTTCATTATTTTATTGCCTTCATTATTTCTGGGACACTAATAGGGCACAATGTAGCATATCATTATTCTGCAAGTAGGCTGAGACAAAGATTCAAGTATCACTGTATTTCCTCTATGGTTTTTGTCGAGCATAGAATAGTGTAATTAAAACCAGTAGAAGCCTTAAATAGCTTTTAAGCTTGTTTTTGCTTTAACTGATTGTCATTCCTTAAAGCAGGGAATGAAAAATGAGCTCTGTAATGATACACATAGAAACAAGCTTGTGTCAGTCTCTGCAGCAAAATGTCTGGCAGAATTCTAAGCATACAATTGCTTATTCCTTCATTTGTTTTGCTTACCTGGAGCAGCAGCAGTGATTCAGCTCTGATTGTATAAAAGAATGCAAAAAATTATACAAAACCCTGCTTTTCCTATAAGGACTCAGAACAACAGAGAGTTGACTGGAAGAGCTAGGGGAGTGCATGACAGGCATTTCAAGGCAAAAACATCTTTGAATTATTTGGAGCAATGGACCTGTAACCTTGTTTAGCCTGTTAGACAAGGAAGTGCAAAGCTGTTGGAGCCGACTGCTTCTCAGGCTGGACTCTCACTGCTGTGCATGAACATCTTTTTGATCACAGGCTGATGCTCAATAAAGCCTTTCCTTAAAAGAGCTCAGAACTTTTGATCACTGGAGTTTCATGCTTGTTGGAGTTGGAGACTTGATTCAACTGTGGGAGGTGGTAGAAATATCTAATGTATATATGCATGTTATGGTTCTGCTGGCCTACAGCTGAGGGGGGTGTTTTACATCAGCAGGATCTGAACTTCTGCACTCCCACTCTGTCTGCACCTTCTGGAAATGGGAAACAGAAACAGTTTTCCTTCAATGTTTGCACAAATTTAAACTTTGAAGCTGCTGAGCTTGGTGGAAGCGAAAAAGGGGGCAAGAATGTCTTAAATGGGGTGTTTGTCTGCAGAGCTAGGAAGTGGGCTGGTTTGAAGTCAGGTCTAGAGGAAAAGGAAACCATACTTCCAGTGCTCCTTCTGTCATCCAGATTATCAGCTTTTCATATTTAGAGAGTCCTTTTGTCCTAATTCACTTTTGGTTGAAGAAAAAAGTGGATTAAGAAGACCAGTGTTAGGAAAAGGATGGGAAATATTACCTCATTCATGGAAAAGCATGTGATGGTATCCAGGGGATGAGCACTGCCAGTGGAGTTTAACCTGACCTCTGCACCTTAGGGATGGGCACCTCCAGTCACTTTGGTCAGTCTAGGAAACAGCTGTGGCAAATAGTGGTTTCTTAAACCTTCAGGTGTCCTATCTTTAAGTGAAATAATACTTTTCATATTCTGTGCTGCTACCTTCTTGGGATTGATTTTTAAGGACTTCCTAAGCATCTGCTCCATGATGTTTAGTAGGTATCACCTGCATTAACTTGGTAACTACCATTATTCAACAGATTCATCTTGTGACATTTCCATGTGTTGGAAAAATGCCCTTGTTTCACCAAATAAGAGTTCTACCTCCATGATAACTGCTGACTCTAAAATTACTTTATAAGCATAAAAGAGACAGCACAGAAAGGTGTTTTTATACTATAACAGAGACCTGTAATACATTCAGGAAAGCAAATTGAAGTTAGCCGTGCCAGATTCCTGTAAAGCTTTCTTGCAGTGCAGATTTCTTCTTTCTGAAGGAAAGTAATCTCATCAGGTTTTACTCCATCTGCATGTAAGTTTTAAAACCAAGTGCAGGCTGAGCTGAGGAAATTTCAGGTACAATCTCTACTGGATCTTGGGTCTGTAGAATTTTATCTTTGTCGCTATCGTGTATTTCTAAATTACTTCTAGCTGTTCAGAGAGATTTCTGGGACTAACTCCTGCTCTTTGCTTTATTAATGCAAATCCAACAAAACCCCACTAAGGCTAATTGAGTTACTGAGAGCTATTCCTGGGTATCTGTGGGTGATTACAACTTGTTCTTGGCAATCAGCTATTTTTGTACTTTATCCTTTTTAAACTGTTTTTGCTGATGCAGTTAGCTTCATTATATACCAATAATACTTACATGAGTAAGGATCATAGGGCTTGAATTTTGCTTATTTCTTTATTTCCACTATTTTCAGTAGTAGTAGCTACAGTTCTGTTTAAGGTCAGTTAATGTTACTGCTAGAATGAGCACCCTTTTTAACCTTATATATTGGAAGGTGAGAAGGCAGGGGCAGCTGTTCATTGAAGTAATAAGGATCAGTGTAAGTGCTGCTTTACTGATCTTGCTAATGAGGGGAAAAAGGAGCAGTATTTTCTTTGCCAAATGTGGTGCCATCAAGCTCAAATGCTGATATATTAAACCATTTTCTTTAATATTTTCTAAGGACAGGCTCGTTTTTGCTAGAATTTGGTGCAAATGATCTTGTTTAGCTGCAAATTGCAGGAGGGAAATTGGCTATTTAAGAGGCTTTTAAACTTGTAATATTCTGTATTCCTTCAAAGGAACCCTGCATGACCCCTCTGCACATGCCATCTTGCTCCAGTATGATCTTTTGTCAGGCAAGCTTTATTAATGAGTGCTTGCACATTTGTCTTGGGCTTTGCAGAACGCTCTGATCCATGTTGAATGGAAAACCCACACTTGCCTTGGTACTCTTGTGAGTAGTTGATCCCACTACTGTGATTAAACCAGAGGGCCATTAAAGCATAGTTGGATTAATTACCCACTTTTCTCTAGGGAAGAGAACATGTTAAATGAATGAGCTGGATCAACCTCAAACCTAGAAGATACACAGCTCTTATTGGCAATAGTCTCAAGGAATAAAACAAGATTGGCTGAGATCCCAAGTTCAGTAGTCCCAGAACAGAACAGATTTTTAGTCTGGCTTGCCTGGAAAGAAAGCACAGACTGCAAATATGAGAAGGAAAACGTGTAACTCTTTTCTCTAGCCCTTCCTAAAATTGCAGATGTCCTCTCAAAAGGTAAATTCACTTTCCCCTCCACTTTCAGAGTTTCTTTAACGATGTCCTTGTGAGATTCAGTCCTGTTATGAAATTTTTTTTTGCACAAGTGCATAAGATCTCCATCTCAGTTTCAGAAGGGAGGTCATGTAGTCATGGTGTCCTGATAATTTTTTAATTAAGATAATTGCAGTACTTTTTTTTTTCAGTCCTTCATTTCACCAGTGTCTTTGCATCAGGTGTGCATTGGTGGCTTCTCAGTTCAGTGCTGAACAAATGAGTGTCATCCCAGGAGTTATGGGAATCAGTTCAGCATGGATCCTGTTTGCTGTCAAAGACCTCTGACTTAAGTAGGAGTGCTGGAAGGTCAACAGAGCTTCTGGAAATGTCCCTGTAAAAGTAGGGAGTGATATACCTTTGAGTACACTATGGAATTTTATTTCCTTTTATATGTCCTCCTAAGCAGGATGACACTCAGTTGGATGGGGAGACTATTAAAAAGGAGCTGTCATGTTACCCAGTCACTTAATGCATGATAGCTTTTTTAAAATTAATAACACCTATTCGGGAAAAAGACCTGGGCTTTACTGAGTGAACTCAGCTTGCAACTCATTTGTCAAAATCCCTAGCTGTAAAAAATGAAACAAGTTGGAAGGGCCTCCAGTATCTTCTGATCTTCTGTCTATATCCCTACTATTAAGTGTGAAGTTAAGGTTTTTTAGCATGAGTTTATCTTGTAGTGGTTTTACCGTCTACTAGAAGAATGATAAAGCTTGTATGTGCCTTGTACTTTCAAAGGACACAATAATGGAACCAGAACTGATTATTCTGTCTTTGGGAACCTTACTTGGACTATTGCATCCAGTTGGAGTCTCTGCATCTGAAAAAGAAAATAATAATTTTCTCTGCATCTGTAAATGATACTGATAAATGATCTAGAAGCGCATAACCAGACAGTGGTTTCTGTAAACAGGGGGGAAAGGAATGGATAAATAAGAATCTTTTGTATAGACAAATGCATAATGAATGACTTCAGAACACAGCTTGAGCCCTCTGTCATTTCATCTCAAATATGAGAACAGGGAGATAGTTCCTTTCTTTCTTTCACTGATTTCTTTTATGATCATATGTGAATCCTTTAATACAAAATCAGTATGTAGGAGTCACTGAAGAGAAATCTGCAACTTGGGAAGAAATCTGTCTGAACATAGTCTGTAGATGAAGGACAGGTTTGTTTCTATCTCATATTATTTTACCTTCCTTTTTTTGGTTAGGAAACCTTCCTCCATGGCTAGATATTTCTTGACTGTTCATGTTAGGGTTGTAAGTACCTTCTTCAAACATCAGTTGGTAACTGCATTAGTTTTTTTAATGCACAGCTAGATGATGATTATTCTGATGACACATGACATGCCATTTTCCTCATTGCCTTGTGCCTAAGACTTTCCTTTTGCTGTTACACTGTGTTGTCTTGTCTCTTTCCAAGTAATACTCTTACTACAGATTAGTTGTGCTGTTGATGAAGCCTGAAGCACTGCATCTTCTGAGCTTAAGGATTTTGATGACCTTTTCTCTTTTGCTATCTGCATGTAAGCAAAGTCTTAAATGAGACAGCTTGAAATTTCTCTGAGCACAATAGATCTGAAGAGCATTGGTTCTTATCCATCATATGACAGGAACCATGAGTCAGAGCAAGTTCTCCTTCTACATCTTGCATGAAAAATTATATTCAGGAATCAAAAATTTACTGCTTTTCAATCACCAAAAACAGGGCCTGTTGCTCCAGGAAGCTGTGTTGCAGGTATTCTTAACAGTGTTGCTTCACCATATTCATGGTAGATAGAAACACCTGGGCACAGATATGTTCAGGGCTTTGTATCCTACCTGGAAAACAGCTTTTATGCCATAAATCCATTAAGACACAGAGCTGGTCTGATTCTTGGTGGGTAAGTTAAAATTAATGAGGACATGAGTTTCCTGGATAGACAAATGGTCTGTTTGCATATTTCCAGGTTTTTAAGGCAATGTGTGTATCTTGTGGTGGTTCTAGATACAAGGAAAAGAGGACACGTGTACATCAGTCTCTCTTCTTGCTGTCATGGAGTAATGTCATTACATATGAAAATGAATTTTGATCCATACAGATTGCTTGGAGGATTTGGCAGTGTGAAATGGACAGACAAATGTATGCAAACCAGACATAACCTATTTTGTGTTTTCTGCTAAAATAGACATGCCACTAACAGTCATTTTCATTACTTTTTTTTTTTTTTTCAGGAAAGTAACAAAAAAGCCCTTTTTTTACCCACTCAGTCCTTGACTTTTTATCAAATTTGCTTCATTTACTGATGCTGGCACTGGATGCTCAATTTGTGATGTACTCATTGTATAAAAAACTCATCCCTGTAGTGAAGGTCCTTGAAATTGAGTTTTAGATGATAGGTTGAAATAAATTATGCTCTTAATGAATGGACAGTTCTGTTCTTTAGATGAGACAGTTTTTCCTTTATTGTAAGAGGCATCCATTAACATCTGTATTTTCTTGGAAGGGAAGAATAGCACTGTAAGTTAGAGGCAAATTGACACAAGAAGTCTTGTGATTTTAAAAATTACCGAAATAACTTTAAGATTTATTTCTGAGTACTTTAAAAAGAAATTACCAGTATCCATTACTGCTATCAATAATGAATAAGTTGGTTGCTTTTCTGGAAAATACATGGCTAAGTTGTCCTTCTAGTTTATGTAGAAGTTCTTGTTAATTTCCCTTGAAAGCATGAACAAGTGCAAATAATCAATCTGATACTTTATCATCATAGTATTCAGCCAGTTGTGGTTGATCTTTTCTTATGTAAATACATTGGAGGACTTCTAGTAACTAAAATATGAATTTAAATTGCATTTTGAGAGTTTGTATGAACTGGTGGCAAATTGCTAAGAGTTGGCTTTTGAGAACTCTCTATATTAGAGTTTCCTATCTATTGGTTGCCATGGTACCCTTGTACCTTTGTCAGTGGTACTTCTCCTGGTCTTGGGCTTTCTTCCTTTGTAGAATCCACTCCCCCACATTTTGCTTATGGTTTTGTTTAGTTTGTATCTTTTTTTCATACCATGAGTTACATGTTTGCACTGTAGAAAGAGCCGAGTTGCCTGCTTAAGAAATGCTGTGCAAGGGGTGAGGAGTTCCTGACTTTTGGATCCTTGACAATGTAGTAAGTCCTCATGGAACAGTTTACAAAATAAGCTCTGCAAACTTTCTTCCTTTCTTGAGTAATTTTTGTTAAGGAATGCAGTATATGTGCAGGCAAAATGTTCCATCCTTGAATGGGTGGCCACAGCAATCTCTCTTTCCAAAGTGAGTTCAGGCAGTACATTTAACTGGTGTTACAGAGCCATTAGCATAGGCACATTCTGTATCGGAAAAAATAACCAGCCCTAAAACAAGGTAAAAACACATTGACTCTGAAAGACAGTCTCATTATGCAGCAGTGGTAACAAAAATGAATTCCACTGTTAAACCCAGGCATGAATCTCCAGTTTGTGCTGATCTTGGAGACCTTGAAATCCCATCTGATTTGTTATTTGAGGCCACAGCAGTTCAGAAACAGCTCTGAGCTTGCTTTGTAATTGCTCTTTATCAGGCAATTGCTTCCATTTCATAACTGCAGAGCTGGGTCTACATGCTGGCTTTGAGCTTCCAAATGATCAGCAATTTGACATTTGACATTAAGTGGTTGACCTTTAGTGAGTAAGAGGAACAACTAATAATTCCTAGTGATGACAGCACTGATTTTAGTCTGTTACTTTTCTCCATCTAACTTGAATATTCAACCACTGTTGTAAATTCTCAAACTTCAAAAGCAAATTGCTTTTAAGCACAAGCTTTGATGCTATGTTTTGCCTTGTGGGTAATCCTTCTCTTTTAGTGCCATTCTTTACTCCTTAAAATTACACACAAGCCTCTGCTAAAATGTGGGATCTCTAATCTTTTCCTGCCTTACTTGTTTTTGGTAGGGGTGCAAGCCTGTCTGCAAGCAACTGCAAGAGAACAAGAAGAGAAGTATGAAATCCAAGGTGGCCCACAAAGAGGCCGACTCAACAGAGAACATCTGGTGGGTTTTATTGCTTGAGACAGATTATCTTCCTGACCTTTGGCTCAGATGTTTTTGCCCTTTGCCACATATGCAGGTGCAGTAGATGTAAAATTTTAATGTAGTCTTGTACAGAAATTTGATTATGTGGAAGGTGATGGAAGGAACAGCGAACACCCATAAAGCTGTCATTTCTCTCTATTAGTGGATCTGTTACTGTAACCTTGTCAGAGGGAAGGCTCTATTACAGCACATGCAGAAGAAGCTGTGGGACAGGCAGTGATGCTGTGTTGGCCTTTTCTGCTCAGCTTTAGAATCTAGTTGAAATTAGCTGAAAGAAAAATGTTTTTATTTTTGTTTCCATATAGAAACACCTTTATGTTCAAATGGATTAATTTCTGATTACTTTCTGGATTACCCTGGAGTTCATTAACTGTATTGTTACAGTTAATGTATTGTTACATTAATTGTTACATTGTTACATTAAATGTATTGTTACTATTGTTACAGTAGCTAGAAATATTCCCTGTTGTGCTGGAAAATATTTAAACATAAGCAAAAATTTACCAAGCTTTTCTTGATTGCATGCCTATACCTTACATGTTAAGTTATTGCTCTAGCTTCTGGTGTTGGTTATTTTAAATTGTATTTTTTTAAGGCACTGGTTGTTCCTTTCCACTTTGTTCCTGTGTGCTCAATTGTGAGGTCCTGTATTTACACCTTTTTTTCTTTTCCTTCCACTTAGCTGCCTAAGTTGTTTGATGGATGCTATTTCTATTTCTTGGGGTCTTTCAACCATCACCAGAAGAGTGATCTTGTGGAGTTGGTCAAAGCAGCAGGAGGACGAATTCTGGTTAGGCAACCAAAACCAGACAGTGATGTGACACAGACAATCAATACAGTGGCTTACCATGCAGCATCTACTTCTGACCAAAGATTTTGCACTCAGTATGTGATCTATGATGCAGCTTCTAAATTCAAGCCGGAGAAAATTCGTCAAGGAAAAGTTTGGATGGCCCCTTCCAGCTGGCTTGTAGACTGTGCAATGTCATTTCAGCTCCTGCCTGTAAAATGAACATCAGTGTCTCATAAGCAATGTTTTAAAATAGGAATCTGGAGCAGCTGGAACACTGGTAAACACTGGAAGGAAGATATGATACATGTTTTTCACTTAGGAATGCAGGAAAGCTTTGACCATTTAAATGAGTCACTTAGATCTCTGATATGCTGCAATAAATGAACTTAAAATGGAAGAGTGATATAAATACACTGCATTGAAAAATGTGCCTTAGGTTATTCAGTAAGCTTTTATTTTTGCATTTAGCTTAAGTTTAATAATCACTGACATTTTGTAACCATGATTTTGCAAAGTGAAACCTTTTGCATTCTTGATTTAAATCAGCCCTTCCTACGTGATAGAGCACGACCCCAATTCCTTTCTGTTTAATATCCATTGACAAGGAAATGTATCTTTGTCTTGTTATGAATCAGTTTATTTGAGATGCCTGAAATCACCTTCAGTAGCTCTCTGGTGGTCAGTGTCATCAGTCTAACATACCTAACAGATAATAGAAGGGAAAAAAATTGAATATTTACTGTATGATCTTAATGAATGGCTGTAGCCTGTGGTCTAAGGGAGAATACATGAAGGCTGGCCAGTTGTCTGTTTACTTTGCTTTTTTGTTGCTTTGTTTTGGGTTTGAGTTTTGTGTGTTTTGTGTGTTGAAGTGAAAGATACTTGATAGAATGGAAATTGCTTCCTTGCATCACTGCTCTGGTATGTCCTGGGGAATGTAGTCATAAAATAGCTCATTTTTTTTGTTGTTTGTCTCTGTTTGGTTGCTCATTTCACATAGGTTCAAATCATTTCAAATCACATAGTTTTTTCTTATCCCTAAAATATCAGTAGTTCTCTTTGGATTTTGTTCCTCTGGCTATACAATAAAACCTCTCCTCTGTTGCTGAACACTTTGAATTTATTTGTTATTTGATATACTCATAAGTGTCTTTGAGGTAGAGGTGAGTGGCCCATAAAAACCTCATCAAGAGCAACGCAGGAAAGGTGGATGTTGCATTATTTCTACAAGTGTGTTAAGAAAACAACAGGCAAATGAGTAATACTGAACAGTGGTAGCCAGGAGGTGCTCAGGGCAGTCATGCAGTCCTCTTCTGAATGAATAACAAACATAGGAGGGTGCAAAGTCTTGCATCTCTCTAATACCAAAGATGTCATCAGGTGCTTTGCCCAGCTGATTTCTGTGCAGCCTTCATTAGGCTTGAAATTAAGACTCTCTCTTCTGCTGTCACAAGTGTCTGAGCTGAGGTTGGGCCTGGCCTGCTGTGTGGGACCTAACACAAAGCTGTCTGTGATCACCTTGGCAGGGCTTGCAGAAGGAGTGAGAGCAATTGAAGAGAAATGACTCGAGGAGAATAATTCTAGGCAGAGAACTGTATCTGGTTGTATTCCCTATCTAGGCCCAGTGCCTTAATTCAAGACCCAGTTTAGTCTGAAGCATTTTATGCTGCAATCTTCCAGCAGATCAGTACTTTGGCTCATGAAATTCTTGCAAATATTCTGCTTAAAATGCATGTCTGTGTGAAAGCCACAGAGGATTGTAAAACTACATATTAATATGTAGTATTTTGGGAAAACATGTAAACTTAGGGATCATCTGGTCCTCCTGCTTTCCCTGCTGCTTCTG
This sequence comes from Calypte anna, assembly GCF_003957555.1. Taxonomy (NCBI): domain Eukaryota; kingdom Metazoa; phylum Chordata; class Aves; order Apodiformes; family Trochilidae; genus Calypte; species Calypte anna. Next base: position 30,166,283 of record NC_044253.1, read on the forward strand.
ATTCACCCAGGCTAGCTTTGCTGTCAGGGGTGGCAGCGGGAACAGGAAAAAGCAATTTTTGGGTGTCAGCACTGCAGTGCCAGTGGAGCTGCTGGCCAGGAGCAGCTGGCCTGGCCTGTGGAGCTGCTGAACTGCCAGCAAAGTTTGGAGAGCCACATCTCAGGATTTTGTTGAGGACAGACCTATGAATCACAGGAGAGCAAAACTTCTCTTTTCCTTTTTAAGCTCTTTGGGACTGCTTGAGGATAATCTGGTATTTGCTCTTGGAAACAGAATGAATTTGATGTCAGAGTAATTGTTACTCAGTTTGGCCACATGTTCTTTATCTGACTTCCGTACTTTGCAAGGAGAAACAGTGTGATGGAAAGGTTTGAATCTTCAATATCAAAATAACCTGCAGTGTGTTGCAGCCAACAAAGCAGGCATAAATACAATTTAAAATATAATTTTAAGAACTACAGAAAGAGATCTTTGGACAGCCAGATAGTATTAGCTAGGAAACAGGCAGTAATGTGTCAGATGGAGCAAATGAAGATTCAGATGGTTTTAATAGCAGCGCCGCATGTTCTATCTTTTCAGACTTGTTTGATCTAAATTAAGAGTGGTTTAAGTTAGTGTTAAATTGCCCTTAAAAGCAGAACATTTGGTATGTAATCAGATAGTGAAAGGGGGGAAAGGTTCCTACCTTTCCTTTTTTTTTTGGTTTTTTCCTGTGGAGAAGAGGCACTTTGTGTCCTTCAGTTTAATTTCTGGCAGGAGGTCTGATCTGATGAAGTGGCAGAGAACCATCAGCTCCTGCTCTGTGTTTGAGGCATTGATGTCACTCGCTGAGCAGAGATGCTGAGGCAGTGACAGGCAGCAGGAGGGCTGGTACCCAGCATCTTGTTATGCAGCAGGGATTGCCAAGTCTTGCTCCAGTGGATGTTGGAAGGGTTGTGCACAGCAGCTGGGTGAAGTTAACTGTGCAGTGCTGTGGCTTGCTGTGTTACAGTGTCTGCCCTGGGCATCCAGCAGTGTTTAAGTGGAGAGGTTTCTTCCCTGTAAATCACAGCAGCTCTTTCTTAGGCCTGAGTTTACTTTGGGGCTACATCTGGTTGCAGCAGGCTCTCTGAAGAGAAGTGCTGTGCCATGACAAGTGCTGGGCAAGCACACACAGTGCTTACCTTTAGGAGCCAAACGTATCCATGGCAGGGTAGGTGTTAAAATATATATACATATAAAATGGGATGTGAAGGCACAGCTAAGCTGGCTGTATTGCTCAGATTTACATCTTCCTTCAGCTGGTCTGAGGCTGGGTCAGTCTCCTGCTAGTTTAGCAAACTACCAATTCTCAGAGGAATCAAAGTATTTTGTGAAGGGAGCAGGTGTGAGACTCAGTTGTTATATAAAGGCCTTGGAAAGTGAGGCTTCTCGATTGCCCCACAAACTCATGTTCACCCCTTTCCCCTGGTTCCAGACTCTCTGCAGGGTTTGTGCAGGGTGCTGGTGGCAGCTTTGAACCATATTTGAACAGCTGGTGCCAGAGAGAACCCTGTCAGCTATAGTTTGGGTCCAGCTGGAATTCCATGGCCTGTAGAAAAATGTAACTTTTCAACTTTTCCTGTAGCATAAAGATCTGTAAGAACATTTAAAAAAAAAAATTGGGGGCCTTTACATTGAATTAGATATTAATATTGATTATGCAATCAATGCTGTATTGTTAGCCACAATAATGTTTAATTCAATAATTCTGTGGTGCTGCATCTCTCGCTTCCCCTGTATTTATTTTATGCTGTGCAGCAACATAATGCAGAAAGGCTCTGCCCTGCTGCGTCCCCTGGGTTTGTTCTGGGAAAGCAGGGGATGATCACAGGGGTAGAGGGCAAAGGAGCCAAGGTCTGTGTTGGGTTGAAGTCTTTCATGTGTCCTCTGGTTGACAATATACAGTCAGGGTCACCTGCATGGCTGATGTAAACAGTGACTTGTAGCACTGGACAGTTTTTAAAGCCCACTGAAACAATATTGCCATTAAATTGAATATTTCCCATGACCTCCTTTGTCATGGTGCTTTGCTTCTGCAGCCTGGGCCTGATGCAGAGCTTCATTCCTGCTCTCAGCAGTTGAGTCCCAGCAGCTACATGTATCAAAATGGGAAGCTTTTCTACCCCGGGCTTGTGAAGAGGTGCCAGATTCTGGTTTTAGACTTAGTCAAGCTTGAATGATTTTATCTGTGGTTGTAGGCAGAAGTTTCTTATTAAATTAAAAGTAACAGTTTTGTTTAACTGCAAAATGGGAGGCAGATTTTCTCTCCAGCTCAGTCCACTCACAATACAAGTTTTCCAGTCTCTGACTTTTGCTGTCTGTGTACCTGTTGAGTACCTGAGATGTGATGAAAACATCTGGGAACGGCCTGGAGTAAGCTGTGATGTCTTGTAGACTCTTTCATGAGTGTGTTAAGAGAAACTGCTTGGTGAAATGGACCTTGACTCAGCAATAATAGATGGAAAAACTGCTTACATTGAATTAGAAGTTTCTGTGGTCTGTGATCCACAAATGTGTTCTCTCACCCATTGCAGGACACGAGACTTGCCCAAGGAGATGGGTGGATGCTTATGCTTGTTCCTATAGCCTGGGCTGGCATAGGACATAAGTGGCCCTGCCAGCAAGGCAAGTTTTTACCAGTCTCTGTAAGTGCTCTTACCAACAGGCAGAGAAAGTGTGTTGGGGGGAGGAGGGGCAAGGATTTGATCTGTCATTCTTGCGTTCCACCTGCATTTATCAAATCCAAGGAGAATCACATAACCTTGATTTTATTTCTTCCAGATAGAGCCCGTGCATTTCAGCAGATAGGGCCTAACAGTGTCTGGGGCAGGCACAGTGAGCTCAACTATCAGAAGGGACCAAGTTTGGAGATAGGCCAGAAATTTTTCTCTTGAGTTTGAGCACCTGCAGTCTGGTACTTTAAACTGGATTTGGACTACAAAGACAGGTAATCCAAAATGGAGCTGTAGGCTTTGAAATTGAAGCCCTCCCAAAATTCAATCCTGAAAGAACAAGTGATGACAGGCAGCAACTTGCATGTTAAGATGCCACATTTGTGGCCCTTCAGAGGGCAAGTCCAAGATGACAAGTCTGAGGGAACCTTGTTTCCTACTGAAGGCCAGGCAAGGCAGTGCAGGCTCCATCACTCTCTGCAGGGCACTGCAGTGATCTGTTAAATTGGAGATGGCACTTGCACTACAGGCATGAGGACAGAAGTGACAGAGTGTGAGCAGAAAAGGAGAGAAAAGTCTTCCCAAACATACAAGGAACATGCTGTAAGCCCATGAAGACAGACAGGATGTGGTGTGGGAGGGCAGGAGGAGCACAATCCACAAAAAGGGCTGGAAAGAGGACCCAGGATACTCCAGGCCTGTCAGCCTGACCTCAGTGCCTGGCAGGGTTATGGAACAGATCATCCTGGGGCAATCACACAGCACCTACAGGATGGGCAAGGGATCAGACCCAGCCAGCACGGTTTTAGGAAGGGCAGGTCCTGCCTGACCAACCTGATCTCCTTTTATGATCAGGTGACCCAACTGGTGGATGAGGGGAGGGCTGTGGATGTGGTCTACCTGGACTTCAGCAAGGCCTTTGACACCATCTCCCACAGCATCCTCCTGAAAAAGCTGTCAGCCCACAGCTTGGACAGGGGCACTCTGTGCTGGGTTAGGAACTGGCTGGAGGGCCGGGCCCAGAGAGTGGTGCTGAACGGGGCTGCATCAAAATGGCGGCCGGTCACTAGTGGTGTCCCCCAGGGATCAGTGTTGGGCCCAGTTCTGTTTAATATCTTTATTGATGATTTAGATGAGGGGATTGAGTCCATCATAAGCAAATTCACAGATGACACTAAGCTAGGGAGAGTGTGGATCAGCTGGAAGGCAGGAGGGCTCTGCAGAGGGACCTGGACAGACTGGAGAGTTGGGCTGATTCCAACGGGATGAGGTTCAACACAGCCAAGTGCCAGGTCCTGCACTTTGGCCACAACAACCCCATGAGGAGCTCCAGGCTGGGGACAGAGTGGCTGAGAGCAACCAGACAGAGAGGGACCTGGGAGTCTGGATTGACAGAGGCTGAACATGAGCCAGCAGTGTGCCCAGGTGGCCAAGAAGGCCAATGGCATCCTGGCCTGGATCAGGAACAGCGTGGCCAGCAGGTCCAAGGAAGTGATTCTGCCCCTGTGCTCAGCCCTGATGAGGCCACACCTCGAGTCCTGTGTCCAGTTCTGGGCCCCTCAGTTTAGGAAAGATATTGAGGTCCTGAAGCGGGTCCAAAGGAGGGCAACCAGGCTGGTGAAGGGACTCGAGCACAGATCCTATGAGGAGAGGCTGAGGGAGCTGGGGCTGTTCAGCCTGGAGGAGGCTCAGGGGAGACCTCATCACTCTCTACAACTCCCTGAAAGGAGGTTGGAGCCAGGGTGGGGTTGGTCTCTTTTCCCAGACGACTTTCAACATGACAAGAGGGCATGGTCTTAAGTTGTGCCAGGGGAGGTTTAGGTTGGATATTAGAAAGAATTTCTTTACGGAGAGGGTGATCAGACATTGGAATGGGCTGCCCAGGGAAGTAGTGGATTCTCCGTGTCTGGAGATATTTCAAAAGAGACTGGATGTGGCACTCAGTGCCATGGTCTAGCAACCACAACGGTGGTTCAAGGGTTGGACTTGATGATCTCTGAGGTCCCTTCCAACCCAGCTGATTCTGTGATTCTGTGTTTAAGCAGACAATACTAAAGCCAGCAGCAGAGGGGTGTGGATGGAAGGTCACTTTGTTTGGCTCACTCTCACCCCAGGTGTGTGGCACCCTAGAGAAAGCCCGAGGAGACAGTGAATGTATAAAAGTTCTCATTCTGATTCCATTTGAGGTCCAAGCTGCCTTCAAGCTCTTGGTGTATACCCACACTTAGCCCTTCAAGACCTTCACTGTGAGCAGGAGGAAAGGACAACCAGAGACCCAAAGAGGTTTCATGGGCAGGTGCAAGATGAAATGGGGAGCTCCCAGAGAGAGCTTCTGTCCAGGTTCCTGTCGGCCATAGGGAATCCCAAGTCAGTGTTGATGGCTTCTGGCTGGCTCCAGGTGCTATAAATGAAATGAGACCATGGCCTCTCCTGTTTTAGGAAGGGGCTTGTTAGCCAAGGAGGCTGAATCAGTTTTCTTCTCTGTCCTACAGGTGATAAATCTTTGTATATATTTTATAATATTTGATCATGGTAGCAAAATACGCACAAGTGCAGCAGGGAGAGAGGCTGTAACCAGCCCTTGGGATGTGTTGTGTATTCCCACACCTAATTAGTGCATATTAAGGTAACTGTAGAAACTGTCTTTGCATATTAAGTGATGGTATTAACTTCTTCTGGTCTCATTTCTTCCCCTTTTTCTTCACATCCCTAAAAGATAAGCACTAAATGTTACAATTTAGAAGCAAAGCACCCAGCGAGTGGAGAAATCCTCACATGAAGGAATTTAAGGCTGTTCTGTGTCTTCAGTGCCATAGTGACCCTCACCTCTTTTGGTCCTGCTTGTCCTGAGGCCAGGCTGCTCCTGGTATTTTTTTCCATCTTCAAAATACAAGCTTTATAAAGGCTCAGTTTGTACGTGCTTGGAGGACTGAACAGAAGATTTCCCTGGGCAGCCATTTCTGGGGTGATGTCTCACTGGGAAAAACTCCTTCTTGTGAAGTTTCTGCAACCGATCAGGGGTCACTTTTCCTGTGACCCAGAGGATGGAAATCATCATTTTGATGCTGTCCAGGCCAACAGAACTTGAGAAAGAGCTTATGTCTGTACAGAGTGGTGTTGCACAGCCCTTCAGCCAAGGCTGTGTTGGAGCAAGCAAAGCCATTTCAAATCCCTTATTACAGCCTCCACCCGGGCAGTGCTGGGCAATGATTGCACAGGCAAGCAAAGGAAGAGAAAGATGCAAGAAAAAAATGTGTCTAGCAATGGAAGTTTGTGCAGGTGCTCCAGAGCTCTGCCCTTTGGGTGAGTGACAAAATATTCCCTGGAAAAGCAGCAGTATTTGCTCTTGCTTTTCTAAATCTTCACCTCGCCAGAGCCTTCTTTGCCCCAAGCAAATCAGAGTGCTCTCTTGAATTGTCTTGCACTTGCAACCACCTCTGCGTGGTTCCCTGTCCCTGCCATGCCCACTCTGATTTTTACAGACTTGTTCACTGTGTTATAACATTTACACACCATGGTTCTCAGACATCTCCTTCTAATGGATTTTGCATTAGTAGCTGGTATCGGGAAATCTAGTACCAAAAGGTTAATGTACCTCCATTAGTCCTCTTTTTTTTTTTTCTCCTTCTGCTTTATGTACTAGTACAAGACAACCAATTTCAGTAGATACATTAGGTCTCAAAGGAAGCACTTGAAATTCTGTTTGGGCAAAGATGTGGGGCTGCTAATGTTGTCCTGTCTAAGCACTGAGGGTAAAGGGGGCTTTGCAGCTGTGGGATAATACCTTCCAGGTGTTTTCCAACCTCCACAACATTTATTTTCCTCATAAAGATTTCAGGATTTTAAAACCTTCCCTTTTCATTGACACAATTGCTTGCTCTGCATCTCCTATGTCATGTTGGAAGCTGTGCTTTCACCCATGTGTTGTCTCAGCTGAGGAGAAATGATGGTTGGAGCAGTTCAGACTGTTGTGTGGGTAGCTGAGCCACTTTTACCAGCTGGATTATTCCTCAGCCTGCAGCAAATGGTCTTCTCCCTCCTCCCTGTCTAAAGCCAACATGATAATTTCTAGCCCACTAATTGGAGTGTAACTGTATCTCGTTGCTTTTTCTGACCTAAAGTCTCTCTGGCTTTAGACAAGGTCGAGTTTTTTCACTGAAAAAAAATCTATTGCTCTAATGACCCCAAGAGTCAAGCAGGAGGGATAGGGAGGGCTGGCTTTTTGCTCTGGCTCCTGATGTATTTGCAGAGCTTGTCATGTTCCTTAACTGAAACCTTATGTTTTAGTACCATAGACATTGGAAAGTGAAGAATTTGGGTCATGATACTCGCATGCTGGCTGGTTTTGTGTTTACCTCACAGTTAGCATGGACTTAACCTTCTTGCTCTTGGACCCATCTACCACGGGCCCAATGGAGAGCTGCACCATCACCCTCAGTTTTCCTATGCTGTCTTGACCACGCTGAACCAGGACTCAACCCTCAGTTTTCCCAAGGTCCTTCCACAGCTCTAACCTGGTTCTCCATGCTCCACAGTATCCATAGCAGAGCAGACATGGTATGTGCAAGGTGGGGCATGGTTAGCTCACTGTCCTGTGAACCAGCAGCTCCTGATTGCTGAATCTCATCACTCTCATTTCCCTGTACCACGTTGTTTTTCAGACTGAGGATTTGTGTCTAGCCCTAAAATCTGTGGCTCCCAGAGGACACCTGCACTGGTCTTATTTGAGGCCCAGTGCAGACACCTCTGTGATGACTGCTGCTGCTGCTCTGCCCCTGTGAAGGGGGCTCTGTTCTGCAAGGTACAGCATCTCCATGCTCCTCAAATTTGGACTAGAACCTGGAGGGGTCAACTTGGCCACATGAGAAGATGCTGCACCCAGCACCAGTGGCACCAGGAGTCTCTTGCCATTCCCAATAATCAGAATAGCTCCATTCACCACAAGCAACAGGCCCCTCAATCCAGTTTTCTCAGATACATCTGGTGATAAATGTACATTAATAGGGTGCCACATAATCTCCTCACATAAGTACCTCAGTTCTTCTCCAGATAAGCTCTCTCCCACTGGAGGCTCATTGACTTTAAGATACTTGGGTGAAATGGAGGTGCACAGTATGAGCAGTATGTTGAAAACATTGCAGAATCAAGGCCAAAAAGAGAAGGAAAAAAAACCTTACGTGCTTTAATTTCAATTAATGAGAAACCATTCACAGCTTTCCATTTCTGATCCCTATCTTTGCACTTCTATTCTAATGGTAATTACAGCAGCAGTTTATTAACAAAGAAATCATTTGATAGCTTTCACATATTCTCATACTTCAAGTATCAAACAACATATTGATTTGATAGCTTGGCAGCACTCCTGATTGAGGAGCTGGAATTTGACTTGTTTTTTATTGTTTTGGTTTTTTTAAAGGCACTTAGATCATTTCACATACATGAGATAATTATTTTTCTGGTCGAAACAAGGGATGGATTGCAGATTGATGGAGTTGTTCTTGTGTGTGATCCCTGCTGCCCTCACAGTCAGAGCAAGCTGTGTCTGAATTTTCTTATCGAAGGACCTTGGAAAATTGTTGTTGGGCTGGATTTCTGATCCAGGCACGTGTAGAGAGGTGATTTCAATATCTGACACTACCGAACAATATAATTTTGAAGGGGTTTTTGTATGCAGCTGCATGCCCTGCTATTCATTGGGTGCCAGCAATGTGCTGTGTGGAACAGGTTTTGCCATGGCAAAGCATTTTTATAGCCCTCAATTATGCTGCACGCTCCTGACACTGCTGGTGACTTCACCACCCCTTGCTATTGCTTTCTAGATGGTTCCTCACTTTTCCAAGGTGAGAGGAGAAATTCACACTGGTGCAGGAGGCCAGGGCACTGCAAGTGCTGCCCAAGGGCTCTGGAGACTGAGCCTGCAGCAGCACACAACAGCCATGGTTTAGCCTGTCAGACGTAGCCAGTGTGCCCTTGCACTGGGCTGGTGGGCAGGAGATGTTGCAGAGGCTCACAGGACTGAAAAATAAGGTGATGTTTGAAAAAGCAACCTTTGGTTTCATGGTGAGCCCTTCTAGAAGGAGGGAGGTGACCAAAACAGAGGGAGGTGATGAGCTGCAAGTTTTCTCACATGGGTGTGGAAAGAGCAGAAATATTTGGCCTCTCTGAGAAGAAGCTGTGTCCTCACAAAGGCTTTTTATATACGTGACCCAAATGGTTTTCCTACCTGGTTTGTTAATAATTCATATGCTTCTGAAATGGCCCACTTTGATCATGCAGTGCATTGGTGACCCTACAACTTATCCTGGGTAAAGCACCAGGAGAACTTGAATTACAGATTAGTCATTTTCTCATCTAATATATCACAGACTGAAAGCTTTATGACTTCAGAGCTTACTGTATTAATTTTATGCATGAGTGCTTTATTTTTGCCATATGAGATATATCACTGGCTTACTAGAGCAAAATATCATTAGACCTGGGAAGGGATTTGGTCACTTACACTTTGTCACCAAGGATCATTGCACATAGATTATGTAGGGCTGTACTCTGCCATCTCTCATGTGTTTATTAAGTGATTATAAATATCGAACAGTGTGCCTTCAGGGGACACTTGAGATCTGTTATTGTAGCAACATTTCATTTAGAAAGATGGCACACATAAAATGATTTGTGCCTTGGGAGGGTCTGCTGAAGGGTTTGTCTGATAAAAAGACAGGTAGCCTTTTCTGCCTCCAAGCTCCTCCATTTTCAGTCTTAGACCTTGCCATGGGGTATCTTCTGTCATCCTGGTGGCAGAACAGGATCCTGAGGCACCCAGGGTCCAGCTCTGCCTGTGCCAAAGCCCTGGACTAAATCACATCAAACTATTTTGGTCCCTTTAGTCTGTTTCTTATATCAGTTCAGGATGTCAGTCTTGAAAACACCCCAAACTTGACTTTTCAGAAGTGCTAAGCCCCCCAGTCTTTATTGTTTCAATGATAACAAATGGGTTTTATATAAGAACCCATAAAATACAGCTGCTTTATCCTAAGCATTCAAACCTACCTGTCCACAAACCAGGGGGAAAGAGCCTGTGCACGTACCCTGCATGAGCCAGGGTGCAGGTACCAATGGCTGAGGGGACACCTGTGTCCCATCTTTTGAGACCTTGGTGGCATTTCACAGAGACCCTGTGTGAGAGCCCACCTCAGGGCTCTTCTGCTCCTCAACCACCAAGACAGAAGAGCAGCACCCACCTCCAGACTTTGCTTTCCATTCTGCCAAGACTTCTCATGAGCTGATGCCTTGAGTCAAGTTTTCAAAGAGGTCACTGCAGTAGGTTTGGGTTTTTTCTACATAAAATTAACTTTTAAAGTGTTGGCAGAAAAGCTGGTGGAGGCCGGGCCTCTTCTGGAAACTTATGTTCTTTAGGTCCCCTCTTTTAATTTAACATTTTATACTAAAATGTTTCCTGCTGGGTATGTAAAGCACAACCTGAAAATAGAGCTGCTCTCCATTTCTGGATTTCCACTTGCAACTTAACAACACAGGCTCACCTTTGATTAAGTGATCCACAGAAGTAAAAAAAGCTCTGCTATCTGCCACTTAACATTAATTAATGCTTCCGTGATTCATTAATGAGAAAGACCAAGAGGAGAAAAAATGGATAAGCAATAAAGAGCCTCATAAATTCAACAACAAAATTCATCAAAGCCTGCAGATGCATTCTGAGACTGAGAACACATAGAATCACAGAATGGTTTGAGTTGGAAGGCACCTTTTAGGATCCTCTTGTCCAACCTGCCTGCAATGAGCAGGGACATTTTTAGCTACATCAGGATGTTCAGATCCCCATCCAACCTGAACTTGAATGTTTCCAGTTGCAGGGCAACCTGGCCCAGTGTTTCACCATCCTCATTGTGAAAAATGTCTCCTTAGATCTAGTTTAAATCTACCCTCTTTCATTTTAAAACCATCACCCCTTGCCCTATAGCTACATGCCCTGCTAAAAGGTCTGTCCCCATCTTTCTTCTAAAGGCTGCAAGATGGTCTCTTGAAGCCTTCTCTAGGCTGAACAACCCCAGTTCTCTCAGCTGTTCTCCCTAGGAGAGCAGTTTCATCACTCTGACCATTTTGTGGCCCTTCTCTGGACCAGCTCTAACAGGCCCATGTCTGGTTTTTAGTGCAGAGCTGGGTGCAGTTACTCCAGGTGAGGTCTCATGAGAGTGGAGTAGAGAGGGAAAATCCCCTCCCTTGAGCCAGGACTCGTGATGCAGCCCAGGATATGGCATGAAAATGGCTTAAAAATTATTTGTGATCAGAAGTAGGAATTTCCTTGTGCTGCATGCTTTTATTGGTTTGATGATGTACAGCAGGCCTGCTTCTCTTGGAAATGACTTTTTGGTTAACATTTAATCTTTCTTCCCCAAGTTAGCTCTTGCTTATAATGATATGAAACAGCTCCCTGCAATTGGCTATCCTCAAACTTGAATAATACCATTTGTTGTTGTAAATTACCTATTTTGGAAGAAGTGATAAGGCTCTTCTTGCTTTACAGCTAAGTAAGCCCTCACCCTCTACCACATGGCACTGCAACAAGAGAAGAATAAAAAACAATAATAATAAAACTGTACATTGACAGTTGTATCACTTTTATACCAGGTACTTCTTTTTAGGATTCTGAGACTCTGCACTAATTTAATGTAACAAAATTGGCCTGGCTTTTGATGTGATCTCTCCTATGGGTATTTAATTTCAGTTGTTGTCGCTTTGATATTACACATAATCCTAATAGAAGCATCTGGAAAAGTACCAAGTTCACTTTTGCCTAAAAAAGGCAAAAGTTCCCAGGATCAGAGAGGAGGTACAGATTACGTGGCACCCTATTAATGTACATTTATCACCAGATGTATCTGAGGAACCTGGATTGAGGGGCCTGTTGCTTGTGGTGAATGGAGCTGTTCTGATTATTGGGAATGGCAAGAGACTCCTGGTGCCACTGGTGCTGGGTGCAGCATCTTCTCATGTGGCCAAGTTGACCCCTCCAGGTTCTAGTCCAAATCTGTGTGTGTCTGAAAGAAGTGAGGCTCAGCTGGTTTTATGTTTCATTCTTTTCATGTTTTCTAACCGGCTCAGTTCCTTTTTATTTGTAACATGAAGCTGTGACACCTCAAGGCTTCCCTAGGACAAGACTGCAGTTGCCCCCTGCTTGCCCCTGCACATGGAGGTAGCAAAATCTTTGTTATGTGCTGTGTTCCTACAGGTGTTTTGATTCTATCTCAAAAAAATATGGTCAGATGCCACTTGTTGGCTAATACTAGTTGAAAAGTGCATCTGACAAAACAGCACAGCAAGTCTGTGGTGCATGTGGATTTCTCAAAATATCCTTTCCACCCTGCTCAAGGTTAGAGGTGCAATGGGCCAGGCCTGGCCAGTGGAACTTTCCTTGCTGGGGTAAGTCCTTCAAAGGATGTGTGTCTACATCACTGGTCAGAAATTCAGACATGTATCCACATAAATTTCTATTTCTATATTGACTAATCCTCAGAGTCTTGCCTTTCATTCAACAGTTTTTTATTTTGCAGAAGAAAATTCTTGTGTTTGTGCTACAAGGCATCACAGTCACTGGCAGCATGCAAACACTGTGGGAGACTGGCCTAGGAAATGATGTGTTTGGGTTTTGATGCATTTTCTCAGATCCAGAAGGATGGAGGCGGAGGTGCTGCAAACAATTCTGGTGAGAGCTGGGACTGCAAATGATGTGTCAGTCCCCAGGCTCCGGCTGGATGGAAACCAACCTTGCATCTTCTCAGAAGTAACTAAAAGGAGAAGGCAGAGAAACCCCAGCATCTCTTGGCATCTGTGGTATGTTCACCTCATGGGATTTATGGTATCTCCACTTTTCCCATGCTGTTCACTACCCCAGGGAGATTCTTTGACTATCAGGGAAATCTGAAGGGTTGCAAAGGATTGTCTTTCCCTACATGCCTTCTGCACCCTTGCCCAAGGTGCCCACATCTCCTTCCATTTGTTGTTTTTCATACTGCTGACAAAACCAAGGTGGTTTAGGACGTTTTAACTAAAACCACAAGGGTTAAACATCCCATGGGGTTTCACGGTGTGGTAACGAACACTTTATTTTCCAGACGTGTCTCCATTTGCTTTCTTTTCATAGTGGTGAGACCAGGAGGAGCAATACTACTATTTGTAGTAGTAGTAGCACTACAAGTACAATTAGCCCAAGTGCACAGGCCTGCAGCAAGCTGAGGGATAACCTTGAATCCAGAGAAAGTTAGGGGAAATTTAGAGCCATCTGCAGCTCCAATGGGTCCCTGCGCACCCCTTTTTCTCGCAGTTTCTATTCATGCCAATAAAAGTGCCAGAAGATAAGCAATACAATGGGAAATCGCTTCTTTGGGTATCATAGCATCTTGACTTAGAAGTGCTTTAACCTTGGCCTCATGTTTCCTGCGGGGCCTGTTGTCTTTGCTGCAGAAGTACAAACACCAGCCAAGAACCTGTAGGATTTTTCATCTGAGTAAAATTAAAACCCGAAACCTTTACCATCCTCTCTATGCCAGACATACTCTATCTGCATTAACTTGAACTTAATGGACTGCAAAATGAGCATTTCAGCATATATGGGAGTGGATTAGTTGAGGGAGAGCAAGTTCCTCACACTTTGATCTCTTTTCTTTCCCACCCCAACCCATCTGCCCCAGGAAGTGTAGGTGTCCATCCACGGTCAAGATGAAGACAGCCAGTTGACAGCTCTGTTTCAGAACATTAAGGATTAGCTTTTTCCTGGGAAGCTTTTTACCACCTCCTCAGAAAATAAGGTAATTAATAAATAGAAAATTAACAAAGCTGTTGTCCTTCAAAAAAAAAAAAAAAAAGAGAAATAGCAAATACAGCTTAATTGTAGGAACACAGCCAGACCCTAGGAAATTCAGAAGTTTATTCAAGCAAAGCAGAGGTTGCATCTATGAAGCCAGCTAACTAGTGAGAAGAGCAAAGATCATATTGCTTTTGGATTAAATTGTAATCATTTTTATTAACCAAATGCTTGATGGCAGTGTTGAGGATGATGTAAATGCTTCAGGTGACCCTTTTCACCAGGCCAGCTGAACGTCTGACCCTGGCTTTACTGCAGCCTTTTCTGAAGTTCTTTGAGGTAAGACTGAAGGCTCCAAAAGCCAGAGCCTTGCTGGCCCCAGCCACCCAGTGCCTGCTTGACTGGCTGCACAGCTGGTGATGGGATGCTCCATCTTTCCAGTCCACTCCAAGGCATGATCTGCAATCTCCACTTTCATCATCATGAATTATTTAGATGCATTCGGAGGGACAGTGTAAAGCTTGGCAAGCCTAATTTTTCACCTGCTTCCTCGGAGTTTGCCTTGCAGATTCATAAGATTTTTTTCCAGAACTCCTGAAGCTGGGATTTGGTGGTTTCTCCAAACACAGAGTCAAGCCACCAATGAAAACCCATAGGGATAATTATTACAGGTAACTAGGAGGGAGAGCAGCCTGGTGGTTTGTCTTCAAACATTCTTGGTTTATCAGTCAAAAAAACCCAGCAGTGTCAAACAAAATGTGTGTGTCTTGTAATGACCAAACACTCCTGGACAGTGTCCTTTCCATTGCCTTACAGTATAAATGAGCATCTTAATGTTGTTAATATTATTGAAATCCCGCTCCATCCCACTGGAAGATGTCTAATAGCTCAGACTCACTCTTTCTGTCTCCTTCCTTTCCCTACATCACCATCTCCTGCAGCTGAAGCAACCATCAGAAAGTCCCAGAGCAAGGGGTCCTGTCACCCCTTGGCTGAGCTGATGAAGCAGAGCCAGCAGGACCAGGTGAGCACAAAGCACTCTGGCATTGCATAGAGGGGACAGGGGGGGGTCAGGCACCAGAACTAGCACCAGGGATGCTGCATGAGCTGAGATTCAGAAAGGCTGTGTAGGGAAGGGCGCACTAAAACTGTCAGATAATGTCTCTTGACACTACACTTACCACCCTCTTGCTTTCTGTGGAAAGCCTGGTACCAAGAATTATTGACTGGCAGCTCCCAGTGATGCAGCTAACTAATTAATTCGTGACCCCCAGGGTAACCAGCATGGTCAGAGAACACAAACTGCCCGAGAAATGAGAGGCTTTGTCCATCTCTTGCTTAACAGTCATCAATAGTACTCAGCTGTCTGCCTGCCCAAAGAATTAGGCTGTCTGTGAAGCTGGGTACAACCATCACCTGCCCACCCGCCTTTGACAGGGAGGACACTGTCCAGGTCTGTCATCTCCCAAAGGAGCCCAACTTAACTTTATTGTCAGGTTTTGTCTTTCCTTACAATTTCCAAGTACATAATTATCCCTTTGTATGGGCTTGAACATCCTGTGTCCAGAATTGTGCCATGTCTTGGCAATGGCTTATTTTTCCCTGCCTTGGGCTGGTTATTTAAAGCAAAGAAAAGCTCCAAATAATTTTTTACATGGATTAATATGGATCCCTTTGACTACATCAAGGCCTCTGATTGCTGTTTCCTTGTAGGATATTGGTGCTGGCCTGCCTACTCCCTCCCCATTCATGTCCATGGGTACAGGGAAGGGAATTGCCAAAAGAAGCAATTCAGTAACATGATATGTTGTAGGTCTTTCTGTGGATCCCCAGTGCTTTTCTTCCTGTATGGAGCTGATGGGAAAAAATACATTGTGCTCCTCTGCTATTTATTCTGACGATAATCTGTGGACATGATTGCTAAAGGATTTCCAGGGTCAGCATCTGTACATGTGGCTTAGAGGGCAAACCAAGTTCATGATCAAAAATCCTGTGCATTGAAAAGCCCCTTAAGGAGAACTTGGAGGATCTCCATCACCTTACTATGTGAGTGTTTTGGGCTGGTGTGGCAGGATCTTGTTAGCAGGGGGACAGATGTGGATCTTCAGCTATGGTAGACACTGACAGAGGAGGTGACTGTCCTGAAGCAGCCCTGACTCTGGGGCAGCCCAGGCTGGAGCAGTTCCTGAGAGACTGTACCTGGTGAGAGGAACTCATTGGAGGGGTTTGTGTAGGACTTTCTCCCATGAGAGGGACCCCACACTGGAGCAAGAGAAGTCTGTGAGGAGTCCTCACCCTGAGGAGGAAGGAGCAGCAGAAACACCGTGTGGGGAACTGACCCTGAACCCCCTGTGCCCATCTCTGTGCCCTGAGGGGGAGGGAGGTGTGAAGTGATCTGGGCCAGGGAGAAGGGAGGGATGAGGGGAAGGTATTTAAGATCTGGTCCTGCTTTTTCTTTCTCCTGTTCTGATAGATTATGCTATTTTTTTTCTCCCCAAGCTCAGTCTTTTTGCCTGTTACCATAACTGGGAAGTGAAAACCTCCCTGCCTTTGTCTCGATTAACAACAGCCTTCAGGTGAATTTTCTCCTCCCTCTGCCTCCTGGTTAGTACCGGCTGGGCCTAAACTGGGACAATGAGCCAAAATAGTCAAGTCCCCAGAGCTCCTCTGTCAGCAGGGAAGTGCCTGGCACCACATCAGATTGGATCTTGTCCCACACTGGGGGTATTTGGGTGCAAACTTCTTGCTGCAGCCTGTGGCACTGGGGTGTTGCTCTCCCGGTAGCACAAAGGAAGAGTGGGGGCATGGACTGGCATCTTCTGAGGACAGAGATCTTTTACATACTGAAGTTAGTTCTGGTAAAAAGATATTTTCCCTAAAAAAAAAAAAAAAAAGTCACTCTGAAAATGTAGGAAGTATATCTGCAATTATATACATCTAGCATATTAAATATATAAATACAGGCACTTACTTCATTTCCAAGCATTCTCTTCCTTGTGTTTTAAAAGCTCAGCTTCAACATTACAAAGGAAGGTGGATATTTGATAAGTTTTTCATTTTCTATTTTGACTTGCTGTTTCGAAACTATGTAATTTTCCTATATAAAAGGCATTTGTATGCTATACAGTCACAAGGGCCCTCTTTTCCCTTTAACAGCCACTGAAGAAAAACACATCATTCCTGATGCTGTGCTGGATTTGCTCTTTGCCTTTACATTTGACAGAGCTGTGGCTGAATAGGGGCTGCTGAAGCCCACTCAGCATCCCTGATGGTCACATCAGTTGGGACTCAACTCATGTGCCATTGAAGCCGTTCTGTGGTGCTGACCCAAGAGTGCTGCTGCTCCTCACCCTCCTGGTATTTCATGGAGTCTTCTGGGTGGGATGGTAGGATGGGCAGTACCCAAAGCCCAGGGTTTTCCCAGCCTTAGCCTGGTTTTGAGTCTGCCTTGCAGACTTCTGGGAAAGAATGACAACCCCCTGCTGATGCTTCACAGGTGATCAGGAGCTGAGACAGCTCCCTCCCAGGGTGTGCAGGAAATAATCCCATAATTATAAAACAATCTTGGGTAATGGCATAATAATGAGGGTAGGAAAATGGTGATGCTCTCGGGGTGGACGAGGAGGGAGGCTGTACACAGCTTCTGTGCCTGGGGGTACAGGGGACAAAAAATGACATCACACCAAAGTGAGACTTGGATGTAAAGCACCCCAGAAGGAGGGGTGTCTTGCTGGATCTGAATATGTGAAATTCACTGCAACTCATGCTGAAGGTGTTGCCTGTAATCTATCCACACTCAGACTTGCTCTTTCACTCCAATTTGAGACTTTTTGTTACCCTTTTCTATCCACAGCCCCTGTGCTGTATCATTTTTATCTCCTCTCATGCTGTCCTCTGTATGCCTCATCTTTCCAACCCATCAACTCCACCTTCCCCTACTTCCTGCCCTACCAAGCTCCCTGCTCTTCTCTCCTACCTCTCAGCTCCTTCCCTCACTTTTTTCCACCTTCTCTTCTTCATCTCCCACAAACACCACTTGTATTTTCATCAGCATCAGCTCAGGGAGGGGGATGGGAAGGACAGCATCCCGGGAGGAGGTTGTGCTCCCCCATCTGATAACACATGTATCAGACACCTTTCCCTTGAGATGGCAGCCTCTGGAAGCCCAAGACGGAGCTCTCAACAAGATTAAAGAGATGGTATTAATTGCTATCGATCATGGGTCAACAAATTAAATTGCATCTGCAACTGCATCTCTGAAAGGTCTAAATGAGAAGAGTAGTTAATGGGTCTGGCTGGCCCAGAGCTGTGATTAATTAAAGGGAGAAATGAACTAAAACATTTTAAGGAAAAAAAAAAAAAAGCAGAAAGGCAGGAGATGGAGATGAAGCTGAAACTCTTTGGTTCAGAAGATAATAGCATCTCTGGAGAGCAGCTGATAGGTTTTAAATTCTGGATCCACCCTGTCTGGCTGGAGATGGGTAGCTACAAAAATCAGATGGCGGCAGTGGTTTTGGAGGTTAATGCTCCAAGCACCCCAGGTGCCACGGAAACACTGCCCACCCATGACTGGCAGCTCTCCCACATTCCCACATGCACCCCCCAGGTAAACCCAGCTCCATGTCCATCAGCTCCTCCCTGAAATCCTGAATCTTGTCCTACCACTGCCCTCCTCCTCGGGGAGAGCTACAGTCCTGCAGCATCCCAGTGGGATGTGAAGTGCTCCTGGGTGGACATAAGGGTGCTAGTGCAGCTCCTCAGGAAATAAGGAAGTAGCACAGCATGGAATGGAGATGGTGCTTAATTAGTAATGAAAAAAAACCCACAATAGTATGCGGCAACCATAGTGCTGTACTTGTTCCAAGCACTGTACAAGCATTAACTACAGTAATTAAGCTGTAATTAATTAGAGTAACTACTAATCAGTGTAAATAATGATGCATCTGGAGGTACCAAATGGAGTTTGTGAACTGAAAGCAAATTTTCATGTTCAGGAAACAGCATAAAATATAAAATGGCACCAGAAAAAGGCAAAAAACATATAGAGCTATGTTGGGCCATGATGACTCCCCAGAAGGGACTTCTGTTTTGGCAGCATCTTGTGACAAAACCAAGTTGATCTACTGCTGAAGAGCTCTCTGTGCAACCCATCCCACCTCCAGAACTTCCGTGGTTATTTCCAGGCTCCAAGCCTGCTCCCTTCACTCCAGCTGTATCCACATCATTGCAGAGCTGGGGCTGGAGCAAGGCATGATGCAAGCACGCAGACAACACTAAGCTGGGGGGGAGTGTGGATCAGCTGGAAGGCAGGAGGGCTTTGCAGAGGGACCTGGACAGACTGGAGAGTTGGGCTGATTCCAACGGGATGAGGTTCAACACGGCCAAGTGCTGGGTCCTGCACTTTGGCCACAACAACCCCATGGGGAGCTCCAGGCTGGGCACAGAGTGGCAGAAAGGGACCTGGGAGTCTGGATTGACAGGAAGCTGAACATGAGCCAGCAGTGTGCCCAGGTGGCCAAGAAGGCCAAGGGCATCCTGGCCTGGATCAGGAACAGCGTGGCCAGCAGGTCCAAGGAAGTGATTCTGCCCCTGTACTCAGCCCTGGTGAGGCCACACCTCAAGTCCTGTGTCCAGTTCTGGGCCCCTCAGTTTAGGAAAGATATCGAGGTCCTGGAGCAGGTCCAAAGGAGGGCAACCAGGCTGGTGAAGGGACTCGAGCACAGATCCTATGAGGAGAGGCTGAGGGAGCTGGGGGTGTTCAGCCTGGAGAAGAGGAGGCTCAGGGGAGACCTCATCACTCTCTACAACTCCCTGAAAGGAGGTTGGAGCCAGGGGAGGGTTGGGCTCTTTTCCCAGACAACTTTCAACAAGACAAGAGGGCATGGTCTTAAGTTGTGCCAGGGGAGGTTTAGGTTGGATATTAGAAAGAATTTCTTTACGGAGAGAGTGATCAGACATTGGAATGGGCTGCCCAGGGAAGTAGTGGATTCTCCATCCCTGGAGATATTTCAAAAGAGACTGGATGTGGCACTCAGTGCCATGGTCTAGCAACCGCAATGGTGGTTCAAGGGTTGGACTTGATGATCTCTGAGGTCCCTTCCAACCCAGCCAATTCTGTGATTCTGTGATTCATGTGATGGGGAGTTGGGAGCTTGAGGGAAAAGATCAGTAAAGTACACCACAAATATGTAATCCTGGGGTTTTTTTCCTGGTTCACACACTTTATATTTAACAAAATAATTTTTTAATAATATAGTCTTTTACACATCAAATATTTCTAGACCCCCCTTTTTTACAGAATAGCTTTGTTTGTTGGTTTTGTTTTCTTGCTAGTTTCAGGCACACTATTGAATGAAGATGTTGAAACCAGGTAAGTCATTGACAGGCAACAACTTGCAAAGAAATGTGGTGATGATTTCTTTAACCATCCCAGTTCAAACTGCAGGAAGCCAGAACATGGCAATCACTGCACCAGTGCCCATCCTACCCCCTGCTCTCCAGTAAAATACAAAACCAGGGAAGAAATAAAAACATAAAGGCAGCAAAAGGCAATAGTGTGCATAAACTGGGACCAACCATGCTGCACTGCCTGGGTGGAGGATGCTGTGGGGAGGATTTGCTGACAACGCTGTTAAAAGCAGGTGCAAGGCCAAAGCCTGAACAAAATAAGCAGCGTTGCCCTAATGACCAAAAAAGCAGCAAACCAAGCATGGGCAGTGATGGAAAAGGCTCCTGTGCTCACCAGGGCAGAGCGGGAAAATTCCATTGGTGGCTTTTGTCTCACAGTATCACTCAGAAGCTGCAGCCTGAGAAAGCCAATGGTGCAAAACTCCCCAAGGGGGACCCTTCCTTAGATGCTGCTAGCAGGGCAGTTAGAGCAGGGACCTCTCCTCCTTGTAGAAAGATATTTGGCTGTGCTCTGGAGACCCTGCCCCAGGGGGGCCAAATCCCATGGATATACCCAGCCCATCCCCAGCCCTGGTGCACCCTGACCTGCATCATCCCAGCAGCACAGATGCTCCTGGGACTGGGGAAGGGCAAGGGCAGCTCCCTTCTGCTGCAGCAAAGGGTCTTGCCAGCTTAGCAATGGCACAGGCATGAGACATGTCTCAAAACCTTCCTAAAGGTGATGAACAGAGGAGAGGGTTTAGGTATTTTAATTTTGATTTGTGGTGGCCAAGTCCGGCTGTGGCTGAAGTGAACAAATTGGTGCCTTTGGCTCCAGCAGAAGCAGCCACGGGGAAAGAGCTGGGGTGAGGCAGGGAGCACCCAAGTTGGGACCCTCTTCCCTTCCACCGCCGATGCCCCCAGCTGCCCATCACATAGACACAGCTCAGCAGAGATCTTGCTTTCTTGGAGCTTGCTGCCCACACAGCTGGTGCTGGCTCCTTCACTGGTCAAGGTCACAGTGACTGTGTGGTGTCTTTGACTTTATTGTCCCCACTCAGTGGAGAAAGTGTAACACAGATAGAACTCGTGTCTTGGGTGTCCCAGTGTGTACCTGTGCATCTACCTTTCAGTTGTTTGGTTAAAAAAAAACAACCCTCCCTCTATGTTCTACCTCCCTCTTGTCTTTGCTGGCCCCCCACCAGTGGACATGATAAAAATCCATCACTTCAGTCACAGCTGTATTACCCCGATGATCCCAGCTTAGGAAGAGGCTTTTAAAAAAATCAGAAACACAATAGCAAAAAATCTTAAATAAATAAACAAATGAGAAAAATCCCACGATCCACATTGTAGAAAGTGAGAGTGGTGAATCCATCAGTGTCTCAGAGGCATCGTGAGTCCAAGGACTTGTGTAGGCTGTTGGGTTTTTTTGTCCTCCCCATATCTGACCACCACATCCCTGCCAAGCACTGCGAATTACAAAAAGCAGAGTAGATACCTAGATCCTGGATACATAAAGTGAGAGAAGAGCAGGAGCAGGGGGGAGAGGGAGACCCTTCCCTGTGAGTAAAATCTCTGCTTGTGTGACACCCTTGCAGGCTTTGCTGGTGACCCTGTTGCAGCTGGCAGGAGGTTGGATGCACGTGCAGCGCTGAAGCCATTCCTTCATCATCATCATCATCATCATCATCATCATCATCATCATCATCATCATCATCACCGGCGTGTCCTTTGCCTGGCAGTGTGGCTGGCAGGGGTTTTGCCACTACAGAGCCTGCTTGCCCTGGCACTCACGCTTGGAGCACTGTGCTGGCTTCCACCAGTCCCCGTTGTGGCAGTGGCAGATGTTGCAGTCATCCACCTTCACTTCGATGCCAGCGGGAATTATCGTGGTTCCTGCAAAGCAGTTGGGACCTGCAACAACACAGGTGAGCAATAGAAATCAATACTTCTGTTGTTTATTTTTTCTTTTTCTTTTTAAAATGGGTTGCAGTAGCTCTGCTATCGGCACCCGGGAGCAGGCAGGTGCTCAGCCCAAGATCCTCTCTGTGCTCCAGCTGCAGTGAAATCAGCAGCACCTCTCCCAGCTTTGCCCCATGCTAACCATTTGTCTCAGGTTTGGTTTAGTGCCTGCAGGCACTCAAGCCCAGTGGGCCTGGATGGAGCTGCAGGGAACAAAAACAACTCATCCCCCAACAGCACCCAGTAACCTCAGGGACCCCCCCACCACCTCAGGGCTTTTAACCATAAATTATTGATGTCATAAAATTAACTAAAAGCATTCACTTCCCAAAGAAGCTTTCTGATAAAATCTGTTTGGTTTTTTTTTCTCAAGGGTGATTCCTTTAATCTGTTAATTGTTAGTAATTGCTTTGACTGCTTTATTACACAATGTCAAAGCTGAGCAGCAAGTCAGCAAGGATCTTATTTTCCTCCCTCTCATAAAAGCCTGGGGAATACTCATTGCTCAGCTGGCCTTATGCAAGCCCTCTCCTCCTCCACTCCTGCACCAGTTAGTGCCAGGGAGCAAGCAGCACACAGGAAAAAAAAATTAAAAAAATCAAGGTGGTCACATTGGTGGCATTGAGGAAGCATGAAGACATTTGAAAAGTGTCTCATAGCTCAAGCACTGTTCTCAAATGTCACCCCTCGATTATTCACCGGTTTTAATCTGTCTCTGGTGCACGAAGTGCATTTGAAAAATGAGAGCATGTACAGACATGAAATTACAGATGAGTCTTCAGTGTTTAAATAAGGCTTCAAACTGTTTGAAGGGGAAAATAGGGTCCCTGTGTGGCTGGAGACGGGCTGAGCTGTAGCAAAGCCTGTGCTGGGGTCTCACATTTTATAGTCTCAGAGAAATACTCAGTTCAACTCACTGATTTATTGGTGCTCTGTCTTTATTTAGATGCTCTTTGGGACCCTACATTTAAGCTCAACAGACCATGAGTTTGAAAAAGCTGGGCCAAACCATTCCTCAATGGTCTATGTGATTAAGTGACCTCTCCTCCTTTATTAAAGGTCTCTTCAAATGTAAATCAGCTCTACAGCAAATTTTCACATCATTCTTCATGAACCCACAGTAGAAGGGCCTGAGAAAGGTTCCTCAGATGGTTCCTGTACCAGAGTTTGGGGTGACAGGATGTACCCCAGGATGTAGGTTCCTTCCACAAGTAGGATCTGGGAAGGCGGGCTCTGGCACTATGAAAATCTTTGTTTCTCTGTGAAAGGGGCATGAGGAAATCCAACACCACTTGTTGAGGTAGAGTTGAAGCTACAGAGGCAGTTGAGGACCACTGCACTGGGCATGAGGATGCTGAAGTCTGATTTGAGCTGGGTTTTGGGCTGGACAATCTCCAAATGTCTGTCTAACCTCAGTCATCCCATGGTGTGAAGAACATCAAAGCCAGGACTTACCAGCCAAGGACATGCAGCAATACAGAGAGACCAAACTCTGTGTAAGCACATGTACATATACCATATGTGTTTTTCTTTATGTATGTAGGATTGAAAAATTCATGACCAGTTCTGGTCACAAGCTGAAGATTTCTGAAGCTGGTTCTCTCTGGAAGACACAGTTGTGGTTGGAAAGGCTGTGACCCCAACTGTGGAATTTCACTGGCAACCCAGGGAAGTTGCACTTCTCCCCATGGCTTTTGTGTCCCTGTGCTGGCTGCCCCATGCTGCTACCTGTGCAGATTTTAATTGCCTACTTCATCAAGTCTGGTGAGTGTCACAGTGTGATGACACCCAGAATGAGCTTCACCATCAGGTCAGATTATTTTCTGCTGTTAAATGTCCGGGATGCAAATGCAGTGAAAATGCCAATAATTGCAGCTGGCTGTATTTGAAGTTTAAGTAAGTGCCTGTCCCTCATTAATAGGATTCTCTAACTGCCTGATGATGTTGGGAATGCTCAGGATGGGCAGCCTCCACACAACAGCCTGCTTCGTGCTCCCAGAAAAAAAAAACACCTTCTCATTAAATTTAAACAAAAGGCTTCCTCCAGAGATTAGGGTAGCAGAGAAAGGGGAAGACTGTTTTCTCTCTTGTAGCCCTGCAGCTGCCAGTTAATCATCTTATTTGAGCAGCCAATACTGCCTCGATACCTACATGCATCTCCAGACCCAGACAGAGCATTTGGAGCCTCACCAGCCTGCTCAGTGCAGCTGACAGCACACGGGAGGCAGTGGCAATGGGGAAATACAAACTGGGGAAAATGTTTGTTTTTCGTTGCATCCTGCTTATCTGTCCATCCCCTGGCTGCTCCAGCATGGCCACAGCTGCCCTTCCTCCTCCTCCTGGCAGCCCCAGATCCCTTCTCTCTCTTGGGTTGCTCCAGGGGGGGTTGTTTGGAAGGAAAATAATCAGACACCCCTCAATAATGTCCCTATCCCAGAGTAGAGAGGTAGAAAGCAGGCACCAAGACAGAAAGAGGAGCAGAATGAGTGGGCAACACCCATTCCTTTGAGGTCCCCAGCACAGAGAGGATGACCTGTTCTGGGGACAGCACCACAGCAGCAAGGTCCCTGTCCCAGCCAAATCCATAGGACAGCTCTGCAAAATAGTAATTAAACACTAATAACCTGACCGTCTCATCTCTTGTATCTATCAAGCCAGGAAGGACCTGACAAGCACCTCAGCATCTAACAGAAAATCCTTGGGATGCTGCCAAACCCCCTGAAGGGAATGGGCAAGGGAAAGAGTTAAAAAACAGCTATTTTCGAAAAATCATGGAACTGTGGGTTTGTTTTCTTTTATCTTGGCTTTTAGCAAAATGGATGAGAACCTGGCTTTGGGTTGTACTGACATCTGCCCTCCCATGAGATGGTTTAGTGCTATTTCAGGGCATCCACCTCTTCTGTTCGACCTTAATTTAGGCCAACACTACCACTGTTCTGGACCATTTTTGTTGGTTTTTTTCCCCCAGAGCTCTCTCAAAATAGCCACCACTGCATTGCCAAAGTGAAATATTTCCTTTTGCTCATCACAGCAAGCTGGATGGAACATTTTTGCATTGTCTCTCTCCCTTTGCTATCACCACTCCTATAAAAACATGGATCTCTAACAGAAGGCAGAATTTCTACACTGCATTTCTGATAATTCAACTGAAATTCCAGCTGACTGGAATCCCATTTTCCAGCAGAACTGATGTCAGCCAGCCCATTTTCTTTCCCATCTAAACTTCTTCCACCTTTAAACTTCAAAAGTGGATGCAGTAAACTTTCATGCCTCACCCATGGCTAAGGCATGAAAAAGCTGCACTTGGAGAGGAACACTGCTGAAATTTAGATGAAAATATGTCCCCCAAAAGTGGCATTTTCTGTGCAATGGCACAAGCCACTGAGTTTTCCAGAAACCTTGGGCTTTTATAGAGCTGACTTACAATTCATTGCCAGTGACAACATCCAGCACCTAAAGATGCTACATGGGTTTGTCTTGGAAGAGCTTCACCCCATAATGCCACGACCTGATCCCACAGAAAGACATCAAGTCATTTTTTTTTCATTTGCAGCAGAGCTAAGAAGACTCCTTTAAGGTTTCTAATATTCTTTTTTTTACCACCACCCCCCTTCCTTTATATCAGCTTCCCAACATTTCCAAAGCTGAGTGCCTCAATCCCACGCTGCTGGGGACTGTCCTGAGCTTTTCCCACTGTGGCTTTGTGCTGCTCAGAGGAGCAGGCTGAGACCAGAATCTGCCAAATTGATGTCAGAAATCACAAAGAATGAGAGAGAATAGCACAGTAAAATTTTTTTATTATTATCATTATTATTTGAAGGAAGACACTGATCAGAAACATTTAATGAGATGTCGAGCACATCAAGAAAGTTATTTATGGTAACAGTAGTAGGAACAAGAAGCTGCTTTGGGCAAGGGCTGCCAACCTACTCTTTGTAAAAGCATCTTAAACCATGAGTATGACAAAACCAGAACAGCAATCATACTCTTACTTGCTCAGGGAGACTGATGGGAGAAGTTTGCTGCTCCCACAGACAATACAACTGTAAGATTTGCATTGCTTAACATAATTAATACTCATAAAAAAACACAGCACTTCAGGCCGTTTGCTAGAACAACCATGAAGCTTTTTGTGGGGATATGTTAGGGACATTGAGATGTTTTTATGGGAAAGATGTAGAAAAATCATATATAGATTGTTGCTTGGGAAGAAAGATGGCAAATCTGGCAACCAAGCATGCAACACTAGATACCTGGGTGATGGCCCACGATGTGCTGCTGAACTTCACCCCTGGACAGAGGGAATACATGCAGCTAATACCACCCCTTGTCATTCATTAATTTAATACTACCAAAGGTGTGAGATTAAGTCCTCTTAGGATTCAGTGGTGTATCTGTGTTTTAAAGAAACTCAACCCCCCCCCCCCCCCAGCCTGTTACTCCTTTTCACACTGGGAGCCCAACTACAAGAGGAGCAACCATTCTAGCTCATGAACAAACTGTATCTTTTGCACAGTCTTCACCACAGTGCTATGGGGAAGTGGAGGAAAATGTGAATTCAAGGACATTCTGCATGGATGCTGAGTTAAAGCTGGAAATAGCAGGAGAGTAGGGTTTGATGTCTGATGCCCTCCAACACCATGAGCATGCAATGTCGTGATGATGCTTTGGGGTTGCTTGGTGCCAAATACAGCTCAGCTCCAGGGGCTTCCTGGGTGGCTCTGCCTGTGGCTTACAGCAGCTCTGAATTTATCTTCATATGTGCAAAGAAGCAATGAAAGGAAATCAAATGTTAAGTGTTGAAGCAAGCATGAATCACCTCAGGCCAACTGTGTATTCAGATATGCCCTGAATTGCATGTTGCACCAGAAGTTCATTGCCTTCACCAGGACTTCTCATGGTACAACAGCCAAAGAGCAGCATTTTCCTCTTACTCACATATTTTCTGACTATAATCCTATGTTTCCTGCCATTTCTTTTAAAAAGCCCTCATCCCTTTGGACATATTAAGGCTGACTTCAAGAAAATTTAGCATATTCAGGCAAGGACAGAGGTGCTTGCCCCAGTAGTTCAGATTCGTGTGATGTGCCCAAAATTAAAGTTTCAAGGGATAAGCAGAAGGCAGCATTTAGGAATGGATACAGCTTAAAAACATCCCTATGGATGTTCATTCAGCTGGATGAGTCTTCATGATTTTGCTTTTGAAGGATGACCATGAGTGGGAATTTGCTGCTGTCAAGCTGGACCAAACCATGGGAGACATTTATAGTGAATGTGGCCAAGTTTTCTCACAGTGAGAGGGTAAATTTTGCTTTGTGTGATTCCACTAAACAGGCATCTCATGGTCTTCACCACAGCCATCCCAATCCATAAGCCATGTGCTGGTGTCTGGCACTCCCAGCATCCCTTGGCTGAAACAACCACTCACAAAGCCATAATGACCAAGTGAGGATTACACCCTGATACCCTCACAAGGATGCTAATGGACAACCCTCCAACAGAGAAAGGGTAAAACAGCAGAAACACCAGTGCTCCCCAGGCTCTGGTGCAAAGGACTTTTTCTACATCCAGGCTGAGGAAAAAATAGCATCTTGTCTTTAATGACAGCCCCTGTTTCTGGAGGTTAACACGGCTCCTCTCTGCTGATTCTGCAGGATCTTTTCAGATGTTCATTTAGCTCTGTCATCGCTATTTATGCCATTACTTTGGGTTGCAAGAAAAGACCTCAATTTGTGGTGTTAATTAACGAGTTGAGGGGGGAAAAAATCTTGCTATTGCTGCCTGCTACCAAGCCTGCCTGCCCTCCCTCTCCCTGGGGGAAGAAGAAGGCAGCGGGTGAAGGCAGAGGTGAGACACGAAGTCAGCTGCTTGTGCTTGTGCCTTACAGAAAATTAAATTTAGTGATGCTCTGCGGGTGGGGGGCTACAACCCCCACCAAAAGATAACAGCCCTGGAGTTCTTCTGCATTAGAAAGAGAGGCAAAGGTCCCAAATAAAAGTCACCACTGAAGCCCCAAGGCGCATCAGAAATGGGGCTGCTCTGACTGTGGCATGTTGTGGTGGGGAGTTTACACCCCGATAAAATCCAGGTCTAACCTTGAGCCTGTGTCTAGTTGCCTCCTCCCTTCTGCTGCTGGAGGTTATGTTCATACCCCCCAGGCTATGGAGGACACAGCTCTTTGCAGACTAGAGGACACCCTCCAGGACTACTCATCCCACATACTCCCAATACATACACCAAGGGAAAATACCCCTGGGCTCCCCTTTAGCCCAACTCAGTCCCCACCCAAGCTGCACAACAGCTCCTGCAAGGCAGGAAAAGGGACAATTTCAGATCCATATCACCAGCAAGTCTCTGAAACCCCTTTCCAGCCCACTCACCATCTCCAGAAGCAGATGATCTCTCCTAAGCTGTTTGCCTCCAAACACAGAGGCTGCATCACCTGATGCGGACACCCTGAAAATATGAAATTGTCTCCTGATTCAGCAGAATCAAAGCCATCTCTAATGAACAGATTTCTTCCCCCACCCCAACCATGTACTACTCTGTTAAACTGGAGCAAACTTAACCCTCTGGCTCCCCAGCTTAGTTTACACTGTTCAAAATGCATCCAGCCTGCCTCCACCTGTAAAATCTAATCAGGACTAAAAAGATAAAATGCTATTAATACTGGCCACCAGACATCTAATAGCAAACTGATAGCAAATACTATAGAATTCCGGGAAAGACCTGAATATCAAAAGGAAGGTCCCAAGTCACCGATTGCAACCCTCTGGCAATAATTAATGGAAAGAAAGAAGTTTTCACTACATAAAAAGCCAGGGGAAAAGGGGGAAATCAGCATCAGAGAAAGCAGCAGTGGAAGCGGCCGCAGCATCCGTGGAGTACTTGAGGAGCAACCCAGAAAAGCAGAGCCGGCCAGGAGCTTCGCCTGTGACAAACACAGCCCCCAGGTGACTGAGGGTGAAAAGCTTACTTGCTCTCTTTCTTCTCTTAACAGCCCTTTCCCAGGGTGACTCATTTGTTTAGAAACCTCTCCTCTTGCAAACTTTTCTCCCACTAGAAACCTCTCTTCCAAACGTGGTGTCATTTTTTTCTCCCCTGAAATAAATCATTGTAATTTATTTAAATTGTAAAACTTGTTACCTTTCGCAATTTGTGCAACGTATACGAGCAGAGGCTGATATATCCTCACAAACAAAATGTAAAATAATAGTTACAGACCATAACACCTCAGCCAGCACCTCAATAAAATCTGGATGTTGCTCCATCTTTGGGAGGGACTAGGATTTGACTATACCAAGCCAGCCTCAGCTCTGCAAATTAAAAATCCCTACAGCGAGCAGGCGGGGGATGCTGGAGGTGTCAGTCCATGCCTCTGTAAATAAAACACTTTGCAGAGCCATCTGCCACACCAAATGCTAAATCGGCCGCATATCGCAGCTTGAAAGTGCTGAGCGCTGGAGCCCGTCAATATTTTCAGTGTGGGTAGGTGAAAGTTGGTCACCAGCAAAAACAAACCATCCTCTCCAACACGGAGGGGTGGGTGGCATCCCGCGGGTGGGTGTCGGAAGGTGTCACAAAGCCCTGTCCGGTGTGGTGGCTGCCAGGAAGGCGAAAGCTCCAGATCTGGCAGGAGGTGAGGGCTCTGTCTCACTGTCTCACAGTGGGGTGGGTGGTGAATGGGGTGAGAGAGGCAAAAAAAGAGCTGGGTCTTCGGAAAAAAAAGGTCCACGGGTACAAGGATGAAATAAATGGCTGTAGGTTCCCCCCTGTCGTCCCCCATGTGTAGGGAGGTGAAAACCAAGGCAGGTTTCTGTTTTCAAGACAGAAACCTTTGGGCAGGAGGTGTGAGCCAGCACAGGGCTAGCAGTGCCCACAGCAGCTCTCTTCTGCCATGCAAAAGGTCAAAAATTCCTCTGTGCTGCCTGTGGTTTTGGGGGTTTTTTGGGTTTGTTTTTGTTTGGTTGGTTTTTGTCGCTGCTGATGGTTTAAAAGCCCAAAAGAAAGCCTTGCACAGACCTGAAGTATGCAAACAAGCAGGTGTGGGGCTACATAAAAGCAAAGATAATCAAGTTTGAAAGATATTTTCCCACAACCTTTTTTATTATTATTATTTTACTTTCAGCCAGCGTTTTCCTAGAGGGACAGAAGGTCTATGCCAACTTTTCCACCAGATTTCAGCTATCTCTGGTCTTCACTCACCAGCACAGGCAGTATTTGCTTCTCTGTAAAGAGCTGCTAGCAAGGTGGGTACGTCACTCCTGCCCTCTCTGCTGGAAGAAACTATATGAAACACTGCATCAAGTGACATTTCTGTGACAAGGCACCTTCTGCCTGGAATGTTTACACTTCCAGGTAGAGTATCACATGATGACATCTCTCAGCTGTGATAACACGGTGTCACCTCCTCAAGGTGGCCCCAAAGTGGAAGGTACCCTCTTCCTTTGCTGCCTTGTCCAGCCACCCATGGAGAGGTGGCACCTCCAACAAATGCCTCAAATTTCACTCTCCTGCCTACTATATTGCAAAGTGAGTGCCTTTTCCTTTTTTATTCCTTGAAAAACCCTGCTGGCTCTGGCTAAAAGCCCTCTAGAGTCAATTGATGGTATCTCCTAGTCATCCACAACATTGCACCTGCTTGTCCCAAAGAACTGATCTCCTTCAAAGCTGATCTGCATTTCTTTTCCATCATTCCTGCATATTTCACTCCTCTGAAGATGATGCTAACAGCCTGTCTCAAGCATTGCCTATTTACATGAGCGATTTTTGCAGATGTAACTCACATTGCTGAGTTATTTAATCTCTGGAGGCATCTGTAGTATCCTCCAATCTAAATCCAAGTTGCTCACTCAAAGCAAGCCCTAAATCATTAAAAGGAGTGCATTAAATAGGTGAGACTGAGTGGAAAAGATAATTTCAGGGCTTTGGGAGCCTTTCCACTGAATAGTTGATAATGATTAAGCCATCAAAATAAATAAGGTAAAAACACACCTGCAGGTCTCAGGGATCTCCTGGTAGCCCCATGTCACCTTCTGGTTTTCCTGTGCAGTGACGTTCATATCATACAGGCTTTGCTCAGACAACATCTGAGCATCTGCTCCCTTGGAGTATAATGAATGCAGAGGACCCACTCGAGTTCCCTAAATGATGACCTGGCTCCCAGTGACACAGACTGATCTCAGCCTCTGTGCTTTGCACTGCAGTTAGAAAATTACTGATAGCTCATTATCTGTCTTAATCAGGAGCAGCAAACAAATGAGGGACAGGGAGACATCCAGAACAGAATACACCACATTACTCCTCTTTATTGATAGTACAGTTACTTAATTTGAAGTGGAGACATAACTTCAGGCATCACTAAATACTGGAGAAGGGATGTTTTGGTGCAAGAAAGATCTATGGGTGTAATTTAAAAGCAGTCTGTTCAGGAGCGGTGACGTCCTCCAGCACCGACCCAGACCTGAGCTGTGCAGACAGACCTGAGATTATCACTCAGGAAGCCAAACGAAGACAGTGGCTTTCTGACATATAAAAAGCACCCACTGAAAATTGCAGCCTTGCTTCTCTCTTCATGCTCTGTGCATGTGGGATGAGTACAGCAACGGGGCACCAAGCCCAAGCTTGATGGCCACCTCCAACCTAACCATCCCCAGCCAGCACCATCATTTGCTTCCTGATACCTGTGCTGGGGCAGCAGAGAAGCTCTGGCTCATTTGGCACAGCTTGCTGTGGGGAAGGCAGTGTGGAGATGATAGAGAAAATTTCATTTGCAGCACAGGTATCTGCAGAAAACAGACCAGCCACAGGTGGTGACAATGACTGAGAGCTGAAGCTGCTGCTGGAGGGTATGAGGGGATGCCAAACTGAGCAGTTCCCTGGGTTAAAGCTCAGAAGGAGTAAAACTTTTCCTCCAGCAGGAATATTGTGGATTGAGATATTGTAATAAACTACTGGGAGTCTCACAATTCTTTTTAATCAGTTTTAACAAGCCAAGGCTACTGCAGATAATCCAATAAAATGAATCTGGATATGTGAAAGAAGACAGGGCAAGTGGTTCTTTTCCCACTTCTTTAGGTTAAGGGTAGTTGCCTCATTGCATGGGCAATTCCTCCAAGCCCATGCACCCAAACTCTTTGTTTCTGCTCCCAACTGCATCAAAACCAAAACAGGGAGCACATCTGAGAGCACTTTGAACTCCCTGCAAGCCCTCTGTCCCCAGTTTCCCCATTTTACTGAATTTCTAACCCAGTGGTGGGTTATGGACTGTTGACCAGTGGGTTTGGCATTGCTGCAGTGCAAATTAATAGCTAATATCAAATTTGTAATGATTTCCCCACTCTGCTGATTGAATCCTACACCTAAATTGAGGGCAGCATTGGAGGGGATCCAGTGCACAGACAGCAGGAGAGCAAAATGCAGGGCTGCAGACCTAGCCCTACATACAGGGTGCCCTCCCCCCCTTTAATACAGAATGTAGGCTGGCATGTTCAGTGTTATCTATGGGATCTGTGCACCAAATTCCTTTCCAGTTTAAAGGAGCTACATATGCAAATACCTTCATCAGCACTGAAAAGTTTAGCTTATGGTAAAAAAAAAAGGTTCAGGCAAGGCACTCAGTGCTGCACAGGCAGAGACTGTGCATTTAAAAGAGCTTTTCTGAATCAGATTTTTACTGTGGACATTCAAGGCTCAAGAAGGAAAACAGCAACACCTTGAAGACAGCAATATCCATCTATTAAGAAAAAATGCACGTTTCAAAATTTAGCTGACCAAATCATAGAATCATAGAATCATAGAATTGGCTGGGTTGGAAGGGACCTCAGAGATCATCAAGTCCAACCCTTTGACCACCGTTGTGGTTGCTAGACCATGGCACTGAGTGCCACATCCAGTCTCTTTTTAAATAGCTCCAGGGATGGAGAATCCACTACTTCCCTGGGCAGCCCATTCCAATGTCTGATCACCCTCTCCGTAAAGAAATTCTTTCTAATATCTAACCTAAATTTCCCCTGGCACAACTTAAGACCATGCCCTCGTGTCTTGTTGAAAGTCGTCTGGCAAAAGAGACCAACGTCCACCTGGCTCCAACCTCCTTTCAGGGAGTTGTAGAGAGTGATGAGGTCTCCCCTGAGCCTCCTCTTCTCCAGGCTGAACAGCCCCAGCTCCCTCAGCCTTTCCTCATAGGATCTGTGCTCAAGTCCCTTCACCAGCCTGGTTGCCCTCCTTTGGACCTGCTCCAGGACCGCGATATCCTTCCTGAACTGCTCAAAAATCTCTTTGCAGACAGCAAAGCTTTGAGAGAATACCATAGATTTAATATATATATATGTATAATATAGGTAAATTTTAATTGCAGGCAATGAAAGCTACTCCTAGATCATTATAATCTTTCAGGTAAGTAATAGGCTTTTAAAAATTTGTCTTAATAGGCACTTCCTAAAATGAACTCCAGGAGCTCTGAAGGTACATTAATTCTTTTAATGTTTGAAGTGTGGCAAATAAGGTGAGGTGGTTTTGTTTGGAGCTGGTATGAACTACGTTCATTTAAAAGAAATAATTAATGAAACTGCTGTTAAAATCCTGAATCAGCTAATAGTGTTACTAAGAAAATCAGCAGCAAAGGGAGGCAAAGTCGGATCTTTCAGAAACTAAACCTTTAAGTGTAGAAATATACAGCCAGAGGATATATATATATATATATATATATGAGGTGCATTGTGTTTCTGTTCTCTTCACCTTATATATATATATATATATATATATAAAAATATATATATATGTCAGATCTTTCAGAAACTAAACCTTTAAAGTGAAGAAACATACAGCCAGAGGATATATATATATATATGAGGTGCATTGTGTTTCTGTTCTCTTCACCTTATATATATATATATATATATAAATATATATATATGTCAGATCTTTCAGAAACTAAACCTTTAAAGTGAAGAAATATACAGCCAGAGGATATATGGATATATATATATATTTTATATATATACATATATATATATATATATATATGAGGTGCATTGTGTTTCTGCTCTCTTCACCTCACCAGACTGGGTCCAAAGAGCATCTGTGGGACATGTGCTGTGGTACAGGCTTGGTCCAGGTTCCAGGTGACCATGCCAGGTCAGTAATTTCCCAGGTCACCCAAGAGAGGAACTGAGATGCAGAACAGCAAACCCTGATGGGGAATTGTCTGGACATTCACCCTGCCCTCTACAACGGGGTGTTGGGCACCTCCCATGACACCATCCTTGGACCCGGGCAGGCAGCAACAGCTCCTTGGATGTGCAGACGTGAGGGGAAACCCTGATCTAGGGAAAAGTGGTAAAATAGCCCTTGATTGCCAAAGTACTAGGTCTGTGCTCTCTGCCTGGTTATCTCCATTCAAAGGTGAAGGTTAACAACAAAAGAATAACAACTGGGACTTTTTCTCAGGTTTTTTTTAGCTTTTAGCCAACTCGTTCACCTCGTGGTTGTGCTCAGTGTGAGAATTTAATGATTTTTATGGCCCATTTTAACATTTTTATGTCTCCTTTCTTCTGAAAAAAGCCCCACATTTGGTGTAAGAATTAAACCAGTATTTCATCCTTAACTGCAATCACAGATGTATGGAAGAGAGCTGGCTGCACATCAACTTGAAATAAAGCCAGAACTGAATCTAACTTGGTCACTACTGCTGTGCATGATGTTTTATAGGGAGTGTGGGGTGTTTTTTCCATATCAGTCATAATTGAAGTGGAAACTGTGACTGTGCTAATTTTGTACAAAATAAGGAAAAATTGCAAAATGGGTAAGGAAGAACAAAGGTTACTATAAATTTATCTGAGCTGTGCATTTAGCTGTGCAGTCTACCGAAAACCCAACCCAACCACCACTGGATAAGGAAACTGCTGTGGTTAATGAACAAGCCACAAAACTACCCAAATTATTCGCAGCAATGGCTGCTCATTTGTATGCTTAAATCTCTGCCCAACCCCCTTGCCAAGGTGTGAAAAGGTTCCTTTAGCTGTAGGAAAACCCACACTCCAGACAAACTTTCAAGCTCCAAAGCTCTGAGAAACAGAGCTTTGTTGCAATCCAGACGATATGGATTGAGAACGTCTCAATTGGTAGAAATGTGCCTTTTCATGCCCTTCTGCTGGTGTGATATGAAATGTGATGCTTTGTGAGCACCAGAACGGTCACTTTTTTTTTTTTTCCCCTCACCCAGAGTCAGCTTGTTCTGATAAAGGTTTTTAATGATTGTGTTAGAAATGGAACTTCAAAGCAAACCAAAAACTTTTAATGTACAGAACAGAGCTGAAGAGCTCCATTTCTTTCAACTCCTGTTTTTTTGTCCGTGTTGGTGGGTTTTCTGCTGCAGTTTTGAGGAGAACCCAATTTTCACACTTTATGTGATTCAGCAAGCCCATCTCCTGCCATCTGCACCACTGCTCCCCATCCTCTGGCCTCCATAGCACCGTTCCTGGCAGATACAACAGTGGCCATGGGCAGGCAAGACCTAAGTGAAAGGTGAATTTAATGACCATGTATAAAAGCTAGAAGCTGAAGTCACCAAAAGTTCCCCTTCCAGCCAGAGGATGGACTCTTTTCAAGGGTGTTTAACCCAACTAGGCAGCATCAGCCTTTTCATTTCCCTTTTTTAAATCCTTAAAGTCTGCTGAATATAATCCCACCCTAACCTTCAGGTCAGGTTGCAGTAGCAGAGCTCCCACTTCTATGCAATTCTGTACAAATGATCAATTACCTGGAGAAAGGGATTAACCACAGCTTCAGAAATATACTTTCTTAATTTGTTTAGTGAATTTAACTTCCTACCTGGGACAGAGAAAAAGAAACTTGAGAAAACACCTCCCCTCTAACCCCAGCCCAAGCAACCAATAAGCTTAATGTTCGACTGACAGGACATGGGGCAGCTGCTTCAAAATCTGCAGCTCCAGACAAAAGAGGCAGCAGAGGCAGAGGCAGGATGACAGGATGGATGGACAGATGGATGGACAGACAGACCTTGAGGATACACACAGGGAAAGCAAACCACCACAAGGATGGGCACAGCCTGGTCTGACAGACAGATGGGACATGCAGAGGTCAGTGCTTCTGGAATAAACAGATACCTAAACCTTCTGCTGGGTCCTACTCTGATTTCCCCAACAGCTGCAGAAGCAGTTTTAATCCATGTTTTGTCCTCAGGTTTTGCTCTTCCGAGGGTCCATAATGCTACCTGAATTCAATGGTATCCATGGTATTTGCACAATGCTTTCTGATGGTGCTGTGCAAAGAGTCAGGTTGCTAATAAAAATAAAATGAATGGTGCTGGTTTTGCATGTGAATAGTTGCATTTAACGAAGTCATCAAATGGAAAAGGATCGTCCTTTGCTTTGCTAATAACTCAGGGTGCCACTACAAAATACATTACCACAATCTATGCGGGTTTTTATACCACAGCAGGTGTCCTGTGATAGTTTGCTGATGTGCTGGGGACAGGATAGTTATTTTGCACTGTAAGGTAGCAGCTAGGAATGAGGAAATGTAGGGGAAAATGTATGAATGTGGTTCTGCTTCCCTCTTCCCAAATTTCAGAATCCTTCATTGCCCCTCATGCTGATGTTTTTATTACTTCAGTACTGAATGAAACTGCTGCTCCCTCCCTGGTCTTGGTAGCACCTCAGTATCACAACCAAGAGCCTGTTATCATCACAGCATCCCCATGGAGCAGGGAAATGCACCGGGGAAACTGAGGCACAGAGGCAATGTGCTGCTTGAAGGGGTGTGGGTTATTAAAACTAAACCCAGCAGACAACTGTTTTTAACAAAACTTGTGGGAATAGCACTGGTTTGAGGCTAGAAACTGCCTTCTCAAACATGATGGAAGTTGGTTCAGACTGTATTGGCAGGGGGAAGGCACAGAGAGGTAAAGTGATGGACAACAACTTCCAACAACCCATTTCTCTATGTTTCCACCCTGAGGTCCCTTCTAACCTGACATTCTATGAATCTGTGGTTCTTAAGCAGGTACTCCCTGCTTTGTTTTTCCTACATGAATTTTGTCCTTTAGCATTTTGATTTTTTTTAAAGCCAGAAGGGAAATTAGGCATTACAACATCTACTGACCTGATATAAGTTAATGATTTTATAAAATGCCTAAAAAATGCTTTCCTTTAAGAGACTGATGTTTCCTATTCTATTTTTTCAATGCCAATTAATTACTTAATTCATTGGCAATGTAACATAAGAACAGCCTTTGAAAATCCAGTACTTTGTGTAGATGCCTTTAATTAGGGATAATTAAATACTGTGGAAGGACCTGATTATACCTCTGAGCATTTTCTAATCTGGAAAATGAAACATGCTCTTGTACTCTTGAATGCATATCACAAAAGCTGAGCTAAAGAATTACATGCAGTAAAAGATGGGAAAAAAGCACCCCCAAATCCAGATCTGCCCAAACTCCCACAGTAAAGCAGGTTAGAAATTCCTAGGAAAGCTCAAGGGCTTTGAGCACACCGTAGCTGGTTGACTTCTTCACATGGGCTTGCATACAGTCCCTGCCTTGCTGGGGACATGAGCAGAAGCCCAGGCAAGCTCAACACGGAGCTGCTGCATCCTGCAAGCAAACATGGGCTCAGGAAAACTCAATATTTGCTAAATTAGGGAACAGATTTCTAGGAT
Organism: Calypte anna; assembly: GCF_003957555.1. Taxonomy (NCBI): domain Eukaryota; kingdom Metazoa; phylum Chordata; class Aves; order Apodiformes; family Trochilidae; genus Calypte; species Calypte anna. The sequence continues at coordinate 30,203,825 of NC_044253.1, forward strand.
TTCCAGATTTGTATGAATGGCTGCAATAGCCAAAACTGTTAAAAAGAGCTAAATAATCTTCAAACAAAATCAAGGCTGACCTTGGAAGATAAAGACTTGCCAGCACCAGAAGTTACTCCATTAGTTTGGCTTTGCATTCCTTCCCTTCGCTTTTTTTTTTCTTACCTTTTCCTTTTCCTCCTCTTTATCCCTTTACAGCAATTGCAGTGAGAATGAGAAAGTCAGCATCCAGAGGGCTGTAATCACCAGCACCGCTGCTGTCTCAGAAAGGGTTTTAGTCTCAGAAGAAAGCCAGAGAAATGTTTGTTTTGAAGACAGCATCGCCTCAGCTCTCTCAAGACAGATCCCCCACTAATGCAGATGAGGTTCTCTGGTGGGGCCCAAGGAGGTTTTTTTTTTGTCTCCTTTTGTACTCATTGGGAGAAAGTGGGCAGGAGGGATAAGCATCTGTGTTAAGCTACCAAGCACCATGTGCAATCGAGTCACAAGCCAACAAGACTAAATACTTATAGAGCACAAAGGCCAGGGCTGAGGAAACCTCCAGCACCTATTTAAAGCCCCCAGACTCAGCATTGTTTGGCATCCCCAGGCCACGAAGTGATTGCAAAAACAAGTGAATACAGTTTGTTGTCTTCATTGGAGGTCTTGCTCAGCTGGAAAACTGTGGGAGAAAAATCAGGATGGGTCCTGGGGAAACTTAGGGGCCAGGATGACACATAAATGCTGATGTCCAAGTGTGGGGTATTGCTCTGCCCTGAAGATCCCCTCTTGGGGTGCACTGCCAAAATCTTTGGCAGAGGAAGCTGATTTCAGCTGAGAAATGTAGACACTCAGGGACCTCAGGGTGAAATATGCTAGCCTAGGGGACATGTCATTGATGCCACCCAGGGAGGTGGTGCCTGCCAGTTTCCTGCCAGGATAACCCCCTCAGTGCTGCCAGAAAGCCTCCCTCCCATTTACAAGAGTCAGAGCCCAGCCCTGCCCTAGGTGGGTACCTTCTCCCCCTGTGATGGCAGCAGGGGTAACACTGAAAGACAGGGGTGCAGCAGACCCCACAAAGACAGCAATTAAGACCTACTTGAAGCTTCCACTACTAAAATGACACTAAAAGGTGCTATGCTGCTATACCAGACTCACTGATGCCTTGCCCTTGACCAATTGGGTACGTTTTGGACATGATGAGCTTATGTGGGGAACTTGATTTAATTTTTTCTTCTCCCAACAGATTAGTGGAAAACAGACAGGCAATAATATGAAGCTCCTTTGATGACCCCCCCAGCACTGACCTGCCTGTTAATGCCTACAGCAATGGAGAACCGTCAGGCTGGCCCAGTCTAGAAGTCTATAGTCAACCAGCATATGCAATATCTTGTTTACTGCAGACTTTCCTGTGCCAGTTTCATGTATTAGATCAGACCAAGCCTAGAAAGCCTGACGCTCTCTCAGGAGGATAAAGTGCACTGATTTCCTTGATGCTCCTTCAGCTTCATCCTTAACATCTGCCAAATCCTATTCCAACAGGAGAAGCCTTCGGACACTGCTTTGAAACCCTGGGGCATAGAATCATAAAGGGTGACAAAGACCTCTAAAAACATAAAGTTCAACTGTCAACCCAACACCACCACATCCTGAAGAGCAAGGTCTTTTGAGGACTTCCAGGGATGTTGACTCCACCACTGCCCTGGGCAGCATGCACAAGGCTGGATGAGCCCAAGCCTTTTTTCTGGGCACAGGCTGTCCCAGCCAGTCTGATGGTGCCAATCAGCCTCCCATGGGAACCTGCCAAGTGTGATCACTGCCACTGCTCCCAATTAGCCAGCAGTCTCCTCTCATCTTGTGTCTTGGCTACAGGATTAGCTGCCACACCACCTTTAGCCCTTGGCTGGGAGATGAGCTGTCTGTGGGATCACCCATGAACCCATGGAGGGAGGGACGGCTCAAGCCAGAGCTTCCCTGTGATGGAGAAAACAAGCAGGAGAGAAGGGGCAATGCACACTGCAAGAAACCACTACTGAATGCAACTCAGGAAGAAGAAAAGTCTTGGGTTTATTGCTGGGGTTTTATAATCCCCCCCCTCCAAGGCGATTCTCCTTCCATCATTGCTCCTTGATCCATGGCTATAAGTCAGACTAAATCTGTAAAGAAAAGTAATGAGCTCCATTTCAGGGGCTTACTCACTTGGGAAACCTAAGCAACCATTTGGGAAGGGAATTCCCTCAAGTGGACTCAAGGACACTGAGTTCCACACAGGTGGAACTGTTCAAGGAGAGGCTCTAGGGAGGCTCACACCAAGCAGCATCCCCCAGTTTGGAGGCTGGGAGGCTGCTCCAAGGGGAGGGTGGGTAAAGGGAAACATAAGCGGTTCCCTGGGAGCAAGGCACCCAATTTACAACAGTCAGCTCTTTAAGGGGGCACAAAAGTAGCCAAGTCTTTAACATGGTTTCTGTTCAAAACATATCAAATATATCTGTTACTTTCACAGACAGCTTTCCATTTTGAATCACAGCTTTCCAAGTTCTCAACAATTATCCTTCGACATTTCCTATGGTACTTTTCGTGTTTGTTTGACGCAGCTTGAAAAGCAAAAAAAACCCAACCAACCAACCAACCAACCAAACAAAAAACCCAAAAAACCCAAACCCAAAGAAAACCCATCAAACTCTCTTGCTGCTTTTCTTGTAGCACAGTGAGGGCACCAGAGCCTCACAGGCAACAACCGCGGCGAGTGGAACAAAATGAAGCTGAATTCATCTGTTGATAGCTGGCAGGCACTGGCCTGATCTGTGACCCAGCAGGCAGGGCTGCCACTGCCTTGCTGTCAGTACCGGGTTGGTGCTCCCTTGCTGGGAGATAAGGGATGCCGCATCCATCGGATGCTGCCTCAGACCTGGCTGAGATGAATAATCTTCATGCAGAAGGAGTCCCTTGGACATCAGAGGTGGCTGTGGTGAGTCAGAGAGCAGAGAATGAGGCTTTTCTGGAAGGAACGCCCAACATCTTCTGGGCCCCTTTGACTTGGAAACTGAGCTGGCTCTGCACCCAAATGCTGCGTGGTGGCTGCAGCTCATTCCCCAGCCTCTGCTCAGACGCTGCCGAAGGAGCTGACAGGGGCATTATTTACTCCCTGGTTTTTTTGTACTCTTTTCTGTATGCATTAAGAGCTGAAACGCACGAAAGGACGCTGGTATTTCGGATCACTAGGCAGAAAACAGGCAAGTGCACTGACCTGAGCTAATGAGACTCAGGAGCACCGAAGCAACATCGAAGCGGGGCTCTTCCAGCAGCACCTCCTGACATTTCCCATGCCTTGCACTGAGAGGCAAAGTGCAATTCAAGGTGCTAATCTGCAAATAGCAAAGGCCGTGGGCTTGAGCCTGCAAGGTGCAAAGTGTTTCCCGAAAAGCACGGGGTGCCAGCAGCCCTCTCCAGCCAGGTATGGAAGGTGGTGGCCCCAAACACATCTAACCCCAGAGGAGTATTTTAATCCCATCCTGGACCTGACTATTTACCCAGGCAAGGGGGGGGGAGCTGAACAGGAGGGACATTTCCCAACCCAGTTGAAGCTGTTTCTGCTATTCTTCTCTCACTCAAATGGGGAGGGGAAAGTCAAAGTCAGAAGCACTTTTTGGTCTTAATAAAAATCAGGGCAGGTTGGCTGAAATAATTCATCAGGGAAAAGCTCTCTTTTCTATCTTTCTTATTTTTTATGTTCCAAATTATAAAGATCTACATGCAAAACCATGCCCCCTCCCTCTGCCCTCCTGGATTTGAGTTTTCATTTTGAAAGCATTAAAATAGCACATCTGATCATTTCAAGGGTTTTTTTTTCCCCCCCAACCATTTTTTAACGTATAAACAGTGAGTTTTCTGTAATTGGCCTTTTTCCCAGGGACATTTCAGTGAGTCAGCATTTTCTGACTACATATTCCCATCTTTGTCAAAAACTCCAGCTGCTGTGAAAAAAAGTCTGAGCTTTTAAAGGTCGGGGAGAACTTTGTGCACTCATCTTCACACAGCCCCATTTCTCTCAATAAATCCCTGTGCAGGACAGCTTTTCTGCTTGGTACATCAGCTCCCGCTCCATTTATTCGAACAAACTTGAGCTTCCCTACCAGCACTACCTTGCACAAAGTATTTTTAGCCTGGACAAAAATGTACTGAACTGATGTAAAATGAGTTATGCCAGTTCACATCAGTTGCAGGACTGCTCCATATTAATTTTCTTTTTTCTTAAAGCGTGTTACTGATTTCCTTGTGGCAATTATGATTTCAGAAATGGGTACAAGTGGAATACATATGTACTAGAGTTACCCAAAAAGAATAAACTTAGGGAGCCTCTACACAGAAGAAATATAATATTCCTCACATGGTGCAGAATACATGTGATGAGGATGCAGGAGCCCTGGGATACCTAACTCCAGCTTTGATTGTCTTTTCCATCTTCTTAGGAGATGAAATCTAACTTGAAGCAGTCATCTCTTGTGCAAAAATAAGGTTAAATCAAACACGCATCCTGAGTGCATCCTGGACAGGGCAGATTTCGAACTCTGCTCGTGGTTAGAAACTCAAAAAAATCAAGCTAAACCCTGTTCAAAACAGTATGGAAAACACTGCTGGCTGGCAGTCCTACATAATAAACAAATTCTGATTTTTACAGTTTTAAGTTTCAAGAACTTGTTTACCAAATGAAATTAGAAGGCATACAGGCATGCCTCCACAGGGTTGCTAAAAGTGACCAGGTTTTCCAACAAGGCCCACCTAGTACATCCCTCCAGCCCACAGGATGGGTTCCTTTGGTCCAGCAGAAACCTGGTGTATCCTCAGGACACAGACTGAGGTTAGGAGGACCACTGTCTTTGCTAGTGACCTACTCTATCACCTGAGGTGCATCACTGCCCTCCTCTCCTCCCCAGCCCCAATTTCAGGTGTAAGCTCTGCACTTTAAGTCTCCACACATGCAATCTCCCAGTGTCTCAGTGTTTCTGGAGACAAAAATGATAAGAGGGAAGAGGAGCGTGACAGCTTTTCTTATGGACAGACTCAAAGAGAGCACACCCATGCTGCTAGTAAAACAGGGCATGAGACTCTCCTCTGGCTCTAATGCCATGTGGCTGATTGACCACATCCACACCACTCAGCATTTCTTGGACCTCCTCCAGACACCAGGACCTGCTCTCTTCACCCTAAAGTGTAATTGCTTTGTGTGCATTTCTTTAGTCTGCCTGAGCTAGCAGGAGGGTGTCCTTTAGCATCAAGGGTGCCATACATGCCTTGAAGTTGGTGTGAAGGGTGTATGGGGTGCATGGAGCATACAAAGCCTGCTATAACAGCACTGTCTGACTGCTGTGACCCAGGTGTGACACCCATTACAATGTTCTGACAATCAGGGTCCCATGGGCGAGTGCAGTGCCCAACCCTGCTTGATTTAGCTGGGCCAACCTGGCCAGAGGTGCAAGGAACCAAACCACACCAACTCAACCAGCCAAAGCAAAGAAAGAAACATCCTCTCTTGATCTCCTCCAGGCTTCTATTTTCTGATTACCAAGCCTAAACTCTTCAGTCTCAGGTATGAAATAAGGTCACCATTGCAGATGGGTTTCTAAACAAAGGCACAGAAAGCAAGAAATGACCTGCAGCTAGCTAAATTCCTTGCAGTTTGTACTGCAGGAACTGAGGCAATAAAAACCTCATGCTGCAGAAGCAATGCCCTGGCACCAAGAGCTGAAAGCACCCATAGAAAGTCAGCATGAAGACCTTTAACAGAGAGAGGAGAAGGGTGGGCTAGGGGGTGGAAGGAAATGGATGCTGATATTTATGGCAGAAGAGCACCCCTGAACAAGAGGGACCAGAAATATCTGATGGCAGCCTTGGCACTGTACCAGCCTCAAGCCTGTCCTACAGGAACCTTCTCCAGGCAGACACGGTTCAACCACTGCCACACAGCAGCTTCACATTGTGGGCCCATCTGGCAAACAGTTACCCAAAACTTGCATTGACTTTCATTCTGCACTTCCCCAGCAAAACAGGGATAGAGATTAAGGAAAACACACCTTAAAAATACTTCTTAGTCTCTCCAGTTGAACTGATTGGTGATTTGGCATGTGTAACAGGCTAGGAAGATGTGCAAGCATATAGTTACATACAGAGGGAGACTACTGCACTTATTTCCTTCACAGGGGTGTGTAGGTGCAGAAGAGAGAGGCTGAAATGTGGGACCCTACCAAAGAAGCAGAAAGCATGAAGATGTAGACAAGGCAGAGGGAAGGAAAAGAAGCAGGAGGAGAAAAACTCCAAGTGCCTTTTTTTTAATTCTGTTTTCTCAGACTGGCTTCACTCTAATCTTTAATTCATATTTTCATTACAGTCTCTTTGCTCTATAAAGTCTGGATTTCATGTAAAAAGAGCAGCTCAAACATCAATTATTTGACAGAAGTCAACCTCTTGTTAAAGGCCTCTACTCTACATATATGTAGGCTCCAATAAAAGAAGCATTAAAAATTCATTAAATTAGAAATACATGAAGACAGTGTCTGCCACTCTTCTTATACAGATACGCTTAATAATCCCAATCTTCTAGAGCAGCAAAAGGAAACCCATCTCTAATCCTTTTAGAAAGCCCGTCCATGCAAAACACTCCAGCCTCCTGCAATTTGCCTGTGAGTCACCCAGAGATATTGGCTCTTGCAGGTCAGGTCCTCAGCTGTGGTAAATCAGAATAAAACAGTGCTGCCAGAATTACACCAAGTGACACAGACTCAGGTGTTGGCTTTAGGCTTCTCTTGCAGCAAAATGGTTTATAGCAAGCTGATTGGATAGCAATGTCACTTTTGGTCTTTAAGTTATACCAAGAACCTGATCAGGTGGGGACCAGCAAACACCATTCCTTTAATTTCAGTATTGCCTGGGCTGCTTGTGTTTTGCAAACAGAATCTGATTTCCCAACCTGAATCTAGGAAAGCTTTTCCTCAAAATAAACCCCAAACCCACCTCCTCCTCTACAATATCCCACCACGATGATAATGGCTCTTGAACTACCACTGCCATAAGCTTCTGCATACAAATTTCTGCAACATTTTCCCATGAGGAAAAAATGACTGATGAGCAGATGGTTCTCCATGAATATTTGTGAGTTTAAAGAGCAACTCAGACCATGTAAGATGCTTCCTACATCCCTGTGAGCTGTGTCCTCTTAATGAGAGCTCTGCAGCAAGTCCCATCCAACAAATGGCTTTTCACAATCCTCCCAACCCTGCTCTTTAGGGTGCCTGTAGACGTTTATCTATAACTCTGCTGGGGTGGAAGCATGTAAACATGGTTAGGACCTGGGGTACAGCTCAAGATAGCTTTCAGCTCCTGCCTGGCCCTGTGCTGTCTGGCAGAGTCTTCTCCTGCCTTGGATTATCCTTGTCTTGCTCCCTGGGCAAAGGAAGAGACCACAAAAGTTTTGGAAGCAGCAGCTGACCTGTAAGAGTGCAGATGAACAAGGAGCTGCTGCCCTGCTGGCTCCCCACTGCAGCACTCTTGGAATTGAGCTTTTCCTGGCAGTGTTCCTGTCACCCTGACACAGTCCAGCAGCTACTGCTTTGTGTGAGCACTGAGCTGTGTGATAGAGTTAATCACATTAAGTGCTGTTCAGCTCATGGCTTTTTTGCTCTCTGAAGGCTTCTCCCCTTTCCTTTTGCTCTTTTTGTTTCTCCTAAACTTCAGGAGGTGGCATATTCAACTCAGCTCTCCTTGAAACTATCCAAAACCAGGATGTCTGATTTTGGAAAGTTCAACATCTATACACCTTTCCAAAGCTTTCCACCGTTATTAGCTGACTCTTCCAACAGCTGTGTCCACAAGGAGCAGGTCACAAGGCATTTAAACATCTGGATAATCCAACTGCATGAGATTTCCAAAGCCACAGATGGGTGAGCCCTTGACAGATGCTTGGTTAACTCTCATCAATAAATTTGGGATCTACTTGTCTCTAACCACTTGGCCCAAGTGATGGAAGCGAATGAACTACACTGAAAATAAATTTCAGTGAAATTACTTCTTTTTCAAGGAACAGCAAAGCAAGTACTGAAGTATTTTGTCAAGTCAGTGACTGTCTGGCCCAAATACACCACCTTGTTTTCAGTCTTGATCTTTCACTAGCTTTTAAATCAATCCTTTTTTTCCATCTGTTGGCAATCAAATCACTCCTTTGACTGAGCTAACAGGGCACCACAGTTTACACTCCTGCTGGTAAACACATAGAACATGAGTTGACAATCAAACCCACATCCTTTGTAGTCTCAGGAATTTTCTCTTGCATTCAGCCTTCCAAATCCATGGATTTTCACAGCTGGCCACCAAGCCTCGGTGCATTGTGCTCTGTCACCACAATGTTAAGGCAGCTTCTACAGGTTCTCCACAAATGGAAGACGACTCCTGATTTCAGGGGACATCACTTCAGCACAGCAGCATCAAGGAGTCAGGGGTGAAACAACCACCAGCTCCCATCTGCCCAAAGAGGAGCAGGTCCTTCCCGTGACCTCTCAGCCTGCCCTCTGAATGGGGTGCTGCTGGTGGGGTCAACTGGGTACCATGAATACTTCATCCACCAAGAACAAAGGGTGATGATGGGGCTACGCTACGCTACCGACCTCAGTCTCCAGGACCTACGAAGAGGATCATGGAGTCCATCAAAGTCTGGCGTGGGAGGATACCTCTTCTTCTTGGCTTGGCCACATTCAAGTTGCATCTGCACAATCAATCAGCATATTGCATAGACTTTGACTGAAGGGGGTTTAACTGCAATCTTAAAATCTGGCCATTTCAGGAATTCCTGAAATAAATTAGAAGAGGAATTTTATTTAGTCGTTTTTTCGACTGTTCTCCATACAGTAAATGATTATGAAGTCTTCTCTCATCCTCTTGCCACTTTTCCTGTGTCATCTTTATCCTGCATGAAACTATAACTACTGTATATAATCAAATGGCAGACAAAACATCTTCTCCCCAAAACCTTCCTTTTTTTTCCTAAAACTTATAGTAATTTTTTTCCATACTTCACTGATTTTTTGTCACTTTTTTGTTAGAAGCAAAACAATGACCTGGAGATTCAGTGATCCAAATCTTGCAGATAAATAACAGGCTATATTTATGCAATAAAGCACAGATAACTTAATATCCAGACACTGGATTATTCAGTACTAAAATCCTGGCACTTTTCAAGATAGCTGATCATTTGGAAAAATAAAGACCAAGTGGAAAAGTTCTTTTGTTTAACAAATTGCACTGTTAATCCACTACCTTAACCTAAAATACAATAAATAATTTACATTTGTATGGAGCCTTTTGTCCCCCAAAATCCCAAGAATTTTTGAAAAAACAGCACATGGCACTGCCCATCAAAGACAACACCTGGGCAATGACCTGGTTGTTTCCCTGATTCAGAAAAGTGAACCCTGTTCACTGACTGCATCACCAATACCACTTTCAGTGGCATCTAGATTTTCCTGGAAGGTCCACTCACCTAAGCAACAATCAGCATTAACTTGGCTTAAATTACAAATGTAAATGAAGTTCTTGAACCACTTGCTAAGAAGAGGCAGCCTTGCATGTCTGTTTCTACATAGCAACATGTAAAATTCACTTAGGGACATGTGTAGGAGGCACAAGATTTTATTTGCTAAAAAAAAGCTGCCCTCAGCTTCAATGGACTGGGAAAATCATTGGGGATTTCTGGGCAAAACACACTGTGTGACTGAGGGAACAGGCTGGGGTGCAGAATGCTTATTTCAAATCAACTTGAATGGAGAAATAATGAGCAGCAAGTTTGTATTCTCAGCAAATTAACAGAAAATGTGAAAATTAACAGAAAATTAACAGGTAAAATGTGGCATTGCATGCGTGGAAATAAAATATTATTTAATAGCTTTTCTGCTCTTGCCCTCAAAAATGAAGATGTTTGTACATAATGATTAATATTCGTAGCATGTTATAATAAATGCCCACAAAAGCTTTGCCTGAATCCACGCTTTTAACTGAGGTAAAATCTGTTGAAGGTCAAAGGGATCTTTTTCTTGCATGCAGAGGGCAAGATCAGACTCTTTACTTTGAAATCTGTATCAACTGTGATAATTTAAATCTTTAATTAAAGATTCAGAGACAGATTATCCACAAAATGTCTTCCTGCTGCCCAGTATTTCATCATGAATGCCTCCAGAAGCCCATGCTAATGTGAGTAAGCACATTGCCAGAAAGTATTTCATTGTGGATGTGTTAGTTTTTATTTGTCTTGTTGAGTAACAAATTCTTTTGTTGAGAATTGGTGGCCACCAAAATTAAATTAAAAGCAAAACCAGACCCTCAAACAGAAATTTATAATGCTTATCCTGTTAATTGCTCAAGAAAATGAAAGTGCCAAGGCAAATGTGGTATAGGAATGGGACAAATAATGGATCTTGTAATGATTACTTCAAACATGATGCATCATACCTGATAAGACTTATAGGTGGACAGGCCACCTTTACTTAACCTGGAAAAGAGACCTTGGTGCTAGCAGTTGTGTTAATGTAGGTCTGAATGGGTGAAGGTGTCTTTCAATTGCTCTGAGAAGAATTCCACACTTCAGAGAGTAGTTACCAATCCTAGTGTTGCACTTAATGGAATATTAAAATTAATTTCCCCAACACAGCTGTGCCACAAAATCCCCCACGATGATGAATTTTTGCTAAAGTTGAGATCATTTTTTAATACTATTCTGAAGGAGCACTTTGTAAAATCAGGAGAACATGGGTCTCCAGGAATCCTGCACTGTCCTTGCCTTGCCTCTGCTCACCTCCAGCCTTTCCCTGAGCAGCAGCCAGGTTGTTACCTGCCAATTTTAAATTGCACCTGGTTTTGCTTCCATGGAGCAGCAAAGGAAGGAGGGATGCATAAGTGGTGTGAAGCTGAGCTCCATTAGAGCAAAAATAAGCATGCCACACACTCAACAGGGTGTTGGAGGAAGGACCTTTAAGGCCACCCAGGTACTCCCAGCATCTACTCATCCCCCTCTCCACACACTCCCCACCCAAAAGGGCATGTTGGGAGTGGGTGGGTTGGGCCCTGAGCAATTAGCATTTGGGGAAAGAAAAAAGGTATTAATTTCTCCCTTTTGTGCCCAGCAGCAGGTGAGAGTTGCTCTGCATTGCTGAATAAGAGGCATTTATTTAACCTGGATCACAGATTAAACCATATTAGGAGGTATGAGTGATGATCCACTGGGAATTCCCCTGCATCCCTACATCCTTGCCAGACCATGTCCAAAGAGTTGAAGGAAACTTAAAGAGCAATCTTGCAGTGGTATGCAAGGAAGGGCTTTATAAACTACATGTTCCATTAGTAATGAGGTTCAACCTGCAACAGTGGATGGATTAATAGGAAGGGAGAAGCAGATGTTTTGAAATGAAAAGTTGATGATCAGGTGAGAAGACCCAGTGGGGATAAAAGCAACACCACTACACTGGCACGTCTACAGCTCTGGACTCAAGAGGATGGGGACCTCAGGGGGGATTTTTGCTTGGAAAGGCTTAGGCATAAGCAGAATGGATGGATGTACTTCATGAACTGCAGGAGAACCTGAGGGCAGAAGGGACAGGACAGATGGTGGCAGCCACGAGATTGATTTTAAGATTGATTGATAGACAAGTTTTAGATCTCACAGAAGACTGGGTCGGCAATCACTGACACACTTTTGTCTAGAGAAGTCACAAAGACCAGAAGTAACAACTTGGGGCCATAACTCTGCAGTCTGTCACTACCATGACATGTGAAATCTTGTGACCTTTCATCTCCATGCCAGGAAATGCTGCACAGTACCTGGAGCCATCACCCTTAAAACCCACTCTGACAAATGGGATGAGAGGACCCAAAGGAGATGTGTCTTCTCCCTCCCTCCCTCCTCCCCAGATTTTCCCAGTGAACTCCTCCTGGTCCCTCACTGAGCACAGCCAGTTCTGCACGAGCTATACCACATCTAGTAAAGCATAAGGGTACAGTTCTGTTTCTTCTGACAATAAGTAATAAATCTCCAAAGTGACTTTTTCAGCCTCTTCTTAAATGGTGGTAGAGGGAGGGAAACTGATATTGGCTTTTTATGAATCTTCAGGTTAGGGATGTCAGAATCAACAGATTTTTGCATCAGCCTCACCGCCTCACAACACTTCTGCCCTTGGCAAGACATAATTAAGAAAGGCATGGAAATCCATCTGAATGCACTGAGAGGAAATTATTCTCCTGTTAATGGCAGCAACAGATGATGCAGGGCTGTGTTTTAATACAAACCAAGGCTTTTCCTTATCGAAATTCTAAGGAGCAACTTTTGATATTGGGATTTGCACTACATGTTGTTCAGGGGGATAAACATTTTTTTTTCTTTCCTTTTTTTTTTTCTTTTTTTTTTTTTTTTTTTTCCTCCTCCAACAGCTGTATTGCTTCAGCTCTCCTAAATGTCTAAAATGATGATTGCAGTGACTCAAACTAGGCTAAAATCTTTTCATCATGCTGAGGCATGGCACTGTGACTGTCTTCACCACTTTGTCAGAAAGCAAAAGCTACTGGATGGAAAGGAAAAAAAAAACAACAAATAAATTACAAAAGGAGGGGCTCACTCATTTAAGTGGGTCTGTCAGCTTGTGTTACCTTTGCACATTTGTGAAACAGAGCTTTAATTGACTGGCTGCAATGGAGAGCTGAAAGATAAAACCTTGGTCTCAAGATGAACAGACAGCTCAAAGCATTGCAGTCCTCATTCATCAGGATGTGTCAGAGGGGCTGAGAGGGCAGAGACACAGTGATGCCTCTTACTCTTTCACATCAGGTTCCTACAATGTCAATGGGAGGTGAAGGGTGTGTGCCACACATGTCCAAGGGCAGTAACAAAATCTGCTCATCAGATTCTCTGTGATGACAGAGACTACCTTGGTATCCACTAATTTCTACCACTTTGTGAATGATTTAATTTCGTTTGTGAAATGATAAAGTAAAAATCACAAGTGTTGGAGACCTATTAGCCAATCAGGGCAGCTGCAGCAGGAGAAGCAGAAGGCCCTGCCAGTGGTGGGGTCTCACAACTCATCCCTACAGCCAAGCTGGGAGGCAAGAGGAGTTCAATTTCCTCCACAGTTCTCCCTTACCCAGCCACAGTCCTTGGTCCCAGGGAAGATCCATGCCACCACGCTGCCAATCCCCTTCATCTCCCATTGACTCACAGCTGTGCTGCAAGCCTCAGCCTCCCTGGCCCCCCAAAAAAGGGGCCCCAAGGCACCTAGGTTGCTCTTCAGAGGGCAGTAAGAAATACTGCCCTGCCTAAAACAGGTTTCAGAGAACTTGTATGGATCAACAGATGAATGAAGACAGGAATGGAGAAACCATGCAGGAAGTCTCCTGGCTTCTCACTGATGGTCCTAATCACTACACTGCGCCCTGGAGCCCTGGATTCTCCCTCTGTCCTCCTGTCCTCGCTCCCATCAGTAGAAGATTTTGCTTTTCCTTTCCTCCTGGTTACCTGGGCACCCTGTCTCTTTTTGGAAGAAAGATGGTGTGCATTCCTGGTCACCAAGGATGGTGGTGACTGCGACACAGAAACCCACCAACCTCTAGTGTCAGGGAGAGTCTGGATACTGGGGTTTATGATCATGGTGGTAAGGGGCTGGCAGAGAAATCTAGCAGCTCCTGGAGCTGTGTGAAGCCACTTTTGCATCTGCACTCCTGGGAAGTGTTTGGATTCACCTGACGTGAACCAGATGAGAAGGAATTGGCAAGTGCTGCTGCCCCTGTGAATGAGGGGGATTCAGCATAGCCCCCCCAGAGGCCAAACACATGAGATGTGTTCATTTAGGTGTTAAAGAATCAGAGTTATGGTGACAGTCACAGTGATGGCCAGTGTTACCCCTCAAAGTCAGCATCCCAAGACACCAATCTAGTTTGAGTGTGATGGGAAGCCTCAGAACCAAGCACAGTGGGCCATATGCAAAGGTGATGGCTAGAGCTGGTTAACATCACTTTTCTCTTAGATCACCACCAGCCTCAAACCAATGAACTTCCCTATTAACATTTTCTGCTTTCCAACAGAAACATAAAGCTCTAAATAAAAGCCTTTCAAAATATTTTTGAGTACAAATAGTAATTTAATAAAATGTCAGGATCACAAGTAGTATTTTTGGTATAATTTTTCAGACAAGTCTTAATTTTGCCAGTTCCTTTTGTAAGAATATTTTGCATTTCCAACTGTTTCCTTTCTTGCTGTCTTAAAGAGCAGAAAATGTGTTGAAAATGTTATTTCTTTGTAAACATTTTCATTTAGATCCAAAAGCATTAGTCTCATCGAGCAGCAGTGGATGTGTGTAAGAGAAAACATATGAATTGTGAAATTCTAAACATGAGAAGATGAGTCTAAGCAGGCATTCCTTATATTAAGAGAGCTGTGAAGAGTTCTTTGTGATACTAGCTCCCCTCTTAATTTTTCTTGATACCTGTATTAGGAGAAAGGTGCTTTTCCAGAAACATATGAGTGTACGGGCTGAGGTACAAGACTAGGGAAACATTACTGGAAAAACATCTTGGAAACATTTATTTTCCACTTTCAGTTATCCAAAACCTTTCTTGAAAGTATTGCTGAATCTGACTTCTTTAAATTATTTCAGCAGGACAATGAGGGCCAACTCTACCCAGTCAGACTTCAGGACATAACCTACAACATTACAGGCCTGGAGGGAGCATTCCCTACTGGCCCAATGGGAGTTTTCACATTGATTTCAACGAGTTTTCCCCTAGACTTAAGTAATAACCATTGGTTTTTTAATTTAGGGACAAAGACTATCTCTTCTCTTTTTTATTTGATTTCATGTTAGACTAATTGTGAGACAAAAAGCAAAGACATGAAACAACTATCACCAATGTCATGGCTCAGTCCTATAAAGCCTTACTCAAGGCAGCAATACCATCAGCTTCAACACCAAGGCACAGCCCGGGGAGTGCAGAATCCATTTTCCCAGTTGCCACCTCATATCTGAAGCCCACACACGAGGAGAAGCACCAGCCCCGATTCCAGCCTGTGCCAACGGGAGCAAACCTCCCGGCGAGGCAACAACATTTTAATGTTTCCTTTAAATCTCTTTGTGAAAGCCAATACAGTACTTTCTTACCATTTTTGCAGACAGGACAACACTGTTCTGGTTCATAGACTGGGTTGACACACTCGGGAACTGCGCAGTCTGCTACAACACAGTGAACTTCATTGCTGGGCTCGCAGCGACACCATTCGCATGGCGAGGGCTAGGAACAAATCTAAAATTAGCCCATTTCCTCCTCCAAGCTCACAAGTTTGCAACATTTCTATTTTGCCATAAGAGAAACACATCAGCGTGCAATACCTCTTGACTGTATTCATTAATCACGGGTAACACAAAGTAACCTACAGGACAAAACAGCAGCAGCTGAAATAAGCAACCAGAGCATCAGAAAAACCAGTGATCGTGGTACTCATTGTCCCAGGGAGGGTGTGGGGTTTTTATAGATTTTGTGAGACTTCAGCTCTCTTCATCAAAAAGACTCAGCTGAAGCCACTAGGTCATACCTCTGCTCTACCCATCTGTTGTTATCTTACACATTTGGCCAAGAGCAAAGCAAGATTTTTGGAAGATCATGAGTGGTGGTTCACACCAGGAAGGGACGACAGGGTGGTTTTCCAGGCCATACTCAAATCTTTTGTAGACCAACACTTCCAGTAAACCCTAGGATGTTGGAAAGGTACTGCTGGGGTAGCCTGTCCATCTGAAGTCTCTGGATGTTCTTCTACTCTCATTTTTTAGAGCAGGGAAGAATAGTGGTGTTCTTGGAAGGGCAAAACAATTTTATTCTGTGTCAGTGCAGGACCTGCATCAGGGGTCTGTAAGCACTCCCATACCATTACCACTAGATCTGGCCCTGGCCCCACTCCTGCCAATTTCAACAAGGTTTGTGAGCAACAACTGCCTCACAGAGAATATGTAAGTAACTAAGAGAAGAACTGAAGAATTCTGCTGAAGTCAGGGAGTTCTGGATCAAAGCACCCAGCTAAATGGTTTCATTTTAGCTCCATCAATGCAAACAGGAATCTCTCTGTAGAGATTAGTAGTAGAGCATTGTCACTCTCTCACCCTTTAAAAAGCTGTAGAAACATTTCAAAAAATAGAAACATCAGTGTTTTCAGATTCCTGGTGTCCTTTAGTATGCACAAGTGTGATGGAAGGATGACAACAGAGATAAGTAAGGAGAGTAAGAGGAGAAACTGAAAGGAAAATGACTTCCTTTCAGTACCTGTATGTTCCCAGTTCTTTAGTGATGGCAGATCTGTCATTAATGCTTGAATGACTGAAAGTGGGTATTGGAAAAAAAAAAAATCTCCTTTCTGTTGAATTGGTGGAAATCTGCAGCAATGGGAATTCCTACATTAAAAAACAAACAAACAAAAAGTGAGATGAGAAGAAAGGAGGATTCATTCCCATGGGTACAGACACCAGTGGTGTGTTAGTCATCTCTACAAGACAGATACAATCTGTGAGCCCTAGTTCTGGCAGCTAAAAAGCTTTTCAGTTCACCTCTAACAGGGTCCATATGTCTTGAGTCAAATAATTTATTCCCAGGAAATTAATTTCTACCTTAAAATGCACTAATTAAAGCTTCCTTTGCTTTGTCTCAGCATCTGGAGTCTATAATTCCCACAACCTCTCATTTGCTCACAGCTTTGGCAATTTAGATAAAATCAGCACTCCTTGAGCAAGGGAAGAAGTCTGTGGAGGTGGAATTCCTCTCTCTAATTATCTTTCCTCATCCAATCCTACTTTGATTTCTGTCTGAAGCACCAGGGATCTAAGTTCATTTGACTGACATTTCTTATTCAAGGCTGTTTAATATGAAGAAACAATACAGAAGAAAATAGACAGAACTATTTGCTGAGGGATCAATAAGAAAATTGCTGCTTTGTTTTTACTCATTTTAATTGCTAATTATATGGAGCAGTAGAACTAAATCTTGTGATATGCGGAGGCTTTCCCTGATGTACCCTTCAGGACTTGTCCCCATCCTCACTACTACAGTGGCTGCAATGCTAAGAAATCCATGCTGCTTTTCCAGGTCTTCAACCCAATCTACGGCTTAAAGATGATAAGCACAAGTAGAAGATGCCCCTGAATGACTCTGCAGCTGAGTAAATGAGACATGACATACACATCTTTTTCTTTTGCATTGTTGGTGTAACCTGAAAATGACACTGTAATGAACCATGATGTTGCCTGACACTTCAAGCAGCTTTTCAGGAGAGAAGAACCACACACAAATAAAGAAAACACACCTCAGCAGTACAAGGAACAAGGAGCCAGAAAATGCAAAGGCTGCTTTGGCAAGACTTTTCACAGCCACCTCCTCTTCCCCATCTTACCAAGTTGAAGCTACTTGGCCTTGCTTCTAAGATCTTCCTCCACCTGACAATTTTATTCACTTGTCAGTGCCCCTCACCATGGCTCTTACCCAGATGCTCATCCTCATGGCCAGCTCCAGCATTCCTGTCATTATTCCACTCCATTCATTATGTTACGAATGTCTAGGGTAGTTTCTATCATGGGATGTGCTTTGGTATCTGATTTGCAAACCTCTGCCCTTTTGGAAAGGACTTTGCCCCAAGCATACTTATTGAGTATCATTTTACTGCTGTCTGTATGCTCTGCATCATAGAATCATAGAATTGGCTGAGTTGGAAGGGACCTCAGAGATCATCAAGTCCAACCCTTGAACCACCATTGCGGTTGCTAGACCATGGCACTGAGTGCCACATCCAGTCTCTTTTGAAATATCTCCAGGGACGGAGAATCCACTACTTCCCTGGGCAGCCCATTCCAATGTCTGATCACCCTCTTGGTAAAGAAATTCTTTCTAATATCCAACCTAAACTTCCCCCGGCACAACTTAAGGTCATGCCCTCTTGTCTTGTTGAAAGTCGTCTGGGAAAAGAGCCCACCCCCCCCTGGCTCCAACCTCCTTTCAGGGAGTTGTAGAGAGTGATGAGGTCTCCCCTGAGCTGCATCCCTGCTGTTAATTTCCCTGGAACTACCTTGTTTTTGGAATAACTACGGGACTTCGTCCAAAAAAGTCCTCTATATATTTACACAGGTGTTACACAGACCACGAGGCAAAGTGACAAACTGGGAAGCAGTGAAAGATGTCCCAGAGTTTTATTTCCTGATTCCTCCATCGACTAATTTCCTTATTTTTTCCTCAGATCACATCAGTTACTCTTTTGTGGTCAGTGGCATTCACACCCACATGCTGCTACTTTGTTTGCTCTCCACCCCAGTGCAAGGACTGCCCACAATCAGGAGTGCTTCATGGGATTCACAAGGCAGCTCTGTCAATCTGGGGAAGCCCTGGAATCTGGATTTAAGGATTTAACCCCCATGGAAGAGAGGTGATTTACACTTTTGCAGACACTCAAGTTGAAACACCAGCTAACACCAGCAGCTGAAAAGAAACACTAATCTCTACTGAAAAACAGAGTTGAAAAAATACAGGTTTCTGAAGGATGAAGGAGAGAGGAGACAAATCTAAGGCTATGCCATTCCCACACAGATAGTGCAGACACTTCATTGGTGCCCCTTAAACTGATATTCTGCAAGAAGTGTTAAGATTAAGGGATCACAAAAGGCTTGGTCCAGTAGGTGATTTATTTGCTCCACCTGTCTTAGGCAGAATAATCTTAGAAGACTCCTTAGGGAAGGATTTGTTAAGAAGGATTACAAGACATGTTGGCTCAGGAGCACTTTTCTCACTGTAGTCCAAAAGTTCACAGTGGCCAATCATAAGATGGATATGTGTCTACAACACAACTGCAAGGTCCCTTACTGTTCAAATGAGTTTTAAGAAATGGTCCTAACATTAAAGCCGTAAGAGCAAACAGGGCCCTTTTGTTAAAGTATCAGTACAGCATTTTGACTGGGGAAAACAAGTACAAAGCACCTCAAATTCTTTTTCCACTAGCCCAACAGGGGTGAGAGCACTGACCCTCAGGGCCAGTGAGGAAATACGTTCTCTGTTACTGTTGTCAGTACCAGGGCCAAGTTGAGCAGAGGTTGTGGGAAATAGATGTGGCCAACATCTAACCACCATTCCAAGGCTTTTGAGAACAGATGAAGTGGGATACAGAACACCAAGGACCTTCAAAGCACTGACCCCGATTTCACCCTCTGCTTCAGCCAGTTGCTTCCAAGAAATCAAAGTAGCACAAAGATGTGGACCCTAAACACCTCTGTATTTAATCACCCCTAAGATAATGGCCCCACTTCTATTTCTCTTCTGAAGGACTTCTTTCTAGAAGGACTGTGACCCTAGGTCTGGCCAGGAGAGCAGGTTCATTCCCTGCTTCTACCAGATGATAGCCCCAGCCCACCCAGTGGAGTGGCCCAAGGAAGAAGCCAGCACTCATCCAGCTACATGGCTGGAAAACCTCAGTGTCAGGTGCTCTCAGATGAGAAACACCTGCAGTCAGCAGAAGTTGTTAAAAAGGAAGGAAATTTAAAAGAGAGAATAGAGAATATGAATGGCTAATAAACATTTTATGTGCATGAGCACATAGTGATAAACATGATAGATGATACAAACAAACAAGCAAAAAGGCAGCAAAGGAAACAGAATGAAAAACAAGATGCACCTTGAGCAGGGGAAGCCAAACAAGATGTGGATACTGGATCTCCTATTCTTTACCCTAACTCATGTACAAACCAGCTCCCCACCATTTACACTTTCTTTTTGGAAGCAAATGCCACATTAGAACCACAATTGCTAATATCATCTAGCTATTCCTGAGGGCCTCCTTCTCTTACACCACATGGGTTCTTTAGTCAGCTACTAGGTTTCATACTACAGAACTTTCATACCTCTGAGAGGTCTACGCTTCAGGGCTTCAGCAAATCCACAAGCCACCCAGAAGGACTGGCAGACACACACAGAGGTCACGTATCAAACACTTCCTTCAGAAAATAGCCTAAAATACTAATTCTTCCCAAACTTAAGGGAGAGGTGGAGAAAAGAAAATGGGAAATGGAATTTAAAATTCAGCACCTAAATCCACTCTTAAGCTGAATAGCTTCTATAGGTGAATAGATTTGAATTAAGCATTTATTTTAGATCAAAACATCTGGTACAATCACACAAGTAACCAATACACAAAACTTCCAAGTTTTTAGGCAAAATCTTGGAAGAAGCTCCTGCAAGACCTAACTTTAAAATTGCATGGAGACATCTCATTTAGTCATAGAGATTCTCTTGTCCCAAATAGTTACTGAACCTCACTTGTATTTCACCCTTGGATCATGACTTGTTCACAGCTACAGCACCCTAAGTCACATCTCTGTTGACCTCAACTGGTGAAAGACTTTTCTATAACATGCAGTTTGCCTTGCAAGAGCTTATTGCTGAGCAGTATTGTCCTTGAGTGAATGGAGGAAGCATATATATATACATATATATATATATATATATGAAACATTCTAATGCAGCTCTCCTCTTCCCTGCCTCCAATATGTATTTCTCTGTTTCCATGCCTGCTTGTCAATCACTCTTAGCTGCTTCTACACAAACATCTCTAGAGATACGGAAAGGCAGTGATTTACCTAAGACAAATGAGAAAAACTGGAGATTTACCTGACTGATACTTTTTCTTTGCCTGTCTGTTCTGTCAGTCAGAAGCAATTTTCCCCAGTCAATTTTCTACAGTCACATTCACCAGGCCCACCAGCACACTCATTTCAGTCCAATATGTGGGCTGTCATCCATTTTAGAAGAGGTCTCACACCAAGTTTTAAGGCTGCAGCCTGCTTGTCAGTAGTTGGCTTCAGACTTGGGGATTGTGGCTCATATCCCTCTGGAAGCAAGGAAAATGGTGCCCATTTTCCAAACAGCCCTCTGAGACCAAAGCATTATTTGCCATGTATGTACGTTGAGAGCCAATGGATTGTACAGCCTTAGACTACACACAGACCTGTTACTACATGAAATTTCCCATTCTAGGAATTTAGGTTTAGGTTCCTGATTTCTTCCAGGCACTTCTGGCACAGCTGCGTCTTGAATCTTCGGACCTCTCCTCATCTTTTCAAGAAAAGGCTTTGAATTGCATGGTACTTTCTTTGTGCTTGAGTTTTCAGCTTCATGGCAGAAGGTTTACGTCTTTGCTGGAGCTCATGTACAAGTTGTTCAAAGCTACTGCAAGTTCTTACAAAAGCCTTATAGTCATCTGTTCAGAGTGGCAGTTATCAGGATTTATTGGGGTGCTCCCTTCTCCCTTCCCTCCTACATTCTCCAGATAAGCTCAAAGAGGGTACCGGTACAAGAATGTCCCACAATCCCATACCTGAAGACTTCATCTCATTAACTAGATCTCATGAAGGACCATGTCTTCATGCTGCCTGACCACTGCACAACAGCCCTTCAGCATTTATAGATGCTTGCAAACAACCACAGAGCAAGGCAAACTTTAGAAATATTGTATCACAAATGCTTGACATTTCTTTTGAGGAAAGAAATTGAAAGGTTTCATGTAAATGTTTGCAGCCACCTAATCACATTACAATAGACACATGCTGAACCCCATGCAGGGGCTGTTAATGTTAGTAGAATCAGCGTAAGTACTTCCACTGATTTGAACAGACTCACTATTAAGCTGGTGGTGCTTTTCACAGTCAAATAGGTATATTTACAAAATAGGCAGAATGACTGAAGAAATCTGCTTGGCTGACTGGAATTTGAAGCAGTGTATAGCCCAGAAGTTAAGCCAGAAGCTTTCTTTCTGAGCCCCATGGAAACCCAAGGATCCATCAAACCTGAGCAAATCCAGAGCAGATGCCAGGACTTTTGATATAACTGCAAACCTGAACCAGGCACATTAGCTCCCACCTCCTTTAAACATCAAAAAGGAAATGGTGTATAAATACATGTCTTTTCTAGGTTATATTGCAAAGGGGAAAAATGCTCTTCATGGTCTTTTTACTGAATATGGATTTGCAGCTCCCCCACCTCAGCCTTTGAGAACATGTTAGAAAAAGAAGTGCAAACTCCTTAAAAAGAAGGCGATGCCATTATCTCAATTTCTATCGATATATAAGTACTGTTGAATGCAACAGATCTAAGCTGGTACTTCTGCAGACAGCTGTTAATGCTTTGTCTTAGATTTGGATCCATGAGCTGTATCCACACGCACCTCCTATCTACAAATCCCTGGGAAGGGGCAAGGTCTGAATGTGACCTATCCTGAGGAAGTGCTGGACTCCAAGGGAAGGAAAGCTGAAAACCATCACTGCTGCCAATCTCTGCATTTTGAAGTTTTCAAGACAGTGTGTGCCAATGCTTACACAGGCAATCACATCCCACCTCCCCCCTCAGACAGGCTTGACTGAGACTGATGGCATCCTGCTCCATGCAGACAAAACAGCAGGAAAAGAAGAGCGATATAAAGTGAAGTCTGTCAAATTGGGCACTTACATCTTAAGAGTAGCTGTAACTTTTAATGACACTAAGGACAATGGCAATTCTGATGGAAATGATTTTGGTAGCTACAGTTTCAGGTGGCAAATTTATGGGAGGGAAGCAAGAAAGGGAAGAAAGCTAAAAAAGAACTGATGAATAAAATCGGAGGTAAAAAGGGTTCCTGTATTATGGCTGAGGTGAGAAGTCATAAACCAGGGGAGCTGAATAAAAATGAAACTGGGGTAGCATTCATGCGAGATACTCCTGGAGTTGAAATTAGAATCATATTCATTGTTATTGAAATTGCCTGTGATCTTAGGCAGATTATCAGGAGATTGCAGGCAAGTTCAGAGAAAGCTTTCAACAAATTTTGCAGGTGCCAAACTGGAGAGTGGGATAGCTAGCAAGTGCCACCTGAGGGTGGGACTGAAATCAGCCCCTTTCTCTTCTGAGCTGCTCACTTTGACTTTACTATTAGCAGCATACAAATAACTGTCTAAACTGTGTTAAAAGTTTGCTAAATGGCTCTCATTGTAATGCTGAGGATTTTCCATAGGTGGAAATTTGCTCAAATAAACAATCTGGTAGTTGATTATTAGACAAGTGCTATCACTGAAAACACCATCAGGTTGCAAATGATTTTGCAACAGGAAAAAAGTACTAAGTCATTAGATAATTCATCTGCAGTGAAAGACTGGATCTGTACCCAACTTACATGGAACACTGGCAATACAAATGGACTATGCCATCCAAAAACTGTGAAATGTTTGCACCATACAGCAGATCAGCTAAAACAGGAGCTGGCTTCCAAGGAGCAGCAGAAGTGGATGCTGAGCTCCTGTACCTCCAGGGGAGCCCCAAACACACAGAAGCATCATTAATGTAAAACTGAAACAAAATGACAAATTTCTTGCTCAGCTGAAAGGACAACAGAGAGACAAGTGCAGGCAGGGCAAGCAAGAGGGGCACAGCCACCTCCCTGCTCTCTCAGGTGAGGTTTGGTTTTGTGTTGTTTTTTTATTTTTCTTCCTCCACAACTCCAGTAAACCCAACCATGGTTTCTAAAAAAGTGAAAGCTGTTATCACAAGGAGTGTTTCAACACAGACGGAAACCCCCCAAGGAGGACACCAAGAGAGATGCAGCTCAGGTCTCTGCAGTTCAGGGTCCTGGCTTTAGTACCAGAGGACAGTGTGAGTGGCATCTGTGTTTTTGTGTCTGGTGCCAGAGCTCAAGGAAGAGGTGGAGAGGCTAAGAAGCATTAGGGAAAGTAAAAGGGAAGGAAATTGACTGATGGAACCACACCTCTTTGCCCCCAAAAGAAGTTCAGCAGGAGCCCTGCCCCTCCTGCCATGAGGCAGAGGGACCAAACCAAGTAGATAACAGGGAATGGAAACAGATCCCTGACCAGAGAGGTAAAAGAATTCCCTCCTGACTCTCATCATCTCTCTGGGTGCCCTGAAAGAACAGGTATGGGGCCCTGGACCCAGAGAATCAGATAGAGGAGAGTCAAGAGGAAGATCTTGTCTGCAGGGTCTCCTGACTGCACCGCATCTACCAGATGGATTACAACTACAACTATAAAGAAAAAAAAGAAGGGGAGTTGTAGTTGGTGACTCCCTTCTGAGCGGAACTGAAGGCCCTGTATGCTGACTAGACCCATCCCACAGGGAGGTCTTTGATGCCTTCCTGGGGCCCCACTGAGGAATAGCAGTAGGAGATGCCCTGAGCTAATCCAGCCCTCAGATTATTATCCACTGTTCATAGTCCAGGCTGGCAGCCACGACATTAATGGAAGAAGTACCAGGGAAATTAAAAAGGATTTCAAGGTGCTGGGTCAATTAGTTAATGGAACAGTAGCATGTAACAAGACGAACCTCTTTTAGGGCACGGCGCTCCAAGGTCCAACCAGGTGTTCCAGCAGAAACTCCCAAATAGTGCTCTGAGTCTATAACCCTCAGGGTTGACCAGCCTGGATCAGTGCTATTGCTCCAAGAGCGACTGACCTCTCTGCTGGCTTGCTCAGGACTGAGCTGAGCCTGTGCTTCAGCCTCACCTTTTATTGGCCCCCTAATCCTGCTCATGCGCAGTTGGGGCCCACCCTAATCAGGCACAGGTGGGCTTAACACAAGCTCATGACAGCTGCCTGGTAATTAGTGGCACCTGGTTGCCTCATTTCACTACATTAGCACAGGTGGGGTTTGCCTCAACTCCTGCAGTAGCAGGGATGAATGAGGAGAGGACTCGGAAAACCCATCTTATCAACAGGTGGCTAAAGGAATGGTGCCACTGGCAGAATTTTGGGATTTTTGACCAGTGGGGCAAATTCCATGGTACCAAGTCTCCTCAGTTCAGAGGGGCTTCATTTGTCTAGCAGGGGCAAAAGGACTACAGTTACCAAAGATGAGGAAAAGGCTGAGGTATTTAACACCTTTTTTACCTCAATTTTCACCAGTAAGACAGGTTGTCCAGAGGACGGATGGCTTCTAGAGCTTGTAGAGAGAAATAAGAAGCTGAATAGCCCCTCTGTAATCCAGGAGAGAACAGTTAGCAACCTGCTGAGCCACTTGGATCCTCACAAGCTTATGGGATCAGATGGGATCCACCCCAGGGTGATGAGGGAGCTGGTGGAAGAGCTCTCCAAGTTGCTCTCCATCATTTACCAACAGTCCTGGCTCACTGGGGAGGTCCCAGGTGATTAGAAGTTGGCGAATGTCACAGCAATCCAGAAAAAGGGACAAAAGGAGGACCCAGGAAACTCCAGGCCTGTCAGCCTGACCTCAGTGCCTGGCAGGGTCATGGAGCAGATCATCCTCAGTGCAATCATACAGCACCTACAGGATGGACAGGGGATTAGACCCAGCCACCACGGGTTTAGAAAGGGCAGGTCCTGTCTGACCAACCTGATCTCCTTTTATGATCAGGTGACCCGTCTGGTGGATGAGGGGAAGGCTGTGGATGGAGTCTACCTGGACTTCAGCAAGGCCTTTGACACCGTCTCCCACAGCATCCTCCTGAAAAAGCTGTCAGCCCACAGCTTGGACAGGGGCACTCTGTGCTGGGTTAGGAACTGGCTGGAGGGCCGGGCCCAGAGAGTGGTGTTGAAAAGTGCTGATCCAAATGGCGGCCGGTCATTAGTGGTGTCCCCCAGGGATCAGTGTTGGGCCCGGTTCTGTTCAATATCTTCATTGATGATTTAGATGAGGGGATTGAGTCCATCATCAGCAAATTCACAGATGACACTAAGCTGGGGGGGAGTGTGGATCAGCTGGAAGGCAGGAGGGCTCTGCAGAGGGACCTGGACAGACTGGAGAGTTGGGCTGATTCCAACGGGATGAGGTTCAACACAGCCAAGTGCCGGGTCCTGCACTTTGGCCACAACAACCCCATGGGGAGCTCCAGGCTGGGCACAGAGTGGCTGAGAGCAGCCAGGCAGAAAGGGACCTGGGAGCCTGGATTGACAAGAAGCTGAACATGAGCCTGCAGTGGTCTGGTAACCACAGGGATAGTGGATCAAGGTTTGGATGTGATGATCTCAGAGATCCTTTCCAACCCAGCTGATTCTATGATAAATCTGCTACTGCAAACATTTTCTACAAATACTGACTCCATCTTATACTCAAAGCAGTCCCACCACAAGACGGCTGAAGATCAATTTCCTATTTTCTTAGCCTACAGATGCTGCAGCTCAATTTTATTTACCAGTGGTTACCATCATAGTAAAGAATTTTCTCCTAATATGTAAACTAAATCTCCCCTCTTCAAGTTTTAACAATTGCCTCTTGTCCCCTTGCTACACACCCATGCAAAAAGCCCTTCCCCAGCCTTCTTGGGGGCCCCAAGGTGTTGGAAAGCCATTATAAGGTGACCTCAGAGCCTCCACTTCTCCAGGCTGAACAACCCCAACTTCCTCAGCCTGTCTTCATGGGGGAGGTGCTCCAGCCCTCTGATTGTTTTAGTGGCTCTCCTTTGGACATGTTCTAGAAGCTCTGTGTCCTTCTTATGCTGGGAACTCCAGAACTGGACACAGTTCTCCCTCCAGGTGGACTTTCACAAGAGCAGAGTAGAAGGGGAGAACTACATTACTATCCTTTTGTAAAAATTCCTGGGGAGCTATTACAGATCAGTAAGCCAGATGAGGGACAGAAACACCTATGTGCCTCACCACGGGTACCCTGGGCCCACGTCTGGTGATTCAGGATTGTGATGGTAGGAGCTTTATACTATGTATATGTTTTATCCTACGTATATACAAATTTTGTCATATTTGCTATGTGCCATACAACTTGATGGGTTTAAAAAACTTCTGGAATCACATTTGATGAGAGACACAACCTCGAGCCCAGCCCTAGCCCTTTTTTCACAGGAGCTGCATTTCTGCAGTCTCATGGTTGTTCTCCCCTGAGAGCAGCAGTGGAACTGTCCATGCCAATATGACCACACTCTGGGGGGAAAAGAATTCTCTTTGTTTTGATATATGTTTCATTTTACTCATTACAATAGTTGCACCTTGCCTACACTGGGACTGAGGGGACTGGAGATCTTTAGTACTTTGGCAATAACTTTTATGGATCTATTTCAATACGTTTTTTGTTCAGACCTGCCAAAGGAACAGGCTCCTTTTGAAAAGTTACAGATATGACAGGTGGGACTAGGGATGGAGAGTGTGGTGCACGACCCTCTTTGGGCACAGGCAAAATATCTGTGTGAGCTTCACATTTGTTCAGCTCTTTTAACACTACTAGGAAAAGTGAGCTCAGCTGGAAGCATGAAAAGCTGATGGTCTGTTTTTCCTGGAGCAAGTATCTGAAAGTCTAACCACAACTTTGGTGATACAAATGTCCATTCTTATGTCACATTTACTGGAAAAATACCAATCCCTTGGGTTTGCACATACAGGCCAAATTCTGCCCTGCACTCCCACTTGGGTCAGTGGTAGGATTAAAACACGAGGGCTTGTATTTAATTTCTGGTCATTTGAAACATGCTGATGCTTAAGTTTTGGGTATTAACTATTTCAATGTGGAGCTTTGAGATAGGACATGTGCCAAGCTGCTGGTGTCACTGAGCCCCAGAGCTTTTTGTGGAGTGTAGGTATTACTGAGATCTGGGAAAAACAGCAACATGGATTTTTGGTAGCCAAATTCCGAGCACAGCCCATCTTCTTTCACCTGTTGTAATAATGTACTTGTGCATAATGTAATATATATGTTATAGAATCTGTATCTAAGTACATAACATCATTTAAAAAACAGGCTTCACTATAGATCAATATATGACATGCCTATCTATTTTAGAATGTTTTCTTGGTACAAATTATGACGGAAATACAGTAATTTCAGATTCCTTTGCACAGACATTGTCACTATAATTTTGCCAGGAGGGAGATAATAAATCATACTCTTCCATCTGACTGATGTTCTGTTTCCCCTGTCTGATTTCAATGGCTGTATGCTATCTTCAGAGCTGGCATTGTTCATGGCTCCTTTTATTAAAGCATAGGCATGCTATTGAAATTTCCTTTGTATTATGATTTTCTAACCATATGTTAAATTGCAGAACACACAAGAAGGAAAAAAATTTTATAAGTCACATTTGTTTGAGTCACAGTAAAAAAAAAAACTGCTGCACATATCTTGGATAAGAAGAAGGAGAAAAAAACCTAATATTAAGATGGGGGGCCCACAATGACCTGCGTTAGTAATCAGTTTCTTGTAATCTAAGAGCAAAGATCTAAAACCTGATTTGACTGCTTAGCACACTACCAAAGGGCTTTAATAACATGAGTTCTTGCACTGCAGAGCTTGCCATGATTTCAGCACTTTTCAAGATACACCAGGACACTGAACACATATTACAAAGTGGAAAACTCAGCAAAAAGAACTTTTCTTTTCTCCCCACTTTGTTTTTCCAGTGGCCCAATGAAACTCCTCAGATTTAAGGTGCTGTATTTCTGTTCTCTCATGTGGCCATAAACTGCAGCATCCACACCCCAAACCTGCAGCAGGACAGCTCAACCCATGCTCCAAGCAGCCCACTGCATCACCCCAGGCATGGGATCATTCTCACTTCTCACCTTCCCTTTCAACACAGGGCTGTAACACACTCTTTGTTTCTCACTTAACAGCATCACTCTGTCATGATGCTCTGGGAAGGTCCCAAGTGTTTCATTTATATTTGATGAGGTTGCACTCATCTGAGTGTGGTCAGAGCACAGCTCCAGTTTGCACCACTTAATTTCTCTATCTGGCACGGTTCTAGGCATGGAGAATCACTTTTTAGTTTCACTGATTCTTTTTCTCCACTGGTAGAATGGACACACTGCATTTCAGGGACTGATTGATGCTGGGACAGCAGCTGAAGACACCCAACACCTTTTGATGAGAGGTCTTAGTTTGTTAAGTAATACTGAGACAATTACATCAATAAAACATTTTTAAAGAGCATTAAACAAAGAGAAGGAGGTGCCACTATTTTGAAGTTAAGTTTTCCATAATGAGCTGAGAATTACAGAATGGGTTTGGTTGGAAAAGACCTTTAGGATCATTGAGTCCAACCACTCACCTAACTCTACTGGTGAACCTGGCAGCACCTGTGCTTAAGCCAGGTGAAAACCACATCTACAGCACCACCCCAGCCAGCCTGTGCCAGTGTTTGAGAACCCTTCCAGTGAAGAAGTTTCTGCTGGTATCAAATCTAAACCTCCCCTGGTTCAACTTGAGGCCATTTTCTCTTGTTCTATCACCTGACTTCCTCAGCTCTGTTGCCCTTCTCTGGACATACTCCAGCCCTCCAATGTCCTCATCATGAGGTGCCTAAAGTGACCCCAGGATTTGAGGTGCAGCCTCACCAGAGCTAATCACAGAGGGACAATCACTCCAGTTACTGCAATCACTGCAATTAGCAGATGATAATGCTGTGCATATATTGTCCCTCATTTGTTTTGGATTCTGATTATACCCCAAAGAGCTGTTAGAGCTGTGATCCCTACTGTGTAAAGTGCTGTTCAAGAAGAAATAAAGTCAGTTAGATATAGAAGCTACAGCTGAAGGATTACAGATGATTTGTGGACAAAAAAAAGTGGAATGAACTTCAAATATAGTGGCAAGAAGCACAGGAAAGAATAACAAAGTAGAATTCCAACAGTGAAATCCTGGCTTTTTCCAAGTCAGTACAGATTGTACCCTGGAATGAAGCTGCAATTTCCCCTTTCCTATTTTTTCATTTTTCCACAGTGTGAAGGCCTGTCCAGGGCAAGGGTTCTTCCACCCCTCCACACTCACTCTTGATGAAAGGGAAGAACATTTGGGCATCATCTAGGGACTTTATGAGCAAGGATGGATTTGGAACCAGTGAAGATGGAAAAAGAGTGGACAAGGAGGTGGAGCAGTCATTGGGAAGGACAGGCACCAGCAAAGGTTAAGCATTGGCAGAGACAATGGCTGGAAGAAATGGCAGCCCTGTGCTTGGCAGAAAGCATGGTGGCCACTGACTAGCACCCAAAAAATGTACTTGGATCTCAGAGCTGCTTCCAAGCTCTGATCCAGAGCTTCAGGTTGACATGAATATGACCAGACGGCCAGGATGTGATGATGCCAAAACCTCCTGTGTTCCCACCTGAATAATCACCCAATATCCCACTAGACAATTCAAGGTATTTTAATGTCTGGGGCTAGAAAATTTCTGCCAATGACTTTGAGAAGGATGGCATCATGCTACCAAAACCCATTTCAATTGGACTCACTCTCCTGCAGAGACACAGAGTTGCTCCCATCTGTAAGGTCTAAAATAAAGAGACTGTTTCAAGATGTCAGTTTGAAACCCCACTGTGAACTGATCATTCATTAACCAACAATGGTGTTTTGCTACAAATTCATATAGGTCCATAGAAAGGATGATATTCTGGAAATACCTGTGTTGGGTGATGAGATCTAGGAAGTTCAGAAGTGATTATGGACTTTCCAAACTAACAACCTAATCCAATCTTCAAATGGCTCCCAACTGTGGCTACAAATGTACCTTAAACCAGACTCTTCAATTGCATTTCCCAAACCTAGGTTTCTCTGTCAGCAAGTTATGCAGGAGAGTAGAAACTAATCAGCACTTAGGAAAACTGTTGTCTCACTGACATTTGCACTGTTCTTCCAAAAGCTGCCAATGAACATCCATCACAGCAGCAGTACACTGTCTCCTCAGGTTTATATAAGCTGCTGTCTGGGAACATTCATTTAAAATACAACCATGTGTACTTACACTAACCCAGACTGTTCTCTCAGTTGTTATTTTTTCTCACTGGGAAGCAAGGGGAGGGTTAACAACCTCCCTGAAAGATCTCTGTTAGCAGAAGAGAGCTGGGAGTATTTGGGACTGGGACCTTAACCTCCAGGACTGAAATCAAACCACAGCTGATGTGGAGGAGAAAAAAGCAAGCTGCTAAATGACCCCAAAAGTTCCCACCAGATCTCTTGGGGGAAAATGGAGAGACTTGAGGCTTGAATCCCTCACACCATCCTTGCAGCCACCACAGCTGCTCTTCACCCTGCATTTGACTCTTGGACTGGAGAAGACCCAAGGGAGCAGATTTGAGGCTTACAAGGACAGAAGCAGAAAGTGAGGTCAGGAAAGGGATGGAGAGATCCCAGTAAAAGCTACCAGAGCACCCCTGCTCCCCTTCTCCTGTGTACTGTTCCACATGCATCAAAATCCTGAACATGGGCCAGCAATCTACGTGTTAAAGATGTTTCAGCTGCTTCTTGATTTATATTAGGGAGACCATGATGACCTTTTCTGTGAGGGTTTCCAGGTGGAACCACAGCTTCATCTGAAGTTAGGGCTATGTCCCAGGCAAAAAAAAAGGATGAGGCAGGCTCCATATAGGCAGCTGGGGCTCAAAATCCACAAAGATCTCCCAGGACCCATAAAAGAACTATAAAGATACTACATGGGGTTACTAAACCATCTGTCAGGGACAGGAGTCTTTACTGAGAATACAAGAAAAACTACTTATGTGTTTATATTTACAACTGAACTCCAGCTCAGCATTTCATTTGTACGTGTTAATAATTTAGAGTCACAGGGATAAACATTTGGACATCTGTCTAAGCTAAATGGCTTGTTGTCCTGTTTATATTAGGCTCTTACTAGTCTCAGCAATCAGAGCTATGAGATCAGTTCAATAGAAGAAAGATAAATATTACAGAAATGGGCCTTAATAACTGCTACTTTACCCTGAGTCACAATTACTGTCAGTGGTAAGAAATAAAGAAAAAAAAGGGTAAATTGCATTTGGGCTTCTCACCCCAAACCTAAACAGAAACCTAAAAACAAGACAGGAAAAGTCAAGTGAAAACGTCTCAAAGATTTTTATACCCTCAAGAAAAAAAAAATTATGGAAAGAAAAAAACCCAACCTAATTTGTAAAAGATCAGGTGGTTGGCATTTCTGCAAGATGAGTCAATTCTGGTGATACTGCTACAGCAAGTATGAATGCTTGTGTGAACACACATAGACACACTGGCAGAAGCTTTTTAAACAGAGGCTAATTTCAGCTGCAACCAAGCAGTGATGAGTACCTCTATGGAAGATGATTTAGTACCCACATATTAGTAAAAGTAAATCAAGTGTGTAAAATAGTGCCTCTGTTACTACTGAAAGCAGTTTGCTATCGAGTTAGATTGCCAGAAAAAGCCTCTTCTCTTTGGCAAAGACAGAGGGGCTGAGAGTCTGTGGAATGGCCTTGAGAAAGTTTTCAAACCTTATAAATTCAACAGAATGAGGGAGGAGCTGAACTCAGAGCCTGTACAAGCTGTGAACTGCTCAGAATTTCTTCTGTGGAGGTAACAGATAAAATCTTTGTTCTGTTGCAATGAACAGCAAAGTGCTTGGGTGCTTCAGGGAAGTCAAGATTTCACTTCATAGCAGTAGTTTCCTGAATCTTGAAGTTCTGTCTTTCCTATAGAATTTATAAACTCATAGTTCACAGGTGCTCCTTTTTTCCCCTTAAGCACTCCTAGAAGAGTGCAGAAATCTTCAGTTGTCTAAATCTCTCCCACTATAGAGGAAACAAGAGATCTTCTGTATTTATTCTGGGTAAACACATGGATTTCCAAAACATCCGTTTCTGCCCTATTCCACAAGGTATTGAGCTCTCAGCAAAACACAGGTCTGGGTCAAAAGCTTGACTGTCAACTGAATTAAGTCTGATGGATCTCACATTGGTTCTGGGCTGAAGGTTACTGTGTGTGAGAGGGACATGCCACCAGCAGCTTTGTGTTTCTCAGAGGTTACTGGGACTTCATTTTCCACCCAATACTCTCAGCTTTTGAACACAACAAACAAGGAATTCCAATTCTCTCTAATAGTCTTCCACTCCTAAATTCTGTTTCTTTATCCTTTAATCCCTTATCAGACTGCATTTAGTTCGTTCAGGCAAAGAGACTGGTACTTTCGTATTGCATGAGAAGATCCAGCTCATTACTCTCCTACTGAAATCTTAGGATAAGCAGTCCTTGTAACTTTCTCCTTCCTAAAACCTCTCCAAAAAGAGTTCTCATAACTTTTGACACCTGATCATGTGTCAAAATTATACCTGGGTGTTGTCATAGCACCACCTGACAACATAGCAGTCAAAAAGGGACCACTGCAGCACGATTGTGGGATGAAGTTGGGCTAGGTCTTCCTACAGTAAGAATAAATTGTTATTTCAGCAGTTCACAAGACCAGCATCTTCACATTCCTCAGCAAAGCAGAGAACAGGTTGATCAGGATGGCCCTCAATAAGATGTTCCTTATAAATGTTTGGCCTTGCATCTATGATATTAAATTGCCCTGCCCATACCAAGTGACTGAAGTTACAGAGATAAAAAAATTAACAGAAACCATACACAACAGAAGAAAGAAACTAAGTACTACCTTCACTGAAAATGAAAATAACAGGGCGAAAGGAAATTGTGATCAATGTTATTGAGAACTTGAGTAGTACCCAGGCCTATGCAAAAGTATTTTCATTATCAGAAAAGGAAATAAATTGGGAAGTGTATAATGAGATCAGGCATACAGCCATGAAGAGCTACGGGCTGTCCTTAGTACTAATCTTAGAGCCAGAACAGACTTGTGTATACCTATTGCTTTTGCAGACCTTGCTCTTCCTGGTGAAATGCTATTTTCCTCAGCAGAACTGAAAACATGCAATCAAACTCATTAGCATAAGAGATGCAGGTTGTGTAAAGGGCAATGGGTTTTGAAAATCCGGTCTTATTTTTAAGATATATTCCAGAAGGATTTCTTCACAACATTCCTGACAGGAACTCAACCATTAAAATTAAACCCCATCCTTGTCATTACTGAAAATGATTATCTGGTGAGGAATTCATCTTCTGCTATTCTAGACAGCCCTATCACAGCTGAAATGAAAATATTTCCACCTACTTCTTCACGCTCTCATACAGCTATGAGAATATATATACAGCTCTCAGCACCTGCCATCATTTTTTGCTACCCAAATTGCACAAGGGATTATTGAAAAGCACTCAGTATTAGTTTACTACCATTTTTACTGTCTGGTAATCAACCTGATTCATGCTAGGAGAAAAAGAGGTTGCCCAGAGTAGGAGACAGAGCCTTTCACATAGGGAATTTTGGCTGACCACTGGCATTTGCTTGGTGCATGTTAGGGAGGAGGTGGTCAGCCAGACCTGCATCCAAGCTAAAAAGGTCATCTTCAGCTTTAGCACCAATTAACAGCAGTAAGAAAATATTGAGTGCCTTTGAGAGTCCCCAACAGAAATACAATTTCTTACAGCATACTAATAGTGAAGAAAGGGTTTCATACCTTAAATTCCTCCAAGATTTTGTAATTTTTCCCATGATATTCACAAAAGTTTCTCACTTCTTTGCATTCTGGACAGCATCCATTGTGTTCCACTTTTGTACACTTTGGGTGGATTTTAGGGCATTCTGGTTGATCACAAACAGGCCCATCCTCAGTACAGACACAGGGGCAGTTGGAATGTCCCGGAAAAAAACGTTCTCCCAGTTTGTACACAAAGCCACTGTCATCCACACAGCCCTTCCCTCGGTAGTCATCAAAGATCAGGTTGTCATTACTGGAGGTCTGGTCCCCTTCATCGGCAGGGTAGTCTTCATGATTGATGGCAGCTGGAGTGACCAAAGCAGGGATTACAAACAGAAGTATCCAGGCTTCATGGATATGAAGAGCCATCCCCCTCCTCAGCTTCTCCATGGGCTCTCAATTCCAAATACAAACAGCTGCTTCCATAGGGAGACCAGTGTTGAGGTCTGAAAACAAACATTTTAAAGTGAGATCCAACTCAAAATTCTAATGCTGATTTATGAAGGGCATATTTACAAGTGGCACCCAAGAATAAATAAGTCCTTTCAAACTGTATATGTAACTATCACCATTTCACTTGAAATAAGTGTCTGGTCAATTATTGTTAAAGAGAATAAAGGATATGAAGTACATAAATTAGACACATGCCTGTAAGCATATGCCCACAAAGTATCTATAGAAATGGAGCCTCATGCAATCATCTAATTTTCACTTTCCTTGTTAGTGCAGATGAGTTTTCTGATGCAGCAGAAATTAAGCCAGTTGTGTGAAACTACATGGAAGTGGGCAGCTCAGCAGGGTTTAACCCAAGTTTAATCTCCTGCTGTAGCCACTGTCTCTCTGCGCTACCTAAAGCAGAGATCATTAAACTGAGGTGGGAAATCTGAGTTGAAAAATGAAATTAAGCATACTCTGTAGTTAAATCTGCACCCAGCATGAAAGCTAGTGCTGGGTTATAACTGGTCTGTGAGAGGTGGAATAGTAGAATTTTTTTATATGGCATTTCTGTATTTATTTCTGAGGAACTACCTAGGCTAGCAACACAGCACAACCTGCATCAGGTCTATATAATCCTGGCAGAAGCAAAGAAGTAATAATGGACCTTATCCGTTATTCAGCATTTCAGTAATTTTCAGAGAGAAATGCAGAAAGCAGTATGTTAAATGCCTGTGTGATGCACAGAGCCACTAAACTCTGTTTTTCTGGTTAGGCTGGAGCCTTTCTAAAACTTTGAGAGTGATGCAGAATGGCCTGACCTTTGGAGACCTCTCAAGTGCTGGACCAGAGAATCAGCCCACAGAGGGACAGGAGCTTAGCACTGCCCCAGGGGTGAGCCAGCTCCCGATGAAGGCTCCCAGACCCTGTTCTGGGTGTGCTTCAGGCTGCCCGTGGTGCCACAACCCTGCCACGGGCAGAGTGTCCTGCCTGCACACCAGCCAGCAGCCAGTGCAAGTCCAGCTGCAAAATGGTTTCTGACCTCTCATAAGAGAAGTGGGCAAAGCATTGAAGGAAACTTTTAAATGAGAGGAAGTATTAGCATGACATGGATTGATGGTGGAGGTAGTTGGTGGCACACACCAAAGAGATGAGATATGTGTGTCATTACTCCATACCCACAGTGTGCACAGACAGACAGACAGAGTGCATGCACAAACATACACTGACCGAGGCACACAAGCAAACACACATTACCCCCCCACACACACTCCTCTGGGAGCTGTTTTTCACATACTGGGATTTTTGGTGGACTGCAGATGTTCAGCAATTAATTCTCCCTTAATTTAAGCAAAAAAGCAGCAGCAGGAGGAGAAAGCTTCAATCCTAGAGAGGAAGCTAAGGGATCCTGTTGACAAAGCAGTTTTTCCAAAGCCACAACAGAGGGAGACACCGGATATTACACAAGCTTTATCAAATTCAAAAGATATCTTCTTAATTGAAGTAGTAACTACGTTTCCATCACAAGGAATATGCACTGTGTTACTACCATCAGCAATATCGTTACATACTGTTTGAGAATCTGTTGATTCATGAAGATAGGGCTGCTTTGAAGATGGATCCACAGGGAAGAGAATCTTGCCCACTTAAATGCTACAGGTAGGTTGCAACACTGCAGAGCAGCAGGCATTCAGGAAAAAAAAAACGAAAAACAAAACAAACAAAAAAAAAGCAAATGAAGTAATTCGTGTTGGAGGAAATGTGAAACAACTGAGAATTTGTTCAAGTTTGATGAGGAAGCTCATCAAATTATATATAGATATATAGATATAAAAGTTCTCCAAAGATCATAAATAAGACTACTGTGTTTTGCTACAGCCTCCGAGATGTCCCACAGCAACTCAAAGCACAATGCTCAGCGGCTGTCCTGGAAATCAGACAGACTGCAGACGTCTTGCACAGATTTCAACAAGTAAACAAATGCTGCTCAGCTCAGAATTAGTTTACAGCTGAACTTTCTCATCATTTCTCATCATGCGAGTGGCCAGGATCATAGGAAAGTCTCCAAGGAAAACGTTTCCACCCACCTTCCCTCACCCCAAGTGAATAATTTACACTTACCTAATCAGGCTCGATCTGAAAGCTGAAAGGGGTCACAGGCCAACATGGACTAAAAGGTTAGAAACAGATCAGTGAAAGCAGTTTTCCCCTAATCACATTTTCAGTGTTGACTCAAAAACAATCCCTTTTCCTCCACCTCCCATCGCTAAACACGGGAAAGCGGCAGCCCAGCGAGCCCAGCATGAGAGCTGAGCTTTAACCCAGCGTCGAGGATTCAAAACCAGCAGCGGCGAGGCGATCCAGAGGCAGGGATGCCGCGGAGGAACCCCGATGCCAGCATCACAGTCATCGCGGCGAACTTGGGCTGGATCTCCTCAGGTCTTGGAGCGGGGGAGGGGGGGAAGAGAATTAGGAAAAAAAAAAAAAAAAAAAGGCAAAACCAAGCACACCCCCCCCCCCCATATATATCCCTTCCCTTTGCCCAGCGGATCGCTTGCGATTCAGGATTTGCCACGGCGGGGGAAAGAGGAGGGAGCGAGGGCTGGTTGGGCTGGAGGGAAGCAGTCGGGAGAGGGAGGAGGGTGGAGGAGCCCCGCGGCCGGCGGGCGGGCAGCCCCCGCGGCGGCGCCGCTCCCCTCTGGGGACTCCCCGGCCCGGGGACCGGGCATACCCGCTCCAGGAACGCGCAGCTCCGCGTTCTCTGCAGATTATTATTTTAATTAATTTCTTGGAAAAAAAATAAATTAGGGAAAGAGAGGAAGAAAAAAACCCAACCAAACAAAAAAACCCAACCAAAATCCGGCTGCGGAGCACTGAGGCGGAGCGGGGCTCAGCGCGGGCGCGCTGTGGGGCGGAGCGGCGCGCTGTCCCCGCGTCCGGCCGCGGTGTTTCCGCGGGGCTCTGCGCTGCCGCCGCCGCCACCACCCCCGCCCCCACTCCCCGCTCAGACCTCCCCTGCCGGCCGGGGCTGCGGGTCCCGGCCCCGCCGCTCTCCCGGAGTCCGTGATGCAGGGAAAATAATTTTAAAATTCCCCATTGGTGCTTGATTAAAACTTCACATCTTCCCCCCCTCCCCGGGCTGGCCCCGGGGAAGGGGCTCCCAGCGCTCCCCTCTCGTGCTGTGATACATTAAAAATCAATCTTGCAATTCGGCTGCTCTGACATTAGGCGTCATTGTAAAGCTGTTTCTTCGGGAAGAACCGAAAGGGAGATGCTTGATCTTCGGCAAAACGCAGTGTCAAAAGGAAGAAGGAGAAATGTGAGCTTTTATTCGGATAGAACGCAGAACAATATTAATTTGGGACGACTTTTTTTCTCCACTGAAAATACGCAATTTATGAAGACATTTGACTAAGCCCTGCTGCTATGCTGTCAAAGCGTTTTATTTCGGTAACACCTTGAGATTAAGGTTACATTACCCTGCCTCTCAGGTCCAGACACAAACCGTACCATTGGCACACCGGAAAGCTGCCATGGGACTGAAGAGAACGCTGTGCACTTCACCTCTGTGGCCCCGCAGGCTGGAGAGCTGCCCTAACTCCAGTTGCAGAACCTCAACAGATCCTTCCCTGCTTGTTAGAGCCACGGATGAGACTTGAGATGCAGAGGAAAGTTACCGAGGTTTGCACAGGCAAAGCAAGAGAGTGGCAATGGAAGTCTGGAGATCGTCACTTTAAAGGCACCCACGTCTTATATTCTCCTGTTTTCTGAGATAAATTATCAGGAAGTTGGACAGATCAATAATAATGAGACTGGATTTTGGAGTAAGTGAATCTGGAGACCTTGACATGCTACTCATTAGGAGCACACCTGAATTCTGCTAGTATTTGTTCAGGGACAGATTCTGGCTGGAGAAGGAGATGCTGTTCTGATAGCAGGAGGTAATCAGCATCAGACCATGCTCTTAATGCTGCTTTTCTTGTACAGTTCTCTAAGAAATTAAGGTGAGAGTTTTCAACTGGATTTCAAGGTGGTCAGGCATCTAACTGAACTGAGTGCCTTGCTCCTCTATATCCTAGTGGACAAACCAACCATAATGAAATTCTTAATATAGAATTGGGTCTTAACAACAGAAAAAATAAAAGGAAACCTTAAAAAAAAATACTAAGGAGCTCCCCATTTCCCTGTGTTTATTTATGAACCAGACTGTTTTCATCCCTCTCAAGGAGGCAGAATGTATTTATAGGCTTATTATCTTCCTGTTCAAATAAAAGCAGAAGTTGCAGCTGGTTAGTTTGAAGCACCTTTTACTTATCCAGCTACAGATAAAGACAGTCTCCTTTTAGAAGCTGGATGTTCCTTTTAGAAGCTGGATATGATAATAATGAGTTTCATGGAAACACACACAAAAAAGGAGGTCCAAGACATTCATTTCAAAGTCCATGTGGTCCTACCAGTCACAGGATCGTTGTACTGACAGTCAGGATCTTGTATTAGAAGCAAATTCAATATACCCTCCAAATGATAACAGCTCTTTTTATGTATCAGGACTTTCTCTCTGAAGGAAAAGATGTTACCAGCAGAGGAATAATTACTATTAATACTGACAATCTGGCACGGAGGTTGTTTGTTTTGGAAAGATTGCAAAAAGAGGAGATATTTTGCTGTTTTTAATCATTCAGGTTATTTGCCAATGGGAACATATTGCCTAACAAAAATCAGTATGGAGGAACGTGTCACAGTGTTAATAATATGCAAGCTGCAGAGCCTTGGGTGTGCCTGTGTGATGTATGGTTTACCCAGGGAATATATTGTCCCTCCATTCAAACTTAATTCATAACAATGATGTTCTCTGCTCTGCTCATCAAGATCCAGTGGCTTCATTTGACAACCTGTGGAGTAAACAACTGCCATTTTCTCCATTCATCATAGGAAACACAAAGTCTAAAACATCTTCCAAATGCATTGAGAATATTTAATCACAAGTTGTGCCTAGCATGGTCGTGGGTATTTGTGCAAGGAAGGGAACTAGAAAGTAGAGCTAACCATGATAAATATGCCCTATTTGCAAACCCTTATAACTACCTGGTTTCTTCATCTAGAACAAAACCTGACACAGCAAAGATCTGTAGGATGGATTAGAGTGTCCAAAGCAGCAGATGTGAGTATTTATTATAAACTGTCTTCCAGCAAGTCTTTCCTGACAGAAGCATTGCATATGGATTTCACTTGCAGCCAGACTCTCCAGGCAGTCTCTGGGATGACTTCTTTAGGAGCCAAACGAATACTACTTTGCCTGAAGCCCTGAAACCACAACAGCTGGGCAGGAGGTTAATGTCACTTTCAGCTTCTCAAAACCAGTTATCAACCCGCTCGTTACAAAGAGAGAGGGACAGGAAGGAGAAAAGATTTGGACAGATACAGTTCACTTCCAGAAGGGAAAGGCAGGACAGACAGGTAACTGAAACAACAGCTTCAATGTCTCATTCACCCCCTCCTGCCCCCCCTTATTCGGGGTTTGGCAGCAGGGCAGGAGCAGACCCCAAGGGTGCATTTTTCTAAACTCCTTGCTAGATAAATCATATACCCGAAGCAAAACAACAGCACTTTCATCCTGTCAATCCATGACAATATTCTGATAGTATTGGGAAATGGCAAATCCATAGGAAAATAGAGAGGGGATATAAAAAACCCAGCTTGCTAGGAGCTGCAGTAGTAAACTGCATGTAGCTTCATTGCTAGAACTGGCTGGGGAAAGGCTTTAGGTGTATAAAATAAACCTGGAGAAGAACAATTCATTTCATACGAGTTTTTGACTCTGAGTATAGCAGTTCCTTGCTCAGTAGCAGCAGCATGCACAGGCAAATGTGGGTGCAAAGGGAAAAAGGGGAAGGGGACACAGAAAATTGAGAACTCATTTTGGTCACCCCAACACTGATCTACAGGCTCATCAAAATTTGCCCCTTATAACGTAAATCTACTCCCTCCTTTTTGCCAATAGACGTTTCATTTCAGACAGAGGTAACAAATTGCATTCTATTGCCCTTTCAAAATGTTCTCCAATTAGGTAAGCAAACAACAACTACTACAGATTTGTCAGGGAAAGCTCTGGTTTTGTGAAGGATATTTGTGCACTAACAAAGGCATTTTGATACAACACTCCCAGGAAGATAAAAGCCTGGTGATAAGTTTTTCTTCACACCTTTGGTCCAACCTTTAGGTCTGCCTGGTCTAAGAAAACTCACTTAGCTCAGTAGTTCTGATTTGCATGGAAATGAGGAGTTTCTGCTTAGAAGAGACAAAGTTTCAAAGACTCAGAGCTCTAGATCTCACAGGCTCTGTACAGGGGTTGCAAAGAAACCCCTCCTGATTTTCTGTTGGGCCTCCTGGACAGACAAATGTGGGGAGCTAAAATGAAGCTTTGCTGTGGTTGGCTCCATGCCAGCCTTGACCTCATCCTTCTTCCTCAAACTGGCAGACAGGAGTGATGACAAAGCACATGGGCATGGCAAAGAGACCTTACAGTAGCGGGCTTTGTACTAATTACAGCTAATTTGCTGTTGCCCGTTTCCAGAACATAGGTAGTAATTTTTCTGATGTATCCCTATTATATCCTTAGAATAACATACGCTTTGACCATCTGGTCACTTCAAAAAATGATGCAGTGAGTTAGAAAAAGTAGAAAGGCAGCAAAGGCAGTGAAAGCTATAAACAACTTCTGTGCTAGGAATAGTTACCCCAGAGAAAACTATTTGCACACTACACTGTACTTGGCTGATCATGCTTTTTCCAAATGAAAACCTCAGGCTTCAGTCACAGCCCATGATATCCCTGCTGTTACCCTTCCTGGGGACCCACAGAGAAATCCTGAGCTGAGCCAGACCCTGAGCTACCACCTGGGTGGTGTGGGTGAAAATAAAAAGTTTCCACAAAATGCTGGTCTGATTCCCAGCTAGGCTGGGAGCTGTGAGGCAGCAGGAGAAGCTGTCAGAAGCACCGTGGTATGGGACATGGTATTTCTCACCTTTCTTTTTGCATGAGTACTGTGTGAAGTTTTGGTCTCTGCTCTACAAAAATATTTGCAGGCAGGCTGGGGAGGGTCCAGAGAAGGGCCATGAGGATGATTAGAGGACAGGAGCACCTACCAGATGAGAAGAGGCTGAGAAAAATGATTTTGTTCAGCCTTGAGAAGAAAAGGCTCAGGGAAGACCTTATTACAACATTCCAGTACTTAAAGGGGATGGAAACTCACAATTTACAAGGACTCATATGGACAAGGGGCAATGGGCATAAATTGCTCCTGGGGAGATTCAGATTGTGCATAAGAGGAAAACTTTTCACTCTGAGGACAGTCAGACTTTGGAATGGTCTGGCAGGGGAAGTGGCGGATTTTAGTGCTCTGGAAAGTTTTAAGTCTCAGCTTGACAGGGTGCTGAGATATAAATAATAATATAAGAAGAGTTGGACCAGATGATCCTTGAGATCCCTTCCAACCTGACATTCTAGGATTCTATGATGAGTTACCAGCACAATATCAGGGTTTTCTTCCCCCTAGCATTTGGGTAAGCTGCCACTGCAGGTTTCCAGTCCCGATGTCCAACAGAGAAAAACCCCTGCTCCTGACCTTCTGTGTGCATTTCCTGACCCCTCTGCATTTCCAGAGTGGCAATGCTTCTGGTTTAGGCATTGATTATTTGCAAATGAAGTGCTGTTGTTTGGGCTGGTAACACATTTGTACTTAACAAAATAAAAATCACTCATGCCCCTTTAGATAAACCTATCCCTCACACTAAAACCACATCCCTGTATGATTTTGAGACCAGAACTGAACCTAAAATCAGTGAGTACCTCAAAAGATGCAATTATTATTTTCAAGACATGATGAGTGGAGTAATCAAAATAAACTACTTTGTAGGGAAATCTGGCCCTATACATTTTCAAAATGGTCAAAGTTATGAACCTAAGAAAGGCCAAAGCCATAAAGTGTCAAAAGCAAGAATCTGGCATAAATGAATAAATTTGTTTATTTTACAGAAGTCTCCTCACTGACTTGAACATGATAGCTTAAAATCAAAGTTACTGCATTCACTGAAGCTCAGTTATGTTACAAATAGATAAGTACTTTAGACTTTCTTGCAAATAACTAAAATGCAGTAACTTTCCCAAATTAAAATTACTTGCATGCCTAACTGTAAGCAAAGCATTCATCTTCAAAGACACAAACCCAGTTATTTCTTGTTTCATTAAAATTATAATCTTGCATGGATTTAAGAAATTCTGTTTACCATAACTGCACTGAGAAGCCTGAGACCATTACTGATGTCAGAGATGAAATATATCAAAGAAAGAAAGAAAAGCTTTGATCAATGGGGAAATGATTTTTATACACATCAGAACCAATTTAAAGAATTCTCTAGGATCAATTTAGATAGACAGAAATGCTTCTCAGCATTTATTACCTGTGGAGTGTATATTGATCCCATCCATTGATTCATCCTATGCACGTAGAGCAGTATCTGGTTCTGTTTTGTGTGTCTTATTTTGTTTGTTTGTTTGGTTTCTTTAAAGAAAGATGCCCTGAAATGGAATGTGTCAGGAAACTACATCAATTTTAAGGACTTAGATTAATAGTTCAACTGATTTTATTACTCAGAAATTTTAAACTCTTCAAGAATAGGCAAAACATAATTTAGCTTAATTTGGCAAATGATTGTTCATCAATAGAATATATTTTAAGAGAAAGGGTTTTATTAGAACTTTACTTACCAAAGCCAGCCAATTCCTTATATAACACATTGTATCAAATATATATATATTTTTTTTCCTGGGTTCTTTTTAAAAGGAATATCTCTTCATGGTAACATCATAAAACACAAAGCTCTAATGGGTTAATTCCCTCTGAATTAAGATCTTCTGTCATAACTGGAGCCAAAACCATTTGCATCATCATGATGATTGCTCAACCTAGAGGGTCTCCTAGGGATGGAGAAATAAAAAGCTTAGAAATAAAAAGACAAAAATGCTCAGTGCTTGTCTTGAATAATCTGAAGTTTAAGTACAGTAAAAATAAATAAAAACAAAAAAAACCAAACCAAACAAAAAAATCCTTCAAACAA
Source organism: Calypte anna (assembly GCF_003957555.1). NCBI lineage: Eukaryota > Metazoa > Chordata > Aves > Apodiformes > Trochilidae > Calypte > Calypte anna. The sequence goes on from NC_044253.1 coordinate 30,247,731, forward strand.
ACAAAAAACAACCAACCATAATGAATACAGCAAATGGATGTGGGAAGACAAGGCTGCATGCACATAATTAGCCATAATAACACTTTTTTCACTTAACTATTTTATGGCCACCCTGTCCAGAGGAGTCCACTTGGTTCCGAGTTCTTGCTTGCACACAGCACTGTGTAGAGGTATCAGGTGCCAACCCTAACCAAAGCCAGCCCAGGCATCCAGAGCGTGCCTGGAGCGTGTACACCCTCCAGCCCATAGGACTTGCTTCTCACCTTCTCACCCTGGACACAGCAAGCCATGAGAGCTGCTATGGGACCTCCAGCTTCTCAACCAACCTGCAGCTTCACCAACCAGTGCTGCAGAGAAACTCAAACTGGATGGGTTCAGATCCTTAACTGGGAGATGGGAGGAAAGCTCTGAATTGCTTTGCACCAGCTCATCATCTGACCCACTGTTTTTACTTGATATGAAATGATACAAAGCTTTAATTCTGAGGAACTTTTTGGGGTGTGGGTGTAAGACAGGGAGATAGAAGGGTTACCAAACACTACAAAGATTCCTCATGCAAATCTTAGTGTACTTACCTAAACAGGAGTAAATAAAATGCTTAACAGATGCTGCAAACTATGGTTGCAGTGGCTGTAGATAAAATTCTTCATTACTGTCACACCAAGCACAACGTTATTTACCAAGCAACAGATTTCACCATATGATAGATAATGTACACTTTTTTTTTTTGGTTCTCTAAACAGCTTTCCATAAATATAGCAATGATGTCTTGTCTTCCAAACACACAATAGATTTTGCTTAGGAATACCCTTTTTTGAACTTGTTATAATTTCTCCATTCTTAAATGCAAATAAACCCCCCTAAATATTGTTGTCTTGGAAATAATGGCAATCCCCTCTTCCTTCCCACTGTCTTTGTTCAGGTCCTTCATCAGAGAGGGGATAGAAAGATAACCTTGAGCAGTTCGTAATTGACTAGGAGCAATTTACTAAATAATCTCAGTAGTGGTGACAAAAAGGCAAGCTGGGAACAAAGGAGAGGTCCAACAACGTGCTGATATCAGTACCAAAAAAAAAATAATCTTTTGTCATTCTCTAATGTAAAGATTCTAGCTTTTTGTTTCCTTTCTTTTTTTGTTCTTCCCTTTCTCAGAACTATTTGAATAGACAGATTTGGCAAAGTATATTAGGGAAAAGAAGCTTATCTCAGTGTGCACTTAAACCTGTGACTCTCCTTATGCAAGTGAAGTCATTTAGTTCATTTTAATCATGCTTAAATGATGACAGATCAGGGCATCACAAACAGATTCATTATTGCACTACTGAGTGACACAGGGTCTTCAAATGAACAAATTTACTTTTATTTGGCTTTTAACAATACACTAACAGTTAGAACTTCTAAAAAAAAAAAAAAAAAAGGCAGATTAATAGACAGAGTATGGATGTGTAATGCAGGTTTCTTAAACCCAAGTATGAGAAGAAGATAATAGCAGAAAAGTAACTCCAGGCAAGTTTCTTAGAGAACTGGTTCAATAGGAATTAACAAAGCTCAAAAGTGATTCTCCCAGGACACAGAAAAACTCAAATTTTCCAGAAAAACTCTATTAGCCCAGGCAGTATGCTAACAGAAATCGAGTTACTATCTTTAAAAATCTGCATGTAGAGATTTGTCCTAGAAGAGAAGTCAGTGTGTGGTAGAATAGAGAATTATGTGTTTCCCCCCCTCAGAAGAGTAAGGGTGTGGAGTTGTTTGGCCAATAGCAAAAGAGGACTTAACTTCTTAGAGTGTAGAAAATGTGACCTATATGAAAGAACATTATTTCTAGAGCTTAAACAGATCTTAGAACTCAACAAATCCTTCTTCAATCAAAAAAATCACCAGAAAGTTACTTAGAGCAAAGAAAGCACTTATCTGATAGAAGGAAATCCATTATATAAAAGAACTTAAAGCCTTTTTCTAAGGATTTCTAGACCCAGACCATTAGAGTTTAAAGTTACCTTTCAGATGGACTTGAGCTGTTTATATTAGATTTTAGATGGCCTTTTGGCAGCATCTTGGATTTTCAAAATAGTTTCAAAACAACTTACAGAGTATTAAAGCAGAAACTTTTGGGGCAGTTGTTGCAAGATTAACCTCTCTTAGGGTACAACACTCCAAGGTCCAACCAGGTGTTCCAGCAGAAACTCACAAATAGTGCTCTGAGCCTATAGCCCTCAGGTCTGACCAGCCTGGATCAGTGCTATTGCTCCAAGAGCAGCCAATCTCTCTGCTGGCTTGCTCAGGACTGAGCTGAGCCTGTGCTTCAAGCCTCACCTTTTATTGGCCCCCTAATCCTGCTCATGCGCAGTTGGGGCCTGCCCTAATCAGGCACAGGTGGGCTTAACACAAGCTCATGCCCACTGCCTGGCAATTAGTGGCACCTGGTTGTCTCATTTCACTACAGGCAGTCTTCCAGATGTCAAAACCTTTCTGGATGTTTTCATGAGATGTGCCTGAATATATTTAGATTATAAAAAAATGTAATATATTGAGAATAAAAGGACAACAATCTCCTTTTTCTGTCTGTGGATTTCTTTTCCCTTCCTTTCCCCTTCCTTCCCCTTTTCCTTCCTTTCCTTTCCGTTCCCTTCCTTTCCCTTCCCTTCCCCTTTCCTTCCTTTTTCCTTTCCTTTCCCTTTCCTTCTCCTTTCCTTTCCTTTCCATGAACATTTCCATCAAAGAATATTTTTGTGCCTATAATAGGAAGACAGTTTTCTGTGTTACCTAGAATATATGGACACACACATAGGTCTGTTTTTCCCAATGGATCTACCTTTTTTGAGGAAAAAATTCCAAACAAACTGATGAAGATCTAAACATGACATTCTGATAAAAATTCTTGGACTGCTACTGAGAGTAGAACCTCAGACCTACTGAGCGCTTCATAAATAAAAAAATGCAGCCTATATTTTTTTATATCAACATTAAGGATACAAAAGAAACTTTCTGAAGGACTTTTTATGGGATGACAAAGTCTTCAGAGCATGGTCAGAGTCCACACTAGAATCTTAATCTGAAGAACAAGCTTTTCTCTTCTGCTTAGCTTACATATTGGGACTAGCATATCAAGTACTGTACTCTGGTTAATATTATCTCTGCAATACATTGTTTAGTTTCTTCATGTTTCAAGAGTCTGAGAGAAAAAGTAGTCACACGAGTTAAAAAAAATTTAATAGAACAAATAAAAATAAAGCTTACTGACAAGTAAACTTAGAAAAATTAAATCAAAGCAAAACTGCTGTCACCACAAACTGAAATTCTTGAGTATAGATCTGGGTGTAAAAACATGTTTTTCTCTGAACTTCCTACTTGATTGTAGCTGTTTGTATTTCAGGCATCAGGATGTCTCATTTTAAAGAATTCAGTGGAGTTGAGCAGTGTAGAAAGACAAGAAAAATTCCAGGTACGCAGGAACATAGCTCTGACTAATGGAAACAGCATTTCAGAAGCATTCTCAGAACAGAAAATAACCTGTTAATTAATATTCTGTTCTTTCTCCTTCCCCCCCCTCCCTCTATTTTCAGATGTCTCAGACATTCAGCTAAAGCCTCTTTGATCCTCCTTCCTTTCTCAAACAATAAGACATATATATTAGAGAAGATGAGACCAGGATGTGAACAGTGATTTATTTTTTGATTTATTTTTCCCTTGGCCAGCACGCACATCATCCTCTCCATCAACTCTGAAGGAAGGGCCAGATGCGTAATCATTTTTGGACACAGAGTGGGATTCATCTCATCTAACCTTGCCATCCCAAGATGAGTAGTTGGTTCAGCAGGACTCCTTCTGCAGCTACCAGTGTGAAAAAACTTCCTTTGTAAAGAATCACAGAATCATAGAACTGGCTGGGATGGAAGGGACCTCAGAGATCATCAAGTCCAACCCTTGATCCACTGCCACTGTGGTTCCCAGACCATGGCACTGAGTGCCACATCCAGTCTCTTTTGAAATATCTCCAGGGATGGAGAATCCACTACTTCCCTGGGCAGCCCATTCCAATGTCTGATCACCCTCTCCATAAAGAAATTCTTTCTAATATCCGACCTAAACCTCCCCTGGCACAACTTGAGACCCTGCCCTCTTGTCTTGCTGAGAGTTGCCTGGGAAAAGAGACCAACCCCCCCCTGGCTACACCCTCCTTTCAGGGAGTTGTAGAGAGTGATGAGGTCTCCCCTGAGCCTCCTCTTCTCCAGGCTGAACAGCTCCAGCTCCCTCAGCCTCTCCTCATAGGGTCTGTGCTCGAGTCCTTTCACCAGCCCAGTTGCCCTCCTTTGGACCTGCTCCAGGACCTTGATATCCTTCCTGAACTGAGGGGCCCAGAACTGGACACAGGACTCGAGGTGTGGCCTCACCAGAGCTGAGTACAGGGGCAGAATCACTTTCTTGGACCTGCTGGCCACGCTGTTCCTGATCCAGGCCAGGATGCCCTTGGCCTTCTTGGCCACCTGGGCACACTGCTGGCTCATGTTCAGCTTCCTGTCAATCCAGACTCCCAGGTCCCTTTCTGCCTGGCTGCTCTCAGCCACTCTGTGCCCAGCCTGGAGCTCCCCATGGGGTTGTTGTGGCCAAAGTGCAGGACCCGGCACTTGGCCGTGTTGAACCTCATCCCGTTGGAATCAGCCCAACTCTCCAGTCTGTCCAGGTCCCTCTGCAGAGCCCTCCTGCCTTCCAGCTGATCCACACCCCCCCCCAGCTTAGTGTCATCTGTGAATTTGCTATTGATGGACTCAATCCCCTCATCTAAATCATCAATAAAGATATTGAACAGAACTGGGCCCAACACTGATCCCTGGGGGACACCACTAGTGACCGGCCGCCATTTTGATGCAGCCCCGTTCAGCACCACTCTCTGGGCCCGGCCCTCCAGCCAGTTCCTAACCCAGCACAGAGTGCCCCTGTCCAAGCTGTGGGCTGACAGCTTTTTCAGGAGGATGCTGTGGGAGACGGTGTCAAAGGCTTTGCTGAAGTCCAGGTAGACCACATCCACAGCCTTCCCCTCATCCACCAGGCGGGTCACCCGATCATAAAAGGAGATCAGGTTGGTCAGACAGGACCTGCCCTTCCTAAACCCGTGCTGGCTGGGTCTGATTCTTTGTCCATCCTGCAGGTGCTGTGTGATTGCCCCCAGGATGATCTGTTCCATAACCCTGCCAGGCACTGAGGTCAGGCTGACAGGCCTGGAGTTTTCTGGGTTGTCCTTCTGGACCTTTTTGTGTACTCACCCTGCCTCTCTCAGACTGCTGGGGCAGGGGTTCATCTCAGTGTACCAGCTACAGAGGGACTCAGCAGAGTTGATTTTCAGGTGGCTGAGGCAGGGTGAGATGAAATCCCACTGAAAACTCACAACCAGGCACCCCAAAGAAATTTTCAAAAGCAGTTCTCTATTTTGCCCTGCTCTCACACCTGTGTGCACCAGAGCTACCGAAAATGTAATGGTTCCTGTATGCACCTCTAGCTCTTAAATATCATTGAAAGTATGCAGAGTTACATAGGCAATGACCTCTACCAAACCCAACGTTTAATACCTGGGGGAACTCTCAGGCTGTGGCAACAATCCATAATTTCAGTGGTGTTTGGTAACAGAGCAGTCTGCATGCATTGTCAACATCTTGTAACCCCAACAGCTCTGAGCTAATGGACTTGTCTCCAGGATGTTTATAAGCTTATTGAAACAGACTGTAATTAGCACTTCCTTTTTCATACAAATCTCGTCTTCCAGAGCCAGGTCTTATACCGCAGCTAATAACCACTGCAGGTGACTGAAGTCTGAGATGAAGGTGGACTCAGACCAAAGAGTTTTCCTGGGGTTCTGTAACCCTGGAAGCCAAACTTCATTTCAAGCAGGAGTCATGAAAACTACTATTTTAGCAGGGAAAAAATTTTGAGGAAAAATAATAGTTATATTGCTTTACCTCAGTGTTTTGCCATGCACATAAAGAGAAATCCAGTGTCCTTATGAACCCAGATCAGAGCACAAGCCCTGGCTGAACGAACACTGTTGATTCCTAATGCTTCTTGCACTCATCAGTCTTTTCTAGCAAGTAAGATCAGGAAACATTTTAAGGTAGTTTCTTGTTATAATTATTTCAAGCTTAGAAGATGATCTAATGCATGTGGATTCTGGTTTCCCAGCAAGCAAAATTGTTCCCAGTCCTATGATCCCTGGAGAGGAGCTCTGATGGTTTAAGTGCTGCAAGGTGGCTGGGAAAGCCATTGGCTTGCGCTGTGTGTGCCTCCAGCTTAGCCTGAGGTTACTTTCTGCTTTTCTGTGCTAAATCTATTGAACCTGTCTGGGCATTTTCTGTGATAACTGAAAAGAAATGAGTGGAAGAAAATGGCCCCCACTCTCCATTCACTCCAGAGCTTCAACAAATTACCTCATTTTTAGGTAGGATTCAATGTCGTTCAATAGGTGATTCAATAGGTGGATTCAATAGGTGGATTCAATGTCATCCTTAATTTTCTCAGACTTCTGCTCTCCAACTCTTAAATCGGTTTCATTCTTTATAAACTTTTCAGGATTAAAAAAAAAAAAAGGTGTCTTTTAATCCTGATCAATGCAGTTTTTACATGTTGCCTACTACTACATGGAAACTACTACTATTGTGTGTGTTACAGAATGACTTGTATTTTCCTGCCACATTACAACTAAAGAGTATTTTACCATGGTAGTAAAACCAGACACATAAGGAGCCTCTAAAACAAAAGAAAACAACAACAGGAGAAGAAAAAACAGGCTTAATAAAATCTTATCCAAATTAGAGCTCAGACGAAGAGTCTACTTTTAACATAAGCACGTTATTATTAACAGCAGCTTCTTCCTTTCTGTAAGAATTCCTATTACTGTCATTTCTTCAGGACTGTCATATTTACTGCCTTGCCAGCACAAACACTGTGCTGTAAAGAGGCCAGTTGATTTCCTGCATCTTCTGACACTTGCAGGTCTTTAATATCAGTCTGTCAGAACACCTAAGAGAAAGGTGGGTGCTTCCGTGTTCGGTGCTCTCACTGTGACCACCATCACAGAAACTTTAATCATTAGCTATTTATTATTAATCATATAATTAATCAATAATTAATCAATTAGTATTATATCATTAATGCAATGATTAGCATTTAATCACTACTATGAAATCCTGACTTTTGTGCCCTTGGAGTTCCATCCTAGAAAATCCTGCTGCCATAGATCTGTTGTAGAGATTTGTCTGGCTCACTTACCCATGGAGTTATATTTGTAAAATGAAGCCTTATTTAGCATTTTCTTAAACTTTCTTGTGTGACTTGTTTACTTGTTTGGGGTTTTGGTTTTGTTTTGAGTGGGGAGCTGTAGTTGGTGTAACAATTATTGACAGGAGTAGGTGAAACTCCGCTGGTTAAAATAAACCTTCTCCCCCTGGACTGTTTTGTCTGTAGGTATATTAATGGAGAAGATGAGCTCAGTAGGCAGTAAGTTTTCCATAATGCAAAATTCCTTTGATTCAATATTGAAACAAAATCAAGAGGAGAAGAGGAAAAGCAGTAAATCAGACAAGAAGAGGCAATGGCCTCCAGTGTTTATGACACTTATTTCACCAGGGGGAGAGTATCTATGATCCTGCTCCACTGTTGTCCCCCAGTGACACTGAGCAGTTTCCTGAGCTCATAATTATTCTGGAATGCCTTTTTGAATCTTTCCTGTTTTTATATACTACTTGGTGAAAAACAAAATTAATAAAAAAAAATTAAGAAGCTTGTAGAAATTAATTAATAGCTTCCAGATCAGGATCCTTGCAATGCAGCAGTCTCTGCTATTAGTGACAGTCGAATCAGTCACAGTGTGCCTGGCTCCATAGAACCCATGTGGTCAATAGATTTAGGAAGCTCCACCTGCAAGAACTAAGAGTGTAATAAACATACATATACATGCTTTCAGGTGGCTTGAGTTAGTTAAGCTACCAGCAGCCATAGGTAGATGGTTATGTAGCTTTAAGCATCCATATTAGTGGTCCAAGAGTTTCTATTCACAGAGAAGGGAACACAAATTTAGCTCTGAAGTACTTTAATTGCCAAAGAACATTTGCTGCAGGAAACTAATAAATTTTATATGCACGAATCCATGAACACCCTACAAGAGCTTTAGAGGAGAATCAACAGACTGTAGCTGAGACAGAGGTAGGACAAGTCTGGAGATCTGTTCTGGGAAGTGCCTCACTTGCTGACAGCACCAATCACTGAACTGCCCCCTGCCTGAGCTCCCCACCTGCATCAGAAAGCACTGGCACTATGTTGTTCAGCACATCTCCTTCAAATGACCAGGGTAGAAGCTCTCCCAGCTTGCCCAGTGGAGCTTCTAGATGTTATTAAAAAACAAACAAAAAAGCCCTAAAAACCCCAACCTGTTTATTGCTGTAAATCAACAGCAAATCTCCTGCCTCCACGAGCACCTGAGGCATCAGCTGAACCATGGGAGGTAACACACAGTGTCACTTCCCTGGGCTGCCAAATTAGTCTCACCTCTCATCAAGGAATGGCTAAATACTGTAAGGAAATGCAGTCTGGCTGCTATTGCTTACAGTAATGAATGCTGCTGTCAAGTATAACAAATGTTGTTATACTCATAAAGGCACTTCTGACACTAATACTGAATCACTGGGTTGTATCCAATAAAAATCTGTGGTGAGGTAACTGGATGTAGCTAGGGTGTTGAAAAGGAATCCTCATCTAATATGGTTCTTAGAGTTTCAAGTATACACAAAATATCTTGTAATACTATAGCTAAGTGATAGTTAAAAAACATTTTTAAAAAGCTCATTGTAGGATACATTAGACATTTTACAGATTTATAGTACACCAAGTGCAGTTCCTCACCGTGCTCCTTGCCAAGGTTTTACGTGGGGTTAACATTTCTGATCGTTTTGTGGCAGCACCCATGCTGTAAGGGTCTGAAACATATGAATTGTTTTTCATTTGTTGTCCTGGACTGACTGGTACACGGCTGCTTTTACTCACAGACAAAAAGTATTTTTAATTCTTTGTGGATTATTCATTGCTTCCCCGAGGAGCCAGCATAGGTCAAGTCTGAATGAGATTGTCTCAGACTCTGCAAACTGAACTGCTCTACCATGATGTAAAACAGTTTCCAAAATGAAAATGTCCTTCTATACCCCTGTAGTCTCTCATAGGTCAGGTTAAGATTTAAAATGTGCCTTGAACTATATTCCTTCTCCTTGAACTTGCCACTTGCAATACTTCTGGCTTCTCAGAGATGGTATTTGCTCTTTCCTGTGCTCCCAGAGCCAGTTAGGCGCTGAAATTATGGAGTTAGGGCTTTGTAAATCCAATCCATCATCTTCCTACCAGCACTGGTAGTTTAAAGTATGTTTATTAAAGCCAAGTTTTCAAAGCAACCCTGTCAAATAGAGGTTTCCACCTTTCATTTGCTGGATGTTTCAGTTAATATTTAGGCTGTCATGGTCTCCAAAAGAGGGAAGATTGCAGTCTTCTCCACCATTGTATTATTTTTTCTCACTGCTTTTTCTGTGTTTATATTCTGGCAAACCCACAGTGATAGGAGCTAATTCTAGCTTGTAAGATCTTAGAAGAATTGAATGCAAGCCCCATAGTTTTCATATGAAAGCATGTAATTTTTTGCAACCTTCCTGACTTCTTCCATTTTATCCCAGAAAACTCCTGGTGAATATCTCATTGTTTTCCCTTTCTTTGAAAATTTACTTGATGCTCCTTTCCTTCTCCAACAATAATTTTTCTTCTCCTTGTACTGAAGCTCTACAACTGCCTGCAGGTGTTCTTCTCTATGGATCTTGGTCTTTCTGTGCCCTCCATCTTCCAGTCCAGTTCTTCATTCCACACTCCATATTCTTCTTCTCACCCTATGCTCACCTATGCTATGGTCCTCTTGTAAGACAGATTCCACTTACCCACCCCTCATTTCATTCCTCAGGCCAAAACATATCCTTTCCTCTCTTCCAGCCCCCATACAAAACCTACTCTTTTCCTGACACGTTTCCCACTTGAACCATTGCTTTGTTGTTTTTTTTTCCTCCAAGTTGCACGTTCTTCTGATGATTTCTCAAAAATAAAAAAAAAGATATTTTTCATTTAGCTTTCTAACCAGCATATTGATGCAACTAGGCTTATGTAACCTCATGGATTACTAAATCATCTAAATGACTATTCTGATATGACAAAAAAATGATTTTATGCAAAAATCACTCAAATTCCATTGCTCTATGCAATTTTTAAATGCTGTTTTAAATGTCTTCTACATTATTCCTAATTAGGAAGTTGCTTATGAATATTGTACAGACACAGTCTTATTACAGTGCTCAATTTTCACTGTCAAAGCATGTCTTATTTTTGCAGGGCCATGTGTTATGGGACAGCACGTGGACTCATGTACTGTTCCAAGAAAAGCTCAGGTTCTCTGGCAGGACAGAGTTATTTGCCACCCTTAGCCAAAGAAAACACCAACCATTATATTTTTTCATTTATACACAGGGCTCTCCGCATTCTCCTCTGATAAACAAGGAAGGATGATTTTAGGGCAGAATTCCAGGAAATTGTCTGTGGAAGGTGATATTCCTTTATTTCAAGTGACCTTGTATTCTAAATTCACCACTGCACTCCCAGAATTCCATTCCCAGGGGTGCAGATCTCTTTCATTTAGGTTCTCCAAGTGACACTCATTGTTTGTTATTAAGATTTAATAACCTCTATGATTAAATTAATCTGACATCTCCATTAGATTATATTTTTATTGTGTCTGTTCTTTTCTCAACTCTAAGTGACCCTTTAGTTCTACCACCTTTGAGTTTAGGCTGCAAACTCACATGGCTTTAATTGTTTTAAAACAGGCTTCAAATCTGGTTCTAGGTTTTCTCCAAAGCTTGAGATGCTCAGTATTGAGGTTTTTATCACAGAAGGGAAAAATCAGCCTTCACTTTCAAATCTCCAAGCCCATATATGAATATTTATATGGAAATATAGAGATATATCCATAGGTTTGATTCAGATTCAGCTCCTATTTTCCCTATGCAGTGAAAATACATTTGCCAGGGTGTTAGCTTGGTTTCACAAAAGCTCCAGCAATATAACCAAAGCAACTGTGCCAGGAATCTGAACAAGTACTTTTGAATAGAACCTCTTCCCAAAATTGTTTTTTTTATAATTGAAAAATGTCTTTCAATTGGAACCACTTAGCATAACTCTGAACTGTATCCAGAATAGTCGTAAATGGCTGCTCACAGGCTAAGGGCCAAGATTTTATCTTCAGATATAAATGCAGTAGCAGATGCCAATATTGCTAGCACTGGAATCTGGCCTGATAAGCTTGATTTTAAAGAGTTTGTTTCTTTGTTCTCATTTCTGCTTGTAAAATCAAGGAGCATGTTTAAAGCAGAGCTCTGAGGAAATATGCTTTGGGAAAACCCACCAGGAAAATTCTATCCAACCCAGATTTCTGGTTTGCCTCCATCTTATCATAACAGAAAACTTGTAAGGGAGCCTTCTCCAGCCTCCCTTATTCTTTATGAGCAATAAAGAGGTCAAGAACCTGAACATTAGCTTCAATGTCTTCCATTAAAACATCCCAATTATATACAGCTTCACCACTTCTTCAACGACATCTCCACTGAATCACCCTCAGCTCTTTGGGACAATGTCCATAATGAAACAAACCACCCCCATTCTGCCTCTCCCAGAGCTAAGTGCTGCTCCTGAGATCAGCACTCTCAACTCTTCAACCTACCACTCTCAATGGTCTCCACTCCTCAACTGCACCCAAACTTCCTTCTCCAAATAAATATCATAGAATCATAGAATAGGCTGGGTTGGAAGGGACCTCAGAGATCATCGAGTCCAACCCTTGATCAGCTACCGCCACAGTCACTAGACCATGGCACTGAGTGCCATATCGAGTCGCTTTTTAAATGTCTCCAGGGACGAAGAGTCCACCACCTCCCCAGGCAGCCCGTTCCAATGTCTGATCACCCTTTCCGTGAAAAAATTCTTTCTAATAGCCAATCTGAACTTCCCCCGGCACAATTTAAGACCATGCCCTCTTGTCTTTTTGAGAGTTGCCTGGGAAAAGAGACCAACCCCTGCCTGGCTCCATCCTCCTTTCAGGTAGTTGTAGAGAGCAATGAGGTCTCCCCTGAGCCTCCTCTTCCTCAGGCTGAACAGCCCCAGCTCCCTCAGCCTCTCCTCATAGGATCTGTGTTCGAGTCCCTTCACCAGCTTGGTTGCCCTCCTTTGGACCTGTTCAAGGACCTCAATATCCTTCTTGAACTGAGGGGCCCAAAACTGAACACAGGACTCGAGGTGTGGCCTCACCAGGGCTGAGTACAGGGGCAGAATCACCTCCTTGGACCTGCTGGTGACGCTGTTTCTGATACATGCCAGGATGCCATTGGCCTTCTTGGCCACCTGGGCACACTGCTGGCTCATGTTCAGCTTCCTGTCAATCCAGACTCCCAGGTCCCTTTCTGCCTGGCTGCTCTCCAACCACTCTGTCCCGAGCTTGTAGCGCTGCATAGGGTTGTTGTGGCCAAAGTGGAGGACCCGGCACTTGGCCTTGTTGAAGCTCATCCCATTGGAGTCAGCCCATCTCTCCAGTCTGTCCAGGTCCCTCTGCAGAGCCCTCCTGCCTTCCAGCTGATCAACACTTCTCCCCAGCTTGGTGTCATCGGCAAACTTGCTGATGATGGACTCAATCCCCTCATCCAAGTCATCAATGAAGATATTGAACAGGACTGGGCCCAGTATTGATCCCTGGGGGACACCGCTGGTGACCGGCCGCCAACTGGAAGCAGCCCCATTCAGCACCACTCTCTGGGCCCGGCCCTCCAGGCAGTTCCTAACCCAGTGCAGAGTACGCTTATCCAAGCTGTGGGCAGCCAGCTTTCTCAGGAGGATGCTGTGGGAGACGGTGTCGAAGGCCTTGCTGAAGTCCAGGTAGACCACATCCACAGCCTTCCCCTCATCCACCAGGCGGGTCACCTGATCATAAAAGGAGATCAGGTTGGTCAGACAGGACCTGCCCTTCCTAAACCCATGCTGGCTGGGTCTGATCCCCTGTCCATCCTGCAGGTGCTGTGTGATTGCCCCCAGGATGATCTGCTCCATAACCCTGCCAGGCACTGAGGTCAGGCTGACAGGCCTGTAGTTTCCCGGGTCTTCCTTCCGGCCCTTCTTGTGGATTGGCGTGACATTCGCCAACTTCCAGTCATCTGGGATGTCCCCAGTGAGCCAGGACTTCTGGTAGATGATAGAGAGAGGCTTGGCGAGCTCTTCTGCCAACTCTCTCATCACCTTTGGATGGAGTTCATCTGGTCCCATAGACTTGTGGGGATCCAAGCAGCCCAGTAGATCACTGACAGTTTCCTTCTGGATTGCAGGGAGAGTGTTTAGATTCTTGTCTCCTATAGGCTCCAGAAGCCAGCTGTCATCAGGATAGCCCGTTTTACTGTTAAAAACTGAGGCAAAGAAAGTGTTAAATACCTCAGCCTTTTCTTCATCTTTGACAATTACATTCCCGTCCATGTCCATTAAAGAATGAATGTTTTCCTTGCCCCTCCTTTTGCCACTGATGTATCTGTAGAAGGACTTCTTGTTATCCTTCACAGAGGTGGCGAGATTTAGTTCAAGTTGTGCCTTTGTGTCTCTAATTTTTTTCCTACATAACTTAACTGTATTCCTGAATTCCTGTCATTTAAGTTTTTTTTTTTCAGCTCCTTCCATTCCACTGGTTTAGCTTTCAGTGTCTCATTTGCCTAATTCACTTAGAACTTCTCAGCATGAAAACTTCTATGACTCAAATAACTTATTGACACTTTCTTCAAAAACACAGAGAACTCTTGGATAAGCTCAATGGAAGCCACGGATGCAAAATTTCCTCTGTCAGAGAGCTGTTCAACAGGGTTCCTTTTTCTTTGGCAAAGGCACCTGTTGAACTTTCTTCATGCTTTTAGTAATCAATGTTGAGAAAACAGCTTTCCATGGGACTTGTTGCAAATTCAGAAGTCTGAACAGGGGCAGATGCTCTATGGTTTAGCAGGTAGAAATGTATCAGCAATAAATCAAGAAGGCAGGAAAGAGGTGGAAAATGCCCCAGATTCTATCAGATCTGTTTATTCCTGTTTTACCCCAGCATCAGGGACACATCTCTATAATCAGCAACCATGCCACCTCTTTTTACCTGCATTCCATCCTAATTATCAGGGTAGACTTGAGGTTTTTAGTATCATAGAATCATAGAATTGGCTGGGTTGGAAGGGACCTCAGAGATCATCGAGTCCAACCCTTGACCCACCGTTGCGGTTGCTAGACCATGGCACTGAGTGCCACATCCAGTCTCTTTTTAAATAGCTCCAGGGACGGAGAATCTACCACCTCACCGGGCAGTCCATTCCAATGTCTGACCACCCTCTCCATAAAGAAATTCTTTCTAATATCTAACCTGAACTTCCCCTGGCACAACTTAAGACCATGCCCTCTTGTCTTGTTGAAAGTCGTCTGGCAAAAGAGCCCAACCCCCCCCTGGCTACACCCTCCTTTCAGGGAGTTGTAGAGAGTGATGAGGTCTCCCCTGAGCCTCCTCTTCTCCAGCCTGAACACCCCCAGCTCCCTCAGCCTCTCCTCATAGGGTCTGTGCTTGAGTCCCTTCACCAGCTTGGTTGCCCTCCTTTGGACCTGCTCCAGGACCTTGATATCCTTCCTGAACTGAGGGGCCCAGAACTGGACACAGGACTCGAGGTGTGGCCTCACCAGGGCTGAGTACAGGGGCAGAATCACTTCCTTGGACCTGCTGGCGACGCTGGTCCGGATACAGGCCAGGATGCCATTGGCCTTGTTGGCAACCTGGGCACACTGCTGGCTCATATTCAGCTTCCTATGAAGCTGAAGTATGAGTTAGGGCACCAAAGACTCAGGTTGTGCTGAAAGTAATTTTGATTTGGCATATGACCCTCAAGTCCATTTCTTAGTGCACCTCCTGTGCACTAAAAAAGATCTGCCCCAGTTCCATTGCACAAGCAATGCTTTCTCTGAAAAAATATATTGTAAACAACAAACAAGATAAGGACTTTGGTGCTTTGCAGCTAGTAATCATTTACCAATGAAAGAACTTTCAAAAAGGGATCCAGCCTAAGGAAAAAAATCTAGTTTCTGTACTTCCTGCAGCTGTCACTGAACTAATATATCTGGGATAGTAAGGATGAGAATTCCAGCAAACAGATGATAATGACTAGAAATAATTTGTTATTATCATTTTCTCTGTCCTCACTGGTGGTATGTATTTTGTTCCTTATGATTTTGGTTTCTGCACCACAATAAATCATGGGTAAACTACTCATTAAATCTGAGGTCCTAAAGACATCAAGTAATTTAATAACTAGTATTAGAAAATAATTCAACTCGAAGAATCTTCTGATTAACGTATAATTCATGCTATTTCCTTTGTTGTTATAAATACAGTTTTATTTAAAGATAATCTTCTAATCTACTGCATTAAAAAGCAATTATGGGAAGACTGCATTAACTAAGAGTCAGTTGCACATCCCCGAGACAGAACAGATCCAGGACTTCATTAGAAAACCTTCATCTGGAGGTAACAGAACAACAGAGGAGGGCATCAGTTAATCCACCTAATTATTTAATGAGATAGGTTTTAATTTGCTAATGAAATTCACGAAGTTGGATACAGAAAACATGCTGGCTTGAGAGAACCAACCTCAGTGCTTGCTATCACAGATACTTTACCCCTCATTTCCATGGTATTGAAGGAATGAATTGGCTCCAATTCAGCAATACTGAGGAAGGCTTTTCAGAAACATTTTCTTTTAGTGCAGTTTTGAGACTGAAATGCAGGAAGAAGAAAGAGCACCTATAATCAAGCCATCCTGTGCACAGTACCAACAAAGCTTCTGCAGCTTCCTGGCCTGTATGAGAGATATTGGTACTTTACAAGAAAAAATCAGTCTCAACTTTTAGGCAGAAGTGAATAAGCCTCTCTAATTTAGGTAAATCAGGAAAAGAAGAGAAACCTACACAGACAGAAGTCCTTCGTTGTGGATGCTAAAGAGAGAGTATGCTTAAAAATTAAAATAATTTTCCCTTAGTACTTGAATATCCATAATTCAGATCCTTAAGCCTGCAAAAACTTCAGAGTAGTGGATCTGGATGAATAGAAGTCAAGAGCAAATTCAGGATTAGAACCTGAAGTAGAACCTGTTTGTCAAGAATGTTAAATCATGTCAGAAAACCTTTAGAAATTCTCTTAGCCCCAAAACACGTGCTGCTTCTCATCACATCAGCTGCCTCAATAGGATGCATGGATTAAGGCTTTAATTACTCTGAAAGGCAGGGGCACATTACAAATGGTTTGCATCCTCCATTGCCAGTGTATGCAGTTGGTACACCCATTTATCTTCTGCACAACTATGTTTCAATCTTTGTTTCATTAGTAACTTGTACTGTAGTTGGATTAATTAGGAGATGAAAAAGAATATAATTATAATTATGTATGGCAAAGATTAAGTGCATGCAAATGGAGAAGTGTAATTCCCTCAATGAGGGCATCATACTCCCTGCCTCTTGGTGCATTTATAAATCCACACATGCTCAGGCACTGAAGTTCACTGCCAGTATTACAGGTAAAATAGCATCCCCTTTTTGGTATCTTCAAGCTGCAAGCTTCAGGTGGTCTGAAAACAGAATATTGCCCCAGTAACATTATATTGCTTATTAATATAAGCTCTCTCTCACTAATATTTATCTCTTTCCTTGTGGAAAGTGAGTAGTTCCTATGTTTCACAGTCAAATTTAGCTAAAGAGCTAACTTCTGTCTGGCCTAAGTTTGAAGTAGGACAATAATTAAAAAAAAAAACAAGTCTGAGTAGAGTGATTTTATCGTATAGGCAAGCATGGAAACAAGACATCATTTCAAATTAACCTGGTTTTATCTAAACTAGTAAATTATTTTAAGCACATAGCACCAATTAAGAGGAATAAACCACTCAAATTGATTCTGGCAGAAGAGGGAAGTTCTCTTTGGAGGCCACAGGCATAAAAGATAGAGAAGTGTATCAAATCAAGCAAGAGGTCACTTGTGAAAGAATAAATCAGTGTTAAGTGTTAAGTCAGTGTTAAGTGAGCTGAAGTTACACAGGAGCTAAGCTCTGAGCAAGAGTACACCTGCAGTGCCAGGGACTGGATAGGAGAAATTCCACCTTCCACCCTCTAAGAAATAAGAAGTTAATTTTTTCTTGATGACTGCCCCCCAGATTTGTGGTCATGAACACTGTTGACACCAAAGGATGTTAAAAAAAAAAAAAAGCAAGCAAATAAAAGAAAATAAGCAGTGAAAGAGTAGTTCAGAATTAGCATTTTTCTGTGTGTTAAAAGAAAATGAGATGGCAATTAGAGGTATCTGTTAGGCACAGGGTACTGCAGGGCTCAACTTCTAATTGCCATGGGTGGATGGATTTAGGACAAGGGCAACATGAGGAAAAAGCAGAGAGGGACAAGGGACAGTGAGGTGAGCTGCATTTCTATCAGAGATGATTGATAATTCCCAGTTTTCTAGAGTAGAATGAGAAATTGCATTTTTGCTGATTGATACCAGTCATTAGAAAAGCAGCTAAGAAGAATCAGGAAAGACTTAGGAAAAACAGCTTCCCAAGTAAGCTCAATGCTATCCTGAGATGAACCATGACTCAGGTTGCCTGTATATTCTTGCAGTCAGTTCACAATTCAGCATCTTCATTTCCCTCCTATCTACTCTGCAATTTCAAGACAAGTCAAAACAAAACTAAAACAATGCTGTGAAGACACCTGATTTGCTTAAAAAAAAATTTTTTTTTTTTTGGTTCATCTTGTGTGTATGTAGCTGAATGACAGGAGGTGCATTTATATTGCCTATTTTGCACAGTCAGGGGCCAACCTGGATGCTTTTAAGAGTTACTCATTTAGCAGGAACAGGTAATTCACTGACTATCTCAGTTGTTTAGGCAAATTCCCTGCCCTATCTGAGCTTATGCTTTCTATATGTTTATGATGCTTATCACTCTTCAAAATGCTCACCTAGCATCTTACTGCATTCTCATGGCTAGAAACCTATGGCTGGATTCAACACTTCTGGCATCAGAGGCAAAATACCAGTATCATCCAGTCCTGAAACTCAGCTGTTCCCAGTACTACTAAGCTCCAGATTTCTGATCTTAGGGACCTGGTGGCGAATACATGGTTTGTATTTGATTTATTTCTGTGCTAGTATATTTTTTTTTTTGTGCTTCACCCACATACACATAACAATGTGAACTTATTTCACGCCACAATGGATCATTTCATCAGAAGTCATTATTCCCATTGGAAACATTGCATTTGCTTGCAGGATCAGGAGCATATGATATTCACAACTTGAGATCCTGTGGTGGAAATGAAATTCATAGTAAATTGGTAATTACATCTGGGCCTATACTGTGAAGATACAGGCACTCAGAGACAAGCATGTCAATACTCTGTGTTTATATTTCCACAAGATAAGAGAAATTCAATTTTATTCAGCTATCTCTCAGTGACTTTCTGCAACTATGTATCAGCAGAAATTTTTTCATTTATTATTTTAGATAAATTCCTTGGTACACTATCAAGGATGCTTAGAATTTAAGAATGGAAACTATTAGTCTGTCACTCTTACAGAGACACAGACCTTAAAGAGTCTAAAGAAGTAATCTTTATGTGACAGCAAAATATGGATGTCAGGCCCCCTCACACCTCCCCCAACTTTCTTGCATGACATTTTCCCCAACAGGGAAAGTTATTACACTCCAAAAGTTATAATGTGCAGGAAAGCACACATCAGCCATCAGCATGATTTTCTGAAATGAAGCAATGTGGAAACCACATTCTTAATCAGCTTTTATAAATCAACTCTGTTCCTTTTTCTAAAAAGAAAAAAAAATAAAATTTAAAAAGACACTTCATAATGCTTGTACTGTGTTGCATTAGATTTGCTAGTGCAGCGTGGAATATTTTTCTTCTTCTGTTATTAAATTTCAAAAGACATTTTCCTTAGGGCTTGTTTAAAGTCTGTCAGATGTGCTGGTAGTGAAGACATTCAACACTTCAACAGCTCCATCCCTCTCTCCCTGGATCCCCCCAGAAAATCAATCAAAATGGCCCCACCTCTCTTCCATGCAGGCTTTCAGCAGTGTGCCAGGAAACGTTCATATTTCATCACTGTTTAGCTGAATTTTGTCATCACTTGAGAGCTGTCTGTAGCACTTAAGAAGAAAAGGACAGGCACTCTCCTCCGTGTCAGATGAAGCACAATTATGCTATTTGATCACAGGGAATAGAGTGGCAGTATCTTGCAAAAGGATAAAAAACAGAGAAGAAATTAGGGAATTTTACTAAAGCAAAATAATAAGAGAAGGAAAGAAAAGAGAACAAATAAAGAGAGATGGAGATGAATATCAAGAGGAAAATTATAAGGGATTAAGGAAAACGAACCAAGAAAATATGTCAACAGGAAAAGCAATGATAGAAAAATAAATTCAGATAAAAGGAAATAATATGAAACAAACTTAGCTGAATCAACTTTTAAATAAGAAGCAAGGGAACATTAGTGATGTTCTCCTCCCTACCAGTACTGCTATACTGTTTTCTCATTGTATGAAGAGAGGCACATATAAATGAATATAAATTAATGCCCATCAATAGAATGTTAAAAAAAAAAATAAAATCACAGAGAATAGTGAATCCCTTTCTGACTTGCTGAAGATGGGAAGCTTAACTTTCCAGTACTTCTGAGAACCTCAGGAGAAATTCAAACCAGAGAACAAACTGAAAACACATGTAATTTACAAACATTCATGTCAACAAAAAGGGAAAATATTCATAGCATATCCTCATTGTTTGTAGAACTGACCTGCCTGTGTCCAGGGAAATATTAAGACTCTGTATAGCAAAACAGTCTCCCCCCCTTAGCATCAGGGATAAGATGCAGAATCATAGACTAGTTAAGAAATAATGATAAATCCAAGAATTCGTCACGAAAGGCCCAAGTTCTCTTTCAAGTGAAATGGAAAGGTCTGGAATGCTACTAAAATGAAGAGATCAAATCTGTCTCAGAGCCAATGCAGCAGGGAAAAACAACTGCAGCGTCCACAGACGTCTTCAAAACCCACAGAACACTGCAGATTTAAACCAAGTAGACCTGGAAGCATCTTTGGGGGAAAAATAAGAGTATTGAATAGCAGACCTCACTGGCTGAATGCAGAAACATAGCAAATAAGTATTCCAGAAGAACTGATCAGTTACAGAAAAGAAAAAAACCTGGCTTTGCACTGAGTGTGAAGTTAAGAAGGCAACCGGTAGCTGGTTGTTTAAAGCACTGCCAGTTTCCTGATTAGCTCCCTAACGAGTTAAACAGAGATGACAGATGATGATGTCCCTATCACTAAGCAATAGTTTTTGCTAAGCAAATCATGTTATTTGCCATTTAGAGGAAGCAGCACTGTTGCATCATTAAAAGAATCACTGACAGCTTCTGTTATTAATGGTCCCAAATGTACCACCTGCCATCTGTGATGGGCAGAAAGTAACAGGCAATGATCTGCATTGAAGTTATTTTTGCTGACTACTACTTAAAGGCAGAGTTTTTAAAAACCAGATCTGTTTCTTGTTAGCCCTTAAGAACACTCTTGACAGTCATCTACTTTGTAAAATATGGTATTTTCACAGGGAAGGGCCACTATTGTAAAGAGTTAAGATACAGTTTGCACTTATTAATGTATTTTCATTACAAACAAGTTTGATGGGAATTGACTGTGGTATCAATACAGCAAAACAGAATTGTGAGGGTTGGCAAGCTTCAGAGAAATAGCCCAACTTTGAAGTAGTGCTGTGTCAGTTTATGACAGTGTCCAGACTCATTTTATTTAAGCATTTGGTGGAGGATACCAGGCACCTGCATAGTCCCAAACAGATGTGCTGGGAGATTGCAGGGCTGCACTCCTCCTCAGCCTTCACTTCTTCACTTGGAGGGTTTATAAAAATACAGCTTTTGATATACCTGCCATTTGGAAAATGTGAGGGTTTGATGCTTTAATTAATTTTATTATCTTCTAGCAATTTCAGTATGTTTTTTTTTTCTTTCTTTCTAGAAGGATTTGCTACTCAACCAAGTTGGGGTTAAGATGACGGCCTCGGATTTCTTGGATCAGCTGTCCAAAAATATTGAAGAATCAACTATAAAATAGATCAAAAAATGTAGCAAGTTTCAAATAGGCTTGGACTTTTAAAATTTTTTTTAATAAATCAACAGAATCCATGTGACTGCAGTGCTTGGTGATTTCTCAGAGCATTTCTGCAAGCACAATGGGAAAAGCATACACAGAACTAAATTTCAGTGATGGTCAAATATCACCAAGGTGGCTTTGCTGCCAGGCTACTTGTCTCCAATTTAACCAACAACATGAACACACATTCTCTTTTTATTCTAGAAGGAAATGACAGTCTCTCTGAAAAGTTTCGCAATCCTCTATTTCACAGTCTGCTAAATAACCAAAAAGTCTGAAACTTAATAATGTTTGTACTGAGGTTCTAATAATGCTAAAAATTGTGACTTTATAGAAATTTTCAGGCACCACATTGCAACCTGAAAACTAGATTTGCATCTGCTTTGGCTTTTCTCAGAAGTAGCATTAAAGAAATGTCACAGTTTAAGCCCAGCTGGTCCCAACCAGGCTTCTGCTTGCTCACCCCTCACCCCCACCATGGGACAGGGAGGAGAAAATCCACCTTGAGGTTCATTAATCAAAACAAGGACAGGGACTTTTTCCTTCCCCAGTTACAGTAACAGGCAAATACCAGACAGGTTTAACTCAGGAAGGAAAAACAAAAACCCTTATATAATCCACCAGGAGAAAAGAGGAAACATGATCAGATCTTAATGCCTTCTCCCCTCATCCCTCCCTTCTTCTCAGGTCCAGATCACTTTGCCCCTCCCTCCCCTGCAGGGCACAGGGATGGGCAGGGGGGTTCAGGGTCAGTTCCCCACAGAGTGTTTCTGCTGATCTTTCTGCTGCTCTTTCCTGCTGAGGTTGAGGACTCCCCACAACTTCCCCTGCTCCAATGTGGGGTCTTAACGGAGAGAGTCCTACACAAACCCCTCCAGCATGAGCCCCTCTCACCAGGTACAGTCCCTCAGGAACTGCTCCAGCCTGGGCTGCCCAAGAGAGCAACACCCCAGTGCCACAGGCTGCAGCAAGAGTTTTGCACCCAAATGCACCCAGTGTGGGACAAGATCCAATCTGATGTGGTGCCAGGCACTTCCCTGCTGATAGAGGAGCTCTGGGGACTTGACTATTTTGGCTCATTGTCCCAGTTTAGGCCCAGCCAGTACTAACCAGGAGGAGTGGCAGAGGGAGGAAAAAATTCACCTGAAGGCTGTTGTTAATCGAGACAAAGGCAGGGAGGTTTTCACTTCCCAGTTATGGTAACAGGCAAAAAACTGAGCTTGGGGAGAAAAAAAGAAAATAACAATCTATCAGAACAGGAGAAAGAAAAAGCACAACCAGATCTTAAATACCTTCCCCTCATCCCTCCCTTCTCCCTGGCCCAGATCACTTCACCCCTCCCTCCCCCTCAGGGCAGAGGGGGTTCAGGGTCAGTTCCCCACATGGGGTTTCTGCTGCTCCTTCCTCCTCAGGGTGAGGACTCCTCCTTCCCCTGCTCCAGTGTGGGGTCCCTCTCATGGGAGAAAGTCCTACACAAACCCCTCCAACATGAGTCCCTCTCACCAGGTGCAGTCTCTCAGGAACTGCTCCAGCCTGGGCTGCCCCAGAGTCAGGGCTGCTTCAGGACAGTCACCTCCTCTGGCACAGTGTTCTCCATGGCTGAAGATCCACATCTGTCCCCCTGCTAACAAAGTCCTGCTACACCAGCCCAAAACACTCAAATAGTAAGGTGATGGAGATCCTCCAAGTTCTCCTTAAGGGACTTCTCAATGCACAGGATTTTGTAGGATGACCATGAACTTGGTCTACCCCCTAAGCCACATATACAGATGACCCTGGAAATCCTTTAGAGGCCATGGCCACAGATTATCATCAGAACAAAGAGCAGAGGAGCACAAAGTATTTTTTCCCAGCAGGAAGAAAAGCACTGGAGATCCACAGAAACACCTACGTCATTTTCACGTCTGCCCATCTGTGACACTTCAGGGACTACAAATCCACATTACCCCATGGCTGTACTTCAGGGACTGCTCCCTGTGCTCCTCCATGGGCTGCAGGACACAGCTGCCACCTCACCACGGGCTGTAGGGAAATCCCTGCTTGGGCACCTTTCCCCCTCCTTCTTCACTGACCTTGGTGTGTTTTCTCTGGCATTTCTCTCACTCCATCCTCTTGCTCTGTGGATCCTTTCCTTATATTTTTGCAGTTTCATTTTCCCTTTCTTGAATACATTACCTGCAGAGATCCAGCTTCCCAAATCTCTTTGGCCTTGGGCAGATGCAGGGCAAGGACTGGACCTGGGAAAGCTTACAGCAGCTTCTCGCAGAAGCCAGCCCTGTGTCACCCCCTGCTTCAAAACCACCACTGCACTAACCCAAGACAAGACATTTGCTTGAGAAGAGACACAGATGAAATCCAAAGTTTTCTTAAATAAATGACAGGGAATCTTTGAAAGTGAAGATGAGGAAAGCTGGTAAATTTTTTTCACCTTCTCAAGTAAACAATGTGAGTAAAAATATTCAGTGTTTATGTTGGAAGGATAAAACCATCACTACAGGGCCAAGCACAGTACACAGAAGTGAATTACTGACATTGCAGAAAATCCTTCCATGAGTTGCAGCAGACTGCACTCAGAAGACAGAGCTTTCCTTTCCGTTATGCTATTATAAAAAAATAATTAGGATTACTATGAAAAAATCCCTCTAAGATGTAAACAGTTTCTGTACCGAGATATGATTGACCTGGAAAGAGCACAAAATGAACGAGGTGGGTGTGGGGATGAAAGGCATCATAGCTATAAATGTTGCCTTAAATGAGCCTCAATCTATGGCTTTACTACAGCATTTGCATACCATGGTATTTTCATCATGAGCAACTCATAGCAACATAAGAAGTGTAATAAATAAATCATTACAAACACCTGGGGTTTTCTACTAAGACCAGATTTAAGAGAGTGATTCTTTTAATTTTAATATTGCCAGCATAAAACATAATTAAATGCAATAGAGCTCAGCTTTTCTTTAGGCAGTTACCCTACTGTATTAAGATAATGATTTAAAAAGTCAATATTTGTATATAATCTGTTCTAGTGCCAAATTAATTTCACAGTGCTCTATGCCAAGCCCATCTTAGGCAGGGATGGATCATTGGATTCAGGATCTAGTCCCATGCATTGTGGCAAGATGTCTTGCATTGTACTGAAAACATCCTTGAGCTTAGAACCTCATCTCAGAGTTTCAGTGATGAAAACAAGTCAGCCAACCCCACACCTATATGCAGATATTATATTTTTGGTCTATTTGCTGTTTTTTCAGGAGCACCAAACCAGCATAACACCAGTGTAACTGAGGAGGAGAATCAAGCTCTGACCACCTCAGCTCTCATCTGGAACCTCACTGACATGAAACAGAGCCAAGGCTTTCTTCCCAAGAGAAAAAAGCCACACTACTGCTGCATTTTACCATTAGATCCTCCTTACAACCACCAGAAGCAGAGGAGGAGATAAGAGAAGGAAGAGATCAAACTAGTGCATATTCTCATTCATTTACATTAAATAACTTTGTATCTGAGCATAAACCAGGCAGCAGAATACTTGGGGGGGTGAGAGGAAATCACTGGAAGGCAGATTTGTTCACAGTTCTCATCTCATGGCCCTTTTGCATTCAAAATTCTTATTAACTTGTGCATTTGAAACAGACAGGCTTCTACATAAATCTACCCAGACACTCTCAATGTATATTCATTCAGATGCCAGAATAAAAACCAGTCAGGCACCGCATAATTCTCTGCAAGGACACTTCAAAAATACAATTCAAATTCTCTTTTAAAGATGGTATTTGAAATTTCATGTCCACAGTGGGAGAGAGGGAGGTTTTCCAGGCAGTTTGGAAGTACTACCACTTCCAGAGAGACAGGAATCAACCCAGCCAGCTATCCATCCAAGAGCTAAATGAAGGAATGGCTGTTGTCCAAAGCTAGGTTTCTGATCACTGCAGATTGAAGAGGCCGTGGAAGAGCTGTCACTACCAACAGATTTATGTTCTGTAGTATCCTGGCAGCACATGCTGCTGGTGCTGACAGGATCTACAGCACCAGGGACAGATGACAGTGCCTTTTTGCTGTGGCACCAGAGACACTTGTCAAGTGCTCAAAAGAGCATCTGCAGGAGGCTGCAAGGCACAAGATTGATTCTTATTCAAATGGGCATAAACTACCCAGGTGGAGGCAGAGAGGAAAGCATGGGCTGGGAAGAGCTGTACAGGGCAAATAATTAAAGTGCAATGTAGGGAAAATTGAAGCTTAAAGAGAAAACAGCACAAAACTGTGTGCTCATTGAAAGGAGAAATGTGACATTTAAATGAGTTTCTGTGGCCAGTCATGGGAATTCTGTTGTTCCAGTGTTTTAAGAGATTTCAGTCTTCATACTTCAGGACATAAGGCAGTTGCTACCTGCTTGAAGTTGGCCAGAACTCCCAACTCCCACACCCCAATATGTTGCTGAACTATCCATTAGAGTTCTAAATAATTTTCTGAAGCATCTGGTCTTGGCTCCTGTCACAGGGAACATACCTTAGCAACTCCAGATGAGCCATGGCTCTGATTTATTATGACAGTTTCCATATTCTGACAAATGCCTAGATTAAATTCAATTTTCATTTCACTTCCCCAAAACCAGCTCATAGAAACAGTGGGGAAAAGAGAGGAGAGTAACCTGCCCAGAATATTTTGTGACTGTGATAATTAAAATATTGCATCAAGGGCACAAGTAAATATTAAAATAGTGAAAATAATGAAAATCCTAACTCCTAGGAGCTGGAATGAGATCTAGTTAGACATTTCTAAATGAGACTGTTTCAGAAGTTTTGACACATCAAGAAAGTTTAGCAGAAAACCACCATACAGTTAAATTTGGGACACATCTTATTTTTCATTTGATGTCAAACACTCAGATCGAAAGTCCACTAAAAAGTATCAGTTACCTTTTATATTGCTCACATCCATTTCTTACCACTTGCAACAAAAAACCAAAAAACCAAAATCCACTGCATCACTTAGACAGCAATTATGGGTGTGTAAATCTATTTCCCCCATAAATGACTCCTGCTACATTTGAAATTATAAATCATCTCCTCTTTTTTCATCTATTTCTAGGATTCATGAATTTAAAAGTGTTTTGGCCTCACTGACAGCCCTAAGGGCTCCCACTGTGGATTGCAGCAGATGATCCTGCAGGCAGGAATAATATCCCGTCATATGACCTCCAGTTTTCTTGACAGTCAAAGCACCTCACAGAGTTATAAGATTGTGGCGATTTTTTGAGGCCACAAAGATTCTGAAAGTCATTTTCATATTCTTCATGGTATAAAAAAAGGGACAGCAGCACTACTAATGCTATAAATGACTCGGTGGAAAAACCTCTCCTGATCTTCACAACCCAGATTCTCCATCAGAAGCAAAATCTAATGTTTTCACTCATCATCTCAGCATAGATAAAAATGATCCATTTTAGTGGAACTTTTTGTCTTCTTCTAAACTTCTTCTAAACACATAATAGTTTCTATTCAAGGTAGATTCCTGGATCAACCATGACCTTGTCAGTCTCATTAATTCTTGAATTAATTTTGTCAAGATTTCTTATCAATGAAGATAATTGCTTCTTGCAGGAAATCCAGTCTTGTTACCTTTATCATTACCTGGTGATCACAGTTCTCAAACTGTGTAAGTTGGAATCTCCCACAAGAATAGAGAAGCCTAAATCTTTAAACAAATCTCCACATCATTTCCACTCCAGCATCTATCCCCCCAGTTTGCCAGATACCTTGAACTATTTTTAGGAATTAAAAATTTATTTTTTCCATCAGTCATAAGAGATGATATTATTACCCTGGCAAAGGCTGAGTACGATTAAAAGGAGGAAGAAAAAAACTTTGGAAGAAGTGGATTTTAAGCAGGGGTGTGAATAGTGTACTAGATTAAAAAAAACAAACAAAAAACCAAAATAAAACAGGAACTAAGAATATAAGAAAATCCATACAGATGGGTCAAAAGGTCCATTTAATCTAAACCCTCCCTGCCTGGAAAAAAAGGATAAGAGGGTAGGGACACAGTGAAACTTTTTAGAATAATTTCCTGGCTGTCACCAACCTGCAGCTTTCCTGTGCCAGGGTAGCCCAGTTCCATTTAACAGCCTTTCACCTGATTCCAACCTACACAAGCTTTTAGCACATAAAATATCCACTTTACTCACGAGTGGCTTGGATGTCATGCTAATTCACAGGAGAGATAAAATGCTTAACTCTGAAATATGGGAATGAGAGACAGTGAAGGAAAATTTAGGGAGAGCTGAGACAAAGTAAGGAAACTCAATGTGTTGATACAGATCAGAGTCAGAAAAATTTACCAAGAAACTGTAGAGAGACTACATGTGTTCTTTTACCAGCTACAGGTTCCATGCTGCCAACTCTGGTGTTATATATATAATTCTGAGCTTTTATGGATAAAAATTACTATTTCATACACAAAAGCTATTTAGTTTTTTCAGTACTATTAATATTTTTACCAAAATATACATTTTATTTTCAGTAATACAAAAAACTCGTATCCTCTCTCCTAAAGATCTAGGCAGAAGTCTTTGTCCTATATTAAGTTGGTGGGAATACCATAATTAACTACAGTGCAGCTATGACTTTTGCTTTCAGTGTGTTATAATGACACTGGTGGGAAATCTTACCAGGAATCCTGAGCAAAACCAGAAAATTCTTAGAAATCTGAGGTGACTGCATACAAAGGTGCACATATTAAACAAACCTTCATGTAAAAAAATACACAAGCCATCCAGCCACACATTTGTATGGCTTCCAACTCACCCCAATTAACACTTGCACAGCTGGTGGGGCTGTTGGTATTTTTTGCTAAGAAGGGACCAGGGATGATGATATCAAATGCACTCAAGCCTTGCTCTCTCAAGAAAATTAATGTATAAACTTTCTCTCATGTTGTGTCATCCTGTTCCACACAATCCATCATACTGCCAACCTTATTTGTACTACAGTGAGTGTTTCTCAGGCTGTTAGGCTAGAGGTTAATTTTCCTCCCACCTCAAGTCTCTGTTATGTTATAGAAATGGTTCCTTTCCTTCCATTTCCAAACTTGTTAGCTTAAAAGAATAACTCCAATTGAGTGCATGAGATGGAATGGTACTTCCCAGTGGTTACAGTACCTTTGGCTAGTGTCTGATTAGCACTAACACTTCTCCTCATCACCATTAATTCATACTGATTCATAAATCTCACTGGGCAATACTGAGTCACAGCCACAGCTGCAGTAGAGAGAAACCTTCAGAGGACAAATGAGAACCCATGCCTGGAGCAATCCCTGATGCCACACAGTGAGACAAAGGGTCCAGGCATCTACATTCTGAGCATAGATATCCACAGCTTGAGGATAACACAGGTTTGGGCTTGTTTGGAAGAATTACAACTTCAAACCTTCTGGAAAAGATTCTGAAAATTCTCTAAGGCAGACATAAGACCCAAGACAGACTCTGCTCACTGTGAAGCAGGAAACTTTTTTATCTTTTGCAAGGGCTACCTGACAGTACATTTTTTAAGTGACTGTGGCCACCCAGCATCATCACAAGACTTTGACATGCCTAGATACAGACCCATCCTTCACTCTGAAAACTGCCACATACTGCAAACCTAATGTTTTATATTTACAGCCAGGTTTCTCTCTCCTTTTGTTTTCCCACAAGAAACTTAATATTATGACTGAAAGAGAATAATCACTTTTATGGAAGCTTTTGTAAAAGATCACTTAAAAGAATAGAAAATACATTCTCACCAGAGAATGGTGGCTGGAAGACTGAAGAACATGACTGTGATTGTATTTTACAGCTCACCTCTTAGGCAACATGAGGAACACAAAGAACTGAAGGACAAGGGCAGCCCAGAAAAGGAGATCCATGAGTGTGCTACACAAATTCACCAGCAACTTTAGTTGCCTTTTATGTAACCTAAATCTTTCCCTTCTATCTCCTGTTCCGGTCTCATAAGGAAAATAAATGCTGGATTTTTGGGTAGCCTGAATGTGCACACATTTAAGCCTGGAAAAGGCTTTTGGCTGTCTGCAGAATTTCACCAAGACATGTTTTGCATTAAAAATAGGAAAAAAAGCAACCACAGGGTTTTATTAATTTCAAAAATGGAATTCTCCACAGTCAGTGCCCATCCATAGCAGGAAACAATAGCTTTCCACTTGCAAACTGATAGGCAGCTCTGAAGCACTTGGGTAGTCCTAACAGAATGCTTTTTTGAAAACTGTTAACTAGCAGGAGTCAGTCATTAGCAATAAATTAAATAATAATAAAGTCATTAGCCTGACATAAAGAAAAGATGGTAAAATCCTGAAGTCCAATAAAGCAGCAGCTTTCATTAAGCCAGAGGAAAAAGTGCTGTGGATGCATGAATGCTGTGAAAAAAACTGCAGAAGACAAGTAAGCCTAGACTTAAAATTATTCAGAAAAATATTTACAAGTAAATATTACTTACATAGAAGGCATTCACAAAACAAGCAAGAGTCTTCTCTTTCTCTCTATAACTGAGGATGAAAAATGGACCTCTCCAGAGGGCACACCGGAGAAGTCTGGATGAAAGGAATCCATGGCTCACAAAGAGATCTGCACTAACAGGAGGGCCAGCTTAGGTAAATGGGTTTTAAACTGAAGAACCTGGGGGCCACTACATCCAGCTGGGGAATCAGCAATAACAAAGGTTCCTCAAACACCTGCTATGATGAGAATCAGGAGGTTTTCCAACCTTCTGGGTGACAGCTGGGTACTCAGCTTACTCTCTGAAGAGCCTGCACACCCATACAGGCAGCAATGGGAATAAAAGAAGGAATTAAAAATGTGTGTGTGGTTGAAGGGCTATGATCTTATTGCAGTTTTACAGAGCCATGGTGGGATAGCTTGCAAGACTGGAATGCTGGCATGGATGGTTGTATTCTTTTTTAGCAAAACCAGCCTACCAAGATGTGGTGGTGAGAGAACAACTGGGATGTACTGAGCTACTCCCAGGGGCAGAGGAAGAGCCAGTTGAGAGGTTATGACTAAAGATGAAGGGGTAGGTGATATGGGAGAGAGGAGCCACCTGATCAGAATGAGGAAGCTGACTGTTCTTATAGGGGATTTCAATCACCCTGACATTTGTTGGAAAGGCCACACAGCCAGCAAAGTCCATACGGTTCCTGCAGTGCATTGATGATAACTGCATGGCACAGCTGGTGAAGGAACCACCAAGG
This sequence comes from Calypte anna, assembly GCF_003957555.1. Lineage (NCBI taxonomy): Eukaryota > Metazoa > Chordata > Aves > Apodiformes > Trochilidae > Calypte > Calypte anna. The sequence continues at coordinate 30,278,309 of NC_044253.1, forward strand.
AGAGGAGAACTGCTGGATCTTGAAAGGACTTGTTGAGCATGTGAAGGTTGGAGGCAGCCTTGGCTGTAGTAATCATGACATGGTGGAGTTTAAGATTGTTTGCAAAGCAACAAGCAGGATCACAACCCTGGACTTCAAGAGACAAAATTTTGACCTCTTCAGTGACCTGTTTGTTAGCGAACCATGGAATAAAGCCCTGAAGGGGAGAGGAGCCCAAGAAAGCTTGACAGTAGTCAAGGGCCACCTCCTCCAAGACCAGCAGCCACACATCCCAACAAAGAAGGCAGGCAGAATGCCAGAAAAGGTGGAGGTAGTTGGTAGCAACCAGTGTGGCTTCACCAAGGACAAACCCTGCCTGACAAATGTGGTGGCTTTTTACAATGGGGTCACAGTGAGTGGACAAGGGGAGAACAATTTACATCATCTATTTGGCCTTATGCAAAGCATTTGGCAGGTTAACCTTGGGGTTTTGAATGGTCTCCAGCAAAACCAATCTCTCTTCAGCAGCCTAGAAAGGGACTGAAGGAAAGCCTGGCTTTCCAACCTTGAGCTCAGCTTTTGTAACTTCAGGTAGTAGAAGCCTAAAAAAGCTGCTTCTGGGGATGCTTAATCCATTCTGATAGGCACCTCGCATGCCTACAATAATGACAGAATCTCAAGAAATGACATTATTATACAGTGAGAGCTTTATTTTATCCTTTTTATTAGCCTAGTCTATGTGCTGGTATCTCCCCAGGGAACTCAATAATCAGGGTTCTATTCAGCACCAAAATAGGTTCAAATATACAATCAGAGTAGATTCCCAATAAACTGCCACACTGTTACTATATTTTAAGAACATGCTGCTGACATTTAAGATTGGTAAATTAGTATCTTTTTTAATATTACTATAGCACTGTGTTTACAGATTCAGAATTAAGCCTTTGCTCTGTCGTTCATGAACACTTACTACTGGTGTGCATGTCTCATACTAATTGGGTTTCAAGGTCAGAGTGCACCCTTCCAGATGTAGTGATCCTTTTAATCAGCAAAACAAATGATGCAGCACTTTAATTGTCAAGTTTCTAAAAATCTTTCTGGATGATAGACAGAAGTCAAACAGTAAAGATATTAACGAAATTTCCTTTTTCTAATGCCTAATGTTCCTTGCCTATAAGTATGGAATTACCTGTAAAGATAATTCCAATGTAAAAATAAATATAAAATTATTGTTAAATAACTAATTGCTTCTTTGTTGCTCCTGCATCATATAATTTATAACATTATGTGATCTAACACGTTAAGGAAATAAGAATTTGCCATCAGAGGGCTGAAAGATATTTGTTTATTAGTTTACTGTGATTCAATTTATGAGAATGTGCTTCATTGATCTTTGCAGAAGAAATTTAATTGGAAATGAATATCACAATCTATTTACCACACCACTAAGCCCAGTCTGCTACAGTTCATTAAAACTACACCTGCTACTTAATTTTCCAGGAAGAGAAAAACTTTGAATTAAAGCAGTTAGAAAGTAGGCTCACTACACCACTGTTTTAATCAAGGTGTTCTTTGTGTGTGCTTATGAAATTCTGCTAGGAGCTGATGGGTATTTTGGGGAGCGTTTACACCAGAGCTTGAATTTAGACTCTGCATTTTGATTACTGCTTTCAACATGCAAAGTCATTCCTCCTTTGCCTGAAAGATGCAAAATCTATATCCAGCATGCATATTCAGAATCAATATTTGAACACTTTAGCCCGTAGATGCTCTTGTCCTAAAACAAAGGCAAAATAAAACCAAACTGAGCCTTTTCTGTTGTGTGGTATCTGGAGATTTTACCTGAAGGGCTCACGTGTAGGAAGACAAGAGGAGTGTATAATACCCTCTTTGTCCCTATATTTAAGCAAGAATCAGAGAAATCCTAAAGGCCTTGGAGTCTCTAGAGTCTGTACTATTTGTGGGGTTTTTCAAGGACATCTTCTGCCTTTATTGCTAAGTGGGGCAAGAGGTCCCTTTTAGTTGGTTGACTAGGGATGAACCTGGACCTGTGTCCTTGTTTTGCAGTAAGACTGTTACAGAATCCAGGACAGAGGCTCCTCTGAAAATAAAGAATAACCATTACCAGGTTCAGCTACCTTAATGCAAGGCTCCCCACACTGCTCCTCTGAGCCACAAGCACATCCCCATGGCTTGCTTCAGATTTCTAAGCACTTAGTTTGTCAGAAAGGCTGAGCTCCTCACAACATTGCACAGTGGCCCATGACTAAGTGCACAGTCAGGGGTGTTATCCTCAGTATTTAATACAACAGGACAGCAGGAAGCATGTGGGACGAGCTGCTAGAAGAGAAAAGTTGAGCCCCAGCATCTATGATTGTGCCATGAGCAGCTCCAGCTCCCACTGTCACCTGCTGCAATGAGCATCCCACCTATATCTACCCCACCCACTTATACACCATGAACATACTTTACATTAGAGATGAACAAAAAATTCACTGGGCATAGCAAATGACTGGGTATCTATGACATGGGTATCTATGATATCATAGAATCATAGAATTGGCTGGGTTGGAAGGGACCTCAGAGATCATCAAGTCCAATCCTTGAACCACCATTGCGGTTGCTAGACCATGGCACTGAGTGCCACATCCAGTCTCTTTTGAAATATCTCCAGGGATGGAGAATCCACTACTTCCCTGGGCAGCCCATTCCAATGTCTGATCACCCTCTCCATAAAGAAATTCTTTCTAATATCCAACCTAAACCTCCCCTGGCACAACTTGAGACCGTGCCCTCTTGTCTTGCTGAGAGTTGCCTGGGAAGAGACCAACCCCCCCTGGCTCCAACCTCCTTTCAGGGAGTTGTAGAGAGTGATGAGGTCTCCCCTGAGCCTCCTCTTCTCCAGGCTGAACAGCCCCAGCTAAATGGGTATCTATGACAGTTTTTCATGGCTACTTCATTGGAGTCACTTCTGTTAATCAAACCTCTGAAAACAACTGAGCTAGGACCAGAAGATTTTTCTCCCAAAGTAATCATCACACTCACATGCAGTCCCTTCTTCCCACTGGTAGTCACTTCTATGCTTAACTATGGGACTAAGATTTGGTCCTGATTTAGTAAAGCTGTGAGCTTAATAAAAACATACATCTCTTCCTTGCAATGTGTTTATTCTGATGAAAAATCCGAGACTGCAGTGAAACACTGTACTCTTAGCTGTACTCTTTAGCTTCACTGTACTCTTTAGCTTCCTAAAGCCTTTTAAATTTAAACACAGTGTCTAATTAATACGATTCCTTTAACATGATTGCCCTCTGTGTAATATTTTAAGAGATTCTGAAAAATTAATTACTTCACAGGTTATACTCAGATCGTTATAATTTTTCATTTAAGACATTTTGCAGGGTCAACTTCTGACCCTGCATTTTGCAAAAATAGAAGGCACCAACTACTGCAGAGTTATCGTAGATTTTTCATGTCAAGAAAACTTGGTGTTGTAAAACCTCATTGGGAAATTTGCTTCTGGCTAATCAGACCATGTCTGACAGACTTATTTTTTTTCCTCTAGAAACATCCATTTGTCAAAATTCAAACTGCTTCCCTGAATCAAAGGATTCTGGTGATCCTTCAGATCTGGAAAAATGCTGGGTAAGAAACATACAAATGACCAGAATTTTCATTCTGATGTCTTTAGGATGAAAAAATTCAAAGGGAGGCTTGCTTAAAAACCACAAAAAAGGTGAAATATAAAATAATACAGGATGAAATTTTTAATGAAATATTTTGAAGATACCAAAAAGAAATATTTTTAAAGCATCAGAAGTAAATATTTTCACTTGCCTCATGATTTTTTCCCCCCATATGCTAATGTATGAATGTGACTGTCAGATCACCTTTTATTTAAACTGGGAATATTCTTACAGGAAGAAATGCTTTCCATTTAGTTCTATTCTTGATCCTGTGCAGATCAAGAAGTACCTATGCACAAAATTCAGGATGAGAGAGGAGAACATGGCCAGGCTCTTTGGAAGACCAAAAGCTGCTAAGGACAGAGGCAGCTCAGTGGTCAGTGCTAATGCTTCATAGAATCATAGAATTGGCTGGGTTGGAAGGGACCTCAGAGATCATCAACTCCAACCTTGATCCACTACCTCTGCAGTTACCAGACCATGGCACTGAGTGCCACATCCAGTCTCTGTTTAAATATCTCCAGGGATGGAGAATCCACTACTTCCCTGGGCAGCCCATTCCAATGCCTGATCACCCTCTCCATAAAGAAATTCTTTCTAATATCCAACCTAAACCTCCCCTGGCACAACTTGAGACCCTGCCCTCTTGTCTTGCTGAGAGTTGCCTGGGAAAAGAGACCAACCACCCCCTGGCTCCATCCTCCTTTCAGGGAGTTGTAGAGAGTGATGAGGTCTCCCCTGAGCCTCCTCTTTTCCAGGCTGAACACCCCCAGCTCCCTCAGCCTCTCCTCATAGGATCTGTGCTCGAGTCCCTTCACCAGCCCAGTTGCCCTCCTTTGGACCTGCTCCAGGACCTCAATCTCTTTCCTGAACTGAGGGGCCCAGAACTGGACACAGGACTCGAGGTGTGGCCTCACCAGCGCTGAGTACAGGGGCAGAATCACTTCCCTGGACCTGCTGGCCACGCTGTTCCTGATCCAGGCCAGGATGCCATTAGCCTTCTTGGCTACCTGGGCACACTGCTGGCTCATGTTCAGCTTCCTGTCAAATCCAGGTCCCTTTCTGCCACTCTGTGCCCAGCCTGGAGCTCCCCATGGGGTTGTTGTGGCCAAAGTGCAGGACCCGGCACTTGGCCGTGTTGAACCTCATCCCATTGGAATCAGCCCAACTCTCCAGTCTGCCCAGGTCCCTCTGCAGAGCCCTCCTGCCTTCCAGCTGATCCACACTCCCCCCTGCTTAGTGTCACCTGCGAATTAGCTGATGATGGACTCAATCCCTTCATCTAAATCATCAATGAAGATATTGAACAGAACTGGGCCCAACACTGATCCCTGGGGGACACCACTAGTGACCGGCCACCATTTTGATGCAGCCCCGTTCAGCACCACTCTCTGGGCCCGGCCCTCCAGCCAGTTCCTAACCCAGCACAGAGTGCCCCTGTCCAAGCTGTGGGCTGACAGCTTTTTCAGGAGGATGCTGTGGGAGATGGTGTCAAAGGCTTTGCTGAAGTCCAGGTAGACCACATCCACAGCCTTCCCCTCATCCACCAGACGGGTCCCCTGATCATAAAAGGAGATCAGGTTGGTCAGACAGGACCTGCCCTTCCTAACCCCGTGCTGGCTAGGCAGGAAAGCCCTCTAGCAGGACAGATTTTTCCTGACTTTCTGCATGGACTTATGAGTTGGACCATTACATTAATTTTCCTGCACTTAAATTGTTCCCCACTGGCTTCTGAAAGTATGATTAATATTCTTCAGGAATCTGTCATTAATTCTTCATTACAGTGTAGCCTCACAAAAGGCGAGGGGAATATTATGTCTAGCTTGTTGCAACTCACCAACCATTTCAATAAATATCTTAAAGAACAGAGGGTGTCCAGAGAATGAAGGGGACCAGGGACTGTTTACATTCCAGGCACTGCAAAATAGATCACCAGTCTGTCCTATTTATTAAAAAAAAATAGTACAGAGCAGAGTTAAATCATGGAGTTGGATGCTGAAAAGTACAGCGCTGTGAAAGTGTATGTGATATTCATCACTGATGTGGATGTGTATTATTATATATATATATATTTATTTTAGCTGCACAAAGGCAAAAAGGTGGCTTTTATAGGCTATACTCTTCTGATAAAGATCGTGATTCCAAAACAAAATTATGAATAGTATTAAAAATGAAGTACACCCAAAATATGTGACCTGTAAATAAAGAATATCCTGTGGGGGAAAAGAATTAAGAGAATTCACTAGTGAATAAATACCACACAGTATAATTATAGGTGCTTGTCTTTGTCAGCCAGGGTACAATTGTACAATTTTCCCCAAATTCTAGTATCCTCTGGGTACATAATGCATTTACAAGAAGGCTTTCTATTGTGAGCTTGCTCTTTTTCCTGCCTGGGCCTCCACACTCTTTAAGTGTACTTTTGGGAACAAGGCTGCACTTGAAACAGTATAGAGAAGATTCTTGGAGAAATAATTGGGTCTTTGAAGTTCCAATTTTGACCATTCTCCCTCTCTTAGATCCTCCAAAATTCAGGTTCCACTGATGTTGATATCTGTGTTTCAGTTGACTCTGATTTGCCTTGGACAGCATCTTTTTTTGCTAGGTTCACAATTCATTTATTTATTATCTTTTTTTTTGGATCTTAAAGAAAGGGAAAATATCAATAATGCATTTATGATAAATTATAGTCTTACTAATTTTAGCTAAGACATTTTAGCAAATCAATAATTTTTAAAGATACTGTACTACTGTACTACCATGGGAATCCAAGTATGTGTGATCACACATTTTATACCACCTGGACCCACTTCCCCCCATTATGTATCCCCTGACAAAATGAAAAGAGTTAAGGCAAAAGGAGCCAATTTTGCAAAGTCCTCATCATTCTGCCTAACTTGAACTGAGCAATAATTCTGAAGTGATGTGACATTGAGTGGACTGTAGCACTGTGTGTGTTAATGCTAACAAATTAGGGTTCCAGCCATTCCACCATAAAATCAGGTGAGATCTGGTGGTGCCATTTGTTTCTTCTTCAGGTCACAGATAGTTCAACACAAACACTTTGAGTTTTGGGGGATAAGTATTTATATATATAGTATATATATATATATTCTTCTGAGACATCTACAAACATGAGGAAAATTCCTACTGGCAACCCAGTTATAACCAAAGTCAGAGAGATCTTTTATGGAGATAATCTACTTCAAAAGTATCCAAATATATCTCTTAAATGCCTTTTTCATTGATACAAATGGATTTGCCTCTTTCTTGCTTTGATCAATGGGAATTTATTTTATTCTGTTTGTGAGGGAGTTAAGCCTTCCAAAGGAAAAAAAAAAAAGGCTGCTACAGGTTGTGTTTGTGGAAGCAGCAACTAGTGACAAGGAAGGATAAAATTTGTCTGATTTGCTAAACCATGAAATCAAAGCCTGCTTTGTTCAGAGCATTAGCACATTTTCTCTTGAGTGTGTATTTATTATAGAACGTGCTCCTAGAGAAAAATGAAAAAGAAAAGAAAGCAAAAATAATGAAAACGACAAGGAAAAAAAATAAAGCTATTGAGACTGAGATCATGGAGATACTGAACTAAAACCAGGTTCACTCAGGTATCTGGTAACAACAGATTGTATTAAGAGATATTTTAAAGCAGTTTTGTAATCAAAAACTGTCTAGTTAGGAAACTGAAGCACCTCTGGTACACTTATTATTACAGAGAAAGCTGAAGCTTCATGAATGGAGGTAAACTGGCTGGTTCAAGGTACAGGACTGGATATAGCACCAGTCTCAGAGTGAGAAGGATCAAACCAGGTTGCTCCCTTGCCACAAGCTACCTGTGTTCAAGTGGCTTACAGAAAGACACACACTTGAATGAAAAGTGCTACAGAGTGAACACTCCTGAGATGACAATGAGATGAGAACTTCTCCAAATACAACTCTCCAAACCTCTCCTGGCACTCCTAAGAGCTCTCAGTCAGTCCTTTCTGCTTGGTACTTGCTGTCTCCTTTCCCCCTCTTCATCATTTACCTGCTTCAGCTTCTCTTTGTTCCCTGAAGAAGAGATCAGACTATTTCCCTCCATCTCAATAATTAACCCATCTTCAAACAAAACCTTCAGCTTTTGTCATTCTTTCAGTGGGAACCTTGAAAATACAAGCACTCTGTTTAGAAGAGGAGTTTCATTGAGGCTTTTCTTGATGCACACTTCCCAAGGTGAACAATGCAACGCCTTGGGAGGCAGCAAGTCCAGGTTGGACCATGAGAAGGTGAAAGGCTCTTCTAAGAAGCAACAAGACCCCCTGCCTCTTCCTTCCAGTCTCTTGCTATCTTATAAATTAGCTGCGGATGGTAAAAATTCAGGATTAATCTGTGTAAACACAAATTTCCTGGAAGATGGACTGATGGAAAGATTGGTCACTTCAGAACATGTAGAAGATAGAACGTGGTCTTGATCTTAATTATGTGCCATTTAAACCAAATCTTTCATTTTCATAAACACATATGAAAATGTTAACAACATCACCCATCAAAGGAGAAGAACATCTCACCCCATGCCACCTATCCATAGGCAGGATGTCTAAAATATACTTGTGATTTATTTAAACTATTTTTGGATGAGATGAATAATCATTCAGAAAAATAGCTCTTTGTCTCTCCAGAGACCACAGGGAGAGCAGATTCTGGATGATTAAAGACAGTTGAGATGGAATCTTTCACGGATAAATGAACAAACTGTACCAGTTAGGAAGACGTAATGGAATATTTTGCCTGATTCTCAACTAAAAGATGCTAACTGTCTATTATTCACAAACTACTGACCTTGTTTAAACATATTTAAGCATCAGAATATCATTAGAAAACCAATTTCTAAAGTTTCCTTGAAGCACTGGTGTTAATTTGGTAAATTTTGGAGAAGCAGTCAGATTCTCTCTGAACAAAAAGGCACATTTTTTTAGAACTATTCTTTCCCACAAGATGCATATTTCACAGTAAAATCTTCTGTTTTCAGTAACTGTTTCAATCTTAAATGACTGATTTTCATATCACAAAATAATCTGTTCACATCCAGTGTAACAACCAAACAACATATCGGGTATTCCACAAGTGGAATTAGCTTTCTGATGAAAGAAAAATAGTTTTTAAAACCATTTTTAACTTTTTAAAGATGTTTTTAAAAAAACATTTTCTCTGCTTGGATTAAACACTAAAATGACATTGTGGCTTTTAACAAAGATTCATTGCACATTTAATTTAATCAAACTTCTAACATAAACCTAGATGTGTTCCAAGTGAATTGCAGCATCTTAAGAGAAGACCTAGGAGTTACAGCAGACAATTCTATAATTTATGTAGCAATATCCACACCAGCAAACTGACTGCAGGCTCCACGATAGAGGAGTTTGCATATGAAATAGCTGCTAAACATTGGCATTTCATCGTCTTCAAAAGCCACGCTTGAGGTGTAGTCACTCTTGCTTTGAATGACTGGAAGCTGGAAGCAAAAATGCTTCAAAGGAAAGGAAAGCAAAGAGCATGGACATGAGAGGGTGCTCCCAGTGAGAAACAACATATGAGGGAGGTGAGCACACCGAGCTCCACTTCCAGGTGAAGGTTTCACCCAACACTCCTGTTTCACCCAGCCCACAGCCATGCTAGCAGGCAAACTATTACAGATAACCACCTCAGTGTAAGAAACAACTGCTTCATAATATTCAGACTTCCTTTTTTTGACAGAAGCAGCCACTCCTCTAGCAGCCTGTGCACTACTTGCCTACACACATGCAAAATCCAAAGGCTAAGCTAACATTGGCCATAGGAGAAGAAATATCAAGCAGCACAAGGCAGCAGTGTTTTAGCTTGTCATATTTATCTGAGACCAAAATGAGAGGCAAAGGCATTCCAGAGGGTAAAGCCTGGCCAATGCCAAGAGCCAGAGCTGAGGAGTATGACTGTCTGGAGGGAAACTGGAGGCAGCTTGGCATAGAGAAAAGTGGGATATAGAAAACCAGCATAGGGTAAGCTCTAACATTCAGCTTGTTAGAAAATAAGACCACTGCAAAATAGTTCAGTTCCCTTGTAGTTCTCAGTGACACTTCACCTTACCTATCAACTTCAAAGTGTTTTCCAAGACTCTGAACTTGTTTTTTTTACACTGATCATTACAAACATTGAGGGATATGTTTGAAAGGAACAGCTCCTCACCTTGTTCTTGGGAACACAGAACTTTAAACACAGAAGAAACTCTCTGTAGAAACTAAGGATGGTCTACAGACTGGCATATGACTTATTAATGAGTTCACAGCAACACAATCCACCCATCACAGAGCTCACACACTGATCATACCTCCTTCAAACATGTCAGGTCTGAGAAAGATGCATTTGATCATACGACGAACAGGAGTACAGAGTCCAAGTGCAGGAGTATTAATGCCCTTTTCCTAATTCCTCCTGCAACTTCATCTGGAACACTGTTTAAACTATAGCTTAACAGCTTAGGCTAAAGTAGAACGTTTGGGAAGTCCAAGGGGTAGATTAAGGAAACCAGGAGCATAAAAGTTGTAATGTAGTAGATTAATAATGGGGTGTGAGTGAGTATAATTCTGATGTGATAATGTAAGCTACAAGAGTAAGCATGACATTTTAAGTGAAAGAAAAGCCTACAGGAAGCTCATTCCTGTATAGGGAAGGTTCTCCTTCCCCTCCACTCTGTCCTAGTGACACCACAACTGGACTACTGTGTCCAGTTCTGGGCACCCCAGTTCAAGAGGGACAGGGATATACTAGGGAGAGTCCAATCAAGGTCTACAAGGATGATCAAAGGACTGGACCATCTGTCTTATGAGGAAAGGCTGAGAGACTTGGGGCTGCTTAGTCTGAAGAAGACAAGACTGAGAGTAGATACTGTAATGGTTACAAATATCTGGGTGCCAAGAAGGGGCCAGTCTCTTTTCAGTGGTGCCCTGTGGTAGGATGAGGGACAATGGACACAAACCAGAACACAGAAAGCTCCAGCTCAACATGAGGAAAGACTTCTTTATTTGTAAGTGTCACAGAGCACTGGAACAGTCTTGTCCAGACATGCTGGGGAGTCTCCTTCTCTAGAGACTTTCAAGACCTGTCTGGATGCATTCCTATCTGACCTGTCCTAGGCTTCTCCTACTCTGGGACACTGAGTGGACTCAGTGATCTCCAGAGATCAGCCCCTTCCAGTCCCTACCATTCTGATTCTATGATTTGGTACAAATTGACCAATTACAAATGTAACCTTGGAGTGAAAACCATTAGAAACGTGAGGTGTTCAAACAGCTTTACAGTAGAATTATTTGGGACAAAAAAAAAAAAAAAAACCCAAAATGCTTAAAAACTTTTAAAACCATCTCAGAACTTTATATAAGAGAAAGGAAGCCACCTGTGATTACTATACTAAGAATGGCACTGAAACATCTGTGGTTTAGGGCATAAATTGTCAACAAGAGCTGATGTGAAACCATTAGACAATGCATACCTCTGAGGGCCATACAATAATGGACCACAGAAAAAAATCAGTCTATTTAAATAATGTAAGAAGCAAACTAGCCTCTTCCACAAGCTAGCTGAAACCAGTGGGTTTCCAGTACATCCAGTAGAATACGAAACACATCATATAAAGGCATTCTCAGTATTTCATAAAGTTTTTCACTTACACTCAGCTTTAGTTAGTTTTCAATGACTGAAAATCACCAGGCATACCAAGTTTCACTTGCCATCCAACCTTTTTAAAGGTTGGGAAGTTAATGGATCTAACATTTAGAGACATATTTTACCCTTTGCATACTACTATGAACTACCACTTAATAGCAACAGGAAAGATCGCTGCAAAGTTCCCTCATGTGGTTAATTTTTCTGCAGAAAGACTTAGAAAAACATGCAATACAAAAAGCATTTCAGCTTGAGAGGGAATGGCCACAGACATTATGTGCATAGAAGATGGAAAGTCAAACAGGAAGGGAAAGATTTGAAATACCAATGTCATGGCAATAAATGCCATCCACCCGCAATTTGAAAGCAATTGAAAGAAAAACAGATTAAAAATGGGTGCAAATAACAATCTTTTGAATTGCTAAAGATATTGTTTTCCGTTTGGAATAACTGTCTTATCGTACACATTAAAATTCATTATTTGCTTCATTAATCACATCCATTCACCTTCCAGAAGTACAGGTATGATCACAGCTTATTTTCAGAGAACTAGTATAAAAAGGTTGAGCTTTTATTTCTTTCATTTGAGTATTCAGTCTGATTACTACCAAAAACATAGCCACACCAATATTTAAATGCTTTGTATCTGAATGTACAGGATGCAATAGGCAGTAGCACCTTTTGCCTATGTGTAGTTCCAAATTCCCTTTTTTTACTCAGAAGATCAGGGCAGTGATTTATTTCTAAACAGTTTACCAAGAATAAAAGATCTGGTTCTGTATTTTTGCCCTTGGAGAAAGAAAAAAAAAGCTGTAGCATGAGTTAAAAGGGGAAGATGAGAAAAATACATGCAGGCACACTGTTACTCTCTTGCAGTTCCATGGTACTCAGTCAAAACAACAGATATTAACAGAGGATTTATTAAGTCCTTAATAAGGATTGAAAAGGAAACATTCCCTAGAATCTGAATGGAGGCAAACATTAAAGGTTAGACATACAGAGGGAAATAATTTATTGGATGGTGAAAAGAAAATAATGCTGGGTCATCCTAAAAAAGAAACTCAGAAAGGCAAAGTTCAGCAATATCACAGTTTAAATACTTCGCCATAAGATGCATTAAATAAAATTAATTTTTAATGTGAAAAGAGATTTTCCTGAATTTATGGACTGAATTTGTCTTTGTGCAGTTACCAAGGAGAAAAGGCAAGCAGGAGAGCACTGAATAACAATCAGGAGAAGAAGGGGAAAAATTTCAAAGACAAAATATGCCAGTGCAGGGCTTCCTGGAAAAGGGGAATAATCTCTCTACAAGACCTCTGAATGAACAACAGGTATGTCTTCAAAACGTTTTCTCAATCAATATGTTAGTCAGTCCACCCAGAACTGCTTTCCCATTCCCAGAAAGAAACTAGTCTATAGGGATTTATAATTGGAAATGTTGCTTTGGTATGAAGTTAGTGGATTCATTACAACTATGCTCTTGGGCAGGTGTTTTTCCTAGACACTAAGAGAAAGCACGCATGACATGTCCCTAATAGAAAAATGAAGAAAAATACATGAAAGTAACAGAAGTCAGATTCATAGCTTGTTTAATATGGCAGGAACTCTTTGTCTTCCCACTAAGGACATCCTTGTTTGAAGCAGCTGCCTGATGAGGGCAATGTCCCTCTTTCTGCACCTTTTGATCTTTTCTATTCTTTCCCTCAGTCCTCATTTTATTCCACCACAAAAAAAATGAGCAGACCAAGAGAGTAAAAAGTACTTGTCCATACGAGGTTTTCCTTTTGTTCCCATCATTCACAAATTCAACATGACTGGACTTCCTTTGGGTTTACTTTTTCCACAAATTATATCTCAGTAGCAAAATCACCTCCTTTCCCCATGGAAAACATTTATTGGGATCATATGCCAGAGCTGCAGCTGGGGCATAACTCTGTTTCTCAGCAGAGGAATCAGTTTAACTTAGAGCAGCTCTGGGTCACATCCTGGATCTGTACAGAGTACCAGTATGGCAAATAATGTCAAATGAGCTGGATCTTCAGCTGTTATACAAAGCAGACACACTTCAGAGTTACAGGAATGGCAAGTCCACAGCAAGGAAAATGGCACAGAGAAACAGAGCTTGACTATTCCATGATAGAAATTGAAAATTATCATCTTGAAGTCAAGTGACCAGAGCCAAGGTTTTGGGTTCTTCATTTAAATGCTTTTTTCACCTTGAAAGGGCAAATCTGCATGTACAGATTAAACTGTACATGCAGCAGCTACAACATCACAAGTCTTTACTCCTCAAAACAGTGGTGACAGCATGTTTGCCACTTGTTTCTAGATGTTAGATGAGCTTTCCAATTAATTGGTGAACTCTAGAGCTCCTAAATGAAGAGGAATTGTTTAACAACTGGGTTTAATGAATTTGCATCTTAGTTAACTGCAGCTAAACTCAGTATTAGTTTTATTTCACTGAATTTCTTTTCTTCCCTCTGACAATTTGTGTGAGCATCTACTTCACTAAAAGCTCTCAGTATTACATTTTGTATTTGTATGTTAATATCAGTTGCTTATAAAACAAAAAGGAAAGGATTGGAATGATCACAAATGGAAGAGTCCACTTAGACAACTTCAGCCTTCCTGCAACAATGGTATGTGGGCATTTAAAGCATTTTCCTCACTAAGCACAAAGTGTTGGAATAGTTTAAAATGCTGCCAACATTCTTTTAATGTATCTTCATCGTTAGTTTGGAATAAAGCTTTTTATTCTGTATGAGCTCCAGTGTCTAGGTTGCATGTGAATAATTAAAGAAGTACCAACTAAACAAATTTACCTGTGTTTGCTGGGAAAACAAATCCTGTGATTTTGCTGGCAAATGGTAAAGTGAAACATCACCATCAAAATCCATGGAAACTCAGTTACTCCTAGGTAGTAACTGGATCACAATAATGTGGAATCATAGCTGATAACTTGCCATCCTATTTGGGATAGCTCCCATCTGCATCTAAAAACATGTGGTGGCAATGACTGTCAGTATTGTTACCCAGCATCCTGAGGCTGTCTCAGGCTCACCCCATCAACCTATCATGAATTTTCATCTATTCTGCAAACGTGATCCCCTCAGCCTGAAGGAAGTCTTGCTCCCTTTCTTAGAAAGATAATGTTTGTCTGTCCAACTGGTGTTGCACAATATATCAAGATGAAAGGCAGAAAACCAGCCTCAGCCCTTCATCTCTCTTTCAAAAGCTGGTACATCCTTTCTACATTTCCCTGGGACTAAATATAAGTTCTTAAAATAGCTAAGTACTACCTGCTGTCTTAAGTTCTTACACCATATGAGCGATATCCATTAATCCAGGTGTAGAGCAAATAACCTGACAGTTCTCATATAAGAATCTGCATAGTTTTTCAGAATACATTTTGGTGAAAAAGAAGTGTTCCTTGTCTTGTAAGAATGGTCGTGTTATTTTGGCTCTTATAGACAGCATATATGAAAAGCAATGAAAAGTCCACAAAAATTAGATGGTCAACTGTATTATTGCCAGAAGGATTTTTGTATTGATCCACCATATTCACACATGTGGGCATCCCTGAGCACTGTGACCAGTCACACTCAGTTCCAACCTGTTCCTTTCGTAGGTTTCTCTTTCCTGAGAAACACACTGGGCTAAAAGAGTGGTTCTCTGATAGGAAAAGAAATGAGGCTATAAACTCAGAATGATAATATGGAAAAATAATCAATATTCTCTGTATCAGGCAGTCACACTAAATGCAGATAGTATGCACCGTATGAACCCATTTACTGACTGTGAACTCCTTGAAGGCATGGTGGATTCACTCCTCTGAATGATCAGACATGGATTATTGTTATTGCCTCTTACTTTATGGCACACAAATAGTGAGCTAAGCACTTCAGGGAATTGGGAAGATACAGTCACCTTATCCCAGAAGCTGTATTAATTCATGGACCGAAACCCAGGGCTTAAGAACCCTCCCTACTCTCTTGCACATTGCCCTAGTCCAGCTCTCACAATTTCTCAGGCACTCAAACTACAGAAGTGAAGGGGAATATGAATTAATTCAGGTTGCTATAGTGTGAAGGCATAAGGCAATTCATGCTTCAATTGACAGACAAAGCACTGCATGCATTTACCTAACAACCTGAGATATGCTAATTTAGAAAAGGAAATAAAACAAAACCCAAACACAATTACTTCTAAAATTTGAACCCAATAATTTCAGGCAAAAAAAAAATACTAAAAAATGTAATTTTTAAAGCATATTTATATGCAGGCATAGCAAGGTGTTTGTCTCTTTCATTTGCATACATACATCTAATAGCTACGGACACAGCCTACCAACTTAAATCTGGTTCTTAGATTTACCTCAACTTTCCTAAATTGAATTTCTACACACAGAACCAGAGGTACACAATAATTTCCTGCTGCACTTCAGAGTCCAAATCATATCTCTGTCAAGAGAGTGGGTCTGTGACAGTAGCACGAATTGCATTTAGCTAGAGACGAGACCTTTCAACCCTTTCCACAGAGTATTTAACTTCATCTTCAGGAGATATTCCTGAAGAACAGCAGGAAGCCATCTGGGATGACACACATTCACCTGCTACTTCTACTTCCTTTAACTAAACATGTCTTAGGTGAGCAAGTATGCCTGACAAAACATAACATTTTTTCCTAGAAGTAAATGGAGTTATCATGACTTCCCAGCTCCGCAACTGGTTGAGAGACTAAAAATAACTATCCAGTTAATATCTCCTCCAGTAAATAATATCGTGGTGGTCTATTAAATTACACAAATTGTAGTTATCTCTGAATGCTCAGCACCAGCTCCAAGTAGCTCCAAAGCTGCCTGTGGCATCAGGCTCACTTGCACGGTGTTTTCCCAAGGCACTGCTTGTTAGTGCTTGTAGAGCAACATCAAAACAACTTTTCCAGATTTATTGTGCATCACATATGTACATGCAAGCCTTCTACTTGGGAACACGTTCAGATATAATGCTAAGAGTATTACCTTTAAAAAGAGTCTTTTTTTCCATGCGTGCTGCTGAGACACCCTTCATACTGCTAGGGGGGTAGATTTATGAGGGACTTGACAATGCTACTCCAGTAAAAGGTATATAATCCAGACCTGGCAACTGTCCAATTAAACACAGAAAGATGCCACACATGACCTGCACATTCAGTGCATGTCAGTGAAATGAAGAAAACGTGACACTGCTGATGGGTTTTTGATATGGCAGACAGCTTGTACTATGCCTCAGTTTAGCTGTGACAGAGCAAAGGGGTGGCTTGACTGGCCTGATTTGGCACGTTTCCTCAGTAACTACACATGAGCTTGTCAGCCTCTCAAACATCTTTGTTCATCCTTCCCCAATTTCTTTTGTTAACCACGACATTGCCATTTTCATGCTTCTTTTTAGGCTTACTGATTTCAAAAAGATTACAAAAAAAACAATAATAGTATTTACAATAGCAGGGGGCAAATTATGTATTTGCTCAATGTTTTTTTCCATAAAGATAGAAATTATTTCTGAAGAAGTAGCAGCAACACAACAGGATTTAATTTACTTGGATTCTAGAGCTACCTACAATACCCACAAAATAAAAACCTGCCGACAGAGAAGTCATTTAAGGCATCTTCAAGAAGCATAAAACATAACGCACTAACAACAATATGCTGAACATATGGTTTTCTTGCCTTTCATTCCTGTGAACAGGTTATAGATGAGTCTTCAAAATTAAAAGCAATAACATAACTTCTCAATAAAACACAATACAGGAGTTCCGGATAAAAACATTACAGTAAAAATCTATCCTGATTCCAGTAAAATAGCTGCTAGTAATTCTTGCACGGTGCCTCTCTTTATGTATTACCTCTTACTCTACTATATCCCATATTAGATTGTACTTCTTCCATTCCCATACTGCATATATCACTTCTAAATTCGTATATAAAATCTTGTGGCTTCTCTAAGAGGAGGAAAAAAAATTGTGCCTACAGAGATGAAGGTAACAGCAGTACAATGCCACTCCAATTCTGGTTACAGCTTGGAGGCGTTGCTGGGTAATACAGACACCAATTGACCAGCTGTGTGGGAGTACCTAGAGGAGGGATGCAGCAATTCACAGCTGCTTTGCTTGCCCCTTGGAAGATTCTTTCAGATCTGCACTCTGGCTGCTGTTCTGCTCTAATATCAGCTGGATCTGAGTCAGCACAGAGTTAGGCTCCTGTTGAGTCAATATATGAACTTAAGATTTGGATTTCTCAAAACTGCATCATTCTTCCTGAAAAATTGCTTGACAGTGGCTCTCAGAATAAAGAAGAAAATATATTTCATACCATTTCCCAGTGGCTGTATTAATCACTTGGTCTTAATAGTACAAAAGTTAGAACAAAACCCAAAAAAGAATAGCAGTGTAGTGTCAAAACGTCTGATGACTTCCACAGCTTTGGCAGTGATGGTGCTCTAATGATGGAAGGCATGTCTGGTGGCAAACCTTGAAAGGGTCAATATACTGTATTTCCACAAAATCTGCAGTCCTTGTGAAAAGCCCACTGTCCACAGAGTAACGAGAACTCTTGTAAAATCTCACAGGTTCTTCTGGTTTCTCCCTTTCAGGAACTGCAATTTTCAGAAGTTGTCTTGGTGTATTTCAATGTCCAGCAGAGAATAAACCAGCCTGAATGCTTCTTTTGCTATTTTAATTAAGCTCAAGCTTCCACCTACTTACATTTTCTTTAAAAATGCATAAAATTATGAATTAAATATATGCATCATTATTCATCAAAATTTTAATCTCTGTTCTAATTTTATATAGATACACATATTAAAAATTCATGTGCTCCCTCTCCCTTTCAGAAAATAGTAACCCCTGCTTCCTTGTTTTCCCACAGTGGTGTTGCATTGTATAAGCTGAAGATCACTTAAGTAAAAGAATCCTTAGAGATTTCTGCCTAAAAATTCCAAATTAATTGTGGGCTTTTTTTTGCCTCCTATATTAGAGCTGTCCATATGCTTATGTTAAGCCTGACCGATCTTCGATTACCCCTTAGCTTGTAGTTATGCAGCTATAATGCAGTTTAGATACATTCCATAGTTGTTAATGGCTCAACACACTGAGACCTTGAAGAATAACAACCAAGGTTATTTCATAATGTAATGCAATAAAACAAAATAGACTTCATCATGTATGCACAGGTAATAAATGCTTTGCTGATTTTAAAGCATATGTTTCTTTAAAGTTCTCAGAACATAAATGATTTAACTGCTGCACAAACACAAAATCACAAGCCAAATTTACTGCAAACTTTGCAGGCTGCAATAAATAGGTAAAGACATAAATTGCTGGCAATTAGGAATTTACTGAAGAGGGTAGTTAGGGGAATTGCGCTGATTCAGAGAGATGAAATGCAAATACATCCTGCTTACATGTACGGGGCCACTGCACCTGTGCCCCAGCTAAACCACTACATCAGCAAGCCCAATTGCAGACAGTCCCCCAGGGTACAGCTCACAGAGCAGCAGTGAGCTCCTAGAGATGTGGTGTTTCCACTGCCGTCACACAGAGCTGTGCTTGTTTGGCACCTAAGGCCACATAAACAGCGGTTTGTTGTATTCATAAAACAAAAACACACAAGCAAGCCCTGACTGCCACTGACACTGCTTCCAGTGACAGAGGCAGCAGGAGGCTCCTTGGGTCAGCCTGGGATGTTATATTTAGCTGGTTGCTTCCAAAGTTCACAGGAGAACCTGTGAGATATAGATCTCCATGGGCCATGGTTTTACACAAGGATACCTAGCTGGGCTGATCTCAACAACCTTACATCTCAAATCTATTCAGATGAGCAAGCACTTCTACAGGGCAACATATATGGTGAGCTTTAGAGTATTTCTATCAGTTTCCAGCACACACCTGGAAGCAGTTTTTATTGCTGATTTCACAAAAATGTAAACAAAGACAAAAATGAATTTCTAACTGGAGATTTATATTGGCCATAGCTTCTTAATTTTTAGAGTTCTGGTTTTATCTAAAATTTGCTGAAATCACAAGTTAGGGTTGAAAATGTATATGCAAAATTTCAAGATATTGTGAACATTCATTTCAGACAACAATGGCAGCAAGAGGCTGGAGGTCCTCATCTCAGAAATTATCTTGCTGCCTCCATGTGTCCTGCTTTTCCAATCACACTTGAGAACAAAGGCTGTCATCATAAGGAATCACTAGCATTGTAAGAAGTGCATGGCTATAGATGAATTACCATGAGCAGAAGCACTACTTCATGTCCTGGAAATTACACATCTGAGAGAGGCCATTCATGAATGAACATGGATGAAAATGTCCCCAACTCCCTGCAGGTTAGCAGACCTTCATGGACTGAGTAACCTCTCTACCACTGTACTGATCTTTCAACAAGTGGCTGTGGAGCAGTCTAAGTTGTGAAAAACACAATAACACCATCAGCCAGGTTGGAAAGGACCTCTAAGATCATCAAGTCCAACCCTTGATCCACTACCACTGTGGTTACCAGATCATGGCACATCAGACTCTTCTTAAAAACCTCCAGGGATGTAGAATCCACCACCTCCCTGGGCATCCAAATTCCAGTGTCTGATCACCCTCACTAAAAGAAATTTCTTCAAAATATCCAGCCTAAACTTCCCCTGGCACAACTTGAGACCATGCCCTCTTGTCTTGCTGAGAGTTGCCTGGGAAAAGAGACAAAGCCCCCCCTGGCTCCAACCTCCTTTCAGGGAGTTGTAGAGAGTGATGAGGTCTCCCCTGAGCCTCCTCTTCTCCAGGCTGAACACCCCCAGCTCCCCCAGCCCTTCCTCACAGGACTTGTGCTGGATCCCTTCACAGCCTCCTTGCTCTTCTCTGGACCTGCTCCAGCACCTCAATATCCTTCCTAAACTGAGGGGCCCAGAACTGGACACAGGACTCGAGGTGTGGCCTCACCAGAGCTGAGTACAGGGGCAGAATCACTTCCCTGGGACCTGCTGGCCACACAGTTCCTGATACAGGCCAGGATGCCATTGGCCTTCTTGGCCACCTGGGCACACTGCTGGCTCATGTTCAGCTTCCTGTCAATCCAGACTCCCAGGTCCCTTTCTGCCTGGCTGCTCTCCAACCACTCTGTGCCCAGCCTGGAGCTCCCCATGGGGTTGTTGTGGCCAAAGCGCAGGACCCGGCACTTGGCCGTGTTGAACCTCATCCCGTTGGAATCAGCCCAACTCTCCAGTCTGTCCAGGTCCCTCTGCAGAGCCCTCCTGCCTTCCAGCTGATCCACACTCCCCCCCAGCTTAGTGTCACCTGTGAATTTGCTGAAGGTGGACTCAGCCTCCTCTTCAAAATCATCAATGAAGATATTAAAGAGAACCGGGCCCAACACTGATCCCTGGGGGACACCACTGGTGAGCGGCCACCAATGGGATGTTGACACACTCCTTGTTTATTACAAGGCAACCAGCAAACAGCAAGGCAAACAAGGGAAATAGCAGCAACCGCTTCCATTTTTTTGGAAACCATTGTTGGCATTATTGGAGTTGCAGGAAAAAACACTAAAAGAAAAAGCAACAAACAAAAAATGAACAAAACAAAAAAGGGCTGGGGATGAGGTGGAAGACTTCTCCCAGGAATGCTGAACGTGGCAATGCCACTTCTGTAGGGACTCTGGGCAGCAGGCTGATGACTTATAAGCCAAAGGAAATAGAGCTGGGAAGGAACATATTTGAACATCCACAGTGCACAACACACAGAAGTCACACACAGACACAGTAAAGCTGACACACAAATGCAGCTGATGTTGCATGTGTCACAGAGCCCTCCCCTTTCCCTGCCAGGCCCCTCAGCAGACATGGTCCCAGGATGGGCAGAGCCCAAATCCACAACCTGCTACACAGGTGGCACATTAACTTCTTGGCAGAAGTCGATCTTAAGTAAAATCTATGCCATGTGAAGCCACATTTTCTTTCCACTCCAGTTCCATAACCAAGCATTCTTCTCAGCACCCAGTTGTTGGTGTCCATAAATGCTGGAAAGCCTCCACTGGTGCACACAAAGGACCTTGCTCTGATCAAGAGCATCTGGTGGAGGCAGCCACTGGCAGGAGTAATGACTGCTGCTGAAATTCTGTCTATAGCTAACACAAGCTCTAACACAAGCCAGGCACTAGGGAAATGCATTCAATGAGAAGCTTGAGCAAATCTATGTTCAATTAATGTATCTTTTCAAACACTGTGACAGTGTTTGTGCTCTAAGAACATGGTTAAGACATTGCTGCCACCAATCATTACAGCAGTTCTCCTTCCTCTCGGGAAGGAGTGTCAGTCCAGGAAGGGAGCACAATTAGCAGTAACAAGAGAGTGTGGGGGGGAGTGCAGGATGAAAGGTAAGACTGAAATTACTATTGAGGCATTCCTTAGAAGAAAAGGAATTTATGAAGAGAGGATAAGGACGCAGAGGTGAAAGAGGGGAAAAAGGAGGAAAGAGGAAAACTTCAGAGGCAAGAACTGGCAGAGAAGGCAAAAGAAAGGGGAGAAAAGCTAAAGGAAAACCAAATGGAATGAGGAACATGAAGAAATAGCATTATCCTATGAGATATTTTATTAATGCTGTCTGATTTAGGGTAGCTTTGTACATTCTGTTGCCTAGCTCTCCCATCCTTGCCACAGTCACCCTGGTCACCCCACCAGTTCCATTTGGCCAGCACACACTAGAAATAGCACTGAGCTGCAGAAAGGATTGTACTGGACAGACATTTTCTGCAAGATGTAATGTATGAGGTTTGAGCTCTGCTACATATTCCTCCATCTCTGCTCACACATTGTCCTCTCCCCAAGAGAGGACATGACTCCTTGTCATGAAACATTAGGGAGTTTGCCATCTCATTCCATGCTGGCCCTTCTTCTGGTTTTCTTGCAATTAGCAAAGAGGTCCCAGGTTATTAAAGAAGGATTGAGAAACACACCAAAGGCCTGACAGATGGGCCAATTATATAAGCCTTAATTACTCAGGCATTCAGGCTGGAAAGAGGACAAACCATGAAGAACAGGAATCATGCTGGAAGTAAAGAGAAAGTGTGTGGGTACGTTGCTGAAGGGGTGGGGAGCAAGGGAATACATGGCAAAAGGGATGAGTTATAACAGGTGAGAATGAGCAGCAGAAGGTGGGGATGTCACTGGAAGAGGTCAGGGGTTATGTGTGAGAAAAGGCAGCTGGTTTTGAAAGGAGAGTGTTACCTGTGGCTGTGAGATGCTTTGTAAAGACAGGAGCATCCTGGGAGAAAGAGTTTGCTGAGAACATGATCCAAGTACTAATAAAAGGAGTGCAAAAGGTTAGGTGACAAGGTAAAGGACAGAGAAGCTGAGAGGAACTTGAAGTCTTTTAGGGATGAAGGAAACATGAAAAATAGAATAAATCTGTTTGTGCAAAGTGAAATTCACTGAATGCAATGTTACTATGGTGATTTACATCACCTGAGCACCCAGGTTCAACTGTTTAAAGCAATGCATATAATTATTCTTTTTATTTTCCCAAATAAGTACTTGCAGCCTTTTGCTTATATATGTGTTTCATAGTTCAGAATTCTGCTGTGGATTGACAGATGTTTGATGTACTGGCACTACCAAAGCCAGGAGCAGGCTTAGCTGGAAAGGTGCAATTAAGTCATGTGTTACAACACAAATGCCCTTTCCAGCTTGCATGGCATATGAAGAAATGTGTTTTATTTACTGGATATGCACCAGATTGGAAAAAAGCAAAATCCAGTCTTCAGAAGACTGATTTAATTTCAAAAGTAAAGAAAGGACAATAACAAAAGTTAGAACTTCAATAGTGATATAGAAAAGACCTTAATATCCCATGAAGACAGCAGGGATCCAAGAATCCAGTTCAGCATAACTACAAACTTCTACAACTTTTGGCAAGTTATTTAAACCCCTGTGCTTCTGTTTCTCAACCTGAACTGCTTGAACTAAACATATCCTAAGGATGCATTTTGACACTGCAGTAATAATTCCTAAGTGCTTTGAAAAGTGCGACATCACGTAAGTAAAGAATGTAATTATTAAAATTGTGCTTCAGAAGTCATCACTAACAGGGATTTGTTCAGTGGCTAAAGCTGCACCAAACCCACGATGGGCTTGCAAACCAGAAATCTCCTGTCTACCCACAGGAGAGAGGCACAGACAAGAGCTGCACCCGTACCTCAAGGACAGGATGCAAACCAGATGCCACTGACCCAGTTTTTTGCTTCCTAATTCATGCTTGCTCATACATGGCTCATTTTAGTGTCTTTTGTGATTTTTTTCAGAGACTTGGTTCATCTCAATGTGCCAAAGTTGTAGGCAATCCATACTGACAACTTCACAGCTCTAGGAATCCTCCCTCATTCATTTGTTCCCATTACTCAGATCACAACTAAGTAGTAAAAATGTTAAAATTCTGCCTGCTGGCAGCTCTCATAGTCTCAGCTGCAGGGTAAGGGTAGCCTAGCAAACACAAAGCCTTGTGGAGGCAAGGGTGGAAGAGGGATCCATTGCTGGAAAGAACTAATATGGTCATGCTTGATTCCTCTTCTGGGGTCTGACAGTCACAGGGACTTTGCTCCTTGTAGAAGATGACTGCAAATGTTTAGGGTTCTAGGAGGCATTTCTTTGCATGGATGTTGGTTTGATACAAACACTGGCTTTGTAGTGAGAAATATTTTAAGATGCATTTTAGAATGAGAACTGACTGAATACAATCAGGGATGCAGCTTTACAACCAGGAGTGTACATAAGCCTTAACAGAGCAATTTTGTGAAGACCAGGCCTGTCTCCATCTCACTTTGCACAAAAGGTTAGTATGGTTGGAAGGCTACAAGGCTATTAGAAAAGGTGCTAAACATTTTCTTAAAGTACACACTTTCTTCCTGCAAAGCCCTTAATACGCTGAAATTTATCCAAGCTGCTCGATTTGGAACTGCTCTGTATAAATGATTATTTCTGATATAATTGCCTTGCATGCAGGACAAATTTTTGTAGAACCTGTTAACATTTTTATATAAACACTGAGAGGACTGGTTCTGTAACACAAGAAGGTTACATATTGCTATGACTGCTAATGTGAAAAGCTTGTTAGCTGTCTATGAGCTCAGCTAGAAAAATCACCAACTTTCTTAAAAAAAAAAAAATTGAGGAAGAGACAATGTCTTCTGCAATAGATGACTAGATATCCTCTTTCAAGATTTCATTTAAAAAAACCCAGTATTTTAAAGCATCTTGGTATGGTATTCAAAGGTACACTGTTGAAATTCTTTCAACCTTTTTTAAACTTAATTTAAAATCAGGACAAAAAATGTATTTGGCGAAATAAAAAGGAAGCTTAAAATACTGCATTCTCTCTGAAAGTTTTATGCAACAAGAATAAAAGCAAATCAGACTATGTTCTATTTGTAGTGCACAGATTATAAACAGAAGACCTTACCAAGAAACATGACAATGCTGAGCCAACTGAAAGGTAAAAGCTAATTTTGAATCCAGAGGTGCTTGGAAAATACACTTTTTTCTCTCTTCTATGGTAAGGAAATGGTGAGGAAAAAACATGTTATAAACATTCTTCAAAATGAATGCTGAAATTGTTAGTTCAGCACTTTTTCTGCAGTACAATATGAGCCTAACTTTTATAGCTGGGATGACTCCCAAGGGAGATGTATCTCTCCAGCTGAGAAGCAATGGTTTAAGCCACATATTCCTGCAGAGTGAAAATGGTTATATCTGTGATTTACCTGTTCCAGGACAGCACCATACACAGCATTTTGGAGAAAATGACAAATATTTCCCCTGCAATCATAAAGCTTATGCAAGTTTATTTCAATTGCCCACAATGTAAGTACAGAAACTGCTTCATTCCACTGTGATACATCAGCCACAAAGCCAGGACCCAAAGTCAGTTTCATGTTGATTTGCAAGCTACTTATTTATCTGTGGTATACATAAAACTTGGACACTATACTGCAACTTATTGTTAATGCTGGGGTACTCTCCTTCAAGAGCAAACCTATGATTGAGGCAATATCTGAACTGAAGAGGAGATACAGAAAGGGCTGCAAACAAAGTGACTGGAACTAGATTACAGTTTTACTTGGGATGTTTCTTCTCTTAAATATCCCAGTACCCATTCCTCATCACTTTTTTTTTTTGGCAGTTATGTCCTTTACAAAGTAGCAAAGATCAACCACTTCTGCACCAAAAGAAAGAGTCCAAATCTTCTAGTTGCTTGTGTAGAGAGAAGCTTTGAGGCTTAATCTGGAGAAACAAAATCAATACCTCCTGCTGCTTTCAGGGTGCGTTTTAGATATGTCAATATTCAAGAATTCAGAATTGAATTGCCTCTTGCCTCGCTCCCAGGGTTAATGCTGGCTGGGCTGTGTATACCCTGAGTGGCTCCAGGCAGTCTCTCCAAGCATCCCTTTACACATCTTCACTGCACCTCATTTCCATTTACACTGTACCCTCCTGCCTGCCTCACCAGCTTCTCCCTCGCCTTTTCATACGACCACATATAGTACTGGGACATCAGCACTGGTTAAGGGCTCTTAATTGCTGCTCTAATACTTAGTAACAAAAGCTAGAATATTACTACTGAAAGTACATACATATTTGACAAGTGTACACTAAGGCTCTCCTTCAGTTGCCCTTTCAAGCATCTTTCAGGATTTGATAGCACATCTTTAAAGCCCAAAAGTTAGGGTAAAGATAAAATATGCATTTGTTGTGTTCTGAAAAAATAAAGGCATACGAAAGTCCCAGCAATCAATCTGAATTTCTTCCTGTTTAAATCGAAACGCCTTACAGCTTTGTTTGCTATTTTTGTCAGATTTCCAAATTCATCTTGTAATAATCTGCTCTCTCCCCAGAGACCTAACCAGTGCCTTTCATCACCAACAGGCTTCCAGAAGTTCCACTTAGCTAACAAAGCAAACACAATGTTTGGAATAATATTTCAAAAAGGTCATACTTTGCTTCCTACCTTAATGGCCATTTATATTGCTTTACAACATTTAAATTCACACTCTGTTATCAAGCCGGGCGCTGCCATCTAAAAGTAAATGATTAAACACTAAATAAAAATGTGCCCGGGATACCTGGGATTGGAAATGTTTTCTGCTTTATCTGAAGACAAAGTCTGATGCCCTTCTTCGCAAGTCCTTGAACTCAAGGGTAGGTTGAAAATACCAGGCTAAATTCCCAGTCTGCTACTTGCAGGCATTAGATAGTGCATTAGGTTTCAAGATACTCACAATCATACAGCCATCAGCATGGCATCCAAATACCTTGAATTTAACATTTATTTTCACAATTCACCTTTGAAAGAGAAATGATTCACAGAGAAATTCAAAACACAGACTTGTTCTTTGTGTATATGGACTAAGAGCTAATCCAGAAAACACACCAGTCTGATGCTGAGCCAAATTTGAAGTCCTGCTCATAGGCATGGCCTGTAAATTGCAGCTCAGGACTCCACTCAGCCACCCCTTACTTGGCCCTCTGGCTCACATCTGATTTCCTATTAGCAAAAAGGAATTTCACTGCCACTTAAGAAGGCACCTACTGAAAAGTCAAGAAAGAAGCTTTTGCCCATAGGTAACAACTAAAGCTACAAAGCTGATATAGTACCTCTTCTTGTGCTGAAATGGGAAAATTTAAAGCCAAACTATTGTTTCTTTGAGGCAATACAATCTGATTAACCATCCCAATAAAACTTCACCACGATTTAAGCAAGCACAGCTGGAAAATACAGCCAGTATCATTAAAGTAGGTTGTCCTTTACTGCCCCTACAAACAGTGATGAAAATGTATTCTATCAATTTGTTCATTTAGATACAAAATCAGCTCAAGAGCCAGGACATTTCATTACGACTTGAATCACTGCCTATTTCCACCTGACCCACTGCATCCATAATCCTTTTTACCTGCACAAGTGAAGCAGCTCCACATGGAGCCCACTTACACACAAGTTCTAAAGGCTCAAAATGGAAACAGCTGGTGTCCCACTGGTACATGTACCATGAGCACAAACAGTTCAAAAACTTGACATTTCCCACACTGCAGTGTTTACCTTACTTGTAAGATTTGCAATGACCCCCTATGATGTGAGGAGGAATCAATGCAAATGCCACTGACCCAGTTTTTTGCTTCCTAATTCATGCTTGCTCATAAGTGGTTCATTTTAGTGTCTTTTGAGATGAACCAGGTCTTTGAAAAAAATCACAATGTGCCAAAACTGTAGGCAATCCATACTGACAACTTCACAGCTCTGGGAATCCTCCCTCATTCATTTGTTCCCATTACTCAAATCCCAGATTTTAAAGTAATCCAAGTATTTCAAATATGCACATTCAACACTATGTTTTCCAGACCACATTAATTAAAAAAAACCCAAAAACTTATTTTCTGAAGTAATAGATCAAGCTATGAATTGTAGCATCACTATCATAGTAGGTCAGAAAAAGGCATCCAAAATGAAAGGCATTAATATGTTTTTACATTACTTTTCAAGTGGCTATAGTATATAATTCTGTTATTTAAAAAATTTCCATTTCTTA
Source organism: Calypte anna (assembly GCF_003957555.1). NCBI lineage: Eukaryota > Metazoa > Chordata > Aves > Apodiformes > Trochilidae > Calypte > Calypte anna. The sequence continues at coordinate 30,306,248 of NC_044253.1, forward strand.
CCAAAAGATGATAAAGGCTTGAGCAATCAAGAAAAATTATTGTGAACCCATACTGTAATTAGTAATGTCCAAATTTACTATGCTATGCTGTTACTTCTGTATTTCTTACCTCCTGTGAAACCTGAATTTTGCTTTTGCTGATATTGTGATGGATTCTGTACATCGTGTTTTAAATTTAACAGGTTTTACACTAATTGCAAGTCTCCACAATTCTTCCTCTAGGATAATTATGGAATGATTAAGTCATGTCCACAAAAAATCTGAGAACATCTATCCTAAATCCAGATGCCACAAAAAAAGTGTAATTTCTCAAATGGAGGTGGGCATATGAAAATTAGACAGTTTACAGGCAGCTTCATGCAGCATTGTCCCCTTAGGGTTACCACTTCATTCATTTTTTCTCTTTGATTTAACTTCAAAATTTAGACTGAATTTAATGACTGCCAGATATGCTGGGGGGGGGGTTTATCATTGACTTCCAGGGACTTCAGGTGAAGAAAATCAGTATGTATTTCCATAGCTCTCACAGAGAGTGGCTCTCTCACACGACATCAAGAATGATGCAGTCATTCCATTAACCTGATCTGCATAGCTCTGGGGTGGAAGAAATAAAACAGGAAGAACTTTTTCCTTCCCATAGACAACAGCAGTAGGAAAAACTTCACATTTCTCCAACATATTGATTGAAAAGTTACAGCAGTCATCTCCAATAATACATCCTACAGATCTAATACTCTGCAGACTTCTTGTCCTGCTCTGAGTAGGAAGAGAAGTGGCCAAGGATGAAAAGAACATCTTCTTCTCTATTGGTAAAGATTCTGGGAACAATATAGCTAATGTCCTGTAATCATGCAATCACAAGAGGAGTGAACAGACTAACAAGCAGAAAGTCTGCCAGAAAGGTGATCTCTGGCCCTCAGATTTCTAGAGCTCACACCAAACCAGAGGACCCCTAAAGAACTGCCTCAACTCCCCACAGCAGCTTCCACACCTTCACATCAGGATGCACCTTGGTATCAATGAACTAACAGGGGCTTTTAGTGCTCTCGATGTTATTTTCTAACAGCTGTGTATGTCCCCAAACAGCCTCATCACTCGCTGTGCATATTCCACTTGTTCCCCAAGTGTCTAAAATGTGAACTGTCTAATGTGGGAAAGAACAAAAAAATAAAATAATAAAAAAGAAGTTCAAATAAAATAACCTTTTCCCTGCTACTAATAGAGAAAAATATTACAATGTTCTTAAGTTTGTTGACTGAGTAGGGAAAGTAACAGTTGAGATAAATTATTTCATCTTGGGAACTTTCTCCCTTTGGAAATGAAATATTTTCAGTATTTACAGTTTAAATAGTTAAATTATATTCTACCATGAACAGAGAGACTAAACTATAAATCAGATGCATGGTCATCCTCAATCACATTTTTGTGCATCTATAATGAAACATTTGAGAACCCGTGTATGCTGCCTCAGATGCTGATGGTTCTGTTCATTAGGAAAGCTTTTTTTAAGCAAACTTTCAGCCACACTGCCAATTAAAGCTACTTAGTGATGTTTGGAAGTTAATTAATAATTAGATTTTCTCATGGCTGACACTTTGGGATTTTTTTTGTCAAATTATTTTTATCTAACAATGAAGCAACTGAAATGGCCTTTTTTCTTTGCTTTTGGTGTTACTGAAAGAAATCCTCTCTTCATCTTCATAATCAGGGTACTTGTCTATATTGTACTCGCATTAATAGGAATTCTGTCAAAAGCTGGAAAAAGAAATATTTCAAGCTCCTAAATGACTTCATCCTTGTCTACTCAAATTCAGAGGAACAGTGTTACTCATTTCTAGCTAACAGATGTGTTAAAAGGAAGCAAAATGAAATAATCTGCTCACCAGGTAAGCATGTAGCAAGACGAATCTCTCTTAGGGCATGATGCTCCAAGGTCCAACCAGGTGTTCCAGCAGAAACTCACAAATAGTGCTCTGAGACTATAGCCCTCAAGGTTGACTAGCCTGGATCAGTGCCATCCCTCTGCTGGCTTGCTCGGGACTGAGCTGAGCCTGTGCTTCAAGCCTCACCTTTTATTGGCCCCCTAATCCTGCTCATGTGCAGTTGGGGCCCACCCTAATCAGGCACAGGTGGGCTTAACACAAGCTCATGCCCACTACCTGGCAATTAGTGGCACCTGGTTGCCTCATTTCACTACATTTCCCCCCTTTTTTTTTTTTTTTTTTTTTTTTTTTTTAAGAACTACCATTATAATGACAATTGTAATAAGTACATAACAAACACAAATACAACAAAAATGACAATTTTTGTTTGGGTTTTATTTTTCGTTTTTAAGGGTTTTTTCTGTTTGTTTGGGGTTTTTTGGTTTTGGTTTTGGTTTTTTTTTGTTGGTTTTTTTGTTTGTTTTTTAAAAGGAACACAAAAATATATGTAAGGTTCAAAAGTATATGATGTCCAAATGCGTGAATTCAGCATAAGTAGACATATCTAAGACTTTTTTTATTATTATTGTCAAAATAAATACTTTTATGGTAAAAATTAACATGCAAAAATAGAAAAAAGTTGAAGAAACACACAGGAAAAAAAAGTTCATTATTATTAGTCAGGCTTTCATGCTCATTAACTGATGGACCTTTTTTTCCCAACTTTTCTACCACCATATATTTCACAGAGAATTAGCAAGTTCTTTCATCAGTGTTCTTCTATATATTCTAAGGGCTATATAGTATTTCCAGATCAAGGCCAAGGGTCCACCTGCACTGTGGGTCACTGAGGTGAAGGGGCACATGATGACTCTTTGCAAGAGTGCAGACTGCAGCAAGCCCAAGCTAAACGTGCAGCTTCCTGACACTGCTTTCCTCAAGAAAAGCAGAGATTTCAGAGAAACTGTTTGCTAGAAACAGGAGGAATCCAAAGTTGGGGTCCTGATGAAACTATAGGAAATCCTGAAAGGTACTTTTCTAGACTTCATGGTGTATTGGAACAGGGATTGGCCTACAGACCCAAAACAAAAGAGCTTGCTTAGTCCAAGGACTTCTTCAAGGTCAGGGACAAATTCCATACTGATAATTTTCCTCTGTCTACAACACACAAGGAAAGAAGATTGCAATCCTCTATATTGACCCAGCATAGCCACAGTGATGTTATTTGCATTTCCTATGCATCTCGAGCAGATCAAGAGTCCACAGTACAAATCTACCTTGCTGAATCTCTGAGGCCACTGACTTCAGGAAGATTTGAAAGAGACATGAAACCTCTGATGACCACAACATCCAATTCACTACTGCAAATTGCTTGTCCAGGAGCTCATCATTATTTCAGAAGTCAGCAGGAAGAACAAAAAGCCACTAGAAATGGAACATAATCAATTCATTTTGATAATAGCTATTGTAAAGAACAGCTGAGGTCAGCTGTAAAATACAGCTGTAATTGCCCAGCTTAGCCTATAAAATTACTTTTCACTAATACAGCTATGCAAGCTTGTAGTAAGCTATCTGTGCTGTGGAGCTTAGAGAATCATTAAATTTACTTTAAAACTCCACTCTGTCTCAACAGCATGACATTTGGAAGGATGTCTGGATGGAGTGTGAGTTCATATGTAATGTCCAGTTCTGTGTCACCAGGCAGCTATGTGATACAATTGTCTATGTAATTCTAATGATGACCTACTGAATAGAAACTAAAACTGGGCGAGAATGAGTCTATTACTACTTATTCTGAAATAAAATATTTTTGAAGTGTGTTTGTGATGACCACATCCATTCTGCATATTAGCATGTCAGAAGACATTAACACATGAAAAGATCACAAATCTCTTTCTTCTGGTAACAATTTAAAATAATGTTTCATCTTATCTTCTCACTATATTTAAATTAATTAAAACCCATTTATCACTACATGTTCCCTGAAGTACTTGAGGATTCAAAGTCAGTTTTTCTTGCTGTATCAAACCCCCTGGTTCTCTGAGTGGGTAGGATGTGACCTATAAATTACCATGATGAATAAATTCATGAGCAAGAACGTTGGTCGGTTTTTCATTAAAATTAAAAGGTCCTGATTCTCTGTTGTCAGATTATCAAGTGCTACTTCAAAGGGAAACAAAGCACTGTCAAAGCAGAGTGATGGTATTTTACATCCAGTTTGCCCTGGTCTAAGGAACACGTCATGTTATAGGACACCACGTAGGCAGAATCATTACACTCTTTCTCAAGGACAGCAAGTAAATTCTGATTTAGTCATGGAGAAGAAATTTCTTGCTGGTTGAAACTCGCTTCCATGAACACACAGGGTCAATGTGCCACTTAATTCATATATAAATCTTCTGAAGATGGACAATTTTCAAGCAGTACAATGGTGTATCATTCCTGACATTCTAAGAGAAAGACAGCATTACTGATAATTCCTTCTTCTCATCTAAGGGTTTTGAAAGTCAGAGAAATGTGAGCAGCCTGTCAAGCCATAAAGAAAGACATCTTTTAGGGTATTTTTTAAAATGCAGCAATGAAGCTTCCTGGCATTATTGTGCATTTTACACAGACAGAAACTACCAACAGTATGAGATGCAGCTGAGAATCCTTGAAGAAACAGCTGAAGGTAAACTAAAAGCAAGTTCTAAAGCAGCTTGAATTCTCAGAGGACTTGACTTTGCAATTTCAAAATACACCTTTTCATGATGGAGACTGCTGCCAAGTGAAAATCTGACAGATGCTACACAGAAACTGTGAAACTGCTTATGAGTGGAGTATTAAGAGCCCTAAGGAACTTGCAGAGAGAACTGAAATACTTTTCTATAAATTATCATCATGGCCATTTGTAAAACCATAACGAGAAAAGCTCAGCTAAGAACATGATGTTTTTCCATCAACCTGCCACCTCTCTGGTTTGCACATGACCTCTTAGCCAGTTTGAGGTACTGGATGAAACTCTTTGCATTAATGCTTTTAGACTGAAAGCTGCTTTTAGGCACAGCAGGGTTCTTCTCTTACCATTCCTGTCAAAGACAGGAGGCTCCTTCACCCAACCTGCCACTTCTCCATCCCAGCCAATTTCCAAATGAAAAAGCAACACATCAGACAGGGCTGATATTTTCCATCCAAGACAGTTTTCTGGATTGACAGAGAAATGGCAACTACTTGTCCTAAAAGGAGAATTGCCACCTATTGGTATTCTGAACACCAGAGGCTAAGGAGGGAACCACAGTTAAGCCTCTCCAGCTCAGCTCCCCAATCAGTTGTGCCCGCAGACACTTGGCAAGTTTGGTGGCTATTTACTGATTTGTAACAGTGTCCTTCACAGAGATTTACAAGATTGATTAAAGCTAAACAAAGAAATGCTCCAAGTATCTCAAGTGAGGAGATGGAGGGAATTTTTATTATTTGACCTTAAAAATATTGCAAGTATAAAGTGGTTTCGTCTGTTTTCTCAAACGACAGAAACAGCTATACCAAGGAATGGCAGAGGACATAAGCAGTATATGAACTGAATTATCTGACCTGAAAAATAAGGCTTTGGGCAAAGATGTGAACATTAATCAGCATAGAAAGGTATGGAAGAGCTAAGGAACAAGGATTTTTCTGTAGAAATAATGATTTTCCTTTTAATCACAACTTCATGCTAAAGGGGGGCTTAAGAAGCTGCTCAAATTAAGATGTGAGAGATGTATGGCAGAGAAGCGTTATTAGATATGCTATGCTGAACTCTGAATAGATCAAAATAGGTAATGAAAACAATAACCTCATTCAGAAATTCTGTAAATAATCAAAAAATATCACATAAAAATCATATAGAATAGTATCTTCTGTAATACACACTATGATAAAAATCATATTTAGGTGCGTGAAGGAAAAATATGAATCAATTTCTTGGGGTTTTATTTAATTTATATTATTTACTTATTTAACTCATTACAGCTTTGAACAGTAAATTACACAGCAGGGCCTTATAATGACTTTGTCATATTCTTCCTGAAAGCAGCAGTGGAGCAGCCTAACATCAGACTGAAGAGTGAAACAAAACGTCCCAAACGTGTATTTTGAATCACACCCAACTAACACCCTTTCCAAGGGTGTATTCTACATGTTAATGGGTGAGATACCAACAGATTATCTGCCCCACCTATACCCATACGCTGCATGCCCAGACTGGACATCTTAAGGTCACACAGCAGCAATGTTTCCCCACAGTGTGACAAAGAATCTGGACAAAGTCAGCTCCTGGGAGGAAAGGAAATGTTATGCATTACTGGTGGGAACAACAGCACTTTAGAGAGGGTGTTGAGAAGGGAGATGTTCAGACCCTGATTTATTGAAGATGACTATAGATGCCCCTGGAGATCCTGGTTTAAGGTGCCTCCCTGAGCCAGCACGAGGGATGCATACAAACCAGGATGAAGGGCACACGTTGGCATTTCCAGGAGCTCAGCATACAAAGACAAATTAACAATTTCCTGCCTTTCTGCTGTTTTTAAGAAAAAGGGAACAACCTGGCTCACCCAAGAGAGACATCAGCCTTCTAAACGCATGAATATCAGCTAGTTCTGTAAATTTCATTGACCTGAAACACAAGTTCTCACAGTCACAGCGTGAATCTTTTGAACCTGGATGCTCAATCTTACTACAAAGCTATTTTTTAAAAAAGAGAATTTTTGTGGTGAGCAGCAAAGCATAATAATGATTAATACTCTGATTGCCAGCAAGTGTTCTGAGCAGCTCTTCCTCTGCAAACACTGACATTCTCTTGCCAAAAAAAAAACAAACCAAAAAACCACAGTGGCATTTCATGTTAAAAAACCAATGTTCACTGAAATAGAAAAAGCACAAGCTGGAACTGAGTGCAACAAATCAAGAAGGTCTGAAGGTCAGCTGCACTGACACAAAAAGTATAGAGCATACACACCACGTTTTCTGTGAAACCAGCTTTTAATTAACCCTATGCTGTATTCACTTTAGCATTTTTAATAAAGCTTATGTTAGTTTAACAAGAGGAAAATGCATTATGTTAAATTTTCTGATTCAATAAACTTATAAGTCTTGATCAGCACCTTTCAGCAGGGTTACTAAAGGACAGGCAGTAAGTAATACTGGACAATAATAATTTTATTCTGGCTTTAAGATTCACTGTTATTTGTAGTTCTGTGCCCCAGAAGAGCACCTAGAAAGGTTCAGAAAATGCAATCAAACCTTCACAATAGAATTTTAGACTATGATTCAGCAAGTCTCATAGCTTGATATGATTAAAGTCCTACCAAAATAAAATCTGAAGCGAGCATCTATCAACTTTTTTTTACAGGAATGGAACAGAAAAAAGGGACCCTTCTTTTTCCTTTCTCTCATGCATTTAACTACCTGAAATTAAGGAAAGCCACTGCTTGATTTGTGCACTCTCAGAGGGCTTAGGGTGGTCCAAAAAGCAAAGTCAGGATCAGACTAGGATATAAGGAGCTCTACAGCTTTGTTTAGCTTGCCAGGAAGCTCACAAATAAGACACCATCGACCTAAAGGCCAAAGTTCTAATCAAAATACATAATATTTGTTGTAAAAAAGACTACAGACAAGCAAAACTGACACATTTGCAAAACTTGTGAATAGAGAGAAATATTTTTGCAGGAGTTTAAACTAAATAAAAGGAGAAAAAGAATGAGCAAATGGAAAAATTCTTCTTTTTGGGGGCATTAATCGATATGATAGAAATAGAAGTTAAATAGATAGTATAGTTAAATAGATAGAAATAGAAGTTAAATTTGCACAAAAATAGTAGTTTCTGAAACAAAGCTTTACACTAAAGTCAGGCTGCATTAACTACTAAAGAGAAAATGTAAATTATAAGAAATATGGTAGCTTGGTCAGACTTCTGTCCCCTACCTCAAGCTCACTGTTTGTAGATTTAAACAGTACTCTAAAACCTACTAAAGAAAACGGGAAATGCTTTGGATTCCTGTGAAATAAATTAAACTTCCAAACATTTCCTCAATGGTTTGGTTTTTAAAAAAATAAAAGCAATATGAGAGAGTGGAGAAGAGAGAACGATGGGTAGTTATGTAATGGGAATCAAACAAAAGTGCTGGTAAGATCTGCAAATTTTAAAAGGGATCTTAAGAGATGAACTAAGAATGTTTAAAACCAACACAGATTAGGAAGCAAATCCTAATACAAATAGTTTTTTTAATTCACTTTTAATTCACTTTTTATGTTGGAAAGGCTATTGGAAAAAGATATCTGATCATCACCGAATTTCAGATGGAAAAAGTAAACAATATTTTGCATTAACTATTTCCTGAAATAAGATAAGCAAATTGTAATATTTAAGCAGTAAACATTTCACCTGGATAAATAAGAATGGAAGACTCTTGAATAATCTGTAAGAGTTTATCAGCTGGAGGCCCCTGTACATGGTAGTATTTATATAATCCTGAAAGAGTAAATGGATCCTGAACAATGAGAAGTCACTGAATGGGCTCCTCTGATTCCTGACTCAGGCTCACAAACTGGAATGCTGGAGTTGATGGAGAGATGGTAGGGGAAAAAATCACAATTAGTATTTTACCAGGCATAAGCAAAAATTGGAAAATGAGTAGAATAAATGGAAGAGGCCACTTTTGCCCTCTCCAAAGAAAGACTTCAGATAGAAAGATAGAAAGATAGAAAGATAGAAAGATAGAAAGATAGAAAGATAGAAAGACTTCAGGTCCAAAGGAGGGCAACCAGGCTGGTGAAGGGACTCGAGCACAGACCCTATGAGGAGAGGCTGAGGGAGCTGGGGCTGTTCAGCCTGAAGAAGAGGAGGCTCAGGGGAGACCTCATCACTCTCTACAACTCCCTGAAAGGAGGTTGGAGCCAGGGGGTGGTTGGTCTCTTTCCCCAGGCAACTCTCAGCAAGACAAGAGGGCATGGTCTCAAGTTGTGCCAGGGGAGGTTTAGGTTGGATATTAGAAAGAATTTCTTTGCAGAGAGGGTGATCAGACATTGGAATGGGCTGCCCAGGGAAGTAGTGGATTCTCCATCCCTGGAGATATTTAAAAAGAGACTGATGTGGCACTCAGTGCCATGGTCTGGTAACTGCAGCTGTAGTGGATCAAGGGTTGGACTTGATGATCTCTGAGGTCCCTTCCAACCCAGCCAATTCTATGATTCTATACAGCCACCTAAAACACCTATCACATCAGGAAACTAGATTATAATATGGTGGACATTGGTATTTCTTCTCCCTACTTTTTTGAGGGGGGACCTAGTGTCATTTTCTCATTATCCATCAGTTCAAAAAGGCTCCGGGATACATGGACAACTAAACACCACATGCAGTGAGCTTACCACAAAAGCAAGGGTTGGATCCTTTTGTGAAAAAATAAATGTTTTTTTTTTTAATTTTTTTTACAAAAAGGAAAAATACTTGATTCCTATCAAATTGTCAAATTAACTGCTACATAGGAAAATGATTAGGTTAAAAGATATTGGAATTAGCACCAAAATATGCTTAAAAAAAAAAGCAAACAAAACCAAACGTAGCTGAAGAAGATGAAATAAGAGTCGGTAAAAGACAAACCATCATATGTGGAGAAGCTTATTAATGCAAAACCTCCAGGACTGCTTCTGAGACTGATTTTATTTAGGTTTTTCATCAGTTATCTTGGCATAAAATAGGAGAATCAAACTAAATAAACATTAATGGCATAAAGTTAGATGACCATTCTACACTACTTCTTAGGTGACCATGCTGATGAGGATCACAGCCACATACAAATAAAGAGTTGGAGGCCATTAAGGACTTTAGTAACAGAAATGAAATAAATTATGATAGCAAGATGTGTAAGGTCTTGATCTGGAGAATAATATGAATTTATGCTATAAGACTGGGACACAGGAGAGCTATTGGCTGTTCATAAGAAGATAATGTTTATTCAAGGTGATGCAGCAATACGTATCAGTATTAATCTTGGAAGACAATGAATTGAGGTGGAAGATGAAGCATAATTAGCTGAGATCCATGAGGAAACTGGAGAGATGATCTTATGAGAAGGCATTGGAAATCCCCAGTTATTTCCCTGCACCAAAAAGGGCTGATAGAGAACAATTCCTCAGTGAAATTAGGATGATGATTAAATATCAACAAGGAGAAAAGGGCCAAATACACAGGAGAAGTAATGGGGCTGGAAATCAGAACAAAATTTTTAATTCTCTAGAGAGTAAAGTTCTAAAACAGTCTTTTAAAAGCGAAGAAGTTTTAAGTCTTTTTTTAAAATTATTTTTTAAAACCATTTCTTAAAAAGAGATTAATTGACCTCTTTGCCTGTAATTACACACAAGTATATACAAGTAAACATATTCATCTCCAGTAGCACTCAGGATATAACCCTTTGGAGACCTCTGCAATCTGTCAGCAAATTGGCTAGAATAAGGTGCTTTTTTTCTATTTAATTCTGAGTTTGGGAGTTGCTTTCATCTGATTCCCCATATTATTTGTGTGAAGTTTTTTTAAAAAATTATAAAATCCAAGCCTGCATTACAAGAAATGACTGTGTTTATAAACTGAGATTATGACAAATAATTAGATATTAATGTGATTTTTTTAATTACTATTTTTTGATTCTGATTGTAACAGAAATTATGCACATTCTGCCACAGACAAACCCAGAAATATATTGTCTTGCTATGGAAGGCAAATGTAAAAGAGTGGATTTTTCATCTGACTTTGAAAAGAGAGCAGTTCTCACGGAGTAGAACATTCTGGGAAGCCAAGAGGGTTATCCTGCGTCACAAGAAAATGTTACACGACAGCTTCTGAGATATTTCCAACTCCAAGGGTTTGCCAACAGTTCAGTGACTGGTATTCAATAGCAGCTGTACTGACTTGGAAATAAATTACTCAAATGCAGAGATTTTCAACAAAGATTTCAGATTCAGAGTGTTTCCAATACTCATGTTGTTGATGTAATCATGAATTTTAACTGCTCTAGTTTTAGCCTCTGTTAGAAATTCTTAAGGAAAGCTTAGTTTTCATATTTCAGTCTTGTTGGTGTTCATAATCAACATGAAACACATGAAATAGTGTTTAATAATAACTAAACGTTAACTAAGTAGCTATAGTTTTGAAGCAAGAATTTATGCTTTATTTGTGAGGAGCAATCACTGATTTGTTGTGGAATTTGCTGTGACAGAATTATTAAAATTGTCCTGGCCTCTTTTATTTCCCCAACTTAAGAAAAGATGTCCCTAAAATTACATTAAAATACTCCACAAATCAGAAGCTGTAGAGGGCAAGGCAGCATTGAATCAAGGCAAATCCTCAAAATGCTGAATAATGCCTTTACTCGATTGATCTTTTTCTCTGTCAAAATATTAGCTTTTTTACTCTACCACATTTCCCATGCCACATACAGCAATTACAGCGTGACTGAAGAGAAAGGAAGCCTGACAGGTTATGCTCTTGTACAGTCATCAGATTTTAATGGAGCTGACAAGTCTCAAGGAGTCACTGACTGCCATGGAGGTGCTGTTCTGCACAGTCTTTCCCTCAGCAGTGACCCAATGCAATAATCAACTGCACATATTTAAAAAAAAAAAAACAAAACAGTGGCAAGAAGTGTAGCGGGAGGAGTCTTTCCTGCTCCTGAGGCTCGACAAGCTGCTGGCCTCTCCATTGCCTCGCACCAGAGTGAGCTTCTCTCTGTGGGTGTGTGTCCCACCTTTATTGGCCCCCTGGTCTTGCTCATGCCCTATAGGGGCCTGTCCTAATCAGGCACAGGTGGACTCACACCCACTCATTGGCAACTCGAGGCACCTGGTTTATCTTGTTTCTCTACAAAGGAGAATAGGTAGAAAGCTCCATATAGGTTAAGAGAGAATCATGGTGCAAATCCCACTGGATGTAAGGACTTGCACATGCAGAGTTGTGAAGTCCTCCCTTGTCTATGAAAGGAAAGAAAATCAAAACCCTCTTGTCATTGCAGGGCAAAGAAGAGGATTCCAGTTATCCTGATCTTTGCATTATGTCACTGAATTCAAGCATAGTTTCAGCCCTGACCCCTTTGGAAATGGTCCTAATGCACTGCTGGGCTGTTTGCATTTGCTTATTGCTGGAGTTCAGGCAGTGATTCTATTATCACTCCAAGGAAAACTGCAAATGGCCTAGACAAAAAGTCCTGTTTCAACTGCTTGCTGATGTGAACACAGCTTTTGTCAGCCTCTTCTTTTGAGTTGTTCTATTCCTGTTCTGCCCCACAAGCAGTCTTGCAACTGCAGAACCCACAGAACCCTGTGTGTGTCCACCTAAGAGAGAATCACAGTGGCAGCTCAGCTCTGAAAGCAGGTGCTCAAGGAGAGCTGGAGCCATCTGCACCATCTCCTTTAATTCTTAGCTTTCAAGAACTGCTGATCTGGGGGTACAGGACTAATGAACTGGCCTGCCCTGTCCACTCTGAGAAAAAATCCATCACTCTGCAGTGCTTCCACCCTAAGCAACAGCATTTTTGGTTTTCCATAATTTTGATGATGATGACACTTCATTTCAGTGGATACTCTTGCCATTTCTTCAACAGCAAGAGAATTAACCCAGCACACTCCATCTGCTGTAAGAACTGTGAGCATCCATTAGGTGTAAAATTACTTTGAGGTCAGTCAGCATATGAAAACCACAGCAAGCTATCTAGGTAGCTCCCAGTGGTTTAGCTGCTTCAGATGTTTTCCTTTAGCTCACAGAAATCCAACAGGTATTTCACAATGTCAGAAATCAAGGTTGGAGGGATGCTTAAGAGTGCTTCTGCTATCTTAAGGCAAGATCAACTTTACTACAAGTCTTTGGGACAGACCCTTTTTCTCAGAGCTGTACAGTGCTAGAGCTCCCACAGCTTTTCTCAGCAATAAATAAGCAACTTTCCTTCAAACTTCACTTAAGTGAAGAAGTTTTCACCTCAAAAACTTAAGAGAAAAGTAGCTATTTCATTCAGGGCAACACAATCACTGCAGTCAGTGTTGATGAGGGGAACTTAAGCTTGAGATATCTCTAGGCCATTGCTATACTGACCTTCCCAGCTATAAATCTCAGGCTTTCCTATGGTAAAAAGCCTCAAATGAGTCTTTCATTCATGGCCACCCTGCTTCTTAAAAACATAGAAAGCAAAGAAATCTTTATCTGATAAAGGCACATCAATATCTAACATTAGAGTCACTGGAAACATTTTTCTGTATTGCAAAGGGTTATGATGCAGACAGGAATAATTTACACTGCAATTACCTGTCCTATTTTTGTAGAAGAGATCTGCAGAGAGCATAATGCAGGGAAACCTATAAAGAGCTATTCCTTGAAGAGTCCAGCTGCTTTTATGTGTGCAGGCACTATGTGTTGCTTCTAAAAATAAGGCTCTGTGAAATAGGATGGGAAGACAGGAGAAAGTCAGCCAAAATCATTCATCCCCAAATTTTGCACTTTTTCTGTCCTACCTGGAAAGTTATCTTGCATCCATACACACACAAAAAAGGGAAGATGTGATCTCATAACCACAGACCCAGCTCATCTGTCAGCTCTGCCACAGTTGTTGCCAAGTAACTTTGGACAAGTCACCTATAATTGTTTCTCTGCTTATCTTCCTTTTGTATGCCTGCTCAGATTATGCAGCTTAGATCCTTAAAGATATTTAGGTACCTAATGTCTCTGTGGACACAGCTCTAAGTCCTCAGGGTCAGGAACCATCTCTTTACACTGTGTATATACCAGCTTTGATCTTACCTGCCAAAATTATCCTCACAGATGGGTTCTGAGCTCTTCTGTTCTACACTGTGAACAACAACCCCAGGGCCTTGAAGGAATCAAGTGAATTCACTTCTTTTATATAGGCACTAAAGTCAGGATAAGAATTCAAACAGGAGAAAAACATTGAGAATCCATGTCACAAAACCACTCTACAAAATCACAGCCACAATAATTATGGCATGATTTTAACTGTAAAATTCATACAGAAGAAATACAGGGAAACATCAGTTATTTGGGAACAGAAACCTCTCCCTGTATTTACCTCGTAGCAGAAAGTCAGCTCAGAATGATTTGGCTTTCTTAAGCTTTAGCAGTCTCAGGTCAAGGGGACCTTGTCCAGAGCAAGGGGACCAAAGGGAAGTTGGGACAATTTAAAGTATGCTCCAACTTGGCTCAGGAGCAGGGCAAATTCAGATTAAAAAGATGTAATTCTTGCTTATGAAAACAAAGGCTTAAAGGTGACCTCACTGCATGTGTAAACTCACACACAGCAGTCCAAGGGACTGATTACAGGGCATTTGTCAGTATTATTAGATAAAGGTACAATGAAATAAATTTTCTGAATGCTATAGAGAAACTCAGTCCTAAAAGAGATGCAATCTCAGGGCAGTGTGTCCTCAAATGGTTACTAAAAGTGGCAGTGAACTACCTGAATTTTTAGATTTCTTTGCTTTGCAGAAATACAACTGTGAAAAAGTCTACTGTCTGTACATACTAATCTGGGCAGATGTTTGTAGTTTGAGTATAGAATGATCCATCTCCTGATATGTCTTTTAAATGTTAATATTTCTTATTATTTCTGTATTTCTGTCATGGCTCCTCCTGGCCTCAGAAGATGGATTTTGCCCTTGCTGAGCACTACTGCGGTGTCTTTATCCAGTCCCTGAATAAGAGCCCAAGGAATAAAACACCTCACTTGGCAACTGGTTTCTCAAGTGTAAACAAATGGATTCTTAAGACTTCCCCCACCTTCTTACAAAAATAAACCATATTCACCATATTAGCTGATAAACTGTTTACTGAAGTACTAAAAAATAATACAATAAAAGTAGGAATTAAAAGAATTTTTTTAAGACAAAAAATTCTTAATAATTAGTGAAAATTAATGTATCTTTTTGGTCAATATTTTAAACTGTTTTCTACATTTTTACTATATTCAAGTATTTTCTATATTTTGAAATACTTTCTAGTTTTCTTCTTCCTATTTTGATACATATTTAGACACTGATGAAAACAGTTTGCTTTAAAAAAAATGAACAGAAAGAAAACAAAGGTAAAATCAAGAAAGCCTTTTCATCATTAAACAAACTAATTTATCTGTTCATTCTTCTCATTTGGCCTAGCTGGAGACAAGCTGGGTTCCATGGATTTCAACACAGGACAGTAGCTGGCACCACAGATATCAATTTATCTTTTTTTTTCAGGTTTGTTAGTACTTAGTCTGCTGTGCCCTTTGCTTTCCTGTGGAAAGTCTCCAGCTGCAGGTTAAGGGCAGAGAAGCTGAGACACAAAGAGCAATTGAATCACAAAAGGAAACTGAAGCTGGGGCAGAGTCCTCTTACACTGACACTTCCCATCATCTGCATTGTCAGAGCAATGGCTTTGAGAAGTCTACTACATAAAATGTTGGGAAAGAAGGAAAATTTCTTAAGGCACTCAGTACAGAGATCCCTCATACCAGCTGAGAAGGAAGAAATCAGCTTGAAGAGACCATCTATCTGTATTAATAAACACCTGCATAGGAATCTGCCTTCAGGCCAGTTATACAAAGCTGAGGATGTTAAATCTTATTCACAGCTCCTGCGGTGGTTTTTCAATTAAGGAGCAGGTTTGCCACATTAAAAATTACAGTTATGAGAGAATATTGGGGAGATCCAAAATATATTCTGGTTTAAATAAAGAAAACTGGTTGAGAACATTTAAAAACGACACCTTTACCACTTTCCAGAGATTAAGATTCACTGATACTTCTAGATGAATGACATGAAGAGCCAGCATTTCCATCAGAAAAGAGAAGTCACAGAAATTATTTGCCTTTGGAAACTGATGCCGGAGTTTTTCTTATATTAAAGCCATGTTCCTCTTAAGTCTTTGGATTTACTGTGACTGCGTCCTAAATCTTAGAAAATGCCAATATTTTCCTCACTTTCCTCCCCATTTATTGCAGCATACTTCTCCTCCTCTCTGTCAGCCTCCGTAATTGGGGGAAAGTAAGAGAAAAGCCCAGCATGGTGCTGAATCAATCTAATAGGGAGTTACACTGATTGCTGCTGGAGCTGAACTCCTGGAGGGAAAGGGTGGATTTTCACAAAAGGTAGTAATCTTTTTATTTTGCTTTCAGGAGCTTGGGAGGAACAAGTAGGCCAAGCAAATGCTGTATCACTTAGCACAGCTCCGTGTAGAACACAGTCAGAGCCAGGGTCTACCCTGACACATAAGGGAGGCTGGTTTTTTTTTTGAGGGATATATATTTATTTTTTTTTCCCCTGCCTTCATCATTTTTCTATATATGGAACCTTTTAATCCTTTGATTTTAGCCAACTTCCATCTTACCTTCTCAAAAAAAGGAACCACACACAGGGAGGTAACCTGCCCAGAATAAGCTTCTGCCATGTCCTATTACCAGAGCACAGAAACTGCTTTCAGCTGGAAAGGGTTCCTAGAGTTCAGCCCTTGAGTCCACTCTGACACTATCCCAGCTTAAAAAACATATTTAAACTTTGGTGGTCAAAGACATAAGTTAAACACCAAGGCTGAGATAAATAATCTGAAATATTTCCCTTTTCAATTATTATTTAGCTGCTGATAAACTTGTGTTCCTTTCTACTTTTTCCTCTTTGTGCTCTTTTTCATGCTTTTTTTTTTTTTTTTACTGGTGTTTTTTCTGTTTTGCTACCAGTTTTTATCCACTCATATTGTGGAGGATGGAACCTTAGTAATTTATAGTGAACCAAAAGAAAAAGGTAAAACTTTGAAGCTTTTAGCATTAAAAGACATCATTTTATCCAGTAAGATACTTTTCAAATTTAAAAGCAAATCAAACCAAATTTATAGCTACATAGATATTCACCAGCCAAATAAACCACAACTGTTTAGATAGGCTTGTTGAATTTCAAATACCAGAAGACCCAGCACATTTTAGAAATAATATTAAACAATGCTGATTAAGGCATATGATATTCTGAAATGTATCTTCTGTTGTGTATTTAAACTTTTCAAGCAATTTATATAAAATTCAGATTTTTGTCTCCCTTAAGAAAATCCATTAATGATCTTTATGCTCATTTAAGAGAGTTTCTTCCTGAGATAAAAGCACTAAACAGAAAATTGTTTAGATTATTTCAAGCATTATTACTCTCTGATATTAATGCAACAGCATACAAATAAATAAAAGGAACTTTTTTTTTGGAACTCACTTAAACACCAATACTAGAGTATTCTTGTCATCCTGAGTTCTACTCAAAAAGCAGGGTGGGTTTATTAGGGTTTTCATAGAGGCAGAGAAAAAACTGACACATCAAAATGATGCAAATGATTTTGCTTGTGCCTGTATTTGCTTTTAGAAGATGGTGCATTAGTAGATAATTGCAAAGTTTTTCCTTGCACTTGCTTGTCAGGCAGTGTTCATTTTACATCCCCTTGTTTGTCACAGCCAAGAGAGGCTGGGCCCCCACTCTATTGGCAACATATACACAACTCCCCACCACAGGAGGGGGAGAAGCCAGCAGCTTTTATTCACTGAGCCAGCAATGATCCAACTTGACCTCCCTTGGTTGAATAAAGCTAGGCTTTCCTTTTCACATAATCATACACTGTGCTCCAGTCACTTTCATTCCCCAAACTTTGACAAGCTAAAAAAAGTGAGGACCATTTTGTCAGACCATTGACATCTCTCCCTTTCAACAAGGGGGTCTGTGAATATTAAAAGTCATTCGCTGCAAAAGTCTTCCATTCAAACAAAACCAAAACATGTACAGTCCCATTCTTTTCAGCATAAAATAAATCTGTTCCCTCCACCCGGAATTGGAGAGCATCCCCACTCATGCTTTAAGAAAAGAGTGTGACAGAGAAGGAAAAAAAAAGTGATGATGTGTTATTCTGTTCAAACCAAATTGGAAACCTACACACTGTAATGGCATTTTGGTTTCCAAATGAGTTCTTTGAATAATATTCCCTTCCCTTCTTTCCATTAGAATCTCCAGAAATTAATAATTTAGCCTAGTCATAGTGCAGGACACATAAGTGGTAACTTTTGAATAAAACAATAACCATTCAGAACCACATTTAGACTGCTGGAAGGCTTCTGAGGCTCCGTGCCAAATAACTCCTCTCAAGCATCAGAAGTAACCAGGACTTAGGTGAGGAGGCTGCAGCACAGTCAGCAGCACCTTCAGTTTAGTGCTTTGGTTTCTAGATTTTTTCTGTTGATTTGCATGGGACTTCATAACCAGAGTGAACGAGGCACACAGAATTTAATCGGCAGTAACAACATATCCTGGCCTCCTGCAGCTCCCAGGGTTGCTTTCACTCTGATGAGTTTTTGTCTTGCCCAGTCACAGAAACAGTTTCTGGCCTGTGACCCTTTTGTTGGTCTTTCATGAAGATCTATAATTACGATGCTAATGTCAAGTGATGTAATGAATATGTAGACAAGCTGGACCCATTTCAATGCCTGTTCTTGGAAATTCTGCATTTCAGAAGATTCAATCAAGTCTGTGACAGGATTCAGCATTTACAGGATTATAGGGTTCACAACTATGTCTTTTATGGGCAACAAGGGTATACAACAGGTGAAAGGAAAACAAATAAGAAACATTTCTGTAAACCATATCACTATAAACCCTAGAACGAGACAGATCCCCTAAAAGCTGAGATGGAAAGGTTGAAAACTGCTGTGTTTTCTTACAAAGGAGCAGAGAGACAGCCAGGGAAGCTCAGACTCTTTGATGCTGGAGGGTTTAATCCTCAGTGGTGCCGGAGTCGTGTCCTGCGAGCCCGGGAAATCTGCTTAGCACTGATTGCTCTCATCTCTGCCTGCAGCCTTTCCCCTGCTTCTGCCTCCATTTCTCAACATCGATATAAATTTCATTCTCCACTTTTGCCTGAAATGCAGGCAAGGCTTAGTGAATATAATTCCAGGCTCCAACTGTGATATTAACACTGAAACACGCATAGAGCAGGTTTGGAATTAAAAAAGCCTCCTGCCCCCTCTTTTAAATGATGAGACAAAAAGGATTCAGATGTCTCAGACACAAGTGTATCAGAAGAAGGTGCTTACACGAGTGAGAAAGAATCCATTACATGCCTGTTACATGCTTCCAGATTTTCAAACACATTACTTGAAATTTGCCACTTATTTCCATTATTCTCTTCCCAAAGGCAATTAAAATGCAAACAGAAGATTTTAAAGGCTTCAATTTGATAACAAGCAGCAAGACAAGAGAAGCAGGGGACAGCACTGAAATATTGCTCTTAATGCAAGCATATTAATAGAAATAATTGGATTTCTAAAGTCTCACATTTCAAGCACTACCTCTTACCGTCCAGTAAATCAATTGACATCCTGCACTTGGTATTTCAAAAATCTTATTCTTATTTTGTGAGAGTGCTTAACACATTCAGTTTCCTCTAAAGAAAGTTGTGAAGTTTTTGTCTACAGTACATACCAGCCTCATCACACGTAATATATACAGAGGAATCATTAAATCTAGGGTGGTAAATGCTGGCCTCAGAGAATTTAAATTCTCAATTTTGTTTTCAGCAGGGCCAGAGTTTCATCTAAAACATGTTATGTTTAATTAAGCTTTCAGTAATTATGACAAAAGTTAAAGAATTTAATCTCAGCTTTTCCAAAGAGCCTATAGGAAGTATATGCTGGAACTTGTATACGTTTCAGTGGGAGACTTAGCATTAACATGGGAAATCTTTGTCTTTCCTTCTGTTGATTTCTGAATTTAACGGCTTCCTTGTTTTCCATTTTATGTATTCAACTAAAATTATTCCCCCTGGCTGTGACTACTATCAGGGGATTCAGCTAACATGGCCTTTAACCCTATCCAACAAGAGTGTGCCCAGTCCACCTTACACCCTTCTGTTCCTGTCCTCTTACTCATGTCAAGAAGCAAAAAGAAAATGAATATGAACACCACACACCTTTTTTTCCCATAGGATTTGTTTGCTGTATGTTTAACTCCCTGAACTGGGTCACTAAGATGCCAAATAAAACCAGCAACAGCTCAAGGAAGCTGAAGAACATGGCAAAGGATGATGAAAGAAGAGGTAATAGGATGGCAGAACTGACTCCTATAGTTATAATTAGCCATTAAAATGGCTTCAGTTTCTTGTCAGCCCACATTCAGCCTAGAGTTGCACTCACTTCCTCCTCTGAAGTGGCACTACACAGAGAAAAAGCTTCTTTAAAAATTAAACTAATTTGGGGCCACAGGAAAATGCCTTAATCATAATTTTTATGGAAGAATTTTATGTCTGTACATATTTTTTTTAGATGCCTTAAACTGCTAATTTCCATAAATTAACATGCCTGGGTCTCTTTTAATAGTAATCATAACTTTGCATTTCCTGCTTGTGATGCTTGATTTTAACATCATTACAGTATGTTCCTTGTTTTCACTCCCATACAGATCCTCCTGACTGCTCTCTCCCCAGTCAAGCTCTGCTCAACATAGTTTTGTATTAAAAGGCACTAAATGAACCTGGAAGATTTACTATTTGTTGCATATATAGCCCTTGCACATGTATATGCAAAACCACATTTGAATATTCGAGTAGTTTGGCTGCTGTTGCTGTCAAACATGATTTATTTTTTGCATGCTCTGGCTGTACATGCACACTCCCTTCTTCCAGCATCAGTTATCCACTCCCCCACAATCAATACATGCCCTTTCCTGACACAGTCTATTTCAGACCCTATGATTCTCTGATTTCCCAGAAGTCAATAAATACAGACATATGCCCTTACACAAATGCCTTTGCCCAGGTCTTTCCACTGATTCTGCTTATTTTGTGCCTATTTTCTTATGCCCAGATCCTGCTTTTGCTCACTCCATACAGGAGACAGAGCAGCAGTTCCACCTATTCTCTTTCTCTTTCTCACCTGTCTGACCCAGAGGCACCTTCTGCTCCCTTTGCTGAAGAACCAGCATACCCAAAAGACAGCTTCTGCCTGGCAAGATTTCTAATAGTGGTAATTCTGCACAAAGACATGATCCTCTTGCTGCCTCTCTCTTGCAAAAGTCTATCATACTCTATTTTAAGATTAACTCTGCTGCCCTAATCACCAGCCCACATGGACACATCATTTTACCAACCCTTCACCTTCAATTGTGCCAACCTGTACACTGGAGTCAAGACCGAGGAGGAAAGCACTCAGCTAGATGCATAAAAAAGCCTCTCTCAGCTTTACAGCCATGGGGCTGGCTCAGAGTTGTCCTGCTTAAATTATGAATCACATCTAGAGTGGTCCATTTCACACCCAAATGAGAGTTCTCTGAAAGAAGTTCATGCTGGTAAAAAGATCTGAGCAAGCTAAAATACAAATATTTAACTATTGATCACGATCTTTAAGCCAGCCTGATATATGAAAATAAATTCAAATTGGACTTGGTAGGCTAAATTTACTTTCATTTTTTTCCTATGTATAAGGCTTATTTGCCTAATTTAATATCTTACAGCTATCTTTATTGTGCAAATACTTTCTACAGTGAATGTGCAATATAAAAAAATGTCACAAGAAGCTCTCATTCTGAAGCTATGCTCTTTATTTCCTTCCCAAAAACTCAGCTGATTGAAGTCAGGTTAATTGCCTTCAAAGACTCTATGAATAATGTTGCAAAGCCTTTCACTGACATTTACACCATTCTACTACTCCTGTATCCCAAAACTATTTCAATGTTTAGCTGTAACTAATTTTGGCTCCTAGATCTGAGTGTAAAGATAAAAGCCAGTAGCAAACCCTCTAAGTCTGCCTCTGATTTTCATCAACTTTCTGTCCTATGTGTGTAAAATAATGGAAGTCTTTTCTCCCTTTAATGTATTCTCTGCACATCATCATCATGGTCATAGCAGCAGGTTGGATGTTCTACTAATCATGCTACCCAATAGTCTTTTCACCAATCAATCTGTTGATTACAGCCAGTTCAAATCTTAGTGATAAACAGGATTCAGAGATTTTTTCAAAGGATAATGGAATATAAATTAATTAGCATTCATCAGGGGAAATACAAAATCCTCTTGCAAATGGAACTGAGAAGCTTCAGAGCCCACAAGGACAACGTTCATGGAGCAGTGGATGGGCTTTTACACAGTTGCACTGCAGGACATAGCATCCTCAGCTCCCAGCTTAGCAGTCAGACCATGAAGAAATTCATTCTCACACAGAAATATATTAATTACACCTTGAAAGTCTACCAAGTTAGTCCATTATTGATGTCAGACCTCAAAGTGTTCTACTTCATAACTCATGTTTAAAACCCACAAGCATGAAGATTTGAAGCTTCTGTCAAAGTATTTCCTGGTTACACTTATTATTCTAAAAACCACACACCTCTCAGAACAACAACAAAAAAAACCCCCAAAAACCAAAACCCCCATTCTAATATTTAGGTGCATGAAAAGCATAAATGCATATAAAAAGGGGGAAAAAATCATACTTGTTTTCTTCAACCTATCTTTATAGTATGCTCCTTAGTTCACTACTTAATCATATCAGTAATTTAGCAATTTCTCACAACATGAACTACTTAAACTACTCACAACTTAAACTACTTTCCAAAGAACACAAAACCATTTGAAAACATGGCTTTTGAAAAAGAGGAAAAAAAAGAGAAGACACTGTTTACATGGCTGGCATTTAAGGAAATAACAAAAATACTCCTTGCTTTTATGGACAACAGTCTATTGGCAGTCCAAAAATCATAAATGTCCTGTAAAAGATGATGATAGCTTCACTGACATGATGAATAAGAGGCATTTAGTTTTTAATGGCTTTTCTAATTATTTTTTTTCCTTATGAGAGCAGCACACTGTGTAAAATGTCTTTTAGTCTTCAATACTGAGAAGCAACTTCACACATTATTATTCTTCATCAGCCCCATTTGTCGATTTTATGACTAAAGGCCTATTGGGCAGATGAAAACACTGCTTTCTAATGCTGATCTGTAATGCAGAGCAGCAGTGGGTGTGTCATTCCCCACAAAGGAGAACGAATCAGGAGAAATATTCTGTAAGGTGTAAAGATAAACCAGATGCATTAATTATCTGAAAGAAATTCTTGTTTACTTGTGAGAACATCTAGCTGGATTAGAAAAGAAAAACAAGTGCATCCATAAAGATAAGCCCTGTCAAAATTGGAAGTTGGGACTGGCCTTGACTCCAGGTGCTGCAAAGAGCTTTGCCCTTCATCAGTGACATAGCAATAGTCTGGGGAAGGCAATGGGAACACTGATGCTTGACTGGAACCAGGCCAGGAAACCTGATACACTTTATTTCTCATTTGGGAGTCTGGACTGACAGGAAGCTGAACATGAGCCAGCAGTGTGCCCAGGTGGCCAAGAAGGCCAATGGCATCCTGGCCTGGATCAGGAACAGTGTGGCCAGCAGGTCCAGGGAAGTGATTCCGCCCCTGTACTCATCCCTGGTGAGGCCACACCTTGAGTCCTGTGTCCAGTTCTGGGCCCCTCAGTTCAGGAAGGGTATCGAGGTCCTGGAGCAGGTCCAAAGGAGGGCAACCAGGCTGGTGGACTCGAGCACAGATCCTCTGAGGAGAGGCTGAGGGAGCTGGGGGTGTTCAGCCTAAAGAAGAGGAGGCTCAGGGGAGACCTCATCACTCTCTACAACTCCCTGAAAGGAGGTTGGAGCCAGGGGGGGTTGGTCTCTTTTCCCAGGCAACTCTCAGCAAGACAAGAGGGCATGGTCTCAAGTTGTGCCAGGGGAAGTTTAGGTTGGATATTAGAAAGAATTTCTCTACCGAGAGGGTGATCAGGCATTGGAATGGGCTGCCCAGGGAAGTAGTGGATTCTCCGTCCCTGGAGATATTTAAAAAGAGACTGGATGTGGCACTCAGTGCCATGGTCTGGTAACTGCAGAGGTAGTGGATCAAGGGTTGGACTTGATGATCCCTGAGGTCCCTTCCAACCCAGCCAATTCTATGATTCTATGAAAATAATTACCTTTATTTTTTTCTTCAACCAAGCATCAGGTGAAAATCCTGAGGTGTGTTAGGGGTATGCTTATTTATGATATATTGCCTTAAATTAATTTTGTACTCTTAAAGTTACTTGATGGAATTTCATATTTCTTGTAAAAAAAGGAGGGTCAAAGGAAGCAATGATGAGAGACAATTACAATTACCACTTAGGACCATTAATATGTAAATATATGGGTACGTTAAGATTGCTAATTCAAGTTGCATAATTGCTGGATATTTTTGAAGATAGAGCCTAACAGATTCTGCAATTACTCTTGTCTATTTTATGCATATTATGTCAATTATTTTTATTCTTAAAATACATGAATAATAAAGCACCACATTTATTATCTTAACTGATATGTGCATTAATGTCATATTACACCATTCAATCACTTTCCTTCTAAAAATACAACAGGTTAAAAAATATTGTCACTTACAGGCTTTGATGCATCAGCTCCTGAACAAATCACAAGCATATGGGTGTGAAAGCCACTTACACACTGGGTAGATTTCTTCATAATTGCCCAGTGCTTTGTTGGTGGGTTTGGTTTTATTTTTCAAATTTCCTTTGCAACATCTGATATTAGAAATATTAAAGGACAGATACTTTTAAAAGGTCAAGGCAGAGAATGGATTTGATTCAAGGATTCTCATTTTAGCAATCTGAAAGTCAACAGAACCATATCAAATGTCAAAAGAAGCTTGAACTACTTCAACAATTTATTTCTGAGGTACTTCTCCTTTACGAAGTTCTAACTCAGTGATATTTGCAAATTTCATCTTCCAAATATGTAACTATGGACGATGAGAATTGTGTGCTAAGATTTTCTCATAAATGTTTCATTATTACCTCAAACTTTGAAAATTATAATGTCCTTTAAAAGAATAATCCTGAACTATGGCCTGTAATGTAACGAGGCAACCAGGTGCCACTAATTGCCAGGGAATGAGCATAAGCTTGTGTTTCAGGACTCACCTTTTATTGGCCCCCTAATCCTGCTCATGCGCAGTTGGGGCCTTCCCTAATCATGCACAGGTGGGCTTAACACAAGCTCATGCCCACTGCCTGGCAATTAGTGGCACCTGGTTGCCTCATTTCACTACAATGGCCTGTGTGACACAGACCATAAAAACAAAAAATAAAGTAAAATAAAGTACTTATAAAAACCCCACAATATCAGTATGTTCTTCATTTAAATTTAAATGTAAATGACTGTGTGTTCTCAGAATTCTGTATAGACTGCCATGCATTCTCCACACAGAAGTGTGAAAAAAATATGATGCTTTTAGGAATTTTTAAAAATATATTATTTTGAAGCATTTTTGAAAACTTGAATTTTTTTTTTCTTTGAAATATATCTAGTGCAAATATTCAGGTATCTGATAACCAAAAGAAGGGCTTTCAGTTTCCAAAGGTGTAAGAAATTTTCAGTTCTAAGCAAAACTGATCATTAAGATCTTCCTTCTCCTTGCTTGGCAGTATTTAACAAAATACCTGTTAGCTTTAGGGAGGTGTAAGATCAAATAAAATACTATTATCAAGTGAAATTACTTTCTTCAGTATATACAAAAGATATTTATATAAACTACTTTCATGCACATCATAAGTATTAACAAATGTGCATTTAACTTGCTGCAACAAACTAAAAATAATCTAATTTCTGCATCATTTTCCACCCTGTTAAAAATGGAAGAAGTGATGAGGACCATGAAGAAGCAACAACCTTTGCTAGTTGAACTTTAGTCTGTACAACGTATGCTGTTGCCTTTCTGGAGACAATTCATTCATTTCCCTACAGAAGATATAAAAAATAAATCAAGCCCAATATCAGAGCCATCTGTAATAAAGTTTTAACTAGTGATTCAAGAGATATTTCCCCCATAAATTGACTCACCATACATTTGGGATTGCTCCAAGCAAGTAAGACTTTATCTGCCGGCCATTTGGAAATAGCAGATGATAACTCCCCCCAAGCTGATAGAGCCAAGTAGTTAAAAAGTGGTTTAGATGGTATCTTGAAAGGCCTTGACAGACAATCCTATAATAGTATAAATTTCTTTAGCTGTGATCTATTAAATATAAATCTCTTTTAATCCCTGCTTTGGCCTGCTGTAGTCACTGCATGGTTTGGGAAAAGTATTTTCTTACAGCTAAACAGCTGAAGAACACTAGATCTGGATTCCTAAAGAGATAGGGACACCTATTTAAAAATCTATCTAGGAAAGACATTGTTCCAATAAACAAAGCAAAAAAGAGGTGAATGTTGTTTATGAGAAACAGCCACTAAAGGGAAAATAAATACACTAAAAAAACATTAGTCTAAGAACAGCTCAAACATCACCTTCCAGCACTATGGTAACTCCAGCACAGGCAGATGGAATCTGAAGTCTTGAGGGTTACTGTGTACAAAAAGCCCTGGGTAGCCCACATGCTGTTCATTTTTCTAAATTCATTTCTTCCCATGAATCAGATGTCATCTGCACACCCTTAGGCACCACCTCCCCATGAAAAGGTGCAGCAGTGCAGGGAGGGCTATGCAGGACACCCACTTTAAGCATCAGCAAAACCCCCTTCAGTGTGCTGCTGTTGGCTTGAAGAAACCAAGCATTAATCTGCAGTGGCAAAGGTTTGCTGTCCCCACAGGACAAGGCCTTGGATACAGTCCCTAGTTACAGAGATAAATGTCTATAAGGTCACTGGTCTTAAACATCTGATCTCCTGCTACCTGATTTATTTTTTGCCCTTCATTAAAAAAAAAAAAAACAAAAAAACAAACAAACAAAAAAAACCCAACCAAAAACCATTAACACCCAAATATGACAAAGGTTTTTGGTTCAGGAGCAATTAGTCCACCAGTCCACTTCCTCTTTCAGACAGGTATCAACCCCCACAAAAATGCTGGTTGATGTGTCCTTTGGACACCATATCCTACACCACCACTTAGAGGGAGCGATGACACCATGAAGGTATCCCAGAACCTGCCTTCAGGCATTCCCTGTCAAGAGGGCACTTCCCCTCTTACTTCCTTCTGACTCCAAGGCATCCAAGACCACAAAGACATTACAGTGAAATACTTTACTTACCTAAAACACAGCCAGCCACTGTTTATGATGGAGAGAACAAATATTAGGTAAAAAATTATTTCTCACAAGTGATGCAGAAACCCTACTATGACCTTAGCAATGAAGAATGGAAGTTAATAAAAAAAAAAAAAGAAAATCAATGGTAGGAAGGGCTGGGGACCATAAATGTGTGCATGCTGGCAAAGGTTGCTGGAGTTTGCCTTTTTCTGCCTCTCAGACCCACAAAATTGTAGCAGCAGCAGTAATAAGAAAGAAAGGCATTTCAAGCAAAAGCTAATGTTAAGAGAACCTTAATAAAACAGAATAGCAGTAATGGAGACTTTAGAGGTACACTTAATACTGATATAACCTTCGTTTATGGGCTATTCGCTTCCCACCAAAGCAAAAGAGATTTCCTTAGGAAGTGCATCTGGTTGTAGAAAACTTAGGCTGTAGAAAAGCATTAATTAAGCAGTGGAACACATTGCTCTGGCTGCCCTAAATTAACCCAGAGGCACTGGGGTGGGCAGGCAGCCCGAATCCTGCAGAGCTCTGCTGAAGTGGATGGGGCTGCAGCTGGCAGCAAAGAAGAAGCAGATCTACCCTAAATACACTCTGAACAAAGCATGGGCTGAGCACAGTGCTGTGATTAGTGCCTTCAGAGGCTGAGAAGCCAAAAATATAAGGATATAATACAATATAATTTTGGTTGTCGAAATGGAATTAACCACCTGGGAATAGAGCAGCACATCTGAGTTAACAGCCTCCCAAATACCTGAGCCACTTAAACTGGTTGGGAGTTTATTGTTAGAAGTGAGATGACTTAGACTATTCCAGTCACACAAGAAGCTAACGAGAAAAAAAAACAACAAAACCCACCCAAAAAACCCACCCCTTATTCTAAATCTGTAATTCAAAACTCAGAAGCAACTTAAAATTTCTTTGAAGGGGCTAATTTGCTTTTTTTTTTTTAATTTGACCTCATTTTACTTTGTACTTGCTGCGTCCCTAAATGTAAGTAAAGAATTCACACTTAATTAACTCAGAAGCTAGTGCTCAGATTTTGTTGCTGCTCTTCTAAGAATCCCAAAACAATTTAGGAGTTCATTGAAACAGGAAAAGATTAGGCTACCCAATGGAAGACATTGAAATGATCTTCAAAAGCTGGCCTTCCCCCGTCTTATCTTTGAGAGTAGAAAAATCCACTTTGATACTCGGATTTAATAAAAAGATCAAAAAAGTCCACATGCTTCTATCTGGTGTTAGTCAGGTAATTTCATTGCTGAAGTAGTTCAGAGGATGGAACATAAGCTGGGGAATGTACATCTGCTCCTCCTCAGCAGTAAAACACTATTTGTGCTTTTGCACAAATGAACTGGCAGATAAAGGGAAACACAAAGTATGAAAGTATGGTTCTCATTAATGCCTTTTTCTTTTTTTTTTTAGAATAAATTTTATAATCTGTCACTGACCAGATACCATGTAAACAGCAAACAGCCTTTCCACATGATCAATTAGATATAATATATAATATATATCTTAGGTTTAACAAGCTATGGTCTGAGGGATTCAAGATGAGAATAAACAAGTAGGAAAGGAGAGAAAATAGAAGACTATAAGCCACAAATATAATAGATATATGCAAACAGTTTGCAACTGGTTTTATTCATTAGAGAATCAGAAGAGAACAAACTACTTTAATTTTATACACTAAGTCCAGCATCCCTCTTGCAAATACTCTAAGATACAACACTAAGAAGTTGAACATTCTTGAATGAAAAAATGTCTGAGGGATCTGTTGGGAATTCTTCATATGAGATATATCCATTAGGGAACAGGTACAGATGTAAATAGATGTATAAGTAGATAAGCAGAACTGGCAGCTCCACAGATAGCCACTTTCTTTCATGTATGATCTCTCAGACTCACCAGGGTATCCAGGAGTACCCTGCTTAATTATTCTTAACATTTTGCCCAGGCCATATGCTTTCAATATAATGGCTGAATGTAAAAATAATTAAAGCAAATTTTATTTAGAATTTCCATGGAAACAGTAGGTTTTATTCAAGCAAACCACTGACAAAGGGAACTGGCTGGTTTATGAACGTTACTTATTCTATTCACAACAGCTCCTCAGGGACAGTGCTGAAAGGGGAGTTGATAGAAACACTCCAGGAATTTGACTGGGATCATGGTATCTGCCACTTTACAATGGCAGGATCCTAACAGTCACTCTGCTACATCTATATACAAAATACTGCTCTACACACCTACTGGGTTAATTTGTGGTAATAAAATCTGCTTGTCCAGCCCTTGGTACAGAATTTTAGAAAGCCCAAGCAGACAATGAATGTGTACGCCAAGAGCAAAACTGTGCAGGGCCAAAGCAGTGTAATCTCCAAGTACTTATCCATAAGGTGAATGTCAGCTCCGTGTTAATAGTTATGATTGTGTGCTCATCTATTGAGCAACTCAGCTTGTGTAATTTTGGATCCATTCCACTGAATTATGTAGATCTCAGTACTACTAAAATTGCAGAGAACATCAGGACAAATCACAGAAGTGAACATCAAAAAAAGATCAGAAGAGCTTTTATAGCAGTAAAAGGAAAATAAAACCAGTAAAAACAATGAATGCAAAAGAATTATTATAATATATGTAAGAGACACTCTGCTTAGTACAACAGTTTGAAGCAGGTAGCCCCAGAAGCCCTCAGGCCAGCAGCACACATGGAATAGATTTAAATGGACTCCCAATGAAGCTGTGTTTGAAATACATTACAGGGCTCAGATGTCCAGCCTAATGAACCCCTAACAAACAGAGGAGTCTGCTGCAGCAACCAGCTGGTATCTTCTTATTCTTGGGTCCCCTAAAATGTCTCAGAAAATGTTCTGGATAGAAAAGTACAGTTCCTGCTAGACAGAAGCTGGTTAGGCTGGACTACAGGAACAGAAAACCAGAGCACTCTGTATCAGTAGGACAGAAGCCAAGAAGAAATCCTCTTAGGTCTGATGCTCAGACCTCTCTTCCCTTGAGAAGACCAACACCAAGACTCAACATGCTCTCTGCTTTGGCCCACTACATCCTAGCATGCTAATGAGATCCTGCTGCACAAGGTACATGAAGCCATGGGGATGGTCAGAAAACATCAGTCTACCCAACTACCAGAATTTGGGTCATATTTCAGGAGAGCTTAATTTTTTTTTCTTTTTCTGGGTTGGTTATGAATGATTTACTGTTTCATAATGTCTCTGAGGTTAGTTCTACTCACTGGTTTCCTTTCTGTATATTTTGTTCTAAGGCCAGGGCAGAAGTATTCATTATACTCAATAAACTTTTTTACCTTGATTTTGTGTTACCACTCCTGCAATATCCTATTGAGCATGGAAGCTGCCTAGTTCCTTCGTAATGAAAAATTACAAGAACAATTGCATCAGTCATCATACCTGTAACATAAGGCTCAGAGCTGCTCAGGGACAAGGAGCAGTTTTGGCCACAGTGCTGAGCGAGGCCGGGACTGGCACAGAGCTGCTGTCCCCATGGTGTGACTCAGAGGGTTCATCTGCTAAAATGAAGTAAGTCCATTATTTTGCTGGTCCAGCAGCCAATGACTGTAGGCAAATCTTTATTTTGCCAGTGCCTAAGCTTAGCTGGCAAGAACAGCTGCAATATTAATCATTAATTACAGCCATTGCTGTACGTCCATTAAACTATCGGAGACATTCCCAATGTCATCCAGACTAGCTGGGTAAATGTGAAATTAAAGGAAAAAAAAACCCACAATAAAAATGAAAGCCCCAAAATACTGAACACAAAATGGAGAGGGCTAATTCCACTGACCTAAGGAAAGACTTGTTCAGTCAGATACACATAATTGTATATTAGAGTTTTAAGTAGATACCTGTGACTCCATTCTGGAATACAGAAAGGGATGATCCTGAATATAAGGCCATTATCAAATACTACTGGAGTTCTGGCAAGGAAGCCAGGGAAGGCAAAGCATTTAAGAGACTATGTTTAAAGTTCTGTTTTTTTTTTTTTTTGTGGAATGCACAATTTTCAAATTCAATCAACCTTGCACTCCAAGGACAGTCTTAACAATTTAAGTCCTGATTTTAACCTCAAACATCAATATTACCACCCAGCTTCAGATGCCCATCCTTTGGTTGAAGAAACTGCTGACACATTATTTTACTGGGAACAACCATTCCATTAAAGATGAGGTGATG
This sequence comes from Calypte anna, assembly GCF_003957555.1. Classification (NCBI taxonomy): domain Eukaryota; kingdom Metazoa; phylum Chordata; class Aves; order Apodiformes; family Trochilidae; genus Calypte; species Calypte anna. The sequence continues at coordinate 30,337,487 of NC_044253.1, forward strand.
CAAAGAAAGAGGTGCCCCATGTACCAAGAGCCTAAATCCCTCTGGGCTGTGACAGATTACCAAAGCCACCTGTACATTATTTCAGCCATATTCAGCCAGCTTCAACCACACCAGAACTGTGCACAGGGCTGACTATACTTGTAACCCTGAGGCACACCCTGGTTAAACTGTTGGTTATGAATGATTATGGTTTTTTTGTTGTTTTGTTTGTGGGTTTTTGGGTTTTTTGTCTTTGTGTTTTTTTTTTTTAACAGGGAATGGAAGTCCAAAATCTCATCATAAATTATTTAAGATTTGACAGAATAATCTAATAGGAGTCTTATAAAAAATTAAATATGAAATTAATGGGAATAGTTACTGAAGTACAAGATTTACTGTTTAACCTGGTCCAAGGTACAGAGGAATAGAAGGTGGCAAATGTCACAATACTTCTCAAGAGAGTTTGAGAAACTGTCCACTGGTATATACCATTTCTTTACAGGCCTAATAAACTCAGTTGTATATTAAGAAATGTGTTTTGTTGATACATGGGGAAATGTACTACCATGGGGAAGAGTTATTGTTGCTACTATAGAGAGAAAACCATAGATCAGAAATCTGCTCCAGCTATGCTGAGAAGTATAGAAGTAAGGGTGATGTGAGTGACATAAGATACTTTAATTCCCAAAAGTTTTTACAACTTAAGTTAGGACAGGGAGGGAGGGGAAAAAAAATATACAGGAGCAGATACTTGAAAAATGTGACATCTGAATAGGTGGATACTGCAATACACTAACAAATGTTGGTTTAAAGGGTGGGAAGGTGAATATTAATATTGCTACCAGATTAAGTAATTGAGTGGCAAATGAAACTGTGTTCTGAGTAAGAAAAAATATATTCAAATGAATGAAAATATCCTGTTATACAAATCCAACAATGGACTGTATAATATAATTTTCATTTGGGAAAGATATCTCACAGCCACTATGAAATGAGGCTGTTGCCATTTGGGCAACAAATAAAAAGCAATGGACTATATATCAAGGATGATTAAATAGACAAAGGCACTTCAGCTCTGTAAAGAGAGTAGGGAAAGACATCTCAGCATGAAGGGATTGCTCAAGGAAGAGTTATTTAGTAATTCCTGAGTCATGAAAACCAGAATGTATCATTAAGAGGCTTAAAGCAAAGGCAGGAAAGTACTGTATCAGTGCTAGGGGATCTATTGGAAGCTGAACTAGAAAGTACCAAAACAAAAGATCAGACAAGTTTAACAGAGGAGAGAGCCATGAACAACAGACAAAGAGGTTGGAGAGGTCCTAAATCCACAGGGCAATAGAGAGAAGTAGCAGAGAAACCTCAGTGTTTACTCACACTGGTTTTATCCATTAACTCTCAGCATCACATCCTCCTCCCCACTGCCACAGATGGGATACTGGAAAACCAGACGTTTGCTGTCACCCAGAAACACTCTGGTTTTGCTCTTTTGTGTTTTCCGACAGGATCACTGAGGTATTTCACACATGTTCATTCTCAAACTAGCACAGGAAAAGGGGTATGTTTTTTTTTAATATGAACTCATTAAAGAACTCCCTCATCACAACTACTCCCTGCTTTTCTTCAGTCCAGATGGAAAAAAATAATTCAGATACTTCTTTTTTTTTCACTCATTTTACAGGAAAGACTAGATTTTACCATTCTCCCCAAGATCATGTGATACTCATAGAAATAATACTTCTACATAAAATAAATTTTTACAAGTTGAAAGTTAAAAAAGACTGGATGTGGCACTCAGTGCCATGGTCTAGCAACTGCTCCGGTGGGTCAAGGGTTGGACTAGATGATCTCTGAGGTCCCTTCCAACCCGGCTAATTCTATGATTCTATGATTCTATGAAAGGCAAAGAAACAAAGAAAGATCATTCCAAAGGAAAAACCCAAAATAAACAGTACAAACATCCAAACCAGGCTTTGCAGACTGTTTATAGAATTTATTTTCCCATTCATCATCTTGTATAGTATTTTGCCACAGAAAAAAAAGGGAATCAAAATAGTTCATTTCCCAAAAGTCTCAGTACAAAACCTGTCTTTCTGCCTGGGAAATGACCACGTGCTTGCTGGTATGAGACTTTACAAAAGGACAGACAATATTTATGAGCAGTTTCAAAGCTTCCTGGTGAACACTGATCTGGAAAAAGAGGATCTGCAAGTTTTGCATTCTCTATCATCTTGGTCAGTTATCAATTTTGAAGGGCATTAAAAACCAAAGAAATTAAAATCCTGCTTTCATGACAGAGGATTTTGTCTCAGGCCTCAGATTCATTGCAGGCTGATTTTGCTGGTGTGCAGGTGTGAAAACAAGAGGCTGGCAGATATGTGGCAGGAGCACATTTCTATCATTTTTTTCCTTTTCAGGAAACAGGATTCCTTCCTGTGTACATTACACCACCTTTCAGCCCCTTCTGACTGCAGCAACTGCAGAGATGCCCTGAACTTTGTCTCACTCACCTTTTCCCACCTGACCCATGAAATGTAAGCAAGACCTGGTTCATAAAAGAATGTGGCATTTCTAGGACATCTGTATGGAGCCTGTATTGTTAATCAATTTATTCTGCACAACCCCATGGATCACTTGCTATTGATGGTTATGCATTTAAGCTCCTGTGACAATTCATCAATAAAAAAATAAAAATACCAAAAGGACAGCATATTTTCAATATACAGATGAGCTCTTTCTTGTAAAAAGATTCCAAACTCTGAAAAGCACAATCTCATTAAGAGAAGTTCAAGAAATCAAAACTTAAAAAAGGTATCCAGATGTGAATAATTTTCTTTTAGAGCTTGGTTACTTCTAAAAATAAATACTGGAAAAATAGCAAGTTTTGTTAAACTGTAGGGTTTGAATTTCTTAAGGTTTTATTCAAACTTAAGATACACTGGCCTATTTTTTACCCCTAAAAAAGTAGAAAGACAAATATTACTTACACTGTTATATATTTGTTTTTACATGAAAGCATCTGATATTTAATACCTAAGTTTTCATTCAAATGAAATTTGAATTCTCATTCATATGAAATTTGGTTCTTGAAATGGAAGAGTGGTGAGTAAATAGATTGAATTACTTCACTTATAAGATTGAAACAGTGTACTTGATTTACTTAAGTTGTCACATCAAGTTCTTTATTCAATAGTCTTTTTCTAGACTCAGAATGCTACCAGCTAACTAATGAGTCTTGTTTAATGGTGAAAATATATTTAATTTCAACAGTGACAAAGATGCAGGTTGTTCTCTCCTTACAGATTCTCTGACCTCCCTGGTCCTTGGCAGAGCACAAATATTAGAACAATATAACACCTTATTTTTTAAAAATCCTTTTTTTATTATGGGATATGAATGATGAATGCAGTATTGATTCATTTCTTAACATACACTACAGATGCTTTATTCAAAACACAAGACCTGGATATTGAAGAGGAGCTTTCATGGAAGAAAGGCTGTGATGACCTTCAGAGGTCCTTACTCTCTGACTCTCTGCAGGAATAAGTTAATCAAGAGATTAAGCTCTTCTACCTAAGCCAGGTTTAGCAACTTGAGTGAAAGAAAGGATTTCACATTCAATCCCTGAAAATACATTTGAAATGGGAATTTGTTAATTACAGCAGTTTGCAAGCTGCAATTAATATAGACAATAAATATAAAATGGAGCACAAAAACCTAGTAAAGTTACAAGAGCAGTAAATGCTAGAGATGAGGTGGTGAATATATTATTATTCTTTTAAGACTTGTGCCTAGGCTAAATGGGATTAGAAAAACCCTAACCTGCTGTAAAGCATTTTAGTTTGTGGATTGCTTCTGGAGAATCAAAATTTCGATCAGTTATGCCCCACTTGGGATGCATAAAATTCCAATTTTCATCTTCTGTTAGTTTAATACAAGGATGGCAAAAATCATATGAACATTCCTTTCATTTACTTTGGAGTAAACAATTAGCTCATCACCACATTTTGGCTGACTGCCTGAACAGCTGAAACTTTTGCTTCTCCTTGAGGAATTATATTAACCAGTCAGATAATAAACCATTCGACCTGGGGGTGGGAGGGCTCAAAAAACCCCTAACAAGTCAATACATTGCTCTAATGAGGCACAACCCTGGCTTCCAGAGCATTGTTTTTATGCTGGGTATATGCAGTCAGGTGAGATGGGAATATTTAATACTACAATATCTACTTGAAAAAGGTTGGCTCAATTAAATAGCTGTCCATCTTCTGGTACTCTAGGGAAGGAAGCATCCCTCTCTAACAAAGATGAAGAGAATATCAATGTTGCTAATCTCTTCAAAGTGCTCAGTGCTCAAAGCAGTTGCCTGCAGTAGGAAATAGTCCCCACCCTCATTAGCTCAGCAAAGAAAACAAAATATTATCCTGCAACTAGGGCAAAAAATGTAAAATAAGGTTTTTTTCCAGGCCACCTCCCTTTCCTTTCCAAAGGACAAAGATTTTGTACATTTTAGATTATGTGTGTACTTAAAATAGTAATATATTTTAAGAATTTTTTTCTCTTTCTTCTTTTCTTCCCTTTTTTTCCTTTCTCTCTTGCATTTTTAAATATTGTGGAGGTTTTCCATACTGAAAAAATGGTTATGACACAATAGAAATACTCACTAGCATAGCTCCTATCTCCTGATCAACAAAAGGGAAAAAAATTCATTGCCAACTTTTCCCTTTTGAAAAACTGCAAGTCAGAGATAAGGAGAATGATACCCATGAACCAAGGAGAAAAAAACAATCTGTCAATCAGCTCATATTTCTTTAAGTTCCAGTCTTCTCACTTTCTCCAAATTAGAGTCTTTTACAGTCAGGACAACACATGCTGAGAAATGAAATACAGTGAAAAACTGAGGAGGGAAGTGAGAATTATGAGACAGGAAAATCCTGTTGAATAATGTAGGCTTCCACCACACCTTTTTGCTCCATGCTGACCATAGGAGTAATTAAAGATGGTCAACAGATACTATAAGCATAATTAATATAAGCATATTAATAAAGATATTCTAAGCTCTTTCCTCAGAGAAGGAGTTGCTGACAGGTTGCTGATCTGACATCCAAGACCAAGCAGCATGATCAGGCCAAGAAAATAGGCCATGAGTTGTGCAAACCAACTCAGTGCACATGGGAATCTCTCCAGGGAATCCACTAATAGATTTATCAGTTCAAACTCACAGGCTGGGCAGGCTTCACAGGGATAAAACATCAGTATTGTTGCATTGGCTAAGAGCACACAGTTGGAGCAAGAGCATTTGCTTATGGCAAAACTGCCACAGCAGGGATTTCAGCTTTAAGGACAGCACAAAGCTTCTCTATTACTCTGGGTAAAAAGTGAACAAGCCCACCACCATTCCCTCTGCCCAAGATATAATTTTTAAAAAATCTCTTTCTTTTATACAGACAGTTTGGTCAACAAATGGTAGAACTTAAATTTTATTTCCTGCAGCTCAGAGATTCAAATTCACACACGGACCAAACAGGCATTGCAGACCTTAACAGTGTCTTTCGTTTTCCTTGTAATCCTTGTCTGATTCTTGATTGTTGGTTCTTTTTTTATGAAAGAGATACTCAAGTTTGGAGTTAGAAGAAAAAGAGAGAGATACAGACAAGACAAAGGCAAAATGGTGACCCACTGCTGCAACTCACCACTACAAGATCTTGTCCTGCTCCAGTTCTCTTGATGCTCTGGCACAGTCTCCTCCTGAGACCCAAAAGGTTCATGTTCAGGCCATGCCCTGCCAACATCCAGCAGCCAGGTACAAAATCAACATCTGGCTTCCTAGCAAAGGAGAGCTTTTTCTGCCTTAGAAAAATCCCCAACCCTTCCAAGATGAAGGTTTATCTACTCAACACCACTTAAGCAGTATCAATTAACCAAAAATGTGAAGGAAAGAATGGAAAGAAGGAGAAGACAGACACTTAGCATCTCAATACCAGCTTGTCTTGCAGCTAATATACCAACCAACATTGAGAAAAAACAAAGAAAAAAATCAAGTGGGCACCTCACTGCAAGTCAAACCTCGAAATAAATTAGATTACAATATAATAAATCAGTATTACTTAGGTTTCCTTTAACAAATAAAATATCTACTATGTATAAAATATAGTATCAGCTGGGCGTATATTAATTTCAAAATACAATTTACATTTCTGAATTTTACCCCTCATTTTTAAAGGACTATTTCTGCCAGTTCTGAGCACAGAAATTATTACAAGATTTAAAAAAAAAAAAAATCTGAAAACTCTAATTCTGGTACTTAACCTGAGAAGACAATATCAGCAGAATCTAACAACCTGAGACTTAACCTCTGTATCTCCAGCCCTCATGAGGCCTTATTGGCTCACCTATGGCTTTAATACTATCCACAACAGCCCGATTAATGCAAAGTGCCAATATTTAGTATGCTTCAGCATGGTCATCCCCGAAAATCCTGACAATTATTCTGTATTCAGAAAAGACTGGACAATATAGAGAAACAAATTATTTAGACCATGGCTTAACACAAAATCCAACTCCAGACTGAGCAGCAAATGATTGTCACCAAGTGCCAAATGGCTGTCACACAGTAAAAGTCCTGTGTAATGTCATATGTGTAATTAAGCAAATTAGACTTGCTTTGAGATAGCAACCCTGAGCAGTTCCCCTGACCCACCACGGGTGACAATATTACCATTTATTCAACAGTGACTTCCTAAAAAAAAGTGTCTCCTGCACCTCCAGATTGCTGCTGTCCTAAAATAAACCACTTCTATCAAAAGATAAACTTGATTGGGGCATTTCTGAACTCTCAGTTTAAATTGCAACGTTTATGTTCTCTTAATGTACTTCCCCTCTAAATAAACAACATTGTACTTCTATTAACCTTATTTTTGAAAACAGCAACTGGAAACACAAAAGGTGACGACAAGAGAGTGTTTAAAGGACTAATGAATGCTCCACAAAAATATGAGCACACAGAGATGCTGGTTTGCCTGCATATGAAAAAGTGGAAGCCACCTCAATCTTGTTTGTTGATACCACTGAATTTTTCATAAAACCTTTCTGTCACTGTTGGCCATAACTTAAATAATTACTCAGCAGAAGACAAAACCTGCTCAACCATGGCTCTAATCTAGTAATTAAATCCAACAGGAAGATGCTGAACAATTTGTCTCCAGTGTCCATGACTACTAATGCAGCCAAGTGACTTACACCAGGTGGTATAATATCACCAGGAGAGGCTGAGGGATACAGCTAGAAATTACACCACAGTTTGATAAGGTCAGAAAAATCCACCCAAGCTTCTCTATATAGGTCCCAAATGAAATAGATGTCCCATGATTGACACCTTAGTTAAACAAAGAATATTTTGTGTCCCCCCCCTTTTTTTTAATATTTATTTATCTATTTATCAGATTTATTTATTTATTTAGGATTCTGTCTTTTGAGTTACTTCAGTATAGTTATTATTTTTAATTAACTCCACTTAAATGACTGACTAAAGAGTTTGAATGGACCAAATCCATGAACTATTTTTTGGACAAATAATGCAGGAACATGCTGGATCACCCCTGCTTTTTCAGACAAGGACATCATCCAGACACTCTCATTGATATATCAAGGGACATTTGAAGACGACTCAGGTTTAGCTAGCTTGGCAACTCTGGTATTAGCAAAAAAAATGTTATGACAATATGTTGTCAGCACAAGTTAAGCATCTACAAACCCAGGGTTGCAGAGACCTTCACCTTAGGTTGGGTCCCACACTGTAAGCAAAGCAAAGCAAGGCCAGGTTTGCTGAACACCAGCCCAGCATTCCCTTTGGCTGCAGTGCCACTCGTCTAGGAAATTAAATATTCATAGAATCATAGAATCAGCTGGGTTGGAAGGGACCTCTGAGATCCAACCCTTGATCCACTACCGCTGCAGTTACCAGACCATGGCACTGAGTGCCACATCCAGTCTCTTTTTAAATATCTCCAGGGATGGAGAATCCACTACTTCCCTGGGCAGCCCATTCCAATGTCTGATCACCCTCTCTGCAAAGAAATTCTTTCTAATATCCAACCTAAACCTCCCCTGGCACAACTTAAGACCGTGCCCTCTTGTCTTGCTGAGAGTTGCCTGGGAAAAGAGACCAACCCCCACCTGGCTACAACCTCCTTTCAGGGAGTTGTAGAGAGTGATGAGGTCTCCCCTGAGCCTCCTCTTCTCCAGGCTGAACACCCCCAGCTCCCTCAGCCTCTCCTCAGAGGATCTGTGCTCGAGTCCCTTCACCAGCCCAGTTGCCCTCCTTTGGACCCGCTCCAGGACCTCGATATCCTTCCAAAACTGAGGGGCCCAGAACTGGACACAGTACTCAAGGTGTGGCCTCACCAGGGCTGAGTACAGGGGCAGAATCCCTTCCTTGGACCTGCTGGCCACGCTGTTCCTGATACAGGCCAGGATGCCATTGGCCTTCTTGGCCACCTGGGCACACTGCTGGCTCATGGTCAGCTTCCTGTCAATCCAGACTCCCAGGTCCCTTTCTGCCTGGCTGCTCTCCAACCACTCTGTCCCCAGCCTGGAGCTCCCCATGGGGTTGTTGTGGCCAAAGTGCAGGACCCGGCACTTGGCCATGTTGAACCTCATTCCATTGAAATCAGCCCAACTCTCCAGTCTGTCCAGGTCCCTCTGCAGAGCCCTCCTGCCTTCCAGCTGATCCACACTCCCCTCTGCTCCATAACAAATAATTTTTAGTATGCTTGTATTTCTACAGGGTACCTATTCAGTCTAGCATTGCCTCTTCACCCTGTGCATGTGGGCAGTTCTGGATACACCATGCTCTATGTGCCCAGCTGGGTGACACAGGCAGTAGCTCTCTTCAAGAGGCCATAGCCTCTTTCTTTTTGATATTTTCCTCTCTTAAGCTAAGGGTGATTGCATAATATTGCATTAAGGCTCATTGCAGTCATCTATCCCAATTTGATACCTGTTCTGTGGTTAACTCCTGCAGAGAAAATTTTGGACTTTTTCCAAATTATGGAAAATTTTGCCAATTTAGGTCATCTGAAGCTGATAAGCTTCCCACTGGAAAGCTCCCATCCTGACAGAAATACTGCTCCTCCATTTTTTTAGGACAGTGATTCCTTTGAAAATGATCTGACACTCCACAAAAGTAACACAAAGCTTCTTCAAATACTCCTGAGTTCTTAATTCAAATTACACGAATAAATTCAACACTGGTTTTTCTTTGGGAAGCTGTCAGAAACGGAGAGTTGTTTGTTTTTCTTTTTCTTTTTTTTTTTTTCTGGACATGAAAATAGTACAGTAAAGAGAACTGTGAAATCACCAATAAATATGATAGATTAGATAAATCTATATAAGATAAATATAGATTTTTGATGGAAAATTTTCCTGCCAAATGACTCACTATATTGATATCATGTGTTCCACAGTATGTAGATCATCATGACAAAATATGATATTATTATTTATGTCTAATGACTCCTTGATTATCTCTGATATTGTACTCCTGAAGCATTAGATTTTATGCACATTTTACATTATGCAAATGTATACATCTTTTGCAATCTATCTATGCATATATATTATTGTATTGTCCCATATTGTACTACCTCTGAGTAGGAGTGATTTCCAAAGCTCAGATCTAATTCTGTGCCAGAACATGAATGCTTGTCCATGATGTGAAATTTAAGATTAATATTGTTTTTAAAGCAAACCAAGAAATGTTTTGTAACTGTGCCTCTTCAATGGAAAGTGCACATTCACTCACAATGTTTGTGACATGGTAATTATGTTGTTTATGATGACAAACAACTGGTTACTTCAGTTCCCTGCTTAGTAAGCAGTACTGTCAACACAAGAAGTTCTGAGGTAATTTTGAGAGCACTTAGTAGGATTGGTTATGAAATTACTAGGAAATGAAAGAAACAGAAATGGAGAATTGACATCACTAGAATATAGGTAATCTCACTAAGTTTTTTATCACAAGTGATCAGTTCTGTGTCTTATGTGGTATTTCTTTAATGAATTGCATTTTTCTTGCATATTTCTCATTCTATATAGAAGCACCACCAGTCCAAACTGCCAACCTAGTCCACAGAAAACAAGGGTATTGATCATTTGCACAACCAGACATCTCTTCTTTAAAATTAATGCATCTGTGCTGTTTCACTCATGCTGTCTGGTGTCAGAGCCAGAGTGAGGGACTATGGAGATTTCAAAGTAAACCACAGCACAGTAGAAAAAAGTTGGTTTAGGTTCTACCAGAGCAATCAAAGATGACCTTGTTGGCAGGGTGTGAGTCTGTCCAGACAGATAAAATGGGCATGGACTTTTGAATGTCCCAGAGCTTCATCCCACCAGAGGACTCACAGAAAGCATTTGTATCACCTTGTCAATGCTGGAAACAAAATAAAGGCATTACTTTAGTACTTCTGCAAAGAAGACTGTATCACACAGGACTGCACGCCCACTGGTGCTCTAGTAACTGCACATACTAAAATAAATGTAAATTACTGCATGTGAGGTTATTACCTCTCAACAACTACCACCTCTCAAAAGCATTTTTGTTTGGGGATTTTTTTGTTTGTTTGTTTTGTTTTTTTCAGAAATATTCCTCTCTTCTTCCCTGTCCCTACTGCATTTCTCTTATAGAATCATTCATATTCCCCCTTGGACTCTTTTTTTCTCAGCTAAAAGCTGAAAGCCTCCCCTCTCTCCTCCCCACACTTTACAGATAGCAGATAGCCTGGATTAACTATGAATGTACCCAGCACTGATCTTTATAAAGCAATTCCTGCAAAACTGATGGCCAGTTTTAGAAGCCTGCTCTGAGATCCCTGTAACCTGGCTTTCAGAGGGGTTAAAAACGTGCATCTCATCTGAGAAGAGATTTCTGATTTTGCCCACAGCAGCAACTACCTAGTGGGAGGATGGGACACACATGATCAACTAGGTCTTCCCCTTTCCTTAGGTCATTATCGTCCATGCTAAGTAAAGAGAAGAGAAACTGCATATGTAGAAAGATCCCTCCATTCCTTAGAGTAAGTTCTCAGCTTCTGTGTCAGCTCTCCACACTTCACCATCCTGTCTTTTCACTCTTCTGCAAAGGTTAGATCCATTACTATCAAGATTACACTTAAGGATCCCTTATACCCATTATTTCATACTTCTACTATAACTTTGGTATTTTCTTTAATTTTATTACCTTTTTTTTTTTCCTACCCATAGAGACATTTCAGTAAATACCTTTTGAGGAGGGTGTGGTGGTGTTGGTTTTGTTTTGCTTTGCTTTAAAATATTCCTGTCCCCAGAGGTGTTTTCTATTTAATTGTCCCATATACTTCTATTCAATAAATGCTCCTTAATCACATCTTTGGTAACCATCAGTTTTGAACTAGATCAGTGGACTGCCCATCTGTCTAAGACTTCATTTACCCAACTCAGTGTATTTACAGCAGACACTCCAGTGGGTGGTAATCAAGAGTTGTGTCAATGCATTTTCAATAGGACAGTTCTTTCTGAAGAATTGTCAGTCAATTCACCTCCCAGCACTATTGCCTGTGCAGACATGAACTGAAGAAAATATCTTAGATCAGCTTCCAGTACCTGGGGTAACAGCTCTCACTCTGGAGAGAGACTACTACCCAGGCCTACTATTAAATGCATTAATTACTACTGACACCTAGGCACCTGCTACACTAAAAACACACCAAAAATATTTTGTTCATGAGCCAGCTTGTATATTTTGCCACTTCTTGGCTTGATGTCATCTCTATTATATACCTTTCTGAAATTCAATGATTTCAAAAGATGGAGATGGGATAATAACTTTTCAATAGGAAGAAATAAACCAGGAATGTAATCAATCTTTAGGGGTAATTTAAAGCTATGTGCCATTCAAAGAAAAAGAAAGGGATAACTTATATGTTAAATGACCTAATGTGCATCTGGCCATGGGCCATTTTCAAAACCTTTAAAGCTGAATAACTTCCAATTTTCCTATGAGCTTCAGGCTTTTTAATTCATTTTGCAGTTACTATTTAAGTTTTTCACGGAAGGGCCCTCTGCCTCACACTTAATTTTCTTCCTATTGTACCTTGTCACACTAAGTCTTTTTTATTATGTCTTCTTGACAGTTTACTGAAAAGCAAACTGGACCATCAGGGCTTGACCAATTTTCCTACTTGCAAAAGGGGACAATGAGATCTGAGGAGAAAATGTGCAAAAGCACATTAGGAAAGGTATGTAATAGAGATGACAACAAGTGAAGACTTGTGAAATATTCTGGCTCATCCCCATTGTACTGACTTTCATTTACACTACATTTTATGCTGGAGCAGCAGCTCAGTTCTAGTAGAGCCTCTAATCAAAGAGCATGTAGAAGAATTCATAAAATTGTTAAGACTTGCTTCCTATTTTATACAAACAAGCTGGTGTTCTTTTTTGTGTGCATGCTGAAGATATTAAAGAATTTATATAAGAATTCAATCAGTCTGGATTCAAAGACTTGTTCTGTTCCAAGCTCTACTTAAAGGACTTCTGGAGTCCTTTAATTCCTTTTACAGTTCCACCCTTCACTCTTTACCTTCCTTGCTGACTTAATGAAGATCTTTATGGCACAGATCTTCCATTAAAATGGCTATGCTCAGCTCCATATATCTCATAATCTCAGTCTCAGCTGGCACTTGCAAGCCAGTGTAAAATAAATATGGATAAATTTGGGAAGCAATAAATTTATAGCATTCCTAGAAAGTTTAAAAAAATCTGTTTAATCTGTTGCCTTCTTTCTTTAATTACATTTTATTTCATTTTGCTTTATTTTATTTTATTTTGATAGCACTAATCACCAGGCACACTCTAGGCAAGCATTTCCTGAAAACTGCTGTTTCACAGCAGGGATAGGTTTAAATATCTGAATAATTCTATCTTTTACAAACACACCTCTGGAGTTACTGCTGAAAGATCAATGATATACGAACTGCAACAAGTAGCTTTATCTAATTTAGAATGCAGTAAAGTCCTCTCAGGAGGAGCTTCAAAGTTTAACTCTGAAGGCAAGTCTGTAGTTGTTTCATGACCTTTTGCAAGTATTTTTGAAAAGGCAAAAATGTGAGTGAGCAGACAGCTCAAATCAGCCAAGTTCACGGATTTGCAAGCCCTTCGGTTTCAAAACAGACGTAGCTTTATGGTTCTGTTTTATAGGACTCATGATTAGACCAAGATTTTCATTAACTTCTGTGGAAAAAAGCTTCAAGCTAGGCCCCTTACTAACAAGAAAGAAGCTTGATAGTTATTTTCCCTTTTCATTACTACTGGGACTCCAGTTGACCTCTGGCATAACACAGGGTTTATGAGCTTGTTATTGGTCTTACCAATCTTGTTTCCACTCTGAATGAATTAAAAGAAATTTGTTTTGTGTACAGGGCAGGGTGGGTGATCCTTGCCATTAAATGCCAGCAGACAAAGTGGCCACATGAGGAATAGCTTCAACTCTCTTACACTGAGACAGACTGGAACAATCTTCATTTCTAAGTTGCTCCCTGTGAGACACATCCTAAGTCAATTAAATCTGCTGCCATTTTATATGTGTTAAAGTTCTGATTTTTAAGAGAAGGAATCATTACCTCCCACATTTACAGCATGAAGCACATCAGAAATCTTATGAGAGTTCTTACCTCAGGCTTTGTAATGTAAAAACTAACTTCAGTCAGAAAAAACAACAGGGGACATGCATGCAGAGTCCTGTCCCTGTGCCACCCCATCCCACAATGGGGAATTGGGCTTTCTGAGAAGCAGCAAGCAAGGGCAGAGAGATATCAAGAGAATCAAAGTGTGAGTCTGTTGTAGTTGTTAGGGGGAAAAAGATTATCTCCATTAAGACAAATGAATTATGTAAAATATGATAAATATGGAGAAAAAATGTAGATGTAATCCATTATTAGACAGATGACTAATCAATCACCACCCATTTTTGAAACACCAGGCTTAAATCATCACAGTTTCAAATAAAAATAACATCATCTTAGAAAGACATGGAATTACTTAGCCTGGCAAAAATTAAGAGTTAAGCTGATAACCACCTTGACAGCGTAGTGTTCTATTTTTTGTACTTATTTTCAGGAGGGAAAAAGGGGTGATTAAGACTTATTTACAGGCAGCACCTTTTTTTCCCCATCTTTTTTTTATCTAGCTTTTTCCTTTCATAATAATTTCACCTTCTGCATCATGATAAAGGACCATTTCTGTTTCAGAGCAGCAGAACAGCCAGAGCTCAGGTTACTGGGGTCTGCTCCTCACTCCCTGTCACATTTTTTGTATGAAGACCTCATCAACTTCAGCTGTAACAGGAGGAGTATCTGCAGGTATTCAGAAGTGTGCAGCTGGAGGTGGCAAGTCCTGGTGGGAAGTGCAAAGGAATGTAAAAGAAATGTAATGGTATCAGTGTAGAATTCTTATTCTCTCAATGATGATTTTGATCAAGATGAAGAATATCCTAAATTGATATTATTTCTAGGTTATTGATTTTATCCTTTCAGAGCATATGGAGACTCATAAAGAACAACCCTTGTGTCCTTCAAAGGAGGAGCTCCATTAAAAATAATCAATGGAACTGAAGAATTTTGTTGAATTTCCAGTTTTCCTGACTTTCACAAATAATGTGGGTCTCTGTTTACATGCACTCTGCAGGCTTTCTCTTGCTGTGTGAAACGGGGAATCTCTCTTCCCTTTGCCACATCAAGTAGCATGAAGTGTTTTGTGGTGCTTGAGAAGGGCACACACTAGGCTTGAAGAGGCCCTTTGCATAAATTTACATATGAATCCCAAGGTCCCTGCACTCCCTGCAGAGTTACTGCCAGCCCTAGTTGACATTGCACTTGAAACAACACTGCAAAGAGAGCAATATCTTTTTCAGAGATGTTTAAAATAATCAGTTTTGGTTTTAATTTCTAACCATCAAAGAAGGAAGGGCCTTTGTGAGCTGTGCAGGGAGAGAAAGAGATTAATGATAATTGCCTTTACTGGATTTTCTCTGTATTTTGAGAGATACTACAACAAAATTGAAGTTGGGTGCAATCATCACCTGATCAGCCACTCCTGAGAGCAATAAGCATAACAAATTCTTATGGTATGCCATGTTCCTGGATGGAACAAGGATTTAATTGTCATTCAGGTCCTTGAAGTCTAAGTACATTTTAAAAAACTGAGTAGCACCCAATGTTAAAATATAAAAGTAATGTATACTTTCATAAATTGTACATAAACTCATAAATTAGTATTTGTGGCAATAGATCTATAGCTGAAATGTGAAAGTGTCCATTTTAAAATGCAGAGCATCTAAGTCACTGAAAGAAAATAAGCAAGTGCCAGTAAAAGACGTGTGGTTTTTAAACAGAAACTACCAAAGGAACATGTATAATGAAGTTCAACTTATTTGGTTCTTCCTCTTGTCTTTAGGCATTTTTCAAGGGAAGCTGAGTGCATAAAGAAGAAACACCAACAATACATACAAGTTATTCATGGAGCTCTGGTAAGCGTATGAATGGTTCTCCCAGTTTCTAAGTATTTCACTCAAAAGAATGAGTTCAAGAAATCTGATCCCATCAGTCTGAGATCCACCTCAGAAAAATCCCCAAACAACTGAACAACAAAACACAATAACCAACAGAAATACCCTCGATGGATTTCAGTTGTGCATTCTCAATTATTTTCAGATTTACAGAATCACAGAATTCTCACAGTTGGAAAAGGCCTCTAAGATCACCACCAACACAGCAAAACACACCATGCCTGAAGTGCCACATCTACACTGTTTCTGAATACCTCCAGGGATGGTGTTTCCATCACCTCCCTGGGCAACCCATTCCAGATAACTAATCTTTCACTGAAGAAATTCTTCCTAATTTCTAATCTAAACCTCCCCTGGGGCAGCTTCAGGCCATTTCCTCTGGTCCTCCCTGAGACAAGAGGCCAATGTCCACCACACTACAATCTCCTTTTAGGTAGTTGTGCAGAGCCAGGTCTGCACTTAGCCCCCTCTGTCTCCAAACTAAGCAATCCCAATTTCCTCACAGGACTTGCTCTCTAACATTGAATCAATCTGATATTACATTACTTTCTCAAAGCGATGTTCATTCAACTACAGATTGATTGCATTTTCATAACACTGAGGCTTTCCAAATTTTGGCCTTAATTTCATTCTTGCATCAATTCAGTTTAAATCCAGCTTTGTATTGTCTGCAGCCATGAACTACACAACCATGTCTAACACTACTTCAAGCACCCTGCTTCCCTTTCACCATGATTTCACAAGTGGTTCAGGAGTCATAGAATCATAGAATCATAGAATTGGCTGGATTGGAATGGACCTCAGAGATCATCAAGTCCAACACTTGAACCACCGTTGCGGTTGCTAGACCATGGCACTGAGTGCCACATCCAGTCTCTTTTTAAATATCTCCAGGGATGGAGAATCCACTACTTCCCTGGGCAGCCCATTCCAATGTCTGATCACCCTCTCCGTAAAGAAATTCTTTCTAATATCCAACCTAAACTTCCCATGGCACAACTTAAGACCGTGCCCTCTTGTCTTGCTGAGAGTCGTCTGGGAAAAGAGACCAACCCCCCCCTGGGTCCAACCTCCTTTCAGGGAGTTGTAGAGAGTGATGAGGTCTCCCCTGAGCCTCCTCTTCTCCAGGCTGAACACCCCCAGCTCCCTCAGCCTCTCCTCATAGGATCTGTGCTCGAGTCCCTTCACCAGCCTGGCTGCCCTCCTTTGGACCTGCTCCAGGATCTCGATATCCTTCCTGAACTGAGGGGCCCAGAACTGGACACAGGACTCGAGGTGTGGCCTCACCAGGGATGAGTACAGGGGCAGAATCACTTCCTTGGACCTGCTGGCCACGCTGTTCCTGATCCAGGCCAGGATGCCTTTGGCTTTCTTGGCTACCTGGGCACACTGCTGGCTCATGTTCAGCTTCCTGTCAATCCAGACTCCCAGGTCCCTTTCTGCCTGGCTGCTCTCAGCCACTCTGTGCCCAGCCTGGAGCTCCCCATGGGGTTGTTGTGGCCAAAGTGCAGGACCCGGTACTTGACCTTGTTAAACCTCATCCCATTGGAATCAGCCCAACTCTCCAGTGTGTCCAGGTCCCTCTGCAGAGCCCTCCTGCCTTCCAGCTGATCCACACTCCCCCCCAGCTTAGTGTCATCTGCAAACTTTAACCAATGCCAGGCCATACTGTGGCATGAATTTTAACAGGTAGAGGAACCTGCAATGGTTCCCATCCCAGTCAGTGACAATGGCAATGTGAGTAAGTCTCATGATTTATAGAGAAAATGACTGTCACTGGAGAGAGTAGGGAGGGCAGGGATGGTATGCTGATTTCTCATGAATTTTAAAGCATAACTTCCTGTGAAACATCACAAGGAGAAGTACTATATTGCAGGTGGGAAATTTAATTTCAAAGAATCAAGATGAATCTTTAATCCATTTGTTTTTGCAAAATGATAAGATTGAAAGCCATCTGTTAAAAAAAAAAAGAAAAAAATTATACCAGGGCCCCAGAGTGTACATCTGCCATAGGAAACTCTGATATACTGAGCCAGGATATGCAAATTTTAAAAATCCACATCCTAAGAATACACAAATTGATTTCCCTTTAAGAAAGAAGGGCAAAGTTTTCCGCACTGCTAGCACGTTTGCAT
Source organism: Calypte anna (assembly GCF_003957555.1). Taxonomy (NCBI): domain Eukaryota; kingdom Metazoa; phylum Chordata; class Aves; order Apodiformes; family Trochilidae; genus Calypte; species Calypte anna. The sequence continues at coordinate 30,355,199 of NC_044253.1, forward strand.
GCTAATACATGCTTCATGTATTGTATACTAGAAGGTCACTTTCACTGCAGAACAAACAATTAATCAAATAAAATCCCATTAAATTAGATTTTTTTTCTGTCATTTATCACCAAATGAACACTATCTTTACATTTGTAAATATAAAGTGCAAAAACATAAAAAGAAAATACTGTACAGTCAGTTAATTATCAATTTCTGCTGAGGATCTTTCTAAGGAACAATCTGACCCAAATCATGCACCTTATTAAAAGTTACTAAAAACAAATGTCAAAACTAATTAAGAAATTTTGCCACATTTTCCCTTCTTGGGAAGCTCACAAAACTGCCCGAAAATCTCAAAGTCGAGGCATTACTCCAAATGTTTATCATGAAGAGTTGAGACAAAGCTTCATCATATGCAAATACTTCAATGAGAGCAAAATATGATTAAATACTTCAATTAGAAAAGTTTAATACTTCATTTACTGGTTCAAAACAAATAAATGAGACAGTAAGATTGCAGACACCTGCCTTGCTTCCAACCTCACCAATCCTCATCTACATGATCACCACATGGCCCACTCCTGGAGCCCAGAAATCTCAGCAATCGTGACCCAATACTTCCAGTTATGGTGTGTGCAGCTCACTCCCAAGGAAGAGCAGCTGTTCCTAAGCTGTTTCATTTTTATAGATTCCAGGTGGTGGAAGACACCACATTATGCTGAGGCACATCTTGTGCTCACAGGTAGAGCTACTGGGATTATTACTGGGAAAACCAGTTTTCCTTTTTCCATGGCTAAACAAGGGAAGAGAAGACGAGGCAGTGGCTGTTTCAGAAATGATCAACATTACACTAAGATTTCTTGAAGGGTTTGAAATACTTTCTTTGATTCTAGCATCAGGAAGAAGAACAAAAGAACGGCTTCTCAAATGGCAGCTTTTGCATATTCATTTGTGTGATTCCTACAGGATATGTTGTGATTTACTGAAAGCACCTGCATGATAATAAGGAAGAGCACCAGGAGGGATTCCTGTGTTTAAACAAAAAAGCCTCAGTGGTAAATAACAGAGGATATAAACCCAAAGGCTGGAGTAAAGACATCCTGTAGCAGAAAGAGTTTTTATGCTTTACCTCTCACAATTCAAAGTGTCAAACACTTAAAACAACAAAAAGTGAATTTTAGTGACCTGTGATTATTTTCTGAGATAGTAATTTTGACAGGATGGGGTTTTCAATACATTATACTGGAGAGAACAGGCTGGTTAATTCCCAGGTTTCTGAAGGCAACTTGGGCCTTGACTAAACAAACTACAAAACCAAGAGATTTTTCTTTTCAGAAGAGGCCATAATCAGGAAATTGATCCAAAAATAATCTAGGTGGGCAAATTCATCCCAAAGAAAGTTATTTTGCCTGATTTAGAAGCAGTGAGGAAAACTCTATGGGTAATAAGAGCACATAAACACTGAAGGTTTCTCAGTTGCCATCAGCAAATCAAGCAAAAGAAAAAAGGATTTTTCTCTGTCATTGATTTATTGAGGTGTATGACACCTATTACTGTTTTCTTTGCAAACAGTGGTGAAAAAAAAAGGAAAAAAAAGTGTTGGTGGGAAACTGGAAGACACAAACAAGGTGTGACATTTAAAAATAAGACTTTTTTTTCTTTTTTTCAGTCCCATTGAAGCACCTTGCTAAAAGACACTTTCTCCTCAGGGACATAGAATTACAAGAGGCACCCCAAGAGAAACCAGTGTATCAGAAATTTCTTTGGCTTCTGAACATCATCAGGTAAATCCGTACATATCCAAACTTCCTCACAGAAAGAGCTGGATTAATATTTTTGGTTCTGGATATCTGGTACACGTACTCTTCTTTATCCAATGTTCTATATTAAGATGCTGGATAGCAAAAATATTTGAACAGATCTAAATAAAGATGGATCTACCTAATATAGTAGGTTGAGTGGTTTCAGGACAGTTTATCTGGTCTACACATCCTTGCTAACTGTAGGGGGTTTGTGAACACCAGTATCATCGTTATAATAATAATAAATAAATAAGTAATAATTAACAGTATGCATGGCTGAGGGAAAATTCATTCCAAACATAGGGAAAAACATGAATATTTCAGAGAATGGATGTGGAACAGGATTTTAGCAGTGTTTTCTGAGAATTTCAGAAAGAGCTTTTGCCACCAAGTGAAATGAGAGTATTGTTGTGCACATTTGGATCTTTGCTACAGCACAGAGACAGAACAGCTTCATTTTTTAAATTTGTATTTTTTATTTTTAACAACAATCAATGTCCTGAAAATGGTTAACGAATGATACTAAAAATCTGTATTTTAAAATGTAATTCTGTAATTGTAATTTTTATGCATGGAGACAGAAATAAACTGGAGGAAAAACAGGAAGAAGAAGCCATTTGCTTGTATAATTGAACATGTCTGATATTACTAGGAAACCTTTGTAATTAAGTGGCTTTATGCAAAGAGGAGAAGACTTTGAATACATAAATAACAAGAAGAGTAGATAGGTTTTTGATTTTGTATTCCCTATTTTTCTTTTTCTTGTCTGTTAGATGCAGCCAGGCATCTCTGGCTTTACCCGACCATCATAGAAACATCTGATAGATCTTGACTTTTGCATCATTCGGGTGCAGTAATGAATAAGAACTGACATCAAATATCAATATTATTGGCCAAACTAAATGTTAGCTGATATACAACCAGGCTGCTGAGCAGGTAAACAAAATTGAAATTTCGTTTTTGTTTAAAAACTGACATTATTTGTCCAGTAAATCAATGGAAGAATGACTTAAATGTATTGTGCATTTTGGCTTGGGGAAGTAAAATCGAGCAGTTGCTATCAACTGTATGTTTTAGAGTCTTTAAGGTTTTCCTAATATAAAATCAAATTCCTGAAACACTTTTTCTTTTAAGAAAAGTTGGTAACCTCTGTAATGATTTCTTAACCTGCAGACATACAAACACAGCACTGCAGATAAAAAGTCGGGTGAATGATAACCATACTTTTCTTTGAACAGAAACTGATATATGTATATATTTATAGATATCATTTATATATATATGTGTATATATATATATATACACAAACACACAAACTCACACACACAGGCAAATTTCAGCCTACTGCAAATTCATAATGATTCAACTAAGCACTTATAGCAGTTAGCAAAGGTGATTTGCCAAGCTGTGAAAATGCTTTGCAAAGTATGACCGAAACATTTCAAATGATACTTAGGCCACTGACAGATTTTATATTACATTCCAGTGTCCATGAACAGCTCACCACTTCTTCCATGAATTCCATGTATGAAATGGCATCATTTTGGCATATTTGCTGATGAAAAACCATGTACTGATATATAAATATTAGCAGTCTGATTTTTCATCATTGCATGGGTTGTGCAGGTGCATAACATCCTCCCCATGATTATCCACAAGACAGAAGAAGAGGACCCAGACTGTCTTGGACATCCCTGCCTTGATGTCTGGATGTAGGCATTTGTGTAGCAATGAGGCCACCTCTGCCATCTTCTGCACACCATGAGCAGTTATAGGCACCAGTTAAGTGGGGTCACCTTAAATCCCAGTAGCGTTCAAAAAAGTGCAGAAAGTACTTTGCAACATAGGTGCAGTCTTGCTTCATGTTCCCTAGAGTGGGTATCTTTTTTTTTCCTTGGTAAGGTATGTTGATGTCTATATTTTACTGCACTCAGAACACTTGAGAAGACCTGGAAAACACACAGTAGCCTCTGAAAAAAAAACAAAAACCCCTTCTTACAAGCACATGCACATCTTGCTACTCAAGGGCTTACCACTCAGTGGCAAAGAAATATTTAAAATATTTTTCCTACACAGTTTTGTTAAGGGGACATGGCAGTAAAAGGTACATTTTTCAACATCTTTAATTCAAAAGCAGCTACATGGGTTTTGCTTGAATTTTCTCAGACAGAGAACCAGCTTGGAAAACCACAGAATATATACACTGCTGAAAGCATTAAGTCCTGAGATAATCACAACTAGGGAAGTTAGAGCAAGTATTTATCAGGGCAACATGATCACTCACCAGGTTCCCCAGAGAGCTCATATCCCAACAAGCCAGCCTCCAACAAATGGCCATGTTTCAGGTGCCAAACTGGCAGTGATGTTCAATAGGGAAACACCTAATTATGGACTCTAAACACCATGAAGAGTTCTGGCTTTAAACACAAGTCATTTAACAAAATCCTATTAACTCCAGTTTCAGATGCATGATACATTAAATAACTCAGATTAAATCAGTCTCAGAGTTTAATGAGGCTATTTTCAATTTGGATAAATGCATTACTCTTTTTTTCCTTCTTCCTCATACAATACTCTTCTCCTAAAATATCCATTCACTTTTTGACACATGGCATGGATGGCTCTCTGATCTAACTGATTTTTTTTTCCTGTTTTCCTGTGTTTTCTCTAAAGGGCATTGTGCAATTACAATTTCATCTGCTTTCAAAACTCCTTTGTGCACCAGGCAGCCTGAGACATGACTATTGCAAGTCCACTGAAGTGACTTGGGACCCTATTTAAATTCACCTTCACAAGGAGTGAATATCCTTGGATCTTTCACCATTCTACCATTGCACACACAATGTCCAGCCCCATAGACAAGACTGTGAAAGCCTGGGACTGCAGACATGTGAGATTAGGATACTAAAAATAAAACACTCCAGGCAGGATTTTGTCGAGCAATCAGCTTTGTTTTGGTCACTCTGAAAGCCATGTTGCACCTTTGTCCAAACACTGCATGCACAGCCTCCAAAATCTTTCCAGTGAGAACATTGTTGAGATTACTAAAGTTTCTGTAAAATGCCACTTTCCTCATAAAATATTCTTCTTACTAGAAAAATATTTACCATAAAACTTATGCTACACAAAATACCTTTCATCAACTACCTTAGGGAAGCATATCTTCATTTTTTACATACACTGGAGTGTTAGTTAACATGTCTTTGGGACTCCTTGTTGAAATATGGCACTTGCTTTGCCTTGTACAGCTCAGGACCAATATTTTGTCTTTTCTGTAGTTTTCCAGTACATACAGAGTTAATTTATAGAGCTGCAATTACAGCTTTTGAAATCATTTTTCTCTCTCAGTTTAATCAATGCTGTACTGGATGTTTCCATTTTTACTAGTTCAAGCATTGAGAATGTCAACCAATGATTTTAGTCTACAGCTTCATTCCAACTACAATATTCTTCATCAAAATAACATACTTTTCTGGAAAATTATCAACACCCAGACTTTCAGCTTCCTGTTAGTTATTGTAGGTCACATTAGAGCATGAGGGTCTTTAAAACACTGTCATTCAAGACATTGCTATACTATTGCTTTAGTATTTCTCTAACCGTACTTGCTATTGTTAGATATTTTTTCTTTTACACCATAGTGCTGCAAAATAATGAGAGACATAATGATAATGTCTCTCAAATATACAGATACATTCATAGGGACCAGAAGGATTGTGATGTAGTGAAATGAGGCAACCAGGTGCCATTAATTGCCAGGGAGTGGGCATGAGCTTGTGTTAAGCCCACCTGTGCCTAATTAGGGTGGGCCCCAACTGCTCATGCTCACAGGTGGCACAGGTGGGCTTGACACAAGCTCATGCTCACTCCCTGGCACTTAGTGGCACCTGGTTGCCTCATTTCACTACATTGTGATGCCTTGGGAATTCCTTTTCCCTTCCTTGACATTGGCTTATCCCACTCTTTCAGCTACAAAAAGGCCTAGGGTTTGCCCTATTAAACATGCAGTGTTGACCTAAGCAGTTGGTAAAGCAGTATCTGGTACAGAACAAGAAGTTAATATTCAAGATTTCCTAAAGTAAAAGCTGGGACCTTGCTCTGTAGGGAGAGAACAGGGAGCAGGAACATTGTTAAGATATTTTTTCATGAAAGATGGAAGAAAGGTGGCCCCTGAAAGAAAAGAGTGCAAGTGATTCCAGATATCAGCACATGCCTCGTGATTTCTAAAGAGCAGTGTGTCCAGAAGAGCCATAGGAACTACACATCACCAATGTTTTGATCATTTCAGAATATTTCATATCACCTCAAAGAAACATTTTGGAAAATCCCTTCTAAAATTAACAGTCATTCAGACACAGTCTGTCACCAATCCCAATCAAAATGATCCTATTTAGACAACAGCTATAAAATTAACTGTCCAGGAAAAAAACTAACAGTAAATTTTATTTAAATATAGCAGCTAAGTGATCATGATAAAAGAGTGTGTCTTAGATACCAGGCACTGATCAGAGGAGAAAAGATGTAGGTGCAAGGAATGGGCAGCAGTCCCAGTCTCTGGGACTCTGCTCTGGCTACCAGGTGTGTACCACACTAAACTTCTCTAAAAGAAATTATTCAAACAGAATTAATTGTAGAGATACCTATTGCACCAAAGTGCCTGACAGCATTTTCTAGAGCAAGGAACATAATGATTAACAAAAAAAATCATAGCATGAATACAGGAAAGCAGATGACCAGAGAATGTGGACACAGGGACTCCGGGAATTAAGCATGTATAGAAAGCAAGTAAGTTATAGCAATATAAATTATTCTATACCTTTGTGAACAGAAAGACCTTGATTTTATGGCTGTGTAGAAACAAAGGCATTTTTTGTGCTAAAAACAATGCCTGGTTGCTAGAAGAACACATTTCTCATAGTTACAAATACATATCCTTACTTCACATAATAGCAAGCAGAAGAGGTGCACTCAAACACCATGGAGAAAAGCCATCTCCCTTGCCAGAGTGTTTGAATTAGGTGTAATCACTGCTTCCAAATGACTGAGCTCTTGCTCTTAGGCTGTACACATCTCTCAATACTCCATACACACCATTAAAGTCTTCCTTAAGGAATCAGAAGCATGAAATCAAAATTAATTATCTTTTCTCATCTTCCACATTAGGCCACGAGTGACCTACATAGTGCAGTAACATATGTCAGATGTCATCACTGATATCTTTGTTCTCCCACTGCAGCAGGAATCCAACCACAGCATCTCCTGCTAAAAAACCCAAAATCTTCAAGATGAAGGCAGAGCTACCACGGGTAGATGCACTCACCTCTCAGTTTTTATAAAAATCCCTGGCTTTGTGGACAGCAGTAACAAAAATACTTGTTATTAAAAGTGAAAACCAGCTTTTAACAGTGTAACAATATCATGGAGAACAAATTTGCTCATTTTATAGATATTGGAACTGAAAGATGATTTTTCACATTTTTCTGGAGATTAAAAACCCAAAATAAAGATCTGAAATCCCTCTACTCATCACAGTTGCTCTTTGTACTTATTCCAGCTTGAATCAGTGTCTCAGAAGCAGGGGTCACATGGGTCAATTATAGCTCAAGCTTTTACAGCTCATACCATCAGCTTAGTTCAATTTTTATTTTCCTGATAAGCAAAAATGAAAAAAAAAAAAATCACTCTTATTCTAATATAGAGATATTTTCACTAACAAAACCTTTGACATTTTTATCATCAGCATGCATTACCATATACAATATCTGAACATTCCCACTGTTCACAGCAAGTCCTTTCAGGCAAATAGTTAATGAGGTTTGATCACAAAGTAATTGTGAAGGGGAACTTGTCAATAATACTCTCTTGTTGATATTATGCCTCTGAATCATTTAGGAGAACTCAGTCCACCAAAAGAGCAGTTAAAGAGGATTAATTAAAGAGGATTGCCATTGTAATATCTCAGGAAAGAGGAAAAAGCTATTGAAGCTCAAGAGCTGTGTTGATGCAGGAACATATGGTTATTCATCTGCAGATAAATTTAAGTTGGAAATTTGAAGATAATTTTCAAACAGTGAGATATGAAAACTATCCTCCACTCCAAGTAGTGGGGATAAAAAAGTCTCATTAATTGTAAAATGCTGCTTGAAAAGTCTTTAAATAAGTGACCTACTGCATGTGATCTTTTACCTGAACCTGGAGATTCTTGTCCATATGATATTGGAACACAACTGTCAGTTAATTGCATTTATGGCTTCAGAGAATTCTTTTGTTGAAAAAACTCACCAAAAATAAATAAAATAAATTAAAAAAAAAGCGAGCTACTTCTCTACTTCTGCGAGTGCCATTTTGTATATTAATGCATTTATCATTTACCTTTCTGTCCTGAAGTAGTCTTTGCTTCAAGGCCACACATACTGTTGAGATCAAAGTAGGAAATCAGTATTATTCCCACAGAGGGACTGCAGGACAAACACAGCAAGGAAAACACTCTGGACTAATAAAAGCAATCCACTGCCTTTGAAGAGCAAGGAGAGCACTCACTTTAAGCATAAAAAGGGCACCTGACTGCACTTCCTGAGTCCTCCAGAGTTTTATACAGACACACAGGAAAGGAAAGTGCTGAAAATTCCCACCCCAAAAGCTCATTTAAAAAATAATTTACATGATTTCTAAATAATTAATAATTAACTGATAAATCTTGACAAAAATGAAATTTAAATAATTATAATCCAATTATAAAGTCACTGTTTGAATAGAAATGTGATTACACACAATTCCCAAGATAAAGGCATAAAAATTAAATTTAATTAAGATAACCTATTAGGAGACAAAGTTAACTAAACAGATATGAGCAGTCTAGCAAGAAAATTCAAGGGCACAAAATCTTCCTTGTGGCCTGGCAGCAATATTAATTGTACCTACTCCACAGCAACAACCCAAATGTTGGTACATGTTTTGCATGTAAAGAATAGCACTCATAGAATAACTGCTGTTCCTCAGCAGGGAATAGTATTTACCCTCAGACACTGTGAAATACCAGTACTTACAAAGTAATTTTTTCACAAACATATAAGAAAAGAAAAGGAAAAAAAAAAAAAAAAGCTAATGTGAACTTTCTGACTACCTGAGAATAGAAGTTATAATCATAATAATGAAATCTCAACAGAATTTCCAAAGTGCCACTTCATTTTTATTCAATGCACAGCTAGTGTTTCCATTACCAGCACCAGGAAATCTGAGTTTTAAAGACATGCCATAAAAACAACACTGGAAAGCTACTATTACTATTTAGCTGTAAAGTTCAAACAAAATCAAACAGTCATAAATACTCCCTGGATCAGAGTACATGTTAAAACAGCACCAAGATTTCAGCATCAAATTTCATCAACAAGGTAAGAATGCCCCTTTTGCACATGTATTCTGCTTTTCAGTCTTTAATTGTAAAATAATCTGCTAAACCAGCAACAGGACCCCTGCATCATTCAATGGAGAACGGAGCCAAGTGTGAACGATGTGAAAGTCCCAGGCTTAATCTCCCTTAGAGCAAATTTTGGAGCATCTCTTCTTCAAGGGAATTTCACTGGAGAACCTTACAAATCAGTCCTTGGCTTACTAACAGGTTTTTGTCTTCTGGGAACCAGCTCTATGCCTCTCCCATTTAATGCATGTCCTGGTTTGGGCCAGGATAAAGGTGATTTTCTGTCTTGTTTAAAGTTCAGGATGAGCTGGGCCAAACATCTGGGACTTGAAGAAGAGAACAGGGAAAAGGAGGATCTTGACTTAAAGTCAGGGGTTGGAGGTGTCAAGGAAAAATTATATCCTTTTGCTGCTACCTTCAAGTTCTCACTGACCCTGCTGACAGAGAGAACATCATCACATATCCAGAGTGGGAGAAACAACCATCAGAGCAGAACTCTGCAGCTATGTCAACTGTGTACAGTTACTTTCTATTGACTGAGTGGGGAACATCTAACTTTTCTCTCCATCTCCCTTCTAGAATATTGTGAAGGGCTTTAGCAAAGTGTAAAATTAAATCATTTTGGATCCTACTCAAGTCCTTGCCTTGTTCATTATACGATCTGTCTGCTTGCTCTACCTCTGCTTCACACTAGCAAGGCCCTCACTGTGTGTTCTGAAGTCACGCCGTGCTGCATGGGGATTTCCTGCACTGTTGCCTTGAAGTAGGTGCACTAAAAACATGAAAAGAGTGCAAGCTATGAAAAGGTAACCTTGAAAAGAGGAAACTTGTCTTTAATGGAACACGACATCTAGACACAAAAAAATGGAGCCTCAAACCACCTACCCCCTCTACCTTTCACAAGACAGCTCCTTTCTTTTAGACTCTCCTCTCTGTACAGCCCATACTCACTTCAGCAATTCCCTGCATCACACAGAGTCTGTGTGCATCCCCCACAAGGCCATCTCTGCTGCTTGCAGCAAGAGCTGCTTTCTTCTCCATCTGTCCCATCCAGAAGGCACCATTCAAAGCACAGCAAAAATGTATCCATTTACCACCTACTCTCTCAGAGGTGTTTATGAGCACATAATGTATAGTATCTGTACAGTAAACAGGGGACAAATTTGGGAAACACTTTTATCATCTTTCACCACAGGTTTTACTCCAGAAACTCAAGCACAGAATCTTCAGCACAGAGTTTGCTACTGTTCTCCTAACTTGAAATAGACCCCGGGGGTGAAAATCATGCAGAGAAGGCTGCTTCTTGATTTTAGATACAGGGTAAGGACAAGACATTACACAGATGTTTTGTAACCTGGTATTTGGTGAATAAAACTCACTTGCAATGGTTATTTGGCATTGTACACGAAGCTTGAAGTATAACAGCTGTTGTGTTCTTACTATATTTATGGTGATCTCCCTCACAGAAGCTTTTTTCTATGCTTTATTTACTACATCTTCCTAAAGAAATTATATAGAACTTTGAATGTCTTTAAAAAGAATAAACCAATACAACAACTTTCATACTGAACACTAAAAACTTGAGAAACAGCATTTCTCTAAAGCTGGTAGGCAATGTAACATAGAAATAGAGCTGTCTGCCAGCTAAGCCTAATGCCATGCTGCTCATCATTTCAGAGTTAGTAAAACCTGCTATTAAAAATATGGAAAAAACTAACGTAACCTTGCTCTGGGACACTGAAATTATCTCATTTTTCTGCATCTGAACGTTCACTTGAACAGAGCATTAATATGCCTTTTGCACTGGATCTGCAATCATAGTATTTTTTCTTAATTGGGAGGAAAAGTATGTTTCTAGATCAAGACCTTGTATGCTAAATCTGTTCAAAGTGAACCTCTAAGGCTCTCCTAGAAAAACACTTAAGACAGAGTAGAAATGCTGACAGATTATATTCCTGCCATCATAATATAACCTGACTCTAAGATAAATGTTTCATGAATTAAAGAAGTTAGAAAAAGCTCCTCTGTTCAGCTTTGTTCCTGAGATGAAAGCGAGTTATCTTTTTGTCTTCTACTGACACTTGGATTTTTGTGCTGCAGTCTGTGGAAACTTGTAACCACAGGCAGTGTTTAAACAGACATGACAGTGTCAGATTCTCTCCTCACTAAATTGCTTTAATAGACATCAGACTTAGAACTATATATAGAGGAAAAAAGATTTTATAGCAAGCAGATTCCTTCCTGTACCTGCTTCTCTGAAGAGAGGGAAAAGTAACCTCTACTTGTGCACATCAGCACGGCCACAACAGACCATCCAGGGACAAGGAGGGAGAAATTTCTGCTGTTTCACTGGTTGATACTGGCAGATGGGTTCAGTAATGGAAGCTACAGCATCTTAATGTGGATTCATAAGGCAGGTGAATATGGATCAGCCTGTCAGCACCAAAAGAGCCAAATGTGGCAGCTGCATTACTCCTATCCAATATAACTCCTGGAGTTTAAATGTTCCAGGAAGGGGAGATCAGTGGTGCAAGAGCAGGCATAGCCAGGGAAATCCCATATGTTTAAGTCCATTAGCTGCAGATTTCTCAGTTCTTCTTGATATATGGCCACTTTCCCCACAGAATTAGGCAGCCTATTTTTACCATAAAAGAGTTTACTTTAAATTAACTTGGTATTCCAGTACTCTGAAAAACATACCAAGCATTCTTAGGAATACAGGAAACCTTGTAGGTCTGTCTAACATTAAACTTTTTAAGCTATATTGCTTTAGTGTAAAAAAGAACAAAAAGATTAATTATAAATGAGCCAAAGTTGCTGGTGGAATTCAACTGGAAAAGTGATGAGTGTAGTGAAAACACAGGAAAAAAATACAAAAGGATTTCTGTTGGCTTTGAAAATGAAATGACATTAAATAAAACAATGAATATATATTTTAAATATAATTATTAGAAAATGTGAGATGGCTACATGGGAAGCTCTTTCTTCCTTCCCAGTTGTAAAGGTAGAGTTTGACATTTAATTTTCATCTTTGGAAAGATTCAACTTTTCCTCTGTTCTGATAAGAATAGTACCTGGTCTGCAACATAACTACAAAAGGTGTAAGAAGCTATTCTGTTCTGTACACATAGAGCTTCTATACATGAACCTTCTGCTCCTCTGCAGTTAAGTGCCTGCAACTCAAAAACTGTTTCTTAACCTACTAATCAAACATTGTTTCTGTAACAAAAGTGTTAAAAAATCAGCAGCTGAGAAAAGAAACATGATTTGCTATCTGCTGATCTTATCTTAGTGAGAATTTGAGCATCAGTCTGAAGGATTTTCCTGCTCATAAAACTAGAAGCTAGCCAAAAACTAGCTCAATTTTGGCTCAAATGCCAAACTGTTGCTTTATCTTAATCCATGCCAGAACACGTTATTTGTCCTACCAAGAGAAAGAAAAAAGTAAATATTTTTACCTGAGAAAGACAGTGTGGAGACAGAAGCTAAAGCCAGAACACACACATCTCTGATTATTAAATGAGACAAATCAGATGATGCAAAAATTTTCTTAAATAAAACCAAACCAAACGAGTCAGTATAAATCGAGAGTAAGTTGTTATTTGTTTGACAGACGTTTGGATAGTGTTTATTTCTCTTGAAATGAATGAATTTATAAGCCTCCTGCATCCACACCATGAATTTTGTACTGGTAGCCATTTTGCAGTAAATGCATCTCATCCAAATTTCAAATGGCAGATACACAAAGAAAAAAACCAAAATGAGAAAACAAAAAAAAGGACAAACTTAGCAGAACATGTCTGTAGGGCTCTTCTGTTAACCTGCAAGTTTTAAAAAGAACTCAAATTGCAGCTCTTCTTTGCTGTCTATTTTCTCCATTAACTAACAGGTAGTGATTGAGTAGTTCCCAAAGCAGAGGTCATGGAAAAGACACCAGAACAGAAACAGGAAGCATGTTTCTTGCTCATCATGGTCTGGTTTTCCCAGTTACTGCTGTTTTTGATAAACCACTATTGCTGACCTGGATCTAAGAACTAAGATCAGAGAAGAGAATCCAGAATATTTGGCTACAAACACTGAAGAAGCTGGTAATTATAAAAAGAAGTCGCAGAAACAAACAACCCTGAAGAAAAACCAACAGAAAACCAACCAAACCAACCAACCATATATAAAACTAATAAAAAACCCCAAACTTGAACCAACAACAAAAAACCAGCTTTATTTTTAGAAGTCTTTAGGTTTCAAAATTGGAAAAAATACTTTCACAGTGGAAGAGGAAAAAATGTTGAAACCAGCTCTAACCAACAAAGTACCAGTTGATTTTAGCTGCCACATCTTGTGTACAAGACATGAAAAAAAAGGGATGGTAAATGCCTCTCAAAAATATTCCTAACCTTCTGCCATGCCCAAATCAGAATCTTGTAAGTCTTGAAAATCAAATTCACCTCATATTTTCAAAAGTGAGGGGTTTTTCTAGAGAAAACTGAAAGTAAAGCAGGACGGTCAGGGTAACAATGGAAATAGTTATAATTTTTAGTAAGTCTGCTGGACATCTAAATTTCATTCAGTGTTCAAAACACAAATAATTATTATCTCAATAATCTGGTGGTTAACTTTCATTTGCTATAGTAATGGGCAAACTTTGTCCCATAAACTCCCATGTTTTATATGTTATGGGCCTTCCTTAATTTTGGCCTCTTAGCTAAAAAGGCATCATCCGTTTTGTCATTGCCTTATGCTACTATGGGGATGTCTCACAAAAAAAATTATTTTAATTATTAAAAATATACTCTAGTGGTTTAGCTTTGTTAGACTGATTATAATACTTAATAAACTTTGTGACTTAAGTGAAATAGGAATAAATACATGTTTTAAATCCATCAATACTGGCACTGTATCTGGTGGTTGGACTTCCAGGACTCCAGAGTGTACAACTATTTATATCACCTTCAAAGAAATACATATAGAGCAGAAAAATCTTTACTGGGAATATCCCACAATGAAAAATATGTCAGAATAAATAATAAATCCATCCATCCATATATAAATAAAGAGATAGTCCTTCATGTCAAGAAGATCAGACACATAATAAAAACATTGAAAAAATATTTCAAAGAAATATGAACACTTTCCAAAAAAAACCTTTTTTGTCTGGTCCTAACAAGGTTATTTAGGGCAAAAACTTTCAGCAACTGAGAAAAGAGAGCTCTTCATCTGTTTTAACACCATTTCCCAAGAGGCCCACATCATAATGCAAGTCTGTAGAGGTTATGAATAGACACAAAACTCCTGGAAGCCTTCTCGGAGAACTTGTAAAACAACAGCATGAGTGCATTACCTCTTAAACTAAAAAAAGTTTCCTAAAAAGTTCAGCTTAATTGTAAAATGTTGTCAGGATTAGACCTGGGACCAAATGTGTTATGGTTATGCTCAGTGCTCTATAGACATTGGATCCATTATACAAACAGCTCACAAAACACTTGATTTTACAACAACAAAAACTTCCCATGAATTCTCATCCCTGGAATTTTTCCCTAACAAGGTTTATGGCATATCTGAGCAGAAAGAAAATGTAACAAATCCGGTTGCCATTGAAGGAGTTGTTACATCATGTATGTAGCTTCAGAGAAAAGAATTCCAGCACTTGGGCTTTGTGAGTTATTAAGGGCAGTCTGCTCTGTAATTGTCACTGAAATAATCCCAGTGACACATACAAGTTAGGAAATAGAGGTCTCATTAACAAAGCCATTATTAGATCATATAAATAACCCAGAGAGCCTGCAAAAGATCGATTAGAGCCTTGAAATGTTTACAGAATCCGTGTGTAATTAAGACGATTTTAATATGTAAATCAAGCCTAATTATCAGCATTTGTTAATGATTGCTCTAAACAGCTTCAGCTGCAAATATGGTAACAGTCTCATATTTTTGCTGCTTTTTTTTGGGTTTTTTTCTGAGGAAGAAATGCAGATGAAATAAGTTGTGCTACAAGTAGATGCAAAGGCTTTCAAAACCCCATTTACCATTTGGAGATGATGGTCAAAAAAGTACTCATCAGTAGCTTTAATTAATGTATTTCCTTCAATGTAAGTAAAACCTCTTGGAGCTTCTTTTTGATGAAAATCTGCCCTTGTTCAGTGCAGTGATTGAATAGATTTGTTTCCACCAGAATATTGTCACTCAGAAGCTGATATTGGTACTGTTTTTCTTCCTTCCTCCTCTTCATCAGGAATGGCAGGTGCCTCCTAAGTTGAGTAGCCACTGCTTTATGGCATAACCCAAGGAAATGAAAAGTATAAAGCAAACAAGACCTTCAGCAGTATGATGGGAGGAGCAGCTGGGGAGGAACAAATCCTAAGCAGCAGGAGAGAAAACAAATGTCTATGTTCTGACACAGAAAAGTAAAATTAAAGCCTTGAAGTTTCCATGAATTTGTTTTGGCAAAGAGAGTGGGGCAACTGCATTGCCACAAAATCCTGGAAGTAATCATGTCCTTTTCCTGACACTGCTGTGCTCCTGATGCTACAACGAGCTGCACAGACTTAAAAGAAGGAAGAAAAGCACTCACCACTGGGCAGAACTCATGCGTTGTTGAATGCTTACACACTGACAGCAGGAGAAATATAGAATGTTTCTGTCTGCAGCATTTTACAGTACAGAAGGTCACTTCTTTATTTTTCTTTGCCATTTTATTTTCTTTCCTCATATTCCCAATGTGTTGGACCCTGCAGCTGCCCAGCCCTGAGCTGTTTGAGGGTAAAATAAAAGCTTTCTACTTTTACTTATTCTGGAATGTGTTCAGTATTTCTAAGAAAATGAGGTCCTCGGGGAAGAAAAAAAAAGGACAAGGATTTACAACAGGCAATGAGTTGTTCAAGTCAGAGTGAATTAAAATGTAGTTATCAAAGTAGAAATAAAACACAAGGACAATTTGGAAAGCCCTCAATTCAAATGGAGCAGAGTGGCTTTCACCCAGCATCTTGACTGCCCAGTGGATGAAAGGACTTCATAAACATGGGAACTTCTATCATCTCTGGTGAACATGGGAACCTGAAAAAAACCCAGGAGATTTTGAACTAATTGTACATGGAGGGAGCACCTACGAAGTTTAGTTTTCCAAAGCTCTCTCTTAACTCTCTTGTAGTGAAAATAGTTGACAATTTCTTACTTATTCTTCACTAGATAAAATGGTCAGGATTTTCATAGAGCATATGGAAGCTTGAATTTCAGTGGAACTTTGTATAGTGAGTGAACCAAGTACATATTCAGGGAGTTCCTGCAACGCCAAGAGCAGGGAAGAAACACTGAAAAAAATGAAAGCAAACCAAGACACATCTAAAAGGCTCAGTGGAAATTTTGGTCTTTGTGATAAGGCAGATTTAGCACTGAGTTACACCAGTGAGCTCTAAGCTACACCTCCTGACCTAGGGCAGGGAAGGGAAGAGGGAATGAGTTCATTCAGACAGTTACTATGGTGCTGCAATGGCTGGTTTGGCCCAGTGGATGTTTTTCCAAAAAGGGGAATCACCAGAGCCGATACACTTCATGTACACAATAAACTGATCAAAGGGACAAGACCAAGATAATACATGAGCCACTAATTGTCAGCTGAGTGTTCACAGAAATTTTCCAGGTCAGCTCCATGCCACTTCCTAACATTGGATAGGAACTGGTACTTTCCATCCCAGCTGACTGGAAGTGCTGTGCCCCAATATACCTGCTCCACTCTTTCAAACCAATTGCACATAAAACCAGCTACTTCTGAGGAAGGTTGTCTTAGGAAACAGGTGGTTATCTTACCTATAAATATCATTTCATGTTCTGAGATCTAAACCTGATATCCATATTGAAAGTATATGAAATAAATTTTATACGCGACACATTGTCTGATCTCAATGTCACTTTTGCATCCTGCTAAAGCCTTGGCCAAGGTCTCCTACCTGCCTGCAGATTTCCTTTGATGGAAAGTCAAAAATAATTTTGAAGCCCTCTTCTATCTCACTGAGTATTGTCAGGTATACTCAGCAAGATGAAAGAGCACCTGAGTCAGACACAGACCTGATAACTTCCTAAGAGATACAGACATATCTCAGAAAGCAGATTATTACTGACAAAACACAAAGAGTTTTAGAAATTAATTTAGAAAAAAATCATCTGCAGAAGACTTGCACATCAACAATCCTGCTCCATAATAACATTCAGGCATCTAGAAAATTAAGTGCTACTTCTTATTTAGTGATCCTCTCAGTGTTTAATCATTTGAACATCCAAACTCTAAGAACATTCTTATAAAAACTGTCATAAATAAAAGTAGTACTTACACAGCATTCTATACCCTGGGACAGAGCCTCTGTTGGAGTCTTACTCTCCACTGAAAGTGGGATTAGTGCACACTTTACAAGGTGGAGAAAAGGAAGGACACTGGCCTGGATGGATGAAAGGAATCCTGACACTATATTTAAGCAGAGCAAGGAAAAACAAAGTTTCATTTAATTTTTTAGATACAGTGAGCACTCAGCATGACTCTTGGCTTCTTACATATGTTTTGCAGTTCAAAGTTTTCAGCAACATAATTTCAGTAAGAATGAATCACAACTAAAAGAGTCTTTTCGTAAGACCCTGTTATATTTTTTTTTCAAATGAGAATTGTTATTTCAGTTTTTGTTTTTAAATATTTCAGTTTGATTTGGTTACAAGGTCCCAACAAACATAGAAGTTTTTGTTTGTTGCTTACTTTCCTTTCCTTTCCTTCTTTGTTCATCCGTAGGGACAGTATAAATACTAATTCCTAGATCTGAGAAGTAGAGCTCCTTCCTAAATTTTATTTGCATTGTAATTTTTCAATCTTTTTCAATCTTTCCTGATTATTGAAAGAGAAGTAGGGATTCTATTTTTTTTTTTAGTTGGAAAAAATTGTATTTAACAAAAAGAAGCTCAAAACACACATGAAGCACTTTAAATGCAAATGCCCTATAACTTGCATTCCCTTTCTGCAGATTTTCAAATAGAAGTTTAAAAAACTCAAACAAAGCACTTTGGTTTTCTTTATAGCTCGCTCTGCCTGGCTTGTGTCCTTCTCAGTCGGATTCCCTGCAGGGAATTTGCAGGGAATTCACAGGGAGTAGAAGGCCCTGAGCAGAGGCTGGTCCAGGTTTGCAGTCCCTGATGTGCCAGGGCTCTGCCCTTTGTGCAAGCCATGCTGGGGTCAGCAGGGTCACTGCCATGACATGGCAGAGCTAATGTCTGAGCTCAAAAATTAATTAATGACCTTGCTTATCTTCAAGCCACACAAAAAATGCCTCTCACCCATAGTAAGAATATGTGGCCAGAATAACCTCTCAGGTCTCACTGGGATGTATATCTACCCACTGGACAAGACAAGATGGCACATGAAGCATTGCTCTGAGGTACCACATCACGGTCATTTTTTCTTCAGTGAGCTGAACTATAAATAAATTACTCAGAAACAAGCAAGAATTGAGGACATATCACCAACGGGGTTTAATAAACATTATTTTTTAGAAGAAGTAACTCTCAAGAATGAAAGACCCATGACTAATTTCAGGGGGTCAAGGTGATCTTTGCCCTCCCCTGTATAGAGTATTATTCTTCCCTAAAGAAGTTCAGAGGTTAATGAACAAAGTGTCAGCAAAGAAATGAAACTAAGCAAGAAAATGCTCATTCTTGGGCTCTGCTATAAATAATGCTCTCATTAAAATTCTGCCTCGGAAGAAAGGCAAGTCCATTAGTCTAGCAGCTAATTTTTACTGGCTCCTTAGATGTATGCATATTAAAAATTCAGCTTTTATAATTGCCAGCCATCAACCACCTAGTCAGTGCTGTTCTTGGAGTTTTTAATTATTTACTTCATTTGCATAGACACTTCCATTTATGATCAACCATTTATATATCAAGGGACAGTTTTTGTAATTCTTCTTTTGTGTTTTATTTATCCCTTTTTTGTATTTTGTGTGCCCGTGGAACAGTCCCCTGGACCACAAGCATCCAGCCTCCCCCAGCACCTGCATCCCACTGCCTCCACCTGCAGATGTGGCCTCATCTACCTGCTCTGCCAGGGCCAGGACAGCACATCCACCACAGCCACATAGCATCTGCTGAACGCCCCTACACACCTCAGAGTGCCATAGCAGGGTGCAAGGACTGCTCGACCTTAACCACCTCCTCCTCCTCAGCTGCTGAAGATCCTTGTTTGGCACCTTGGACTTGAGAGGAGGGAAGAGCTCACACTTTCTGAGTGCTCTGGCACTCTGCCCCGAAGCTCTAGTCCTTTGCATTTACAGTTTGGGGCTGTTTTCTCCTCCTCCCACAACCTTGCTCTGCTGTCTAAGGATACTACTGCTGCAAAACCTCCTCCAGTACCTCCCTTCTTCACTACAAATAGGTACCAGACTTTTCTATTCATAGCTCTGAGCAGATAGTACAGACTTCTCAGAATGCTGTCTGCCCAGCTCCTTGGACAGACACACAAAAAGAGAGAAAATATAGAAAGACCTGGGCTTTGAAAAGAATACACCCTGCTGTTGCCCAGGATTGCTCCTGTCCTACCATGCCCTGCAAGAACATGCTGTGGGCAGCCAGGCTGTAACTCTGCAAATGTACCCTTTGGGGAGGGCATCTTCCCCTCTGGCCACCACAGGCCAACAGGTAGCAGTGAATCTTGAAGAGCCACACAGTTTTTTGTTCATGCTTAAAACCAACTAAATTATCAAACGAAAGACATCTCGTCTGTTTTCAGTGTTCAGTGGCAACAATGGGAATGATTGATTTGTAATCCCTGGTATCACTGTGCTCCTCCCAGGGTACCAGGTCTGATAGCTTCTTGCAGACAGGATACCAGACAGCAAATGTGAAAGGAGCAATGCAGCCTCCCCTGACAGGAAACGAATTGATTACCAATCCCTCTTTCTGCCAGGCAGAATTTCTTTGCTGCAATTCATACTTTTCAATGCTCTGTCTACAGACAGTGTCCAGATGACTTTGGGGGAAAGTGAGGGCAATGACACAAGATTACGAATCAATCACTATTATAGAGCCTTTTATTTGATAGAAACTTCCAAGCAGAAAGCAGATACCAAAAATACATAATACATCCTGATTTTTTTGTTTGCTGTTTCCTTTCCTTAAGCTATTTTATGTCCTGTTTTCCTCCTGATTGATGCCACTGCTTTCTCTTCTCTCACTAGTTTTATTTCTGTCTTCCTTAAAGCATATTTCTCACTAATTCTAGATATTTTCCTTCTATTCTTCTTCTCAGTGCTAACCTCCACTCTCCTGAGTTAGCTGATATGGAAATAAAAAAAGATCTTTCTACTCTGTGCTGTTGTCTTCCCTTTCTTCCACGCTCAGATCCCTCTTCTCCAAAAATGGGACAGTAACACTAACAGAGAACAGAGCAAGGTCTACCTGATTTTTACTGTCTTGAAGCCATATCCAATACCACTCTGAATGGTTTTGCTCATAGCAGTGTGTCAGGTTTACTATAATAAAGATTCACGCTACAAGGAGTGAAGATAGAGGCAAAAGATGATTGTAGCCCCCTCACCTGTAGTACAAACCATCCTTATACACCTGGGTACACCTACACTGAATCCCAGATGCAATAATCATAGAATCATAGAATTGGCTGTGTTGGAAGGGACCTCAGAGATCATCAAGTCCAACCGTTGATCCACTACTGCTGCAGTTACCAGACCATGGCACTGAGTGCCACATCCAGTCTCTTTTTAAATATCTCCAGGGACGGAGAATCCACTACTTCCCTGGGCAGCCCATTCCAATGTCTGATCACCCTCTCCGTAAAGAAATTCTTTCTAATATCCAACCTAAACCTCCCCTGGCACAACTTAAGACCGTGCCCTCTTGTTTTGTAGAAAGCTGTCTGGGAAAAGAGACCAACCCCCCCCCTGGCTCCAACCTCCTTTCAGGGAGTTGTAGAGAGTGATGAGGTCTCCCCTGAGCCGCCTCTTCTCCAGCCTGAACAGCCCCAGCTCCCTCAGCCTCTCCTCATAGGGTCTGTGCTCGAGTCCCTTCACCAGCCTGGTTGCCCTCCTTTGGACCTGCTCCAGGACCTCACTCTCCTTCCTGAACTGAGGGGCCCAGAACTGGACACAGTACTCGAGGTGTGGCCTAACCAGGGCTGAGTACAGGGGCAGAATCACCTCCCTGGACCTGCTGGCCACGCTGTTCCTGACACAGCCCAGGATGCCATTGGCCTTCTTGGCCACCTGGGCACACTGCTGGCTCATGTTCAGCTTCTTGTCAATCCAGACTCCCAGGTCCCTTTCTGCCTGGCTGCTCTCCAGCCACTCTGTGCCCAGCCTGGAGCTCCCCATGGGGTTGTTGTGGCCACAGTGCAGGACCCGGCACTTGGCCTTGTTGAACCTCATCCCGTTGGAATCAGCCCAACTCTCCAGTCTGTCCAGTTCCCTCTGCAGAGCCCTCCTGCCTTCCAACTGATCCCCACTTCCCCCAGCTTAGTGTCATCTGCAAACTTGCTGATGATGGACTCAATCCCTTCATCTGAATCATCAATAAAGATATTAAACAGAACTGGGCCCAACACTGATCCCTGGGGGACACCACTGGTGACACTTCTCATCAATGCATTAAATTTATAAGGGAGATGATGTGTGCAGCCCAATGCAGACAGTAGATATTAGAATATACTGATATTCCAGGGGTTATACATGACAACAGTCCTGAACATTCAGCACACAGGTCTGATTTTACTCATTTTTATGCTTTCCTTCATGTTTTAATTCACGTCCTCTCATTAACAACAGTGTTGCCAACTAGAAGAAGTGAGGCAGACATTGGGTGGGAGAGGGGAAAATTTTTTAAAAATTATTATTATAAACTTCAAGACACAGATCAGTTTAAATAAAACAAATGATGTGCACATGGTTAAAAAAAAAAACAATCAGAGATGTTTAAAATCACATTTTTAAAAGCTTTGTCTTAGTAAGTCAAAACAACTTTCTGTCCTAAATTGTTAGCAAGTTTAGATTTAAGTCTATTTTTAGAAACAAAAAAAACAAAACAAAACAAAAAAATAATAAAAAAAAAAATCAAAATTGTTAAAAGAGAATATTTCAAATTCTGGCAGCAATACAGTTCCATTGTTCAGAGATCCATGCACTGATACACAAAAAATGTTCAGACTATTGCCTTTTCATCATAATTTAAGTAAGTAGCTATTGATTATTAAAAAAACTTTCACACCTCATTCAGACACTTGAGAAACACATCAAGATGCTAGAGGATGTGTTGTTTGCTTAAGTTCTTTCTCTTTTGATGCATCTCCAGTTGCACGGTACTTGGCTACAACCAAAGTGTGAAAAGAAAAAGAGAAACAAAACAAATCTGCATGATTTACATTATTCATCTAATGCCAACCCTGGGAATCCAGATTTCTACTTACGATGAAGTTTTCCCCAGTATCATTTCCAGTCAGATGCTCTTGGTATCCCCAAGGTCACAAGCAGCTCATTTGCACAGATCTCTGCTCTGCCCACCTCAGAAGCACTTTGTGAGGGGGGGTTAGCACTGAAAACCCCTGCTCCCCACCAAGAGATGAAAAAAATCTTCACTTGGATGCTGCCTAGCATATAAGAGACGTTCATAAAAGAAAGATGTTTCCACAGAAATATCAGGGTCTAACAGCATTTTATGATGAAATTTTCCTTCACCTCTTCATTTGCAAGCAATGGTAGAACATGTTTTTTGTTTAGGTTTGCAACACACCCTGAATTTCTATCATTTGGAAAGCTATATCCGACAAGAGTTGTGTTTATTCTATTGATTCAACTACTGGAAATCTTGAGCTTTTGACAAAATATTTCTGACAGCTGAATATCACTGAAAATAAATAGCAGGCAACTATTTTAATATACTCTTACTGCACATTACTTTAGAATATTGTTCTAAATTGCTAAGGACAGAACCAATTTATCTAAACAGAATTATTTGATACTGGTATGGATTAGCACTATATATTCAGGTAGGCAAAAATTATGGAGAGAAACTGCAATAATTTTTCTATTCCTTGTCTTCCATTAAGAAAAAGGGGGCTCTGTAGAAGAAGTCAAAACAGTGAATTTCATGGGAAAGAAAACGTCCTCCAAAAATCTCTGGTAATTTGGTGATATTCAGAATGCTTTTAATATTAGACACTATTTGCTATCCAAGTTACCTGCATTTGCAAGCCTGATCATTTTCTCTAAACTGCTACACATAATGGAAGATTTACAGAAAAAGAACATTTTTGGGTTTTATTTTTTTTTTAAATGCTGCCAGTAAACCATTTTTTTTTAGAATGTGCAATGTTATGCCTCTGTGTTAGGCAGATGTTTATCTAAATCACTTAAATCTGTCTTTTCTGTTTTAGACACATTTAGTATTTAGGGGTGCTCCCTGAGTAACAGCCTACATTAAAAGTTAATTAAGAGGAAGTAAAAGAGAAAGAAAGTAATTACTTTTTTCATACCCTCATTCTGACAGGTTAAAAATGAGGATGTTTGGAATAAAGGTTTGAAAATTGGCGGTACATATTTTTAGAGAAAAGCTTTATTATCCATTTCCTTAAGTGCTAATAAGGAAATGCAAACCACTTGCTAATCTTGAGTAAAACTAGTAATATAATTTGCTTCATTAATCTGTTTAATAACCAAAATTTTAAAAAGTTTCATGTCTAAGTCAAATTGCAAGCATTTATGGCTGTCATCCAAAAACCAAACTGATTTTGAACATTACACCAGTGGATGCTATTTACTGTTGGTTTTTTTTTTAGTTTTTTTGCAGTGTTGAATAAATTCTTCGTCATTTTAGGGTTAATACAATTATCCTTTGCTACTAATTAATATTTCAGATACCTAGCAAAATGTGGAGCACACATACTCCCCCCACACTGTAGCAACACACTTTTAAATTTGTGTGTGTGTTCAGCTGCTGTTTAAATGTTGCTTGCAGCAAGTCACACTCTACTGGAAACATAAGTATAGACACTAAAACCAAATTCTTGATAATAATATGCTCATTTTTCATATTATTGATAAAAATATACTCAGATAATGAATAATTTCTGGAAAAGGAAAGGAAAGGAGCCGAAAGGAAAGGGAAAGGGAAAGGGAAATGGAAAGGGAAAGAGAAAGAGAAAGAGAAAGAGAAAGAGAAAGAGAAAGAGAAAGAGAAAGAGAAAGAGAGAGAGAGAGAGAGAGAAAGAGAAAGAGAAAGAGAAAGAGAAAGAGAAAGAGAAAGAGAAAGAGAAAGAGAAAGAGAAAGAGAAAGAAAGAGAAAGAGAAAGAGAAAGAGAAAGAGAAAGAGAAAGAGAAAGAGAAAGAGAGAAAGAGAAAAGAGAAAGAGAGAGAGAAAGAGAGAGAGAGAAAGAGAGAAAGAGAGAAAGAGAGAAAGTGGAAAGAGCAGAGAAGAGCAGAGAAGAGCAGAGCAGAGAAGAGACGAGAAGAGACGAGACGAGACGAGACGAGACGAGACGAGACGAGACGAGACGAGACGAGAAGAGAAGAGAAGAGAAGAGAAGAGAAGAGAAGAGAAGAGAAAAAAGAAAAGAAAGTCACAACAAAAAGAATATCATAAAAAAATCAGCCCAAATTAAAAACCCAAAGGACCCAAATTAAAATTTTAGTATTTTGCATTTCTTACCCTATTTCCTATTAACATGACATTTTCTGAAATTCAAATTATAAAAAAATATTACTAAAGCCTATTAACACTTAACCACGGGTAATAAAATGCTTACATACCACCTTTCTGATGTGAAAAGCTCTGAATTTAAGTCATCTCATGGCTCTTTCTGCAATGATGGCACTGCAGGAGAGCCACAGGGACAATTTTGGGGTTGGTGGGAGAACATGCCTGCCAAAGCATCTTCATAAGACCTCCCCAAGTGCTGTGAGGGCACCAATCTCCATTTGTTGCTTAACCGAAGGCAATAGAATGATGGCCAGAACCCACACAGCTAGGATCATGGTTGAAATACAAACTCTGTGACTGTATGCTAAATTTCACTAAACACAGAGGAAAACAAAAGGAAAATTACAAAAGTCTGTAACTGTCACAATTATAAACTTCAAAATAACTGGCAAGGAGAGTTATCTCAACCGTTTGTCCAGAGGTTTCACACTTCACTAGGTACAAGGTCTGATGCAGGACATGTTAGCTGGGTCTCCAAAAAGCAAGAAGTCCCAGACTCAACTTTCTAGATTTCCATCTTGACTTGTAAAGACAGCTTCATGCCATGACTGAGTAGAGCTGGAAAGGGAAATGGGATTTGTAGCAGGACTGGGGTAGATCTTGGGGTACAATGTGCAGAGATACTGATGCTCCTGGGCTTCCATGGCTCTTTTGCTAAAGCAACTTTGTTGCCTTTACACAAACCTAGTATGTAGCAGGTGAGATTTAAGTAAAATGTAAGACTGTCACCACTCATACCAGCACACATCACCTCCTTTTCCATTGCTCCACGTGTTGACAGTGGAAAATTGGACCATTACTATTTATTCTAGTCACCAAGAGAGGAAGATCAAGTACAACAGCTTTGTCACACTGCTAAGTTTTGCTTCTCACTTATGATCTTTGTCCCTGTGTTTCCAATCTGAATGGGATGTCTTCTTTTTGAAAGATTATTGCTTCACAATTTTGAGGTGAGGTGAGGGGGGGGGGGGGAGGAATAATCAGCTAAGAGACTGGCATGTAAAATACTATCAATAGCAAAACACTGGCCTGAAACCCACTAAAAGGCAGAAGCTGGGCGTGAGCCACAAAAGAGGAAAAACAGGAATACAGTAATTACATTTATTTTTAGAGAAAATGAAAAGCTAAATAAACTGTATAACCAATGCTTACTGGGTGTAAATCCTTTCTGTTCGGAAAACCACGCAGAGTGATACAGGAACAGAGAGTTCTCAGCATACCAAACAGTGCTACCTTTTTGGCAGTCTCTCATTCCTCCTGTGCTGGTGCCAGGACACTTTAGGTCCCCAAATAATTAATTTTAGTAGTGCTGCAGCAAACTATTTCCAGAAGTCAGAACTTGAGAGACAAGGCTGCTGCTGCTGCTGCTGCTTGTTTTATTGCCCTAGCTCTGAAATCACCTCACAATCAAAAAGGGCTCTGAGGCTGCACTCCTGAAAAGAAGCTGAAGGACATCAACCTGCCAGGAAAGTGGGACACAAGAGCATTTGTGAAGGGATTAGTGCCCTCAGGATTGAATTTGGCACTGGATGTGTGACTGGGATTTATGGCAGGGATGAGGAATTGCATGCTGACTGCTTTGTTAGATGTGCATCCTTGAGGAATGACTTATTGTTCTAAGAAAACAAAGGAGATACCATTAAACAGAGGGAGAAAGAGTACACAGAGGAAATCCTGTAAGTGATCCCATGGCAGTTGTCTCCAGATGAAGAGCCTGGGCAAATGTTGATGCAAGAAAACCTGCTACCTTGAATGATACAGCAATTCACACCACTGATGGTTATACCTTCCCATTGTTAGGAAAGTCCAGGCTGGCACATTGAGGGAGATAGCAGCTCTTTTCATTGCTTCATTTAAATACCAGCATGTAATTAGCATCGTGTTTCCTGCTGCTGAGTGGGGACACTTGGACTTTTTGGGATACCAAGAACAGAGTTCACCACATAGTGAGTGACTATTGGTTTAGACAATTGCACAATTACAATGCTGTCACATAACCTTGTCTGCAAAAAACCAAAAGAACTTGCACTCCTATTTCTCCAGGCAACATGAAATCCCATCATGGGAGTCTGCTGCAGCATTTTTTAATAGAATTGTACAACACAAATCAGGTGCCTCCTTGCTTCTCCTCTCCAATAGCCCATGCTGATGTCTCTGATTATCCACATCAATACTGTGCAACTTCTGAAGCTCCTTCTCAGGACAACTGACATATTTTTCATTCCATCTCCACCATTTTTAGCAACCAGTTCTCTCTCTCATTTGCATCAATTTCATCCTTTCTAGAGAATAACCCAAAATACATGAGTGGAGAAAAACATTCCAGAAAAAGAGAAGAATGTTTGGATTTTAGGACAGCAGATGAATAATCTCACCACACTGTGAGATGGCAAGACCTTTACTTGTTAATGTGTTCTGGTTCTTATAAATGCCCTGTGCTGCAGTCTGTATTAACAAGAACAAGAGAAAGGGGAAAAGGGAAAAGGATGAAGTAATATGCCTTCTACTCTTAAGCATATTCCTGACTGGTTGAGGAAGAAGCACCATCTCCCAAGTTTCATATCAATTTCACATCAGACCAGCCACACTGCTTCTTAACATAAAGTGTCCTCAACTGCTTATCATGTTTATAAATGTGGAAGCTGAATTAAATTATAATCACAGTTGCTTTTTGGCCTCGGACCACAAAATACAAATAACACCTCTCTGTGCTGTTGCCTTAGGGGTATCAGAGAATAAAGTTGTTTTAAAACTGTGTCTGCCAAGAAGTTTCTGTACATTAAAATATGTACTACAAAAATATGTCATACAGAAAATATTTGAAATATGAATGATCACTGCAAACTTTCACAATCCATTGATCATCCTCAAAATCAATTTGACACCCTACATAGGTTTTCCTTCAAAATTAAGACCCTGAACTATTTTGTAGATGATACTTAAAAGTAACTACTTAAGACTTTTTAAAGCAGAAAGAAAACAATTTTAAAAGAATTAACTTGCAAGCTCTGAAATTCCAAGACACAGCTGAAGTCACCCCAAAGGTCTGACTGCATTTCAGTTCAAGGCACTTCCCAGACAGTATCTCTTTTGCTGTTATGAAAAACACTTCTGAATGGGAAGTCTAAAGAGGTCACCTACTGAGACTGTGAGAAACCAGAATGGGAATAAATCTATACACAAGCAGTAGCAGTTAGAAGAGGGTAATCTATACTAATAAACAAACTGATTCACCATCAACATTTTGATTCAGTATTTACCAAACTGGAAAGCTATTTATTGAAAATATAATACTTCACAATGGTACTGTCAGTAAAAAAGATTAGTAAAAAGAAATAGATTTTTAAGGTTTGGGTTTTCTTTGTTTTGAAATAGAGCTTTCAGAGTATGTGTAGCTGCAGTCACCATGGCATCAGGCTTCTAAAATTTAAGTTCTTACAGCTATGTCTGTGAAGGAAGAGTGATTGATATATAACACTTCATGCTTGGACTAGACAGTCTAGTGTAATCTTTGAATCTAAAAAGTAAAAACCCATCATAACACATCTGTGTAGATGAGGGTGGCCAGACATTTCAACCTTCCTAAGTACAGAACAGCTTTGTAGCACACCAAGACAGCTCATGGGGGATCCAGATAAAATAAAAAATAAACTTCTTCAGTATAATGTGGTAGAGCATTGCAGGTGGAGAGACCTGATCCATTTAGTTGCTGCATTAAGAAGGCATTTCATAAACCAGTTCCCACCTCTAAACTTCCCTTCATTAATACGTGAGGAAGTAAGATTTCACAATTAACTGTGGAGAGGAGAAAGAGAACATAAGACACAATGCCTTTTACTGAACAGATTAACAGATTCATCTATTTCTCATAAAACCTGTATGGCATAGTAATTTTTTACCCATTGCCTCACCAAGAACAAGATTTGGTTTTGAGCAAATGTATTGAAGCAGAATTTAACTGCAGCAAGCACAATTCCTGTCTAGAGAAAGCCTTTACAGTTGCTGCTCAGAGCAACTCTTCAGGTAGCTTCATTCCCAAAATATCTACAAAGCTCCCAATATTTGACTGCTAGATGTGCCTGACATATATGTCTTTGCTGTATGTTTTTATCTGACTTTAATGTGCACAGGACCACACAGGTTCTACAGGCACAGGACGTTCTCACTATGACTGGAGCTTGCTTAGCAAACTTCCACATTCAGGCTTCAAAGTTTGACTTAGCTTCTGATAAGCTTACATGTGCAAGCAGGATGGTGCTACAGAATTACATTTATAACAGGCTTCAGTACAGACTGGCTCAATTGAATTAATAGTTAGGAGAAAAGTAATTTAATGTGTACATGTGAGTAATAATGTTTCTAACAAATTACCACTGGCCACACAGCTGAACTATTGCAACAATCAGCTGCTTTTGCAGTGATATGTAAGCTAGACATACTGTATGGAAAGATCTGTGGCAGAGGGGAAAGTATTTGTTATAAAGCTTTCATCTCAAATGTCTTTTTTTCCCATAGCTTGTCAGGACATGATAGCTGAATTTCAGAGATGATTCAAAGGCTGTTACTGATTTTATGTCAGGAGCACCTTGTGAAAGCCTCACACCACAATGCAATCAGTACGAAACTTGGTCCTTCTCCATGCAGGGACTGGTTGTGTATGTTTCTTATGAGTGGCTGGTTTTGTAGATTCAAATTTTTCCATCAGTTCTTAACTCCTCCAGTGTTACCTCTCAATTCTGCTCTGTCAATGGCAAAGGTTTTAAGTGGTTGTTTGAAAATATTCTTGCAAAAAACTTCGTGCTTTCTTCCCTGTTACATTTCACACCTCTAAACATCCATGGATTGACTTGACTGACCTCTAAAAATTTCCACTTACTTCTTATAAAGAAGTTGCTAAAAAATGGTCTGTGTAATAGAAAGCATTGTTTATGATGCTAAGGAATATCACTGAATTTTTTTTCTCTCTTTGATTCCAGCTTCTGGCTTCTGCCTTGGTTTTCAGCTGTCCAGAGTAAAATCATGCTATGGCTATGTATGTACCTTCTACTGCACTTCACATAATGGAGACATGGTCTGGGAAGACAGATAATATCAACTAAGTAAATTTAGCTATTATTTTTTATTAATTTAGGTACTGTGTGGCCAGTGGTAATTTGTTAGAAACATTATTACTCACATGTACACATTAAATTACTTTTCTCCTAATGACTCATTTGTTTTATTCTTGCCTTATTCAAAAAAACAATTAGGTTTGAAAATGACCTTTTGAAGATTGCACTGGTGGACTGATCTTTTCATTTTTAATTACTTACTTTGCTTTAATTGTTACATTAGGAACTATTAAGAAAGAAGCCAGCCTCATAATCAATAATTTAATTAGTTTTAGGACCAAGAAGTCAATGCAAATGTTATTCTGCAGTCAGGCCTTTCTCAAAGCCTTTGAAAGATCTTGACTCCCATTTTGTTTCAAAGTGACATTGGTGACATAAAAATTAAATTCACACTTAATGCAATATATCACGTGCACACATTACATATAGAGGCAGCTGGTAAGTTCACATTCAGGTCAATCTATTTGCTGCCCAGACAGCATACAGCCTTCTTCTCTCACTTACTTCTAAATAAACAAGGGATGCATCCAAACGCCATCACATTGCCCACTCTGCAGAGAACTCCCCCGCAGGACATGCCAGGAGTCACCGCTGAGTGTTTGTTGAAACCTACAGGGCACTTCTCCCCTGGCTAGAACTTCAAATATTTTAAATTTTTCCATGTATAGGTCTGTAATTTATACTAATATTCTTAGATAACCATCAGCAACTATGAACTGATCCACTCTGACTTTCCAGCTGGTGAAATCTGATTCAATCAGCAGTGAACTCATACTCACCACCACCCCACTGCTTCCTCTCTGCTTGCCCAGGCAGCTTTACAACACATCAGGGGGCTCACAGGAGGGCTGCCAGGAGAGCTGAGAATTTATTGCACGGCCTGCTACCTGGACCATGGATGTCCCTCATTTGTAATTACAGGCATGTGTTTCACATCACCACATCACATACAGAAACATCTTGCCCAGAAGCAATGTCCTAACTAGTGAGACATGAGGAGACAGAAACCGGTGTGCTGAGACACACAGGGCCACCATTATGTTCATCTGGGGCATTAGGGGAAGTGCAAGGGTTACAGCACATGGATGAAAGAGAATCTTGAACCAGAAGAGGTGTGTTGGTGAAAGGCACAAAATTTTGTAGGAAGGGTGGCTGCAGTGATCTCGGAGGAATGAGGGAGGGATGGAGGAAGGACAGAGATGGAAGGAGGAACCAGGTGTGCTGGGAGTTTTGTGAGCTTGGCAGCAAAGAGGAAGAGTAGCTTGCTAGGAAAGGAAAAGACTGCTCTGACTCTGGGAAAGGCAATGAGCTAGGAAAGGAGCTGATGTTCACTTAGACCCACAGTGAGTTAAAACCAGGATGCACTTGCCTGAGGGGTAATCCCATTTGTATTCCATATAGAGGAGGAAACTCTTCCAGAGCCCCTGTGCAAACCGTAACTGTGCAAAATGAAAGTATCAGTATGACAAGGACCCTGTTGCTCTCCTCTAGTAGCAGCTTAAATGACTGAACTTTGTTACAAAAAGGTGTTATTTGATCTAACTAAATTACTACAGCTCTGCCAAGATGAAGCCATTTATACATTTCACATGAATTAGGTGTCATGTGGGATATTAAGCTTTAATATCAACTATCTCGTCTTCCCCAAGACTTCTCCCTGGAATGAAGTAAGACCAGACCTTTTCCTACGTGGTGGAGACAAAGCAGAGGAAGACCTGACAATAAAGGGTCTGCCTTCCTGCTGGGAAAAGGACTCCAATGTCCAGTGGACAGGCCCAGACATGTCAATGAACAAGAAGAGCTTAATAAAATGGTAATTAAAACCTCTTAAGAGACACTAACTCACCCAGTGCTTTGCAGAACAAGGCAACTTCTCTGATCTAAAATGCTTAGAGCCTAATTTAAACTTAGTCTAACAGAGAAAAAAGTCCATGAGGTCAAGTGATTATACAGGTTGTTAAACATAGTGTTAAAGGGTTTGATTTGGGGGGAAAGTCAGGAAGGCTAGGAAAAAGAGGGACAAGTCAGGAAATGAAAGACAGTCATAGCTCCAGTCTGAGAGTTATTGTGGGTACAATACGCCTTTCGATGAGAAATGTTTTTTCTGCCTCTCAAGAAGGAAAAATCCCACAGCAAATCAAGAACCAAGGATACTTTATTGCTTGCGTCCGGGTCAACTGATCAAAATTGTAGATTAGAATGCTTATTATTTGACATATTTCATTTTAATCCACCTTCTTCCACAGATGCTGTTTAGGGAGAAAGTCAGGATGTAACATTTTTTAAAATTACAGTGACAATATAACTAGGGGTTTTGCCCAATTATTTTTCAAGATTATAAAGAAATCAAGATGCTTTAATTCAGCCATCATTTTGGTTTTGAAAAAATTGGCACTGAATCTCTAAGAAAGCATCCCAAACAGATTTAACATAAACCTCTTCAAATTTTACTTTTGTCTTTTGTGATATTGCTTATTGGAGAAAACAAAATCTGCATTTGTAGGTATTTGTTCTTGATTTTATATTTTACCGTGACTCAAATTCCTTTTCATATTAAGACAGAGAGTTCTAAAAGATGAGCTCTTTGTTTACAAATACATAGAATGGAATCAAGAACACAAAATTTGTTACAGTTCATGCCAAGAACTGAAATCCTTGCATGCCCGTCTCTTATTCACAGCAATATAATTAAATTACACTAAGAGATTTGAAGTTTGCATGGAAAAAGCCTTCATCTCCAGTACTGACAACCTCAGTCTTTGATCTGCTTTTGAAGAGGATTGACTTGAACCACAAACTGCCTGTCAATGATTTTTTAAATGACCCATCCTGTCTATCCACACAGCTCTTGAATTCATTGCTTAAGAGTTCAAAAGTGTTCAAATAAAACTGACAAATCCAATACCCTTAGGATATTCTGACTGACAGTTTTGCCTCTAAGGTGTTTACTCAGGGATAAATCAACTGGACGAGGCCTAAAAATGTAAAGATGACCAGATCAGCTTTCAAAATATCTGCCATTGGCTGCTCTGTGCCTGCCTCACATATCTGATTCTTAAAATACTCTGAAATTTCTCCTGCATTTGCCTTATGAATAGCCACTCCAAATGAACATAGCCAAAAAAGCCCCCATGACAGACAGGTAACATCCTGACAAAGATCTGGCCACTCCATATCAAAGCAAAAAAAAGTTCTGGAAAATCCATGTTGAAAAATAATTAGTCTGAAAGACAATGTCTATTTCACAGTAATATAAAAAAATAGAACAGTTTATCTTAGGGAATGACTATTTTGAAAACTACGGATTTCTGACAAAACCAATAGTGAAAAATAAGTGGTCTAAACCATGATTTCATTAGAGGAAAAAAAGGTTAAGGAAATTACTAGTTTGGAACAACTCAATTTATTCAAGTAACAGTTATCTGGCTCTCAAGCATAATCCATTTGCCATAGGAACCACAGCAGGTTGTCCCATGCTTAAGAAATCACTCAGTGGGGGAAGATGGGCTGTGTTGTGAAGGAAAAAAAATTGCAAGATTGGCACTTAGATCAGCACTGTTTTAATTATTCTTCATCCATATGAAACACAGAAGCACCCTCATCATTAAAATGCTGCACCACAGCTGCTACCTCAGCAGAGAGCTCAAAAACTGGTGTATGTATTTATTCTCTGCTAGGACATATTGTGAAAAGCCATTTTAAAATAGCCACTGTCCTTAAATGATCTGCATGCCTTAAGTCAGGTGCCTTTTCCAAGGCTGCAAAAATGCAACTGAGACTTCAAATTCTTGGAGATTCACACTGCTATTTGTTTGAACTCAGACAGACCACCCTGGGATCTGAAAGTCTGTGGGGTTGATATGAAAAGCCAAGAAAGTCAAGGCAGCACCTTCCTACCACCATCTGTAACCACTCTGCAGAGCAAGGGTTTCTGTGGACCACAGGAAAGGGGATGCCTGACACTTCTACTAGACAGGGCATTCATTTGGGTTTCCTTGCCCAGAGACCTAATTGCATGACAACTTAAACTCTATCCAACCTTGCTAACACTGAAAAGCCATTAGCAGAAAATTATAAGCAGATATCATAGAATCATAGAATTGGCTGGGTTGGAAGGGACCTCAGAGATCATCGAGTCCAACCCTTTTACCACCGTTGCGGTTGCTAGACTATGGCACGAGTACAGAAGCCTTGATTTATTAGGAATTACACTTTTTAAAGGGCTGTACCTAAGATCCATTTTTATCTAATATTTAAAGAAAAAAACCTGCCTTAGAGGAACACCCAGTTGACCTCACTCTTTTGACTGCTTACTCGTCCTAATGGCTTTCTCTGAGTGTAATGTGTTTCTAGAAATCCAGTCTGCTCTAGTGTGTAAAGTGTGGTTGTACCACAATCATGAACCATTTCCAGGGGCTAAGAGAAGAAATTTCTTCAAGCCAATGAGGACTTACCCCTGCATGAGCCTGAAGAGAGGCTCTGCCTGGATTCCTACTCCTCTCACTG
The DNA here is from genome assembly GCF_003957555.1 of Calypte anna. Taxonomy (NCBI): domain Eukaryota; kingdom Metazoa; phylum Chordata; class Aves; order Apodiformes; family Trochilidae; genus Calypte; species Calypte anna. The sequence goes on from NC_044253.1 coordinate 30,389,746, forward strand.
ATTTTGTGTCAGAGGGAAAATTTACAGCAGTCTTTGCAAAGTACAACGTCCACAGCCAGGTTCTGGCTTGATGAGAATGACTTACCAGTACTTGTAGCTATTTGCTGCACTTAAGGCAGGATTTTGGAAAATCTCAGTTTGTTTTTATCTTTTGTCTCTGAGACTGGTGCCTTCATTATCCATCAAAGACTTCTCTACCTCAGAATTTCTATTTTTTGATTGTGCTGTTCAGATGAAAAATTTCTGTCAATGATAAAATTTGATACACAGAGCTAGAACTTGCATCTAGTCACTGCTCCTCTGCCTCTGTCTTGTTTAAGTCATCTTTGACCCAGTCAGTAAAAAAAAACTGATGTGCCTGATGTTTTCCTGTCTCATTGTTGGGTTTGTTGCTTTGGTAGTGGGATCACAGATTCACAGGATAGGATCACAGACTGGTCTGAAATCACTAGGCAGCACTGCATCAAGTAATCAGCATATCTGGATAGCTCAAAAAATTAAACTCCAAGCACCTGAAATATCAGTGATCAGTGCAGACCAAAATGGAGAACAATTTATAAACAAAATCTCAAATGCTTGGAATTTCAGTAAATCAGAAAGAAAAATCAAGCAGTGTATGAATCTGACCTTTTACAGAGCTGTGCATGTCCTGAACTTCATTCAAAAGAGCTGTATTGCTGATGTGAAGGGGACTGTCCAGTTAAGTACACAAACAAGTCTTCCCAAATCCTTGTCAGTCACGTTTCTTAGGACATGAGTAGTGAATTCTGACATCTGAATGACAGTTACTGCACAAAAATGAAATATCCAGTTAAAGAATCTGACATTTCAGAAATCAGAAAGCAGATGAAGTAGTTACTACATCAGTAAGTTTCAAGCATATAGAATGAAAAGTGAGAGTACATTTTTCCCCTGTATTTAATTATTTAAGTGTATAAATATTTGGCATTTTATCTGTCTGAGAAAGAGCAAAGATTAAGCCTGGCTCAAACTTTATCCAGACAAATCTGACTAGTCCCAAGAAATTACTCATCAGAATGTGGAAGATGCAGATGAGTGGCAGAGGGTTTATCAGGAGAAGAATTAACCCAGGCAGGTGAACTTGTACTCCTGGGGTCTTGTGTTCTTTTGCACCTCTCACATTTATCATTGAACACAGTTTGCAATTCATGAGTAGAGATGCTCACTCTGATGTGTGAGAGAGAAAATATTCAGGGGAAAAGCCAGAATATGCTTGTGTTTCTATGAAACAGGCAGAAAAAGAAACTCTGCAGCTTATCTTGGCATGAGAGCCATCAGCTTTACTGACAAGCAATTCCTCCAAATGAAGAGCAGCCTTAGCCTTGTCTATCTTATCTACTGGGAGTCTGGCACAGTCAGTACAAGGAGGGTTTCTCTCCAAATCCAACACCAGCTCTGTATTTTCTCCCAGAATATTTGGAAAGAGCTATAATCATCTAAATACTACTCATCCTCCTCTGTTCTCATTTTCCTATAAGTAATATATATCTTACATTTGCAATTACTGTAGATTTTGTTAACCACTCAACCTGACCCTGTGTTATCCAGGGAAAATAAAAAAAGAAAAAAGAAAGAAGCAATGTCATAATGTGTTTCCAAAGCCTAAAGGTTGCATTATAGCTTTGCTTACTAATTACAAAGATTATATAGACAATGTTTTCTTTGCACAAAAAGGGCTCTTCTAACTCAGCAGAATTACCCAAAGCTGAAAAACAGTGCAGCTGCATGGAGATTTAGCAGGATTTCCCTGTAAGTTTACAAAAGAAAAACTCTTTTATAAGTCTGTTAATACACTATGACCAGATTACTGAGACTTTTGCAAGATAAAGTTGCTTTCCAGATTTATTAAATGCAAAACAAAGCAGAAATCTACTCAGAGTTTTTTCCACATTTTTTTTAAACTTTTTAAATTATTGATATTTGGACATCAAGTGTACTTACAAACCAAGGCATTTAAGAAAAATTACTCTTGACTGGCTTATTTTTAATTTGTTGAACTTTATGTCCAAGATTATTGTTAAATGACATTATCTTAAGTGTGTTTCTATAATCCATCAATAGAAATTGCCTAATGAGCATCTCAACTCTGATGACAATATCTCTTAATACACAGAAATAGGTTCTTTGTCTCCTCCCTCTGAAACTGCTTCTGGGAATATAACCTTCTCTGCTTTGGGCTGGAATCTTTTTTTCCAAAACACACTGTTTAGTAGCACAAAATGACCATGATACCAACTGAAGCAGCAACTAGAGAACTTCAAGAGCTTCTTTATGAGAAATGCCACAACACAACAGCAGCAATAATTACTGAATTTTCTGATGACAGAGAAAAAACCCCAAAAAACAACCAACAAACAAAACAAGCCTCTTGCCTTGTTTCTTGTCTTCTATTCCAACAGGTTTCAAATACTTGGTCTACAAAGCAGCAGGGACAAATACACTCTCCAGTGTACTAAATCCATGGATTTATACCAAAGAATGAAGGCAAAGAAGGAAGAGATGCAGACTTTCTGGCAGTACCCACAGTGATGGTAAAGTAATATATATACCATGAGAAATCAAAGGTGAGTTTTGGTGGAGAGAAATCCTTTTTAGAGGAAGAATAAAGACATTAGACTTCCATACATCTTGTGTTTCTCCTGTGATATTTTCCCCCCCTTTTCTTTGTACATACCTTAAAACACATACCAGCACTTCCAAAAGAATCCTGAAAAAATTGACCTTCAACTGCTCTCTCTCTCTCTCTCTCTTGAATTAATCTAGCACAGCATTCAGCAGTTCAGTCTTTCAGACCCAGATAATCAGTTGCTAAAACCACCAGCACCCAATAAGTTCTACCTGTTTATTCATTGATCTCAGAGCATGTCCATTGTGCTGTGAGAAGTCAGTCATTTCACAAGTCAAGGATATGTTATATATGGTGATACTTTTGGTCAGAAGATAATCACTGTATTAGTGAATATTCTGTTGTCACTTCCCCCTTGATTTCTACTTTTATTTTACACTGGCTTTCATTTTTCTCACACCATGAATGCCACTGCTTTGCATGAAATCAAGAAAGACTAAGAAAAAGATTGTGTACTGTCCTCATGTGCCAGGGAGATAGAGGTTTGTCAGCAGATCTAGTGAAAACAGGGTTGGAGAATGTAAGAAACTCAGTGCTACTGACTGATGCTTCATGGCCATGCATCACCTACCTTCATCTCTCCCTGCAAATAAATACAGCACTTGCCATTCAGGATAATAACAACAAGAGACAGGTTTAGCTAAATTATTAATACATTTCACACATCTTTCCTAGCAATTCATCAGTTATTCATCACCCAAGCACTACATCACAGAGAAAATAAATCAAATAAAAAAGACTAACCAGTTAGGATTTGCTTCCCAGTAAGGAAGGCTGTAGGGGGAAGGTTTTAAAGGATGGAACTGTAAGCACTGGCAGTGGAAGCACCACTTTATGTTTCCTGTGTGCATCCTCAAAAATCTTCTTTCAGGTGGAATTTTAACAAAACAGGGATGAAACAGTAGGATAGGGACAGCACCATTTCCTTGGTGAGAAGAGATGGAAGAGCCTAAGGATGTCTCAGTAGCACAACACAAAAGGTAAGAAAAAATGTGAGATTATTCAAACTGAACAGAAAGGAAAAAACTCCAACACAAGCATGTCAAGATGGGATATAATGGAAATGAACCTGTGTTCTCTGCCTGCTATGGTTATGTATAAGCCACCCACACTGACATGAGTTTCAGTCTATGATTTCTTTCAATATACCTTAAACTTCATGAATTCGTAGTGTTTGTATTGCTGTATTCTGTGAAAACATAGAGGTAAGTGAGCATACTATGGAAAAACCTCAGCAATGTAAAGTCAGGAGTAGTTCTATCCTTTGTTCAGCTGAGTCAAAAATAGTATGAAAAAAATAGAAGCGAACAACTCATCATAAATAATTACAGCTTTCAGTGAGAGCTGGGAATTTTATTCTCTGCTCAGGTGATTCTGACAGTAGAAACACACCTCCTCTGAGCTGGCTGCTGAGTGTATCTTTGGGGCTTGCTAATAAGATTACTGGGTGGCTATTAACTGAGAAATTTCTTACACTATTTATTATGGAAGGTGTCAGCAGAGAAAATTAAAGACATTATTTTTAATTCTTTCTCCCTGCCTGTATGTCAACAGAAGACCCCTAGAGCTCTTGCAGGTTTAGTATGAACACAAATGATCAGTATCTGCAGATCAGACACAGGGCAGTAGAATTAATGGATTTTCATGGACACCCCTCCTGACCACTGACCTCTTTTGATGCCTTTCTGTCTCCCAGACTGAGCTGCATTCTTTGCACTAGGATGAACTCACAGCCTGTCCTCACAGAAGAGATAGTGGAAGGTAAGTAAGTTGTTTCTGAGTAGAAATATTATCCAGGAAATACATTTCAAAGAAATATTAGATTCCACTGGTATTGTTTTACAAAATCTATGTTTTTCTGTAATAGATAATACTATTCAGAATTATCTCTACATGTGTTATTTTGTCACAAGTATTCATTTTAGACTAGTCATAAAGTACTGTGGCTGTTAGACCTCAGTACACAAAACACCTGATATTCACAATCACTTGACAATAAATAACTTCAATAAAATATTTTTTGTTTCCTGGTAAGTTTTTACATCGGGGAATCTGCCTTTTTCATTCTAGATAAAATACTTCTATTTGGGTATAGACCTACTATTTCTAAAAAGTGATGAATTATTTTCTGCTTGCCTGTTACACTGTAAGGACTTCTTGTTGCTGAACAGTTTTTGAAAATGGAAATCCTACAGTGTATTTTTGTGGGCATTTGCTAATTTTGAAAACATAGACAACTTTACATATCACAGTGTGACAGTGTTCCACTAAAAGAAAAAGGAAGATTTCCCCCTGTACATCCTACAGGATATATGTATGTCCTTTTCACAGACAGGGGAAGAACATCTTCAACCTTATTGAGGGGACTTGGAGTGAATGAACATAGGAAAAGGAAGGAAAGTAAAAGGGAAAAAAAGAATATTTTGTTTGTGAGTCAGTGAAATAACCCAGGCTGCAAGAACAAGCTTGTGAGAGATTAATTAGATGCCAAAAGAGGAAGGCCCATTCAGAATCCCTTAGCAAGGTAAAAATGGACTAAAGTGATGGACCATGACAGCAGAAGAAGGGAAGGAAATTATTTGCACTTTTCCATCAAGAATATAAACTCAGACCTGATGCAGTTGTCTGTCACTTCCATACCATTGTGTATGGATGAGCGAGCTCTGGCACTCCAGATTTAATTTACTACTTTGGTAACTGACTTGACTGGTATTTCCAAGAATTTCCTGCTATATAAAATAAACTCATCTTTCCTTCCATCTGAGACATAAGATGAAGATATGAAGATGGGAAGATATGAAACATTTCTTCTTACATAAGGCTTTGCTGAATATTAGCAGGCTGCCATCTCTAAACTAATGTACAAGAGCAGCCAAATAATGCACTAGTCAAGATATTTCATCAGCTGTAGAGCAATTTAAATACAGATAGTGGAAAATTTCTCTTACCCTGTACATTTTCCTATCTGCACAGAGCTAAAACTCAGCTGGCAAACCCTCATGGGATCATTCTGCAATAATCTGGTGCATATTATCTGCCTCTGTATAGCACAGGGCACAAAGCATTGGAGAACCTGCAGTGCTCCACTCCAGCTTAGAACTCATTTCCAAAGACACACAGCAAACCAGAGTGACAAGGGACATTATGTGTTGCCAGTTCTTTTGCTATTTAAAAGGGCTTTACAGAAACACACCCAACACACCACATGTTTAGTAGCATTCCTATGTAAACAGGGCAAGCTCTGCCTTCTATCTGGAATTTTTATTTTTTTTTTAAAGCATGTGTTCTCTATGATTTTCATCAGTTAGTTGGAAAAACTGGTGGGGTGTGCAAGTAAAACTGTTTCAATGATTCATTAGGTAGTCATAGTTATTTATGTTATTGCCTTGCCATATTTAATCTCGTTTCAAGCACAGTAATTAAAAGCACCTATACAGCCAATTGAAATTAATGAGATTTAAAGCATGTAGTTTTGAGTCAGTGCCTCTACAACTATCTCTTTATTTGCCTTCCAAAGGGATATATTAAGTGCACAAACTCTCAACCTGTACTTTTTCCCCCAGTGACTAATGTCTCAAATCATCCCATGGAACAAACCTAAACTAAACCTTTTCCCATGTCTATTGAATAAAAATCCTCTGTGTGATCTGCAATTACTATAAAATAAAATGTCAAGGGATGCTATAGTAGAAAGTCACCTGCTATGAATATAGATTTCTGAGGATGTTTTGTAAGGCAAAAATCCACCTCCAATCTACTTGTGGTGACTGAATGTTAACAGTTAAAAGAAGAATACTTTTAACAAAACAAATCCTATCACTGTCCTATTACATGGCTTTATCTCCAAAATGTATTGAAATTAGGCATAGAACTTTTCCAACCAAGATCAATGGATGAGAATAACAAATGGGCTGGCTTAAGACATTAAAATGCCAGTTTGTTTTATGCTGTTATAAATGCATCCTATCATGTCTTTACATTTTATGACCTCTATTTTATTTCTAGGTAGCTTCACATACGACACATCCAATTATTCATGTCAAGAATGCAAAACTACCAGTATTTCAGTAAAAAGTGCCTACTGGCATTTAAGACAATCATTTTTTTTTTCCTTGTTTGGAGTCACAATCCTTTTCTGGATCCACCTATATAAGGAATACCTTGCACACAGGGCAGGCTTTGTGCTGACACAGAATGCAACTACACCTTCAGGTAACCCTCCAGTTTGGACCAAGTTTGTCTAGGACATCCTGCAAGCCCACCCTTTTCACCAAACTGTAAGAGAAAGTGTGAAAGAAACACTTTAAGAGAAAGTGCAAAGGAAACACATGAGCACGACTGGTGCTGAACTTTGGATCTCATTTTCTGAGCACACTGACTGCTCCCCAGCCCAGTCGAGGCCCAGAGAGTATGGGGCTCAGTTTTGCAAGCATTACATCAGCATGAAAATCTACTTACAGGGGGGAATGTGGGCAAAAAGCAAGTCCATTCTAGTGTGTCTATAACTTGGCCAAAAATCTTTCCTCCAACTCAAACATAAAGCTGGGCTTCTTTTATTCTTGCCCAAGTGCACAGCCCTGCTGCCATTTATCCAGTTGTGTGCTGTTAACAAGCTACTCAGTCAACAGCAACATCCTAACAGAACAGGAAAGCTATTTTGTTGTGTTGTGTTGGCAATTTATTTCACCTCCAGGGACTTTGTTTCCTTAAATATTTTCTGTTCAAAAAATTACTTTGTCCTATTTCTGTAACTTGAAAGAGCCTCTCTGTGGCAAACAATGCTGAGAAAGGGAAAATTGAATATACCTGAAAACAAAAAAAATATTAAAAAAGCACATGGAGAGCAGAGAAAGAGGGCAATGTATTACAATAAATGAAGTCTAATAGCTTGATTCAGCAAGGCCTAAGTGAGGGACATTTGGTCAAAACTCTTCTAAAAGAATTATAATTAGCCAGCAGAAAGTAATACTGCAGTCAGTTTTCTATTCTACAACAAAATCAGGTAACAGCCAAATAATCACACTCCTGTAAAAAGTGTTTTATAAATGCAGGAGAAAGAGGCTGCAGAACTTCATGCCTTACCTTTGGGACTGCAATACTTATTCATCTCAATCTCTTGTAATTTATGTAACAGAGGATGTGTTTCTGGAAAAGTAGCCAATTATAACACCATGTTTGTTTTTCTGGAAGAGCTCTACTATTTGTCTTTTAGCAGAAGCTGTGTATTTGTTGTGTGGAAACCTCAACCACTGGTGAGACACTGATCAGCTTACAAATCAGTGAAAAGTGGAAAAAAAAAAATCTCTCAGACAAAAGCAACATTTTAAGGACATGCTGGTTGCTATGGTGTTGAACACAGACTTGCCTGTCTGAAGCCAGCCTGAGAAACAGTAAGAATCCTTTTTCTCTACCATTGATCACTGAGCATGTTTCTGCATAGAGCTGGCACTCACTGTGGTTGGTTGGATTTTGTCAAAACAAAGATTTCCACAGGTAAGGTCTTTGGTTAGATCTAGCCATTAAGGTTAGATCAAAAAGAAAAAGAAATATAAACAACTACATTATGTTCTGTGAGTGCTATGGATATTTCTTTAAACCATGATTTATTTTGAGAAACATTGAAAATAATATGACTGACAATAGCTTTACATATTTTATGAGTGAAAAGTGCAAATTACTGAACTAATGCTATTCTACTCAGGTTATCACTAGAAGATGTGAAAAAATAGTGTATACCAATAATCTATCTCCTTTTTTATTTGCTTGATACATGAATAATGAATCTGCTTATTATCATACTGAAGATTTAGCTTCTTAACATTTTACATTTCTTTGAAAAAGTGAAGTATTCTGTAAGAGGCATTATTTGAATAATTTTCTGCCTCCAGATTAAAGGATTTTGTGTGGAGCTTTTTGTTTTTAAAAAGGAAGAGAAATAAGGCAGAAGATCTCTGCCTGAGTTTACAGTGGTTTTGTTTTAATTTGCCCATTAATGCTATAATTTTATACCAGTATAGTTAAACTGATCAAATCACAGTGTGCACCCAAAATAAAGTGGCATTGTATGAGAAAAACAGCATCCATAATTACAAGATCAGATTGATTTCTAAAGTAATACAGTGACACAGTAGAATCCTGTACAGATGTAGCCTAGAACCAAACACATCTTTGTGCTTCTTTAGTGTTCAGCTGAAAAAGGACCAGAAGACACATCACTTTGCCAAACTTTGCTTCAACTTAGCAACAGAAATCAGTAGTCCCATGACAACCTGAGTACCTCAGAGACACCAGCAAGTGATTTTCACCATCTGAATCAAACATTTTTTCATGTGTAGCTGGTCTGGATTGAGTTAGAGTGCCAAAGGAAGCCAGAGAAGCCTGAACACTTCAGCAGCACACTATGTTCCCCCATCACAAGAGGAAAAAGGTTGCAGTTGCTAGGTCTGGCTTAAGAAGGGTGATGTATTTTTACAACACTGCCTAAGTTTACAGTGGTTTTGTTTTAATTTGCCCGTTAATGTTATAATTTTATACCAGTATAGTTAAACTGATCAAATCACAGTGTGCATCCAAAATAAAGTGGCATTGTATGAGAAAAACAGCATCCATAATTACAAGATCAGACTGATTTCTAAAGTGATACAGTGACACAGTAGAATCCTGTACAGATGCAGCCTAGAACCAAACACATCTTTGTGCTTCTTTAGTGTTCAGCTGAAAAAGGACCAGAAGACACATCACTTTGCCAAACTTTGCTTCAACTTAGCAACAGAAATCAGTAGTCCCATGACAACCTGAGTACCTCAGAGACACCAGCAAGTGATTTTCACCATCTGAATCAAGCATTTTTTCATGTGTAGTTGGTCTGGATTGAGTTAGAGTGCTAAAGGAAGCCAGAGAAGCCTGAACACTTCAGCAGCACACTACGTTCCCCCATCACAAGAGGAAAAAGGTTGCAGTTGCTAGGTCTGGCTGAAGAAGGGTGATGTATTTTTACAACACTGCCTAAGTTTACAGTGGTTTTGTTTTAATTTGCCCGTTAATGTTATTATTTTATACCAGTATAGTTAAACTGATCAAATCACAGTGTGCATCCAAAATAAAGTGGCATTGTATGAGAAAAACAGCATCCATAATTACAAGATCAGATTGATTTCTAAAGTAATACAGTGACAAAGTAGAATCCTGTACAGATGCAGCCTAGAACCAAGCACATCTTTGTGCTTCTTTAGTGTTCAGCTGAAAAAGGACCAGAAGACACATCACTTTGCCAAACTTTGCTTCAACTTAGCAACAGAAATCAGTAGTCCCATGACAACCTGAGTACCTCAGAGACACCAGCAAGTGATTTTCACCATCTGAATCAAACATTTTTTCATGTGTAGCTGGTCTGGATTGAGTTAGAGTGCCAAAGGAAGCCAGAGAAGCCTGAACACTTCAGCAGCACACTACGTTCCCCCATCACAAGAGAAAAAAGGTTGCAGTTGCTAGGTCTGGCTTAAGAAGGGTGAGGAATATTTTTACTCAGTTCCAAGAGGACAAGTGCTAAGATTAAAATGTTTGCAATATAGCACATACACTTCGTACCAGATCATAATATAGGCTTCATTATCTTTTACTATGTAGACTCAATTGAACTCTGTACCTTGTCAAGGTATCTTTAAAATCTCACTAGTCAACACCTAATTGTTGGCAGCACCAGACGTTTTTCAGCTCATGGCAACAGCTGGTAGAATTGGGCTCTGAATCAACTTTGATAATTTATTTCAGTTACTTTAGTTTGAACAGAAGCATGTTACTTAGAATCCAGATTGTACAGAAATGAGATGCAATTTTATGTGTTTTGAGTTTGGTTTATTTTGCATATGAGGAGGCCCATATTTTCCCAAGGTTAGAATCAGGTCCATGAAAAATTACTTTGAAAGTCATGGAACAATAACAAGGTTTAGGCATTTATATCCAAACCCTAGATATTAATAAGTGCCCTTTTCAAGGATCATCTTGGTCTTGCTTGTAAATACCAGTAAAAGATTGATGTCTGGGAATGGTCAAAAAAAATGGTCCAATTGTCAATGCTCTCTTGACAATATTTAGCCATTTAAAATATATCTCACCCCTTAACTCATCCAGGAACAAATTTGTTAATAAGTCCTCTAATGAACTCATGCTGGTAGCCATCCCCAGAACATCTGTAAAATATACCTCTAGAATTGGGACCCCACATAAATTGCAGTGGTACCCACTCCTAACATGATGACAAAACACACGATTCCTTGATCAAATGTTAAAACCTGTGTTTCGTTCTTCCCTCTGCCTCAGGAAAGTCAATACCAATGTATTAAACCATCCATTCATGGCTGAAACTTTCAAACTTTTTCACAGAGCCTGACGATGTGCAGAAAATGAATTCAGTCAGCTGAAGAGAAAAATTTCTGCAGACCAGTGGTCACAGCACTCAGAGTGACAAGATCTGAAGCAGTCCCCCTCCAAGGTCAGCTCTTATATTTCATAGTTATTGAATAAAATGCTATTGCAGTCCTTTGGACAGGAACTAGGATACAATCTTCTCTTCCTCTGAGATGCCTGGGTCTTCCTTGCACTATACAGAAAGCATAATCATCCATAACTATTTACATTAGTCCAGAGGCAAGGTGCACTCAGTTTCAGAAAGGTACAAGGTGAAGCTTGTATTATTTTTTGACTCAGCCCTAACTGCTCAGCACTTTCTGTAAATCCAGTTTCCTTACTTTTTTTGTTGTTGTTGTTTGGTTGGTTGATTGGGGTTTTGTTTTTGTTGGACAGAAGCACCAGAAATCACTTACTCAAAATCACAGCCTTATTTTACTGAACAGTTATCTCCCATTCCCTCAAGGCATATGGGTATGAGATAATCAGATAAGCACAGTCTCAGTAACAATAAAATAGATCTAAACAATTTAAGCAGACATTAAACACAGCAGATACAGTATGAACGTTTTCTGCTCAGCAGCTGTGCTGCTGAATAAGCAGTCTGGCTCCCTGGTGACAGTGGGTTCCCCTCAGTTATCATATCAGCTGATATCAGCATGGGGACAATGTCCTGGGTTTGCTGTCAATACAGAAGTTGCCATATTTTTACTGGGGTTGCCTTTAAAAAAAAACAAAACAAAAAAACCCCCCTGAAACTTCTCAGCTAAAACTTCTGTCTTTTCTGTCTAACCCTGAACAATTAAACCCAGATGTCTATTAATTCATCCAGATTTTAGCACTGTTGATTTTGAAAGGTAACTGGATGGGTGGATGACTGGAAAGTGATCTAATTTTCTGTGTACATTATTAACTCTGATTTTAGAACTGTTCTATTCAAAGATGATGCTGTACAGTTTCAGGCTCCCATTGTTCAAAAGAAGAACTGGGGAAGTGGTGAGCCACCTAAGCTCAGTATCTGAATTTCCCTTATGTTGCATTTCAAGACAAAATCATTTTTCTTTTTCTAATTCTCCTTCTTTTCATCACTTATTTTACTCTTCTACTTGCTTATGTTAGGAAGTAAAGAATATAGCTTTATATATCCAAGTACTTACTTAGTCACATGTTACAAAAAATGAGAAATGTGAAAATGAAAAATAAAATTTGAATTATCTTTATGCCAGATGAGTAAATAAATGTATTATACTGGAATGCAATTTTTTTTGTTGAATTCCCTTGTCTTATTGTGAGACTGATTTGATCTATTTCTTCTGAAAACCCAATGGCAAATGTAATAAATAATTACTTTTTATATGATTTTAAGTCTGTAGGAGTACATAACAGCACATTTTTTAAAAACTGCTGTTCTAACCAAGGTCTAAAAGACCTTGCCCAAGTCCACTCTGAATTCAACCTGTAGAAATCTAAAATAACATATTCTCTATAATTTTTTACATTTGAGATGAGATTTCCAAATTTCCCTGATAATGCAAAAGTCTTAGATTCATACTAATTAATCATTTAGAACCTTTATGGGATGTCAAAAGTGACAGTGTTCCCTAGAACAGATTTTCCATCAACCCTTGTGACTCTTTTAAAGATCCAGCTCTTCCTTGTGCATATTAAAAATCTGGAGTCCAAGCTCTAATTTCTGTTGAGGTGAAAACTTTGTTATGTGACATTACCAGAACTGGGCAGAAGCTGGCAAGAGGAGCTGTTCCACTGAATAACAAGAAGTGAGCCTTGTCAGGGCTCCTGTTTGCTAAGAGTCAACATTAAACTGCATGAAGTATGGCCTAGGTTTTTGCTGTTTCTAAACCAAATTTTTTGTCTTTCTTCCAAAAAGTCAGCTGTTGTAAAATTACTAACAAAAAGAAAAACTAAAACAAGAACTATATAGGCAACCAGAAGAATAAGCTCAAAGAATTCAACTATATCCACACAGTTCTTGTAAAACCGACTTAGTTCAGCTATCAGCCCTCAAAAAAATAACTTTCCCCTTAAAAAATTATAGAATCATAGAAAGTTAGGGGCTGGAAGTGACCTTGAAAGATCTTCTAAGTCCGACCCCCCATACCAAAGCAGGGTCACCTATAGCAGGTCACACAGGGATGCATCCAGGTGGGCTTTGAGTGTCTCCAAGGAAAGAGACCCCACAACCTCCCTGGGCAGCCTGTGCCCATGCCCTGTCACCCTCAGAGTGAAAAAATTCTTCCTATGCTCCATGTTATAACCACTGACCCCTGTGAAAAGCCTGACTCCTAAATGTTGATGAGGTCACCCCTCATTTTCCTCTTCTCCAAGCTGAAGAGACCCAGCTCCTTCAGCCTTTCCTCATAAAGGAGAAGGTCCACTCCCTTAATCATCTTGGTTGCTCAGTGCTGGACTCTTTCAAGAAGTTCCCTCTCCTTCTGGAAGTAAGCAGCCCAGAACTGCTCTTGTTGTAATTCATTAAATTTCTCCCTGCCTAACTCTTCAGTCTGGCTTGGTCCCTCTAAATGGCAGCACAGCCTTCTGGGGTGTCAGCCTCTCCTCTCAGTTTTATGTCATCAGCAAACTTGCTGATAGTACATTCTGTTCCCTCAACCAGCTCATCAATAAATATATTGAATAGTACTAGTCCCAGTACTGACCTCTGAGGGTCTCCACTAGAAACAGACTTCCAACCAGACTCCATCCCACTGACTACAACTCTCTGGCCTCTATCCTTCAACCAGCTCCCAATCCACCTCATTACCCAATCATCCAGGGCCACACTTGCAGTTTAGCTCCATGGATGCTGTGGGAGACAGTGTCAAATGCCTTCCTGAAATCAAGATAGACTATGTCATCTCTGTCATCATCCACCCACCCATTTACATCCTCATAGAAGGATATCAGGTTAATCAGAAATGACTTCCCCTTAGTAAAGCCATGTTGGCTGCTCCTGATAAGCCTCTTGTCCTCAAAACTCCCCAAGCAAACAAATCACCCACCATTAATTTCACCCAGAATCCACCTGCTGGTCTAGCTTCATAGTGATGAAATTCCATGCAGGATAGAAAAAGCAGTACCAGAACTTCATAATTTAATTTAATCATCTTCTTATTTTTTTAATATGAGATTAGACTCTCACCTCTGTATCTTAGTCCCAGTCCATATTCAAGAAGACCTGGCTAGCACACAGTCTTCAGTGTACACATAAAGGGACTTCTCCAAGCTGTGCTCACTGAACATCACCTACAAATGCATTAGGCACCAAGACTATACACACAACATGAATGATTCTATCAGAAGCTGTCTTACTGTTTTCTGCTATATGAAAGGAAATGTCTTTTTAAAAAAACTCTAAAAAACCTTTTGAAAAAAACCTACAGTCTCAAATTCAAAAATGCAGTGGCAGGTGAAAATTAGGAAGCTCTCTTTAATTATTAATATATTGCAAACCAAGAAATTTAGTCATCTTTTTTCAAATAAAAAATTTTATTAAAAAAAACCCCAGACAAACAAACCCTAAAGAGTCTGTTGCAATAGTGCAGAGAACCATGAGAGCCTGGGCCAGTATTGTGGTATTGTAAATTAGCATGGAGTTACACAGGATATTAATGGATGGTTTTAATCTATAGAGTGCAGATTCACTGCATCAAAAGCAATGTTACATTTCTTGTATGTGGGTTTATTTTCTTCCATATTTTAAATTTACTGAAATTCCTGTAGATGTATTAAATGAGCAAATCCTTTTTGAAAAGAGTACAACATGGCTGAATTGCAATAAATATAAGCACTTTAATATTTAAGTGAGGAAAATGAATTTCAGTGTGTTCTCAAATTGGTTTTCTTCAGTGCAGAGTTTCTTTATTTGTCCAAATAAAATGGATTTGAGTGGGTGGCAGTTTTAAGGAGATATGCAGCAGTATTCAATGGCTCTGTGAACTTGGGAAGATATTATGAATAATGGATTTGCTGTGCTCTTAGACATGGAGCCACAACAAAAACAATATCTTTCTGGGTTCTCTAATAAGAAGCTACTGGAGTAAGTAATAAAAAGCCTGGCCTACTGATTTCAGCTACTGGTGCTAGCACTTTTTTTCAGATCCTCGCAGCAAATATTGGTTGGCTCTGTGTTTCCTGTTGATCAAGAAAACTACTCAAACACTGAGTGTGAAAGGCTAAATTCTTAAGGCTACCTCCAATGACCCTGCTGCTTTCTTCTTGCAAAACCATTTTTATATCGTACCCTGCACCCCTGGCCTCAGAACTGGGAGGGAAAGGGCTGTGTTTGTCACTTGCTGGTGGAAAAGTTGAGCTTGAAACACATCCACAGAACATAAGACCACTGGTTTAGTTTCCTTCTTTTATAGATCTGAACATATATCCCACTTCTGAAGGGGAGACAGTCCTTTGCTTTATCTAATAATGGATTAAAAAAATACCTTTTGTTAAATTATTCACTCTTAAGCCTGAATGGAAAAAAAAATCCAACAAGATAGACAGGTCTGACCAAAATAAATTTGAGAAGTGTGCTTCTGAGTTGTTCTGAATAGAATCTGGTCTCAGTCTGACAGAAAATCAGAAGAGATTGGGACATCTATTCATACATTCCAGTGTGCAAGATTCCAGTGCTCAGTACCATGGGAGTGGAAAAAAATACCAACCCCTCTAAGAACGTGATGCTTCAGGCTAGGAGGAAATAAGATATTTATCTATTGACCTCAGCCTCATTTTCCTCCCAAACTTGCAAATGCAAAACCTGTTCACTTCACATGCATAGGCACATAAAGGAGTTCCTCATAGTAATACATATAAAAGCACATTAAAGATCAGAAATAAGGACACCAAATTCTGATTCCAGAAGTCTAATTGGTGTATTTGATAACAAACAGGTCAGTACTTTTTTTAAGATTTTACTACTGACATTCACTCATTCTAGTTGAGACATCTCCTTTTCTCCAGCAAGGCACTACTAAAATCTTCAGTTGCACATATTAAAACTCATTTCATACCACAACAGTGGGTGCTGAATATAGAATCAAAGTATTGTCAAGCCATGAGTGATAACCTGATTAGAAGACTGACACACTTAGAATTATGTTCTCCTCAATCATAGTGATAGCTGCTGACTTCACAGCCAGTATTGCACATACACTGCATCCTCAAGCTCTGATTTTCATCTTCCATGCAGTTATCTCAGACCTATAATACTACAAAACAAATTCTGATATGAAAAAAAATCTATGAAAAGATTTTTTTTTTTTTTAAAACAGCAGATTATAACTGGAGAAGATCACATGTAGTATTTTTTGGTTTTCCTTAGAACTTCAGAGGGAAGATACACCTATACCTTCAGCCATGTTCAGCTATGCAGCTAATTGGCATGCCCTTCCTGCAACAGAAATGGTTCATGATTATCTACTCTGTAATAAGTAATTCACAAATTTTGTTGACATTTTTCTGTAGTCAATATTAAGAGTCTGTTATCTAGAATTTTTGTTTTGTTGGAAGAAATGTATTTGAAAGACATACTAAAATATAACGAAATTAATTGTGTTTGCATCAACTGGATACTTCCAATACATATTTAATAGGTTTCCCATAGATACATATGCCTTGACAGTCTCTGATTTCAGTAAATAAATGCATAAAAATTGTCTTTCAGATGGTGAATTGATTCCTAGCTGGGAAAGATAACTGGCAAGCCTAAAATGAGATTTTTGTGTGGTGTTGTATCTCAATTCATATCATAAAGCCTACTCTGAGTATTGGAAGAGCAGAAAGGAAATTCACAATTTTTTTTTTTTCTTCATTCTGATCTTCACCTCCATTAATGTAACTGCACCCCCTCATTTTCATGAGAAGTGTCAGACTGGCTATGTATTTACATGAATTGTTCAAAGGCTTAGCCACTTGTATGGTGTAGATACAAGCTTTGTAGATTTCAAAGTCTACTCTGAACATTCTGAGAGCTGGTTTAAAGAAAAATCCACACAGGGTAGCAAAGAAATTGTGTTATAAGTACCTAGTCCCACCATTTATGGAAATTAAGATTTGGGACAAAAGTGAATCCCAAGTTTCTGAAAACTGTCAGTCAGAAACCACTGTTGGGGCAAAAATTACATTATTCACATTTTAATAGTGTACAAACACAATTCATGTCTTTCAATTTCAACAAAAGACCCAGGAGACCCTTTCTGCATGCAAGAAAAATTTCTTCAAGATTAAGATATGACTTGTGTTCACATTCCAGCTGAGGCTAATCAGGTGAATGTAGTTCACTTCAATAGGACACATGGCAGACAACTGGAGTTCCAACATTGGGGAGAGAAAACAATACGGCAATAAGAGATTTTGTGTAAAGTCTGAACACTTAAAGAAAGAAAAAAAAAAAAAAAAAAAGATAAAAAAGATAGAAAAAAGCAAAACCCAAAAGCATCACACATGTACACGCATCCCTGATGACTTCCTGGAGACAGGACAAGCATTCAAAGAGCAGGAATTTCTATGTGTAAAGGC
The DNA here is from genome assembly GCF_003957555.1 of Calypte anna. NCBI lineage: Eukaryota > Metazoa > Chordata > Aves > Apodiformes > Trochilidae > Calypte > Calypte anna. The sequence continues at coordinate 30,407,330 of NC_044253.1, forward strand.
ATCCATTACAGCAGACTCTCATTTCTAAATCAAATGACCAGCTCATCTAATTTCAAATTAGAAAACATTAGCAGCTAAAAATAGTTCAGCATTATGTGGATATGTGTATGGCAGTACAGCTGCTTACAAACATTGAGATGTATTTCTCTTCTTGGTAATTCAGTGGAGAGACAAGCAGGGAAACAATCTACAATTACCTGTGCTTCAGCACTGTGATTTTGGGTAACACTATTCCACTTTAACATATATCATAGACTATATGTTTTATATTTGCACTAACTGGTACTGACAGGGTATGGTTGTGAAGATTGAAATATATAATTTTAATGAACTGTTTTGTTCATAGATTTCTGTAATATCTGACAGCTTTCACAGCTATGGGAATTACTCTCTGTTGGAACAATTAATTTTTGTTTTGGTTGAGATACTGTAAGACAATATTTCTAGGAAAACAGATTAGGTAAAGAAAAGACTGCCAGTAATGAGTGAATGTAACATGAAGGGGAAAGGAAACAACAGATAATGAGCATGGATTCGTAGCAAAAATCTATACTATGTGTTAAAATGTACTGAACATGTGCAGGGTGTTTATGCTTTGCACTTGAATATTGAGTGCAGGAAACACCCTGTCAGGATCAAAACAGTTTTTTGTACAATCCATAATCATAATATCTGCACGTTTGCCAGTAAGCCAAGGAATGGCTCAGGATGAGGTTCAATGCGGCCAAGTGCCGGGTCCTGCACTTTGGCCACAACAACCCCATGGGGAGCTCCAGGCTGGGCACAGAGTGGCAGAAAGGGACCTGGGAGTCTGGACTGACAGGAAGCTGAACATGAGCCAGCAGTGTGCCCAGGTGGCCAAGAAGGCCAATGGCATCCTGGCCTGGATCAGGAACAGCGTGGCCAGCAGGTCCAAGGAAGTGATTCTGCCCCTGTACTCAGCCCTGGTGAGGCCACACCTCGAGTTCTGTGTCCAGTTCTGGGCCCCTCAGTTCAGGAAGGAGATTGAGGTGCTGGAGCAGGTCCAAAGGAGGGCAACCAGGCTGGTGAAGGGACTCGAGCACAGATCCTCTGAGGAGAGGCTGAGGGAGCTGGGGGTGTTCAGGCTGGAGAAGAGGAGGCTCAGGGGAGACCTCATCACTCTCTACAACTCCCTGAAAGGAGGTTGGAGCCAGGAGGGGGTTGGTTTCTTTTCCCAGGCAACTCTCAGCAAGACAAGAGGGCATGGTCTTAAGTTGTGCCAGGGGAAGTTCAGGTTAGATATTAGAAAGAATTTCTTTACGGAGAGAGCAATCAGGCATTGGAATGGGCTGCCCAGGGAAGTAGTGGATTCTCCGTGTCTGGAGATATTTAAAAAGAGACTGGATGTGGCACTCAGTGCCATGGTCTGGTAACTGCAGTGGTAGTGGATCAAGGGTTGGACTTGATGATCTCTGAGGTCCCTTCCAACCCAGCTGATTCTATGATTCTATGAATTAAACCTTTATACTGTCAGAGAGAAAAACAAACCCAAGCATACTACAGCATAGAAGATAAAAGTGAACTAAGTTTTCTGGACCTTGCTCTGGAACTAGATGTCAAGGAATCTAGGAGTAAGGTAAACCAAGCAGAAAAGAGTCCAACTTGGAGAAGATCATATTACCTTAGCAGTTCAAATAAATAAAGAATTCTGCTGACCAACAGAAATCTCATAGCCAGCTACACACAATTTAGGAAGTCTGTGCCTCCTTCATCTGACAGAGGGCAACTGGAACATTAAAAAAAAAACCCACAAACAATTACATCTAACAAGTTTTCCCAAGTCATACTGAAAGCTGAAACAATGGAAGTATGAGAACTGTTGAAGCAAGGAAAAGATATATGCTTTTATGTAAATTAAGGGCAACTTTCTCTGCTATCTTTCCATAAAAGAGGATGTAAATCTTAGGTAGGTTACTGCTGTGGAATTCAAATAAGCCTACTGGGAATAGTTGCAGAACATTTTAGAAAGCAGCTCAATTTACAGCAACACACCTTAAATAAAATTAAGCAGTAACTTGATTTTTTTTCCCTGCCTTAATCAAAAACAGTGCTGTACATTTCAAGACCAGTAGCAGAAACCGGAAAGCAAAGCTCTTATATTTCTTTTTTTAGAACACTTTAGAAAAAACCTCACAATATGTTTGATATTTTAAAAAATAGTGATTTTTCACTTCTATTAATTATTTTATTACTATTAATTAAAATATACTTATGTATACTTTATTAGTATATGTATTTAGCTTTAACAAGCTAAATTGCTAAACACAGTTCCAATAAAAAACACAGAAAACAGTGATTTATCTAAACCTGTAGCCAACAACCATCAGTACAAACACTAAGCAGAAGCTCCATAATTCCTCTCATGTTTAACAGTGTACTTGCACAGAGACTGCTGTGTTCCAAAGTGGCATTAGTCTATGTCATGAAGTGTGAAGGCTGACAGTGTTTGCAGTATACCTACAGTATATGGTTTTATTTGCTACAGTCCATGGGTGGTTTGAACATTGCTGAAGAACTGCAAACAAGTCCAGCATTGCTTTATCACTGTATCCTTTAAGTGACAGAGAAATATAGAGTCTGTTTCTCATTAATCTATACTATTACTGAAAAGCCAATTCTGGTTTTCGTTCTGCTCATCCTGCAGGACAGTTTGAAGACAATGATTTTTGATTTTTTTTTTTTTTTTTTAAACAAGGAATGGAAAGTTTGGGTTTTAAGGCAAGCAATTTAGTTCTTTGCATGGTTTCACCAAATGTAAATAATTGTATCACTTTCCCAGTGTAGGCATTCCACAAGAATTTGTAAAGACTCATCTGGGTTTTTTTTGGATTGCAAATATGCCATCATACTAAACATATCTCATTCTTTTTGCCCATTGTCTTGTATTTACTTGGTTTAAGGTGGTTTAAGTAAGTTTACAGTATGGAGATGAAGCTACACTTCTGCATCAGATTCTGTTTTTCAAGATCCATCTTTTTCAGTACTATGAAGCTGCATTTTCCTCTTAACTGAACAGCCATGCTTTGGATATTATTTCCTCCTTGATAGATCACACCTTCAAATTGATTTTTACATTCAGGTCTCTGGGAATCGTAACAGCAAGGTTTTAGACTTTCTTTGGTCCTGAAAAATGTGTTAGGAAGCACCAGCATAATTGTTGATTTTGAGATTTAGGCATAGGATTAATTTGGATTTGTGGGATTAATAGCAGGTTGTCTCTACACTACCCCTCAGAGTATTCCTCCTTCATCAAATCAGCAAGCATTTCCTCATGTGCTGTAAGGCCAGGCATTACAAACTGCCCAAAGATGGTCCTTCCACATTTCCACTGAGTTTTTCTACCTGACTTGTAATTTCCTAGAGGACATTTGTCTTTTCTGAAAATAGATTAGCTTCACTTTTACTGGAATAAATGAAACATGGTATCTGGCCAAAAAAGCTTGTGGCTTCTGTCCCACTGAAAATACAGTCAGCTAATTGTCATCTGAAAAGGGGTATTTTGATAAGCAGTATGAACACACAGTCATTCTGCTTCAAAATGAGAAAGTATGGCTCCATTTTCAAAATAAACAGTCTTCAAGAGAGATTTCATAGAGTCCTCCTATGGATACTTTGGGTGTAGTGAAAAAACCCTGCAAAACTCTTAGTTCATATTTCATTTTTAAAAGCTGTCCACTGCCTAAAGTAAAAGGGAAAGAAAAAGAAATGAAGTATTAATGTAAAAGATTCCAGAAGAAGTTAGGCTAAACTCTGTGCCTTTACACATTGCTATGATAGGGCAAAACAGCTAGTTTGACGAGTCAGCTTGGCAACTTAAGCAACATTAAGCAAATTATTTCTTTCAAAGCAAAAAAAAAAAACCCAACAAAACAAACAAACCCTTCCCCTCCCCCCCGAAAAAAAAGCCAAGCAAAATTTTAACAGCAGTTTGAAATCAACTTAGTCATATCCTTGCACTACACATGGTCAAGATGTGTTAATAACAAAACACATTATCATAGCATGGTTTCACTCCAAGGAAAACTATAGTTGACTGGGAGTTTTTATTTAAATAAACCCGATCACTATTCAATTTCTTTAAAATGCATATTAACCATAAATTTCTCCAAAAGAAAATGCTCCTAATGAGAGGAAAAAAACTTATAGCCATCAGTTATCAAGTGGAGAGAATGTTTAACAGAAGTTATGAATCTCAGTGTAGGTCTAGGTAGAGAAATGGATTTAAGTAAATTAGGAATTAATTTTTCATATACATTTGACACTAGGTTAAAGGAATGAAAATTCCCAGTCTTGTAGAAAAACAGAAGCTGAAAAACCGAGGAGAAGGAATTTCTTGAAAGAGTCCAGCACAGAGCAACCAAGATGATTAAGGGAGTGGACCTTCTCCCTTGTGAGGAAAGGCTGAAGGAGCTGGGGCTCTTCAGCTTGGAGAAAAGGAGAATGAGTGGTGACCTCTTTGGTGTTCAGAAATATGTAAGGGGCAAGTGCCAGGAGGATGGAGTCAAGCATTTCTCAGGGGTCACTAACAACAGGACAAGGGGAAATGGTTATAAACTGGAGCATGGGCAGTTCCATATAAACATCAGGAAGATTTTATTCTCTGTGAGGGTGACAGAGCATTGGAAAGGCTGCCCATTGAGGTTGTGGAGTCTCTTTCCCCCGAGACATTCAAAGCCCACCTGGATGTGTTCCTGTGTGGTCTCCTGTAGGTGACCCTGCTCTGGTAGGGGGGGGTTGGACTAGATGATCTTTGAGGCCCCTTCCAACCCCTAACTTTCTGTGATTCTATGCTATGTTTATATGACACCCAGCACAGATGGTTTCATTCACATGTGAGAACTCCAGGCACATAACAAGTCTCCAAGTAACATTCTGAGACACATCTTGGATTAGTGTTGCCAAACTCAAGGAATTAGCCTGGCAATTAGTACTGCCAAACTAAAATACACTGCAGGTTCTTTTCTAGAGCATTTCTGTATATAAGAATCAGCAAATAAGCAATCCAGACTGGAAACTACCAGCCTAGCTAATCTCTCAATAGCTTTCCCATATTTCTACATCTTGCCATAATAATCTGCATGGATTGGTTTTTCATCCGAGCTAATCAACAGGGGCATAAAGATCAGCTGCAGATGCCTGCTAAGCAGAATTAGGTCTTCAGACAGAATGTCTCAGGCTTGAAACAGCCATATCTTCTTGTCATGAAAGCCCTATTTACAGAAACTCTTCAAGAGTATCTAATGTTTCCAAGGTACTCATACTCAGTGCATACACACATACACTTCCACAGCCTGTCTTACAAATTCATCTAAACAGGACTGAATTGTCATTTGGGTTTGGGTAATGTCACAGAAATGAGCACATGGACTTTTACTGAGAACAGACTGGAAGTCCATCCATGAGAACTCCAAGTGAGGCTTTTTTATTTCATACTTTGAATATTCCTATTTCAAGCACACTATGCCCCAGTTTGCTGCCACCTCCTGCTCCCTTTACCCTCTGAGATTTTTACATGACTTAAGGTTTCAATAATTATATGCTTATATCTAGCCTTTCACACCATGGCTCTGCTCCTTAAGCTCATATTTTCAAATGTAAAATGCACCTCAAATACACTGAAGGTAGAAATGGGAGTTGCTAATAAGTGTGAGTGGGAGGCATGGGTCTGACTACAATAGCTTCCTTGGGGGAGAAGATATTTTAATGTGTCTAAACAAAAGATTTGTCTATGCAAATCTAAAACCACACTGACATAAAATTAAAGCTATTCTTAGGACTGTTTCTTAAAGGTCATGAATTTTCCATAGAGGATGATCAAACTATTAAAATCCTACAACAGGTTAAGAAAAAAGACAAATGTACAATAGATTTCTGATGTTTTCATTTCAAGGCAACCACTGACCATTAATACCTTTTACTAAAGGTAATGGTGAAAGCAGCATCTGTTATAAGAACTGGGTGACAATTTCTGTTATAAAACCTACTTTTCAGTTGTCTTGTACTTTGCCAGATTTTATCTCCTTTGTCTAGGAATTTGTAAAAATTGAATACTTACTTAAGATTTTAAGTAGCTGCTCTAAGCCTAGTCAAAATAATTCAGAATAAGCCATCAGAGGATGACATTGCTTTTCCTATTTTTGAAAACACTGTTTTTAGTATTATTTAATGCTTTCTCTATTCACAAGTTAAAAATAAAACTGAAAAATCTGATATTGACAGAATTTTAGTTAGCTCGCAAAATAATCTTTCTGAATTAATACATTTTCATAGAATCATAGAATCATAGAATCATAGAATAGGCTGGGTTGGAAGGGACCTCAGAGATCATCGAGTCCAACCCTTGATCAACTACCGCCACAGTCACCAGCCCATGGCACTGAGTGCCATATCGAGTCGCTTTTTAAATGTCTCCAGGGATGAAGAGTCCACCACCTCCCCAGGCAGCCTGTTCCAATGTCTGATCACCCTTTCCGTGAAGAAATTCTTTCTAATATCCAATCTAAACCTCCCCCGGCACAATTTAAGACCGTGCCCTCTTGTCTTGCTGAGAGTTGCCTGGGAAAAGAGACCAACCCCCCCCTGGCTCCATCCTCCTTTCAGGGAGTTGTAGAGAGTGATGAGGTCTCCCCTGAGCCTCTTCTCCAGGCTGAACACCCCCAGCTCCCTCAGCCTCTCCTCATAGGATCTGTGCTCAAGTCCCTTCACCAGCCCAGTTGCCCTCCTTTGGACCTGCTCCAGGACCTTGATATCCTTCCTGAACTGAGGGGCCCAGAACTGAACACAGTACTCGAGGTGTGGCCTTACCAGGGCTGAGTATAGGGGCAGAATCACTTCCTTGGACCTGCTGGCCACGCTGTTCCTGATCCAGGCCAGGATGCCATTGGCCTTCTTGGCCACCTGGGCACTCTGCTGGCTCATATTCAGCTTCCTGTCAGTCCAGACTCCCAGGTCCCTTTCTGCCTGGCTGCTCTCCAACCACTCTGTGCCCAGCCTGGAGCTCCCCATGGGGTTGTTGTGGCCAAAGTGCAGGACCCAGCACTTGGCCGTGTTGAACCTCATCCCATTGGAGTCAGCCCATCTCTCCAGTCTGTCCAGGTCCCTCTGCAGAGCCCTCCTGCCTTCCAGCTGATCAACACTTCTCCCCAGCTTGGTGTCATCAACAAACTTGCTGATGATGGACTCAATCCCCTCATCCAAGTCATCAATGAAGATATTGAACAGGACTGGGCCCAGCACTGATCCCTGGGGGACACCGCTGGTGACCGGCCGCCAACTGGAAGCAGCAAGATTTTGGAGCAGATTTTGGAGCATCTAATCTCATAGGTGATTATGAAGGAAATATTCACTGTTACAGTACAGCTCCCTGACACTCCCACTTTGCCAGCACACACCTAAAACTTGGTGTCTAGGGCTCAGCTTCAGGGCTAAGTTGCAGCAGGTTAGGAGTGAGCCAGGCAAAAGGAAGGAAAGAAGTCTCCTGTGCTGTGGAAGCTTCTTTCCCTGCAGTAGTCTACAAGTGTAGAGAAACAAGATAAACCAGGTGCCTCGAGTTGCCAAAGAGTGGGTGTGAGTCCACCTGTGCCTGATTAGGACAGACCCCCTATTGGGCATGAGCAAGACCAGGGGGCCAATAAAGGTGGGACCCACACCCACAGAGAGAAGCTCACTGAGATCACTCTTGTGTGAGGCCATGGAGAGACCAGCAGCTTGTCGAGCCTCAGGAGCAAGAAAGGCTCCTCCCACTACATACAAGCTTATTCAAATGCAAAGGAGGAAAAAGACAGAGGAAAAGGCAAAATCCCTTAGGAGTGGATAATAAAGAACAAATAAAGCACCTGTAAAATCAGAGACTTGTCTGTGGACTGATGACATTCAGTTGTTAATCATCAGACCTAGCACAGTGGTATCAGTAACACTGCTCCTAAGTTATTCAGGGGTCTTTAAGGAACAGTTTTGGGAAAAAAAAATAATAATTCCATTCCTTTAAGGTGTAAACTAATTACAATATGTAATCTCAAATATAAGAAAGTTGAGAAACTAGTAATTAATTAGTAAGCAGGAATATCCAGAAGCACTATCATAAAAATGCATTTTCCTCAATAATAAAGAGAATTATATGCAGGGATTTCACAGAATCATAGAGTGGCTTGGGTTGGAAGGAACCTTAAAGATCATCCAGTTCCAACCCCCAGCCTGACACGCAGGGACACCTCCCACTAGACCAGGCTGCTCCAAGCCCCATCCAACCTGGCCTTCAACACTGCCAGGGATGGGTCAGCCACAGCTCTCTGGGCAACCTAGACCAGTGTCTCACCACCCTGCTTGTGAAGAATTCCTGCTATCTCAATTAAAACTCACATCTTTCAGTTTGAAACCATTTCCATTTACCTTATTACTCTATGCCCTTGTAAAAAGTCCCTCCACAGCTTTCCTGTAGCTCCTTCATGTACTGGAAAGTGCCCTAAGTGGTATTCCCATTAGAAGTGACCTGCTGCTTGCTCCTGTTACAAAGAATAAAAAAGAAAAAGTAGTTTTTAGCATGGATTTAGGTGAATTTCTTTTAAAGTACACAGCAAAATAAATTAACTGTGTTTAGAAGGACAAGTTAAATAGCAATGTTGATTTTACATTAAAATACATATGAACAAAAAATGATGTTTGAAAACATTCATATTTTTACTTTATACAGTTTTCAGATGCAGCCATCTATTAAATAGGTAAATGAAAGAACAGTAATGAAGAAGATATATTTCATGGGAAAGTAAAAATGGGTTCTAAAAATGATGTTTTTACTTTTTGTAATCTTTTTATGAACTTATTAGGAAAATAAGAGCGCTACTTTCAAACTAGAAGAAAATAGCTTCAGGGAAGAATATTTTCTTATTTTCCAAAAGGTACCATTTTCTACATATAAATTATTATTTAAGCACCATAATATTTTCCTTTTCTGACTCCATGTAAACACATTCATGATCTCTTTGACAGTAATATGATTGATAATGTCATACTAACAAAAAAATACAGAGTTCAATTCAGATTTTTTGGTCAAAGCTTCAGATATAAACTACTGTAGTTTTGTTTCAATTAAGCATAGACTTACAGCTTCAGATTAAAAGTCCATTTGGCTCAGCAACATGTTCAGCAACAACTAGCAAGAGATTCTTAATAAAAAGAAAATAAGAGAAATATAAATAAGAGAAAGTATGTAGAGTGATTGTCCTATTAAACTCTCCCAGACCTAGCCTGTGGCTGAGGATTTTTTTCAGACAGCGGCTTTGTGCTTACCATCCATCCACGGATGGTTCTTTTCCTCCACGACTAATTAATTTTTGAATATATGTAAACCTTTGGCACCTATAATCTCTTGTGTCAATGAATTCCAAAATTTAATTATGCAATGTGTGAAAAACTCTTCTGGGGTCTCAGGTACCTTACTTCATTTTATTCGATTCTTCAAAGTTTAGTATTGGGATTAAAAGCAAACAGTGACTACACATTTACCATCTCTAAAGCAACTGGGGTATTCCAGGTGCTTTATCACACTTTGCCCACGAGGCTGAAGGCTGATACTCTCCCAATTCATTCCCCATCCCAACATCATTCCTTCTCTTTGATCACTTTTGCTATCTTTCTGAGCACCTCTCGAGCTGAAACTGAAGAACTAGGTACCCAAGGGAGGTATAAAATGGCACAGTAGTGTTTTCTGAGTTTTTCTGTGTTCTTTTAATTTCATTAGCTATCTTGGCACTCCTACATGAAAATTTTCAGAAAATTGATAAGGCCTCCAACATTTCTTTCTTGTGTACTAATAGATAGTTTAGACCCATTCTTATCTATGTAAAAGTAGGACAATTAGTACTTCTTCTTATGTGCATTATGTTACATTCCTCTGCATTGACTTTCACCTGCTGCTTGAAGTCAACTGGTGCAACTGGAATTCTTTGCCTGTAATTCTTCACATGCAACCTTCATGTTTACTGCCCTGAGTGCTTAAGTAAACTCATCCAAACTCATCCTCTTCCCCAGCTCCCAAGGTCGTCTTAATAACTTAGGTTAGTTAAAGGATAATTCTTATCCTTTCACTGCTTTTTAGACAGGATTCTTTTTTTTTTTTTTTACTTTATGTGACAATTCTCCTGCTTTAAGAGTTTTTGTCAAATGAACTTAAGAAGAATTTACTAAAAATCCAAGTATTCCAAACATAATCTTCCTTAACCAAATACGCAGTAAGACCTTTAAAGAACTCTAGTGGACTTCTGAGATTTCATTTCCAAAACCATGCTGACAATTGCCAATGTTTCACTATAACAAATGTAACCATGTATCCTCTAATCTTGCTTCTAAATATTATTTCTCCCAGCCTTCCCAGTGTAAAAGTTAGATCAACTGATCTACAGTCCCTCCATCCCAAATTCTTAAAATATTGAAAAAAATCAATGCATCCCTTTCCTATTATACCAGGAATCATGGAGGTTTCTATCATGTTTAGCAAAAAACAAGGAAAAATGCTTGGGGATAACACACAGGCCAGAAATATTTTAACCTTGGGTTTTCAAACCAGTTTCTGCTGTTATCTCCCCAACATCAAGAAGAAGATCTTGCTTTTAGGATTCAGTAAATCCTGCTTTTATTTGAATAATAGAAAGTGTGCTATCATAGGCAGAAGAAATCCTTCTTCCAAATCTCTGGATATAAAGCTGTGGGAACTGAAAACAGCTCAAGGGTTGATCCTAAGCACTCCTGTAAAACTTCATCCTAATATCCTCAGATATATTTAGTTCACTGTTGCAGCATAAAGAAAATGAATTTTAAAAAAAAGCTCTGGGAGGGGTGGTGTCAAACTTAAAAAAAATATTCTTCTTTTTCTCCTTTTTCAATAGATGTCCACCAGATTGTTCTGCAAAAGCATCTACAAAGACAGCTTGAAATATGTGCATCATTTACTTGATAGATCTTAGGAGGGAACTTGCCACTATGAAATATCACCTACCTAAACTTTTGACTATTTTAAGATTCATGGTTTAGACTGCTTTTTTGGGGGGTTTTGTTTTTTTAAAATATCATTATGATCCTCATTAACCCCCATGCCTAAGACAAAGCTCTGAGAGATTAATCTCAAAAATTTTTACATTGCACAAGGATAATTCTGAAGTCTTTTTCATATATACCAAAGCTTGAAGCCTGAACAAGGGTTCAGAGAGGACCCTAACTTTGTAAAACTGCTAGGAATAAATGTGGTTTTATTAATGAAACACTTGTACTTTTAATAACTCAAGCGAAATCTCACTTTTGGAGGCAGACAAAATTAGCAAAATGACAAATTATCATACCCATTATACATTTATGAAATAAGTGCTATTTTAAAACAAATTCAGAAGCAGGTATAAAGTGAGATTGATGAAATCTGTAATTGATTCAGAGTGGATGTACTATGCACTGCCACTGTTGTGAATCACAAAAAGAGATTCATTGCTTATGCATTTTTTAATATATAATCCCCAAAATGCTACATGAGGAACCCTATCCTTGGGATGAATTTTAAGAAGCGATTTTAAGGCAGTGATGAAAATTTTTCAGAAAACAGATATGAGCAGGAAGGTAGCTGAAATGGGTCCAATTTAGCAATCAATGGCAGGGGAAAAAAATTACCAATTATGTTTAGCACTCCTTACAGATGAAAGGAGAAAAAAGCAGAGCTTGAAAAGAAAAGCACAGCATGTGGAGGAAAAGTTCAGAGGGAGACTGACGGGGGAAGGAAGGGCAAAAATACTCAAGAAGAGAGGGATCCAGTGCTCCAGTTCCTCACGTCACAAGCTCCCTAATATTCCCTGAGTATAGAAAAAAAACATCCCAGAAGAAAGGGAAGTTACACCAGGTGAAGATCTGCAATTAAGCATCTATCAGCTTCATAGCAGCATTTCTGGGAAGCACAAAGTGCAGCATAGAGGAACGAAGGCTGTCAGAGCTTTTTTAGCACTGGGCCTCTGCTTCGGGGTCATTAAATCTTCGCTGCACATTAAGTATTCAAACCAGACACACTCACAAAAAAAAAAAAAAAAGTGCTGTGAAAAGTGCTGTGAAAAGCCAAGTCAGGTATCTAAACCAAAATGCTGTTCTTATTAATAAACCCTATCTACATGATAGCTGACCAATACTGACATACTGTTTCTGATTTGAAGCATTTTTTGGTTCTAGGAGAGAAAAGAAATACCCAAAATTTGGAAGTAAATGTTTTGTTACTCACAGCTGCAACAGGAAAAAAAAAATCAGCAAAAGTAGACATTCTTAATGATTTAGGCTGTCAGTTTAACAGTCTATGATACCTACACAGTCCTCTACCATATGAGGGGGTTTTGGACAAAACATAAACTGACTTCTACATTAAAAACATATGGAAATATGATGTTAGGTGCTCAGCTTTAATTATCAGCAGCTATATACATAATTTCCATTTGAATTTAAAATTGATCACTAATAGAGAAAGTTCCAAGTAAACCCATGCTGTCTGGATCTCTAATTCAGAGACAATAAAACACTTTCATTCTCTTTTACCAAACAAATTGAAGAAAGAGACAACATGTTAGGCAACAAGAACAATGCAAATCCTATTTCTGTCACTTGAAACACATACACACACATGCAAATAACTTGAACACTTTCAAGAAATTTTGTGCTAGAGCTGCAGTAGATTTGTGTACAGTGTTTTATGGACCCCACCAGTTGCTTTTGTAGGGTCTTCATTGGTCTGTTTTTTCATAGAATCATAGAATTAGCCGGGTTGGAAGGGACCTCAGAGATCATCAAGTCCAACCCTTGACCCACCGGAGCAGTTGCTAGACCATGGCACTGAGTGCCACATCCAGTCTTTTTTTAAATGTCTCCAGGGACGGAGAATCTACCACCTCACCGGGCAGCCCATTCCATAGCCTAATCACCCTCTCCGTGAAGAAATTCTTTCTAATATCTAACCTAAACCTCCCCTGGCACAACTTAAGACTGTGTCCTCTTGTCTTGTTGAAGGTCGTCTGTGAAAAGAGTCCAGTTCCCACCTCGCTACAGCCTCCTTTCAGGTAGTTGTAGACAGCAATGAGGTCTCCCCTGAGCCTCCTCTTCTCCAGGCTGAACACCCCCAGCTCTCTCAGCCTCTCCTCATAGGATCTGTGCTCGAGTCCCTTCACCAGCCCAGTTGCCCTCCTTTGGACCTGTTCCAGGACCTCTACATCCTTCTTAAACTGAGGGGCCCAGAACTGGACACAGGACTCGAGGTGTGGCCTTACCAGGGCTGAGTACAGGGGAAGAATCACCTTCCTGGACCTGCTGGTGACGCTGTTTCTAATACAGGCCAGGATGCCATTGGCCTTCTTGGCCACCTGGGCACACTGCTGGCTCATGTTCAGCTTCCTGTCAATCCAGACTCCCAGGTCCCTTTCTGCCTGGCTGCTCTCCAACCACTCTGTCCCCAGCCTGTAGCGCTGCATGGGGTTGTTGTGGCCAAAGTGCAGGACCCGGCACTTGGCCTTGTTGAACCTCATCCCGTTGGAATCGGCCCAGCTCTCCAGTCTGTCCAGGTCCCTCTGCAGAGCCCTCCTGCCTTCGAGTTGGTCCACACTTCCTCCCAGCTTGGTGTCATCTGCAATGTCATCTTCTAGCAAACCAAAGCACTAGAAGGGATAAAATATGCCTCTATAGTTTAGAAAAAAGTATTTGTTTAGAAAAAGCTTTCAAAAGTTCTCAAGGCTATGACACCTGCAACCCCTGTCTTGTCTCTATGGAAAGATTATTTTTTTTCTTATTACTAAATATACACACAGTTCCATCTTGCAACTTATTTCAGATATCCCTAATTGATGCTACAAACCTGCCCTTCTGGAAAAGAATTCGAGTGGGGGTGGGGGAGCAGGGGTGGAGGGAAAAAATTTGAAATGTTAATTAGGCATTGCACAAAAGCAGATGGAGCATCACACCTTAACAAATCTTGCCTCGTCATATTCTAAACACACACATTTCTTCTCATGTAGTGTTGCCCTGTAAAAATATCAAGCATACTATCAATAGTCAGAGCTGCTTCAAATATTGCACCTCATCCAAATATTTCTGGATGAGGGACTTTGATCTGAACCCCAAACTACTCCATGGAGACCAGGTTCTCTCTGAAGATGGTGTGGAACTTAAAGAGAGCAAGCTCTGCTTCACAAAATCAGCTGCCAAGCAGGGCTGCAGATCCCATCCTCCAAAATTTACAAGGATTATAATCTTGCATCAGCCAAAATCAATTATAAAGCTATTTATATCATTAGATCTACCTGCCCAGGACATCTCTCTTTCAACCTCTCATATCACTGACTGGAGCAATACTTCTTCCTCATGACTGTACATTCTTGGTCAGCTTTATTTTGAGTACTGGTGGAGAGAGAACATCTTGCCCTATAATTTATTTAAGTAATAGTAAGACAGATTTCTCTATCTAGTGTATCTCAAGACGTCATCTCAGGGATATTATTTTTACCAATTTCCAAAGACAGTGCTGTGAATCAGACAACAATTTATTTACTGTATTCTACATGGCATTACATCTGTGCTACTAGTAGCTGTATGTATTACCTAAGTAATAGCAGACTAAGCTACACCTCCTTTCCTGAGACGATTGCAGTCCACATCAAAAGGTGGTGAGCAAAGCCTTGCACTCAGTGCTGTCAAAGAATTGCTCTTAAAGCAACACACTCAGACACACATGACTTTTGTCAAGGTTTTGTGTCCTAGAAGAACTGCAATGGGTACCATATGAATGGATCATAAGCAGCTCAACAAAAAACTTTAAATGTGTATCTAAACCACTACAGGATTAGGTCTTTTATAATAGCAATTGAAAAGCACCTTAAAATCAATATTCTAATGGCTTAACTGGAAAAATGATGTATCTTTAATTTACTTCTACTCATGCAATTCTTAGAAAGCAAAGTTCTAAAAACTACTACTCTATGAGCAATATCAGCATAAGTAGACCCTACATGCAGCAAAGCCAAAGGGAAGAACTGCAAATACTTGTAAAGATTGCTTTAACTTTGCTGCCATTTTATGATAGACTAAGGAGAAAAGATAACGAAAGGAAATGTCTAGAAAAACTGAATTATTCCATGAAAAAACAGAACTAATGCAACCTGAACTCCTATGTAAATAGGATCTGATCAATAGCTACTGATCAATACATATATCAGCAACTGATTGATCCTTTAGACTGCTGTCTTCAAAGTTTTGTCAGAATTATAATAAAGGTTAGAAGTTACTGGAGATCATGAGGGAGGGTGTAAGAAACATGTGCAGAAAAAGCAGGGGTGTGGGTGAAGGGACAAATACTTGCAAGAATAATTTTCCTTGAAAACAAGGTTAAAACCAATGATCCCAGCAGTTACATTGAGGAAAATATATATCTATCAAAGGAGTCCCACCTCTGGTTATAAAAGCTATGTTTAAACACTGTCTTTGCCATTTGATACTAAAAACAATGTGAGAGATGGAAATACCAAGCATCAGTTCAGCTGCAGTCATGAAAACTCTACTGTCCTACTTTGCTGTAGTGTGTTTTTGTCATAGCCATTTATTTTCTTCTCACCAGAGAAGGCAAAAATCAGCTGAATTGACAAAAGATTGGGGTCAACGTATTATTTAGAAAGTTCTCATAAAAAGTATTGAAAAGAAAACCAGTGATATTTTTTTCTATAAGAGGTAGGAGACTAGCACAGTTCCTTGATAAAGAGTGATGTGGATCCAGCTCTTCATAGGTACAAAGGAAGAAGGGACAAACTTTTGGAGGAATACATTAAAATACATGGAAACTACATCAGGCTCAAGCAACTTTAAAATAAGAAAGTAAGACCAGGAGTACAGTAAGACAAAGATTTATAAATGCCTTTCCCATTCTTATCCACTCCTGGGCATCCCCCTGGTACTTTCTGCTGGGGACTGGATGATGGCCCAGCAGAACTTGGCATGTGGAGCCATCCTTATGTTCTGAGTCTGTACTGGAGCAAATCAGTAGCAAAGAGGTTTTTTCCTAATAGATTTTTGTAACCTTGAAACAGACTTGAGATATAGTTCACTTTTTTTGTTACTGGAACACTAAGTCACATTAATTATTTACAGTGACATTTCTTATTAAAACCCCTAGGATTTTTGATATCTGTTGTTCTCTTAGTGTGTAATTTTCATTATCCTCATAGATGTGTTTAAGACACATTTTATGTAAAAACTGTAATATGTTTCATCCTTCAGAAGAATCTTAAGATAAATTTTACTCCTGTTTTATTAATAGACATAAAATGTCATTTATGCAGAAGGTGAATGCCAGAATACTCAGTAGCAGAAATACAAAAAGACCTTTTCTTTTCCTCATTTATCATCAAAGATGAGGGAAAAAAAAATCCAGAAAAGCAAAATCAATCATTCTATAAATCAATAAAAAAGTTTCCAAGCTAGGAAGTGCAGCAGTAACCAGCAGATGGTGAGTTGTACATCAGTACATGGGTTTTTTTGACTGAGAAGACAATGCAACCAGTCTGCAAAAACTTGTGTAACAAGACTACTGGCTGGAAATCTTGAGAAAATTATCAATGCACAGTATGCCAAGTGCAAAACTTAAGTTAATTTTTCATTCTACATTGCCTAATTGCTGGATCTTTTTGTCATATTTCACTCATAATATATTGATCCAAGACAGGTTAACTGTTTTCCCCTGTCTTTCTACCTGGCTGACATCAAGGGAAAAAAATAAAGCAGTCTTTTGGCATAGTACCACTTGTCACTACTTCTAGATAAGACAGACACTGGGACTAGGCATCAGAGAAGTAGTTATTTTTTGTTTTAATGAAGTTCACCTGCTTTATTAAAACTTCCTTGAGGCTACATCACACTTCAGAAATGAGAGTTTTGCATCTGCAATAGCTTAAACATAACATGCTAATAACAAAAAGAGTCCTAGTATGGTATATATGAATTTTCAGACAACTGAATCAAAGCAATCTAAAACCAAGATTCAATCCAACAATTCCTTCATATTTTAAAACATTTACCCTTCCTCAACTCGGGACTGATAAAAGAAGCTAGAATATCTAACCATACACAACAATCCTTTTTCACCCTGGCACCTTTCCTACTATTCCCACCAGCTTGTCTCAATCCCAGTCCACAATTATTCCTTTATTACAAGGGTTGGCCAGCCCTAAACACTGCCTGCAGTCCTGCATGCTGGATCATAATGATGAGGTGGGTTTTTTGTGGGTTTTTTTGTTATATCCACAAGGTAGCAGATTGCTCCAGTTCAGATTAAATAATACAGACCTGCTACATTCAGCTCCAGTAGCTAGCTAAGATTTAGCTTGTTACCCCCAGAAAAATACTGACTGTGTTGCCAATCAGTGCAGGCTGGGATTTTTAATGTAAAGAAGCTGAGCTGTCATTCAATGTCATGAAATGAAAAGTGGATAAATTAGATCTTAAAATAATATAGGCACCTGGTAAAAGGCAGGGTTTAGTACATGTAATATTGCCTTTCAGGAGTCTTTGGAAGCACATCAGATAAAGAATAAAATAAAGAATAAAAATGAGAAGGCAACATATAAACTAATCAGAATACTTGGAGAACAGATGTAGCAAAATGCACATCAGCAGGAGAGCAGGCATTATACAATACAGAAAACACTATGCAAGTTTTAAAGGCCAATGAATGATTATCTTTTAAACAATTTTTTATCCTTTTTAAATAAAAGGGATGTCTCTTCTAAAAGCTTTCTGCCAGCACACGTCCAGCATCCCACACCAAAATTCTACACCCATTTTCCAAGGGGTAGGAGCATTTGAGCATCCTGTTTGAAGCAGGGTGCTCATATTCTAGCCAGCAATATCTCCAACAATTACGAAATCTTATGCTGAAGGCAAAACAAAGTTTCCGGGTCCAGTTGTGCCACTGTGCCCTAGGATACTGCCAAGTAAATTTTCCTCCATTAACTTCACAAGAAGTAATTCTTTTACTTGAAATGAAATATAATGAGCAAACATTGCATATTTTCCAGAAATGGTATCTCTGTACCATTCCAAGACTTTTCCTCAGACAATGCCACCATAAGCTACAGTTCCTATACACTATGACATTAAAAAATGTTCTAAAATAATGTATTTAGCCCACCCCACATAAAATCCTGCATAGTACCAATCAATATAGATAGGATACATTAAGCAGTGTGCTGTTACTGTGTGATACTTACTTTCAACATCCAACCCAGCATGGATCAGTTTTTTCCCCTCTATTAGACCAACTTCAAAACCTCAGATTTATTGAAGGTTTGTTGAAATAGGGAAAAATGGAGTATGGAAGGAGTTCAGCTGTATGAATTCCATATACAGAATGTATTTATGACCTATATTAACAATGATAATGCTGTGTCACAGTTCCTCTGAAATGCAAAGTTGTGGGTCAGTCATTTCAAATCCATTCTCCTCCCCAACTGGTTGTCCAGTGATGCCTGATCTCAATCAATAGCCAGCAATGAGCCACAGCCATTAATCACATTTCCATGCTTGTAGAAAGCATAATTTTGAAGCTGCAGATTCATAGTGTCCTGGTTTGGGCCAGGATAAAGGTGATTTTCTTATACTTTTGCTTTCAGCTCAGTCTCTTGAAAGGAGCTGCACTTGCTGAAATTAACAGCAAGTTTCTCAGACAGTGTCTGCTTCTGGGACTGATGACACTGAATGTTTATAGTTACTGCTAGAGACTGGTGTGCAGAGCCAAGGACACTGCTCAGTTCTGAGGAACATTTTACCCTCCAGAAGGAATAAAGAGGCCCCACCTGCAGCCCTCCTTTGGGGAGGAACAGACAAGATAGATGCCAGAATTGACCACACAGAGTATTCCATCCCATACACCTCATACTCAGTATAAATTTGAGGGATCACGAGGGTCAAGTGGAGCTTCCAGCTTCCGGGTTCCTGCCCTTCCTGCTTCCCTTTCTTTGCCCTTAACCTGTTTCCTTCAGCAACCTGGGAGGATTCCATCCCTTCCTCTGCCTGTGGTCCTGATCCATGCCAGCCTGAATCCGTGTGTTCCTGCCTCCAGCTCCTGAGTGCTGCTGACTCCAGGAGTCCAGCCTGGACTTTCCCAGGGCTGCCCTGCAGCCTCGGGGGTGACGTGAGAGTTATTGAGGGAAAAGGGGGGAAGGAACGTGGTATCAATTTTCCTGTATATTTGTATATATTTAGTAATTTTTCCTATTTATCATTACTGTTCCATTAAAGTTGTGTAGTTTAGTTTCCAACCCATAAGTCTCTCTCCCTTATTCTCTCTCCTTTCTTTATCAGGGAGGAGAGAGAGATTAACAGAGAGCATCTGTCACTCGGTTTAATTGCCAGGCCAGTGTTAAACCCTGACACATAAGCAGAGAGTTCAGTGAGTGCAGAGAGATTTCTCAGCCTGGGGAAAGTTTTGCATGTGGATTCTTCCCAAGCACCTGGAAGAATATTTAACTCACATAGTGTAGTGATCCTGGCAGAAAACACACAGGACTGCACTACCCAAGCATTTGCATTTTGGGCAACAATTATTGAGCCATGCCCAGGGGTTATGAATACAACTAAAGGTAGGAATTAGTTAACGCAGATTAGTTAATAGATCAATACCAATCTGAAGTCTGAGAGTGAAGCAAAAATGGAAATGCTGAACATGAGCAGAATCCTGGGTTGGTACAAAAGAAAGCAGCACACTAAAACCATCACTTTCCATTGTTTCTTAGAAAGTCTTTGTAGGAAAACTGAACTTTCCTTCACAAGGCCATTCAGTCTAACACAAGACTGCTCAAGAAGGGGGAAAAACAATAAACCTGAAAGCCTCAAACCCAACAACTCTCAAAGCTGATCTAAAATGTGGCCATACATACTGTGTGCTCCTTCCTTTCTGTTTCCTCTTCATTTCATATATGCACTACTCAAATACAAAGAATACAGTTACAACAAGCAAAGAACATGGTTCCACATCCTTGTTCTTCAACGGTCAAATAAAAGCCCTGATGCTCAAAGCTAGTCAGCTTCCTCTGCTACTTGTGCTACTACACTGTCTTGTACCCAAAGCTATCCAAATTACTGCAACAATATAGCTTGAGGGAAAATACATAAATACAACAAATAAATGAGGCACAAGTCATATCTGAAGCTTGTATTCAAGAAAAAAAATTCCTTTCTTTAATTATCAAACCTTATCACATACTAGTGATGATTTTTTTAAAGTAAAACACAACTGAATGTAACAATGTAATGTCTACTTCTTGAGATAAAATTCATGTCAGGACAAACAAAACCTCTGCAGTTTTGAATCACAAAACATCCTGTCCAAGGGTTAGTGCATAAATTTTACATGGTTTACTAACAAACCCCATAATAAATACAAAAGAAACACCTTGGGAAATGCTACAGATATACAGTGAAATATGGTAGTACCCACGACAGAAAAACATTAAAATTCTTGTAAAGATGAATCTTGTATATTTGAGATAAAGTTTCTGATCTCTACTCCACTCTCATGAGACACCACCTGGAGGACTGTGTCCAGTTCTGGAGTCCCCAAGACAATAAGGACATGGAGCTCCTGGAGACAGTCCAGCAGAGGACCATGACAATGGTCAGAGTGCTGGAGCACCTCTGCTATGGAGCCAGGCTTGATGTTGTTCAGTCTGGAGAAGAAAAGGCTCTGAGGAGATCTCATAGCAGCCTTCAAGCATATGAAGGGCTATAGGACAGCTGGGGAGGGATTTCTACAAGGGCATGGAGTGATAGGACAAGGGGAAGTGGTTTCAAACTGAGAGATGGGAGATTCAGCTGAGGTATTAGATGAAATTCTTCACTATGATGTTGATGAAACACTGGCCCAGATTGTGCAGAGAAGATGTGGCTGCCCTATCCCTGGAAGAGTTGAGGGCCAGGCTGGATGGGGCTTGGAGCAGCCTGGTCTAGTGGGGGGAAAACCTCCCCATACAGGGGGTTGGAACTAGATAATCTTTAAGGTTCTTTCCAACCAAAACCATTCTATGATTCTATGAAAATGAATGCAACACTAACAGTTAACTACTCATCATTCCAGCATCTACTGAACTGTACTCTTTAGACCATTTTTGGCCTGGTGAAGTAAATGAAGGACACTGACACTACTGGATGGAAGGGAAGCTCCTGAGATCAGATGGAAGAAACAAGTAATCAAGCTTTTCCTCCCTCTGATTTTCATTTCAGGTAGATCACTGTGACTAGGATGAGGCTTCACATTGTATTCCTTGGCCATACAATCCCAGTCAGGTTCTTCTGACAGACTCCCCATGCACTAGGGATGTCCAAGTCTAGAAAGTAAGTGCCTGGATACAGACCATAGAGGAAAAGTATGGGATCCTCCCTTCCCACAGTAGCCAGCCATAGCACTGCCACAGGCACAGCAAATACCTGCAGCATCAGGCAACACAGGGATTTGAACCCCTGCTAAATAAGTCAAGCCAGAAATGTAACCAAGTAAGTCAGTCATACTGATAAAAAAAGAACCCTCACCTTCTAAAATCTTTCTTAAAAATATCAAAATTGTGTTTATATTAAATCTAAGCCTCCTACCTTGAAAAGAGACATCCCAGTGGAATTTAATTTTTGTAAGCACTATAAATATTTGGGGTTTATTTCCAATTCAAATATCTTAGACATTGCCTCAATTGAATTGCCATTCTCCAGTCAACTCTCAAACTAATGTTTGTTATTTTAACAACTACACTTTAGAAAATGCACGTTTTAGCAATATAACAAGCATGGATGACTTCTTAGCTGCTCCACTAGAACCCTTGCAGTAGACTTTAGGGAAAAAAACAATTGCCTCTATTGCACAGTAGAAAGCAATAATGAACCAAGAATGTTAAAGGTATCAAGATTATAATTGTACACAAAGAAAGATAACACAGGAGATTCTATTAAGAGAGATGTTTTGATGTGTATAACAGCTCTGAACACAATGAGAGTAACACGTTCAGCAGAAACACAGCCTCAGATCAGTGACAGTGAAAACACCCCAAGTGAGGAGGCAGCTAGATTTCTGTCATTCCAACTCCCTCTCCTCAGATACAGATGCTGATGAAGCTAAAAGAAAAATCTACTCAAAACCTGAAGCCATCACAGTGAACATCTTCTTCTAACAACCTAAATAAATTAATTGTAGATCAAAACTAAATTTCTTCTGGTGAGTCCTCGGCAGCAGCTCTACTGGGACCAGCAGAAACCTGATTTTCAGTTTAAAATCAGGGTGATATATCAGACAAGAAACCCAAGAACTCCTTGGAGAGCATGCAGATTTCTGCAAAACCTTCACAGAACATATTCGTGGTTTCACTGAAGCTGAACTAATAGGTTTAGAAGTATGCACCATTTTATTGGTACTCTATAAATAAGATTTCAGCTCTACATTCCTCCTCCTTTTATCAAAGTAGTTACCACGTTATTTCATTTCTTTCAAGGAAACACTAGATCTAATTACCCACACAGCTGATCAGGAAGTTTCCTCCTATTTCTGAGTCAAAACAATCACATCAATATCTTACTGAGTTTGAATAATCGAATAAATTTTTGTCACAAAGACAAAGATTAAACTCGACACCTGTTTTTTGAAACCTATAATCACAATGCCTTCTCAACCAATATGATTTGATTGGTTTAATGCTCCCAGTATTAAATATGGTTGTTTTGAGGTCTAAAATTCAGATAATGAGAGAATATAACACGAGACAATCATTTAAGAATAATGAGATTGTTTCTATGTAAGCAAAGCATTCAATACATTTGAAAACCATTTACCTCATAGGCAAGCATAACATTTAAAAATGACATTATGAAAACAAGACAGCTCAGTTATAATTTAAATAATATTATACAAAACCTAGCATCCCTTTTGTTCCCATTAGGAGTTCAAATGCATCTAAGGCCAACACACTGTGGGAATGAAGATTGAGGTCTTTTTGAAAGAGGCTTTAAAGACTTGTTTTGCATCTGTGATGGAGGGGCAACAGATTAAGAACAAAAATGGCATAATTCATCTGAAAATAAATATAAATAAATGAATAAAGGAATAAGACAGTGAATTAACAAATTTAAGATTAAACAAAAGAAACTACAGAAGCTCTGCTATAACTCCCTAAGACATTCTCAGTTTGAACTGATTTGACCAAAAGAGAATCCATTATTGTCATAATAAACCAAAACTCACTCAAAACCAAAACTAGAGTGTTGACATATTAGTCCTTTGGCATCCCTTCTCACTTTCTCAGGGATGATTCTTTGAAAAAATGAGGCCAAAGAATCAGTTTTATTTGAGAAGGGGTGTGGGGCTATGTATCTAATAAGATTGCCTAAACTTGACATCAGTGAAGAAAAAAACCTCTTTTGTAACTATCTATGTGTTAAATAGAAAAATACAGAAATATAATCCAATATAATATATTACATAGTTAAAAAATAATGAGTAAAATAAATGAACCACACTTTTCACAGTGTTTGTGACTACAATAAGGAGAAAAAACTATTGATATAAGCATCCTACATAAAATTTCTAAAATAGAGGAGACTTTCCTCCATTTCAGTTACAATAATGCCTTAAAGACTACAGAAAAGCACTAAACACAACCAGACTCCAGACCCCTTTTAACCAGGTAACACTGTAAAGGACTTTTAAAAATCTGAGCCATGTGTGCTAACCAGAAGGAAATATCAAACAAAACAATCAACAAAATAGCTGTGATATAAAACCTTTGGTCTTCAAAATTATATGCCATGGTTTATCTTAAATATTGGAAAGGTTTCCTATTATTCATTAGTTTTAAACAAAAACTTCAATAGGATTTCAGTCACTGGTTTTGAAGTCCAGAAAGCATGTAAAGCCACCTGTGAAACTTAACCACAGAGCAGTTTCACCAAAGGGCAGCTTTTTATTGTATTATATGTTCTTCCTGTAATTATTTCAAGAATATATTTTAATTGCTCAATAGAACAGCATCTGTCTGTCAGTTTCCTCCCTCTTGTCTCTCCAGTTAAAGGCAATATTATTAGCAAATCTCTCCAACTTTGGGTGGTGAATATTTCCAGCAACCAAAAAACAGAAGCCAAAGGCAGTTTTTTATTAAAGCCTGGTCATTCTGGATGAAATGCAAAGCCTGTTCAGTAACACACTATGAAGCTACAGACTATTTGCAGTTGAGGTTCCTGATATAAAAAAAAAAAAAAAAGCAAAGAAGTTGCATTTTGTCCTGTGAAGTATTTCTACATTAAAATAGCTTTCAAGGACAATGCTGATTACTGTTTTAAAACCAGAAAAAGTGATGCAAAGTCTGAACAAATTACTTCAATTAAAGCAGCAGGGACTCAACTTCAAAATGGATGTGATAATAATTTTTTTGTTTTTTCTTCCTATTGATGTGGCAAACTACTTCTTCAAAGCAGAAGTAACACCCTTGCAGAACACTAATGATCTAATTACTAATGTTTCTAAAGTTAAGCATTCCAGATGCCAATACATCCATTTCAAAGACAGAAGATCAGAAATGTTGGTGTAAAGGAGACACCTGAATATCTGGCAACAAAGAAAACTTCAAGGAGATTGGAATTCTAGTGGGTGTCTTAGAAGAAATATAACTTCTGCACAGCAAAAAAGGATCTGAACATGTAGCAGTTACAATTATTATCATCCTGTATTTTCCAAAAGCACTTTGCAGAAGTGATCTGTCTCTCACAAAAAAGAAAAAAAAAAAAGGAAAAGATACAAACATCACTTTTTCTTAAAATAGATCCTCACCAATAGTTAACACGACCCTCTGAAATTATAGAGAACACATTACACATATGTACATACCAAACACCCAAAGGGAATAACCAGCAGATGCACGAGCCAGAAGAGATCAGTATGGGTAGAAACATCTGGTTTGTAGGAGTGGGTGGAAGGGGAAAAATTTTAATCAAAACCATTATCTGATTATTGATTTCTCTTTGCCAGACTGATCGTGTAGCATACTTATAAAGCCTTTGACATTGAGATGTTTGGCCAAAGATATTGGATTAGGCTAAGCAAAAGCTGAGCTTCTCCTGTAAACTTTCATATTTCATTTATATATGATTTATTATTTTGTTCAGCAGAGGCTTTTTCTTGATAAAAATAATGAGATTGAGAATCCCAAAGGAAATCTAATGGCCACCCACATAAACATGTTTGTGAAGTAAAAATAGGAGGTTTGAGAGAGAATGATGTTATGTGAGGACTCTTTCTTTGTATGAAAAGATATGAACCTTGCCAAGGATTTTGAAATAAACAAAGCTACTTTCAAAATTAAAATTTTGCTGTACCTGAAAACACCAAGTACATAGTTACTACTATACACTGGGGAACTGACTGAAAGACTTCTGAAATAGCATTTTCTTTTCAGAATAAATGAACACAACTTTTTATTTTCTTTCTACTTTCTTTATTAGCTCCATTTGATAAAACATCCTAAAAAAATTCTATTGTTTTATAAATGATGTGACACATAAAGCCAGTTAGATGACTGAAAATTAATCATTAATCGTTATGTTACAAAGTGTCTAATCCTTACAATTAATTTTATGATTAATTTTAGGGTTAGGGTTTGGGTTAGGGCTGGGTTAGGATTAATTTTAAGGTTAGACATTTCTAAACATTGTCAAACTTAATATGCAATCTGGTAATTAAGGCTTTCTTGAACTACATGAGAATCCAAGATTCTCTAAAATTAAACCAGTAGGTCTTTTCAACACAAAGACTCTTCAAAAGTAGTAAGTAAAATTTAGCAGACTACCTTGCATTTCTTTACCAGCTATCAGTATGAACAAGAGGATAAATAAAAATCATGTGTTTCTGCAGTGAATTAGTTTTTAACTCTCTATTTCAATGCATAAATCAGAATAATTCTGTTCCGCTGATAGGCAATGTAGACATTTGTGATTAACTTGAGTCTTACAACTCTTTCATATGTTAATGACTGAAGCAGAGTTAGTAATTTTTAAGTCTCAGTCCTGTTTAATGCATAATGTGGAATTTAGCATTTATTACTTCAAAACTAGCAGAAAAAGTCTTCCAAAGCTCCCTGTTTATGGACCATTTATTAACAGCAATCTCCAAGACCCTTTCAGTGAAAAGAATGTAAGCCTGCTTGGCTCTGTGCCAGACAGAAAGGGTAAATTCTAACATTTTAATTCCTTCTCTTCCCTTGCTCTCAGATGCACACAGCAGCTTGACCAGCCTTACTCTCCATCTGAACACAGAGGTTCTGTTCCATCTGAGCACAAAAACCAGGAGGGTACCTGAGCACATAACAGCTGAAACTGTTCCCTAATGGAATTTGAAAGCATCCCTGATGGAGCTGAATTCTCACCTGAACATTCCAGAGAACTTTCTTTGGTCCTGAGTGGATTTGTATGGTATTGTCTTACCATGACTGTTGATCCAGACAAGGTGGTAGCTATGAGGGGTAGGTGGTAACAGAAACCAACACCTCAAAATCAGTGATTCCAAAGCTTTCTTCTTTTTTTTCTGTTGGCAGATTTTTTTGAAGACCTCCAAAAGTGTCAAAAGGTCTCTAATTAGAAAACACCTCCAGCAGCACAGTCAAATCACTCCATGTTAGTTTACAGCTTCCATACAAACAAATGCTGTTGCATATAACTAAAACTAACAAATATTAGTTTGTAGCAATGTTTTGTAGATCCTGGAATGGTGACTTAAGCTGTTGATCTGGAAGCCTCACTAGTTTTACCAGCATCAATACATGAAAGTCAGTACAATAAAAATATGGCATTGTAGATAATTCCTATTTCTTCTCATAGAAATAAAAATAAACCAAAGACTGGCATTAGGGATTATTCAAGTATGAGGAGCAACATATTCAATGTCAGTAGGATTTTTTAAATTATCCTGTTACTGTGACCAAAGAACCTACTCAATGTCATTAAATGCTTTTTGTTTGCCGAGGCTTCAAGGACCATGAACAGTTTTAGTTATTTTAAAAATATTATTTGGAATATGTCACCAAACAGAAAAAAGCCATTTATTTTTAAGTGAGATTGTCTTCCTACCTTGTGTTTCTCAACACACACATATGAGCTCTCCAGCTACAGAAGTGTGTCCATGGCAAAACTATGAAATTGATCATGAACCTGCCAAGCTGTCAAGTCTGACTTTTGCTCCTCAACATCTCCCTCCTTCTCCCACCACAAGTCCTCTGAGATGGAAGGAGCAACAAGCAGGGTTGGATTCTTGTTAATGGATTCTTTGGATTCTGTTACCTCTGAACAACTGATCTTTACTGTCTAGAAATCCAGTCTTCCTCTCCTTTCTGGGAATGCCTTCCCTCCTGAATTTTGCCCCTCTCTTTCATCACTACTCAGAGGTTTCTCAACACTCTCCTCGCTTTACTGTTCAGCTGGGCTTTGCAATCTATCCTTTTTCACATTGAACTTCATAATGATACAAAAATCAATAAATAAATAATGGAAAAATAAAATCAAAGACTCACCTGTGATTGATTTCAGGTTCTCAGTTTAATCTAATTTCTACATCAGTTTAATTTAATTTCAGTTCCACTCAGGAACTTACTTTTTTCAAACCTTGGAGGTTTGGGTTTTTTCATAATAAGGAAATAATTTCCACTCTGACACAGTCTTACTTGCAAAGTTTCATATTTATCAGTAACTGCTCCTCAAAACTTTGGGCAAATATCACTATCCTGGCCCATTTCTCCTGTTCACAATTGTCAGCAACATTTTGAACTCAGACTCAAGGAGGCACCACACACCCAGTCACTCACAGCAGCACAGATTTTAAGCCTGAAAGAGGTTCTGAGGATCCAAGTGGATTTTCTGAATGTGTCCTGTGTTTCCTATCTGGATCCTTAAATTTTCACTAGAGACAGGGCATAACTAAAATCAAGAGCAGACATCAAAACTTTTGCCTGCTTCTGTGTTGCCCAACATAGGTCCAGCAGTGATTTTGTGCTGCTCAGGTTTTGCAGCTGGAAGAGACCTGGGTTTTAGAGCCAGATGGTTAAGACCTTTCTGCAGACCAAAAGAAGAAATAAACGATTCATTGCTGATTACCCGTAAAGCCTTGGTTATTCAGGGGGGCATCAAAATCACTGCTCCCTCCATAGCCTGATCTGATGTGCTACAGAATTCTCCTAAAAGCCTCTTCTGTGAATTGATGCCTACCTGGAACTGCTATTCACTCCCCCATCCAATTCAACCATTCAGTCCTCATTTCTACCCTCCATCTCTATTCATTCTGCACCCTGCTTCAACAAGGCTGTCTTTCTCATCTATCCAAACACCCAGGGAGGTGATTCTTCCCCTGTACTCAGCGCTGGTTAGGCCGCACCTCGAGTACTGTGTCCAGTTCTGGGCCCCTCAGTTTAAGAAGGATGTAGAGGTCCTGGAACAGGTCCAAAAGAGGGCAACCAGGCTGGTGAAGGGACTCGAGCACAGGCCCTATGAGGAGAGGCTGAGAGAGCTGGGGCTGTTCAGCCTGGAGAAGAGGAGGCTCAGGGGAGACCTCATCACTGTCTACAACTACCTGAAAGGAGGCTGTAGCGAGGTGGGAACTGGACTCTTTTCACAGACGACCTTCAACAAGACAAGAGGACACAGTCTTAAGTTGTGCCAGGGGAGGTTTAGGTTAGATATTAGAAAGAATTTCTTCACGGAGAGGGTGATTAGGCTACGGAATGGACTGCCTGGTGAGGTGGTAGATTCTCCGTCCCTGGAGACATTTAAAAAAAGACTGGATGTGGCACTCAGTGCCATGGTCTAGCAACTGCTCCGGTGGGTCAAGGGTTGGACTAGATGATCTCTGAGGTCCCTTCCAACCCAGCTAATTCTATGATTCTATGATTCTATGAATTTTCATCAGGGTAATATCATCTTCTTCAGTTTCAAGAGATACAACCTTTTGTTGCTTCTGTTCTTTCAGAACATAGATTGCTCTTTTGGCCCAGTGCTTCATCTTTCTCTTGCATCTCCTCACTGGCACTTTTTCTAGGTTATCAGACATCAGCTACCTGTATTTTCAAGATGTTTGTTGCATGAATGTACTTATTCAAGCTTTTTCTTTTCCTGAATTACTAAGGAGACAATACTCACCCCTCCAGTTTTCCAGTAGCAACAGAATTTAAAGAAAATCCACACAGTTCAAGGAAACTGCTGTGGTATTTATTTTTTTATAATAAAAATGCTATAACAGTTTTGGTTTCTTTCCTGAGCAACTGTGAGAGTTGAAATAGCAGCAGAAAGAATACAAACAATTCCACTTCTATCTTACGTGAACAGGACATTACAAAGGAGCTGACAATTGACAATTTTCAGTGCAAGTTTTAAATAGCTTTAAGAGCCTACAGTCTGGACTTCTTTTCAGGTCAGAAAAGCATTATATTGCACAGACTCAAACAGTACTTTTATGGAAAGGGCTACAGACATGTTAGGAGAGTTGACTTGATTAGTATTTATGACTATAATAAGGACATTACGTATTATACAAGAACACATGATAAACAAGAATGAAATATTTTACTGGGACTAAGTCAGATGTTAATAAACATCTTTGCAATGATGCCCAGCTTAGCCACTCAGGAAGGTTAAGTAAGAAAAATAAATAAATCTAGTACATGTCATGAAATATATCTTAAGGTACAATATTAACATCCTCAACTTATTCTCACAATGGGCAAAAGATATTCTTTTTTGTCTTCTATTCCAAACATTCAGGCCACCTGGTATCCCAGGTACACTACACAGCTCTTCTCCAGCTAACCAGATATTCCCTTTCAATGACTATGGCAGGGATCATTCTGATTCCCTCACTCCTCCTCACATTTAAAAGATAAGTTAGAAAATACTCCTAAACTTCTCAACAATGACAGCTATTTCATCTCCCAAGTAATGTTCAGCTACAGCAGAGAAAAAAATAGTGTTTGTTTTTCAAGTTTGACCAGCTGTCACCTGAACATCAAAAAAGAAAGCACTGTTCTCCCTCCTTCCAGCTGCTGCACTCTTGTAGAGATGGGACCTCTTTGAAGTTTTACTCTTATTTCAAAAGCTCAAGGCAAAATTGTATTTCAGATCTGCAGAAAGCATCATAACAGAGATGTTCTGCTCTCCTCAGGCACACAGATAGTCTGCTCCCCTTCATCTAGTGTCTTGGGAGACACAGCTATGTGGGGAGAACACATGGGGGCCACGGGCCCTTCCTACAGAGCAAAGAGCACTGGGTGCAATGCAAAAAAATGATCCACTGCCAGCAACCCATGCACCCTCACCACACTTCACTTTGCTCAGATAGGAAGGAAATAAGGTTTTAAGCCAAAATAATCATGGACTGAAGCACATTGTCAGTGAGGGGGAAAATTAGACTCCTCCATCCATCAGAAACTCAGTGGCCTTTGCTCTTAAGACACAATGGCCTTATGATTTGTAAGGCTATTGTTGTACAGCAGTACTAGGAAGGACTACAGTCACACACTCAGCACAATTACTTATTTATCAGTGGACAAGTTCTAGAGCTTAAGACAGATCTTACCTTTTTATTGTATTCTGGTAAGTTCCAGCTACCAAACCAACCCACATTCTTGCATTACTCTTGGAGGAGCTGAGATTGTATAAATCAAACAGCACCTTGAGCTTGTAGACTAAAACCTTCACAGCTGCCAATGAGACTTGAAGCTTTACCCCTATTTACACAGTTGTGGCACAAAGACAAACCATGAAAAAGACCCTTGCTCAAGAACTAGTACCCACTGAACTAAGTGCAGAAGAATGAGTTAATTTAAAACATTACAGCTCTAGATTTGTTTCTCCTCAAATTATTAGTAAATTCAACATCAGTGTGTGGCTTCTACTGATGGTGCCCAAAGATGATTTTAAGCCAGAGTTGTGGGTGTGACTGCAGACATTCTGTGGCTACACAAAGGATATTTCTTAGACCAGAGGCACATATTTTTCTAAACCTGACTGTACAGATGGAGGAAAGATCTAACAGAGGACAAAAGGAATAAATGCAGAAGGATGGGACCTCAAATTTCTGGATCACAATTAATAGCCCGGTGCCATAAAAATATGTTTCCTTTCAACTTTTGCATTAACTTAATTCTAAGTATTTAATCAAAACAGGAGGCTGTCTATCTGTGATTTCAGAAACATTCTATGAGAACTTTCCATTTTCAATTAATTGTTTGTACTTCCAGAACACCTGACATAGTTAAAGAAGCAAAAAAAAAAAAAAGAAGTATGATTAAATTTATTTTGTCATATTATATATACTTTATCTAGTAAAGGGAGACAATATTTTAACAGCACTGCTTTTAAATCACTCCAGAGCATTCAGCAGGAGTCAAATTATACTGCAAGAGAATAATGACATACCTCAACTAATTTTAATTTCAATTATTGAAAGAGAAATAAGAAATCCTATTGAAAGGACTGTATTTTGGTCAAAGACTAATGAGAAAATAGTTTTGAGTCTGCAAGTGTCATGGTAACAATGTGTTATCACAATCTGATTAGCATGCCCAGTAGCTTTATAAATGATAACATGTTCTAATTGTATTGCCCTTTCTTTCCCTGTGATGAGTTTTATATTCAGAACAGGTAAGAGGTAAGGCAGCATTCTGTTTATCTCCAAGACTTAAGAATGTCTGGCATGGTCTCTGTGCAACCTCTCATTCAGTACCATCTTAAAATAAGAAACTGAACTTTCCATTTCTCTCCTTCTCATAGAATCATAGAATCCTAGGGGTTGGAAGGGACCTCGAAAGATCATCTAGTCCAACCCCCCCTGCCAGAGCAGGGCCACCTAGAGCACTTCGCATAGGAACGTGTCCAGGCGGGTTTTGAATGTCTCCAGTGAAGGAGACTCCACGACCCCCCTGGGCAGCCTGTTTCAGGGCTCTGTCACCCTTACAGGAAAAAAATTTTTTCAAATATTCAACTTGAACCTCCTGTGCTCCAATTTACACCCATTACCCCTTGTCCTATCACTGGTCTGTATTATATGTAACTGTTTAAGTCAAATATTGTTCTATTCTGTTAAATATATAAATTTCTAAGATACACACATGAAAAAGAAAATATCATGAAACACATGCTTCTTAAAAAGAAAAAGTGCATGTTTCATAAGAGAGATGCAAGAAAAGAGGCAGTGCATGCTTAAGTCATGACAGACAGCATGACTCCATGGTCTTGAGGATTTCAAAACAGAGAGGGAATTTTCTTGTATTTAGAGGAGGGCATGTGCATTTTCTACCACATCACAATATCAGAAATCAGAAGAAACCATGTAAATAGGATACTTTTCCTTCTCAAAAAGGAAAGAGTTAATACTGCCTCATAAAATAAATACAATGAAAATACAGGGCTGGAGGTTTAATGTTACTGCTCTGTAGGTGAGCAGCTCAGCAGACCTTTATTATATCAACAGTAAAGAACTCCATCACAACTGCATCATCACAAATGTGATGGAAAATCATTTTAAAATGTAGAGACTCAGTCTTAACGAATGGAAATTTTTTTTTTTTTTTGAGAGTAAAATGGTATTCTATTTTGTAACAGAATGACCAAGAAATCTAAATGTTTGGCCTGTTTCCATGACAGTTGTAACCTAAATACTTATTACTTATTTGCAAAGTTCACTTTCATTTATTAGTTCAGCTTTAAATTTGTATACAGAGAAAGGAAGCAAGCTCATATTCCTGTTCTCCAGGTAAACTTGAATACTCTTAATCAGATGATAAAGAACACCTAGCACAAGAAATCAGCTTCACTGTATTATTAATAATGGAACTGTGCTTGTTATAGTCCATGAACATGGAGAAAACGTATACAATGAAACCAAAGAGCCTCTTATTATTCCTTGTTAGGTGCAGTGGCACGTGGACAAAGTTTAAGACGCACAAAATACTAAAAGCAATCAATCTTAAGTCAACACTTTGAAAGCCAGAGGAACATTTATCTACACGTTTGGAAATTCAGCAGAGAGTGCAGGGTTACACTGAGAATAGAAAGTCATCAAAGCAGGCCAGTGAATAAAGAAAGAGCAAATAAGAACTCCCCAGAAGGGATTAGTGCTCATTCAGGGGCACTGTTTGTACTAACCTTGGGTGGAAGCAGCAGTCCAAAACCAATCATTGTGACCTTCAGCTGTCATGTAAAGTGCACTTTTTCCAGAGGTGGTGACTACGGTGTCTTTTCGGGAATATAAAGCCAAACTACAACAGAAAAGAAAGGCAGATTATATTCTGCATCAATTCCATTTTATCTGGAATATACAGTATTGCAATTCATTTAACTCAGGGCAACAGTTATAGTGGACTCTAATTCTGGAGGGACTGGACAAGAAGTAATGCCCTCTATAACCACCAGAATGTAAAATACATGCTGTAGAGGTGAGTTTTTGCTGCTGTTGCTGAAGAAAACAACCAGACTGACTTCTGTGAAACCAGAGTTGTGAAGACAGTCTCTTGAAGTTCCAGGTGATTAAAACACTCCACTGTGTTTTGATGGACTTTATTAGATGATGTGCTTAGAAACACACAACAGGATAAAAAATGAACAAGCAGAACTATTATGAAATACACCAAAACAACTTCAAATGCATTGCTTTCACTGGCTTGTCAAAGGGAAAAAGGACAAAAACACTCAAGACTCTCTCCTTTTTTTTTTTTTTCCACTCTGCCCACAGGTCTGAAGTCTCCTACCCCTGAGAACTAAAATGACAATTACAGTCTAGGAGCTACAGTCTAGGACTAGGTCAGAAAATCCATTTTAATTATATAGTCAAAATGTGTTACATGTTTCCCTTTTGTTTTATTATTATGTAGCACACTGGGACATAATGGAAATCATGCATTTATCACACTCTTATATTGAAAGCTCCATTTATTTTTGAATTGGTGACTGCAGTGCAGCTTAAAATGTAACCAGGGAAGAAAATAAATCTGTTGGGAAGATAACAAGGAGTGTATTTCATATGGATTTGGTTATTTGATTTAAATTATTGTAATGCTTTGCTATTTGTTGAACATCAAAAAGTATCCAGGAGTTTACTGAAGCCCCAGAAGTAGGTTATTTAAACAGATTAAGCCTGGAATTCAAAGTACAACAAGAGGAAGAAGAATCACAACCAGTGTGTGTATCTACTTTGATTGTGCATCAGAGCTGAGAGTTTGCAGAGAAAAACACTGAAACAGAAGCAGAGTAGAGAAAGATGATGACAAGTGGCCAAATGGGAAGAAAGAGAGGTCTCCAAAAGCTCACTACTACAAAAATCTCTTTTTTAGTAGTAACTTTTTGCTGCACTCAAATTATTGAATAAAATTCCTAAAGAACCACAGCTTCTATTATATTGGAAAAAAAATAATTCCCACTATCATATTCAAGCTTAACCCTTATTTATGTCAACGAGATTTTCATCAGAAAAGACATTATTTTTGCATGTTAAGGCACAGTCTAGAAAGATTCTTGTGTTGAACTCAACGGCTTGATCAAAGAACCTGGTTTTCACTCATGCTCTAATTTCTCAGAGAGAAAAAAAAAAAGTGTTTTTTGTCACCATCTAGAGAAACCTCCTCTGAATTTACAGGCAGAGAAAAGAAAAGAATGATGCTATTTAAATTCTCCAGCAATGCACAGAGAGCAATTGTATCACGTGGACTGGCCACAACAGATACCTTGAAGAACAACAAGGGAATAAAGATAAAAGGAGAGAAATAAAGGCTGAAAGGAGGCACAGCAGTGGCCTGCAAATTACAGGAGAAGAACAGAGCTCTCAGAGATCCTCTACTACTGGAGACTTCCAGCACACCAAAAATCCCCACAGCACTGCTTTTTCCTGCAGCACATAGCATTGTTATTCTGGTGAGTGTTAGAAAGGAGACCAGCTTCACAGGAAAATGAGTAACTACAAAGATTAACCCATCCAGGCTGCTACACACACTAGTATCTCAGCCTTTAAAGTAGAGAAACTCCCTCACTAACATGCAGCTGGCCATGCACCACATAGACGTGAGAGGTTTGGGTTTTTTTTGACCAACAGTATTTTTTACTTGCTGGCAGAAAGGTCCTATGCACCTCTGGACATAGGAAAGGAACAGCAATGGAAAAAGAAAGGGAAATGGATTCAGGAAGACCACAGAGGGAGGAGAGGATGCTCTCTGCAAAATTACCAAAAGCACACGGTGCTGCAGGAAGTTTGGTCATCAATTCAAGCTTGTCTGTGAGGTAGTAAAAAGATTGGATGCTTTTTTTTTTTTTTTTTTTAAGAACTTTATCTTTGTGTTATTTGAAGAAAACAAACAAGTAGTGTTGTACAAACAGCTTACATTTTCACTTAATCTATTACAGATACTTCAGATACCCTCCAGTTTTTCCCTCCAGATACCTTCCTGGATTCCTATAGTGGATTCCAGTCGTAGACATCCCATCCATTCTTTCTCTCACATTCTTCCTGAATACCCAACTCCACAGTTCCCAAGACTGTTACACAGTCTTACTGGGATTGCCTTCAGTCCACCTTGTGCTCAAAGAAAAATTAATCTACTGGCTTCCTCCAGATCCTGACCCACTTGTTCTCCAAACACCCTTATCCAGCCTATGGATATGAGCTGTGCTGGCATTCATAGAATCATAGAATCATAGAATTGGCTGTGTTGGAAGGGACCTCAGAGATCATCGAGTCCAACCCTTGAACCACCGTTGTGGTTGCTAGACTATGGCACTGAGTGCCACATCCAGTCTCTTTTGAAATATCTCCAGGGATGGAGAATCCACTACTTCCCTGGGCAGCCCATTCCAATGTCTGATCACCCTCTCCATAAAGAAATTCTTTCTAACATCTAACCTAAACTTCCCCTGGCACAACTTGAGACCGTGCCCTCTTGTCTTGTAGAAAGTCGTTGGGCAAAAGAGCCCAACCCCCACCTGGCTACAACCTCCTTTCAAGGAGCTGTAGAGAGCGATGAGGTCTCCCCTGAGCTGCCTCTTCTTTAGGCTGAACAGCCCCATCTCCCTCAGCTTCTCTAAGCCTCAGCTCCAGAGAATATTTTTTCCTCCCCTTAAGTCTCCCAACACACTTCCAGTTCAACTTTTGAAATGTCCCTAAAACATCTTCAGTGACTAGAAGTTCCTAAAGATCTTTGAGACAATCCATGCAGAGCATTTAATACAGAAAAAAGTGTCTTGCCATCAGTAGGGAGCCCACAGTTTATTTTTCACCAGCGATTTCTTAATTGCAGGGATATTGCAAAATGATGCTGCTGTCCAATGGTTTTTTTTCTCTCCATGTGATTTCTACAGGCACACAGTGAACAGTAATTAACAGCAACTTTGTGACATAACCACTGTTGAGCTGTTTCTGAGAAAGTAAAGCCCATTCATCCAAAAAGCATTCCATATGCAACATTAATTAGGCACCCTTGTCTTTATTCCTGGCAGTCCAGCATTGTATAGATTTTTGCTTCATCTCTATTCACAAGGTCTAATTATTTCCAGTACAGAAGATTTTGGTGTAGATTGGAATGAAAATCAATAATGGAACATGTGTGATAGGAACATTTTGTCTTCCTTCTCTAGGATTGGAGTGGGATAAGAAGAGGTGCAGAGAAGAAAACAAAAAAACCCCAAAACAAACTCCCAAACAACAGCAAAAAACCCACAACAAAAAAACTCTCAGAGATTTCCTGCTGTTAAGTATATACATACTCATGTTTACATAAACCATTCTGGCATTATAAGACTTTGGCATCTCTTCAGAACTTGTCATAGTAGATATATATAGTGCTCCCAGTAAGTTGCTTTCAAAACAATCATGAATTATTTTATTTTACTTTGACTGAATCATAAATAAAAATACGGTACCTTCAGATGCAAATACTTTCAGTCTTGGTGTGTATGACATTTGGTCACTTCACACATATAAAATCAACCTTCAAGTTAAAAAGTGTTAAATATAAAGTTCCCTGAAAAAACCTTACCCATGTGTTTGTTTTAATAACAGACACACAACTTCACTGCACTGAGACAGGGGAAAAATTCTGTCACATGCAAAGGCAAAATTTCTAACAATGAAGTTTCTGAAGCACTGATAGCCATCTGCCATCATTAGCCTGCTCTTAAAGCTCAGCACACCTTTCATGTAGCACCTTCCTTGTATTATGGTTAAGATAAAAGACTTGCTGGTGTCCTGAGGTTCCTTCAAGTCCTAAGGTAGCAATGTTCCTACTGAGCCCTGGTTCACTTGCTTCCCAAAATAGACAGTGTTTACAGATGAAGGGCAACTCTAAAGAAAATAAAAGCATAAACTCAAAATTTTCCTAAGGTGCAACAGCATTTAAAACCAATTGCACAGATGCAGGAAAGTAAAGCACACAAAAACCTCTATAATTTTGAATTAATTTTAGTGGCTAAAATACTTCACAAAAATAAGCAAATAGCCTTTATACTAGCTACCTGCAGATCTCAAGAGATTGTAGAATAGAAGGAGACCAGAATTAAAAACCTAACCTAAATAGTCTGAAAATTAAGTGTTCTGAGAATGAATATTAATGAATTAATAATCCAAGATTAGTTATTATCTTAGAACTTTTAAGTGACTTGCCTAGCCTCACCCAGTTGCTCTGTGGCTGAAATAAAGGCAAAAATCCAGTTTTTTATGTTTTCACATGTAAGAGTTCTACAGAAAAGTGCGTTCACAGTATAGACAGCATTCAGCTGCTGAATTCTAATGGAGCATTGTAACATTAGCAATGAGTAATTTTTAGAACCTCATTATTTGATCAAATTCATTTGCCTTCCCGGATACTGGAAAAGAGGACTGCTGTTAATGCCAGTAGCTGGTTTCAGACCAAAAATCTCTTCTATTGCATTTCCTGCTAAAAAAAAAAAAAAAAAAAAAAATTTAGCTTACACTTTCTTACAGAAAAAATCAGCCTTAGTCAGATAAGGCTGATAAGCCTAAGATAAAGACAGAAAAATTTGGTCCGAGTGGTTACATTTTGGTTTAGTTATAAATGACCGAAAACAACTTTATAAATGAAATTGGTGGAAAATTGCAGCTATTTCTTCCTCTGTCATCAGGCTCTCTAGGTGTGTTGGAATGGAAAAGGAGAGCAGGTTTTGAAGGCAAGGACATAACATGCACCAGTCTCTCTAGGATGGCTATGGATTACTGCCTCAAGCAAGAACAAGTATGTGACTAAATATGAGGACATCAGTGGCCCTATTGCAATCAGTGATATTGTTCACACACATACATTTAAATATATTGCTGCAATCTGTCCTAAAAAAAAAAAATAATATAAAAAATTTACAAAAACTGACATGCTAGTCTCCCATTTTTGCTGCTTACCAGCCAGTCAGACCAAACCCTGAGACAAGGAATGGTTTCTGTAGATGGGCAGGTTGCACATCCTAACCCCCTTTTTCTACCTCCTGTATTCTTAACAGCTGTTGAGGCAAAACATCCCAGCTCTCGGTGGAGAACTGGCACCTCTTCCTCACCTCTGCCACCAAGCTCTGAGGATCAAGTCATAATCAAGAATGATCTCAAAAATTCTGAAAAAGAAAGAAGCACGCACACAGAAAATCAGATCAATGTAATGATGGTTATCATCATATCAAAATAATGCTGGTTGTTACCTCACGGTGGGCCAACACGTGCTATCTGTCACTCAGGAAACGAAGCAACATGAAAACAAGTAGCTAATCCCTTTATTTGCCACAACTTTGGGCGTATCTCTTACTTTCCTCCTCATCTTACTAATGGCTGTGCAGTGGGGGAGAGAGTGAGAAAAAAATAAAAGCAAACACCAGCATTTTGTAAAGATGTAAAGAGTGCTGGCAGAAGGGGGGCTGCAGAGGCTCTGTGAGGGGCAGAACCAAGCAGTTCCTGCTGGCGCTGCAGTGGGCTCATTGTGGAGAATGGCAGAACCTACCCAAAACACTGCTGGCACCTCTGGGAAAACAGTACAGAAAGGGCAGGAAATGCTGGATAGAGGAAGTGGGTAAGACAAAAACTGTGAGAATCATAGAATTGGCTGGGTTGGAAGGGACCTCAGAGATCATCAAGTCCAACCCTTGATCCACTACCTCTGCAGTTACCAGACCATGGCACTGAGTGCCACATCCAGTCTCTTTAGAAATATCTCCAGGGACGGAGAATCCACTACTTCCCTGGGCAGCCCATTCCAATGTCTGATCACCCTCTCCATAAAGAAATTCTTTCTAATATCCAACTTAAACCTCCCCTGGCACAACTTGAGACCCTGCCCTCTTGTCATGCTGAGAGTTGCCTGGGAAAAGAAACCAACCCCCCCCTGGCTCCAACCTCCTTTCAGGGAGTTGTAGAGTGATGAGGTCTCCCCTGAGCCTCCTCTTCTCCAGGCTGAACACCCCCAGCTCCCTCAGCCTCTCCTCATAGGATCTGTGCTCGAGTCCCTTCACCAGCCTGGTTGCCCTCCTTTGGACCTGCTCCAGCACCTCAATCTCCTTCCTAAACTGAGGGACCCAGACCTGGACACAGTACTCAAGGTGTGGCCTCACCAGAGCTGAGTACAGGGGCAGAATCACTTCCTTGAACCTGCTGGCCACACTGTTCCTGATGCAGGCCAGGATGCCATTGGCCTTCTTGGCCACCTGGGCACACTGCTGGCTCATGTTCAGCTTCCTGTCAATCCAGACTCCCAGGTCCCTTTCTGCCTGGCTGCTCTCCAACCACTCTGTGCCCAGCCTGGAGCTCCCCATGGGGTTGTTGTGGCCAAAGTGCAGGACCCGGCACTTGGCCTTGTTGAACCTCATCCCGTTGGAATCAGCCCAACCTGCTCCAGCCCCACAGAGCCTCATCACCTGCAACCTGCAGATAGCGCAAGGTGGAGCAGATTTTCCTGACAGGAATTGTGTCCCATGGAGAGCCCGTGATGGTGCAAACTTCTCCTGAAGGTCTGCAGCCATGGGAAGAGCCCACACCAGAGCAAGGAAAGACCATGAGGAAGCAGGGGAGAGCGAGTGCTGCACACTGGCCATGCCCTTCACCCTCCTATGAGGGATGAGGGCTCTGAAGCAAAGGAGAGGAGCTGGGGATCAGGGGGAGGAAGGAAAGGTGCTGCATTCATGTTTGTGTCTTACCACCCCAATCTTCTTTAACTGCCAATAAATGAAATATTTCCCCAAGTAGTCTGTTTTGCCTGCTACAATAACTGGTCATTATCACCAGCCTTGTGCTCTCTCAGCTTCCTTTCTCCTGCCCTACTGAGAAGGGGGGAGTTAGTGAGGGGTTAGGGTGGTGTTTGGCCCTCAGCCAAGATTAAACCAGCAATAAATTAAAACCAAAGGCATCACAAATGACTAAATCAATCACTTTGCTTGCTACAACTTACCCCCATATGTCTTCTTTCAACAACATATCTCTAATGGAGTTATTTCTGCTACCTTTTCATTTTGGCTTAAGACATTCAGCAGAATTCAGCAATAATTATAACCCTGACATTCAATTTGGGGTTTTATTAATGCAAAGGTAGCATAGCAGAAAAACTTTTCTTTTCTTTTTTGTTTGACGTCTTAAAATTTATCTTTCCATGACAAAAGAGAAGAGAGGAAAATGCTTTCAAAAGAGAAAGTAAGAGCTAAAACAAAAAAAAAAAGGATAAAGTAAAAAACCACAAAGAGTACATGAACACTAAGAAAGACTCATATCACAAAGCTAGTATCTTTTCCTTCATTTATGTAAATGATGATCTGGAAGCCAGTGATAGATCTCACTCAGCAAAGATTAAAGATTTCTGTCCTGTCTAGAGAAATTCCTTGCTGCTTCCCAAGCTCCTGTGACTCACATAGGATGTGGGATTTGGGAGGAAGAATATTCTAGCTTGCCCAGAAGAACTTTAGACCTTAGATAACAATTAGAAAACAGTCTTCTAGAAACTTAAATTTGTATATCTAAATGGACAGAAGACTTCATAATTTACAGTGCTCACTTATGTACTTATTGTATTCACTGGTTCTGTTCTATGGAAACAGATTCTTCCATCTTGGCTGTATAGCAGCAGCAAACTTTTTTTTTTTTTTTTTGTGCAGAAGCAGGGTAAGTTCACACACTAATTTCCTAAAATCAGCTCTCCTCTCAAAAAAAATTCATAACATGAACACTCCATACAACATACAATGCCTCCACAAGTAATTATACTACATATATTGCTAAAACTCAGATGCAGACACAGCTGTAGTGATAAATTAATAAAGTCCATTTTATAATGCCCCAAATCATTTTCTGCTTTTGCACTCTATGTGCAACTACAAAAATGCCCTGATTTGTATTAACTGAGCATTGCAACCTACTGGGTTTCCCACATTAGATCTGATGACATACATGCTGGGCCAGTCTAAAATAATCTCTCCTTTAACAACAAAATTTGGCCCTACATCAAATCTTAGAAAAAGTCAAACCTATCCCATTGATCTGCATATGTTTTATGTAGGTCTTAGTCCTTTGAAGATACATGCCTATTCCTGAGTTAGGCACTGCCAGGAGTCCTGTTGATTTCATAGCATAGTAACTTAAAACCCTACATAATCCTTTTCAAGATAGAGTCCTTACTCTGATCAAAGAAAGAGGATTTTTGTCTAGGACCTATATAATAATATGAAAATTGTTTATGTCATTGTTTATGTCCTGTACTATGAACCAGTTTAACCTAATATTAAGCCTTTTATTGCAAATGCTGATAAATAACAACTAGAATGAATTTAAATAATTTCTTAGAGGATCTCTACTTATTCATTCTTTCCTTTTTCTTACAAGGTTGTTGATAATTACTGCTGGGACAAAACCAAACGTAAAATAAATTAGTCTACAATTTCAGCTAAGACACATTACAGAAACATTACATTTCTAACCTGTCTTAAACCAAAGGCAGCACACAACAAGCAGATGTCCACAGAGAAACTCACTGTTTATTTTCAGTCTGAATAATCTATAATGTTTTCAAGTTTAGGTTTTTGTTTGTTTCTTTTGTGGTTTTTTTGTTGTTTTCTTTTGTTTTTAACTGAAATTTTCATATATTTCAGATGATGACAAAGCTCAGAATAGAACAATAGACAGATTAAACAGTTTGGGGTATTTTTTCAAGTCTAAGCCTGCTTTTTTAAAAAAAAGCCAACTAACTCAGGAATAATTCCCTGTGATTTCAGTAGCTCACAAGCTCTTATTTAATATAAAGATGAACCAATTTTTCAAGCTTAGCCATCTTACTAAGTACACAGCACACTTTAAGCAGAAGAATAAAATAAAAAAAAAAAAAAAAAAAAAAAAAAAAAAAAAAAAAAAAAAAGAAAGAGAATTAAAATAGCAACAAACAAGTGGGTGCAATTAAAATGTTAAGACATTGGGATCTTTTCTTAATATCTTCCCTCTGGTGTGGAAGTTGTACTTCCTTGCCTGAAATGTTTTATAGCATGATTGATACTGCCCATCACCATGTAGCTCACCTTTTACTTTCACTTACTTAATGAAATATGTTACATCTCTTTCCTTTAGGGAAAGGCAGTCCCATATGAGTAGTAAATTACAGCATTCAAAATAGTACTGAAACTATTTTTGTTAGGGTTATTTTAATTAGATTTTGATGCCAGTTCTGAAAGAGATGGCAGCTCACAGCAGAGCTCTCTAGAGCAGGAGGGAAGAGGCCATAGACAGTCAGGGCTGGACCAGGTACAAACCTGGACAAAAGGGTGGTTCATGTATTTTTGACTACACCTGTGATTATGAAGTACTTCACAGACAGAGCAGGGAAAAGGAAAGGTTTTCCTTTGCAGTCTGGGCAAACTTACATAAAACATTCTCCATTCAAAGTATATTTGTTCTATGGTTTTTGACCTGTGCGTTAGATACTTGCTGGGCACCAAAATAACAGCTATAATGAAAGACAAAACTACGTTTCTAAAAGGGAATTTTAGCTTGTCCAACTTTAAAAGATGTAGTC
The DNA here is from genome assembly GCF_003957555.1 of Calypte anna. Classification (NCBI taxonomy): domain Eukaryota; kingdom Metazoa; phylum Chordata; class Aves; order Apodiformes; family Trochilidae; genus Calypte; species Calypte anna. Next base: position 30,450,424 of record NC_044253.1, read on the forward strand.
TGCATTCACAAAAGCTTCTACCTGTGGCCTGGGTTTTATCATTAGCATTAGCAATTCCCCATCTTCTGTTGCATGGCAGCTTTTTCACAGCTGATTAGGAACAGTATTGTGCTTTATAGGAGTATGGAAGGAAAGCTACTTGAAACTTGCCAGTTGGTAAATTCTGTTAAATTATCGAGGTTGATAAAATAACATATTTTAAAAAATAAATTGCAAACAGAGTATCAAACTGTTAGCTCACATTTCCAAATAAGAAACCAAAGCATGAGCTTTTCAAGGTCAGTTTCCCTCCTATGTTTGTTTCTTGCTTTTGAAGACAGCAAAGGTTATGCCCTGTGGTCGACTCTGGTACTTCAAAGTTGAGGAATGCTTCCACCAACAGTATTAATGGGCACTCTTGTGAGAAGAAAGATACATAAATAAATAGTTTTTTCACAGTTAGTTAGGATGAAGAGGCAAAGTGGGTTCCTATAAATCATGTTCTTCCTCTGATGATCTTAATAACTAGACATACATGTGTGAGAGAGAAATGGACTTTAGGTTTAGAAAGAACCACAGAAACATTGTCTTAAATTAGGCAAACTCAATTCTCTAATGAACCCAGTCTTCCAAATGTTTCTAAAAGTTGTGACCAAACATAGAATCAGTAGGTCAACTCAGACCTCCATCATTCCCATGAGGAATAATTACCAAACACTTTAGACAACACATTACCCTTCACACATTCCAGAATTAAGTTTCACTACTTTACAACAACCATGCATTGTAGACTTTGCCACCCATTCTTGCTCTTCAGGTATTCTTGTATCTGAATTCTTTTTCCTAAATATATCTGATGGAACTTCATTTAACTGATTTACATTTTGCTAACTTCAGACCATCTCCCCAGTTTGCCAAGTTTATTTTGAATTCTGATCTGATACAGAAAAGTATTTGCAAATCTTCATAGCTTGGTGTCATCTGCATATTTTATAAGCTGTTCTGTATTCCACCAGCCTCACTGCTAATGAAAATACTGAACAGAACTGATTTTCTAAGCAAATTCTCAAGCTGAAACAGGGGCTGTGGAGTTTAACCAAAGAGGTTCCTGTGCCCAATTCGTTACATTGGTTTATATTAAAACTTAAATTTAAAATGGCACACAATACATATTTTAAAACCTAAAATGCAAGAAAAGTCACCATTTGCTCTGCTAAGTTGTTCTAGTAGTTAATTACCCTCTTTTTTTTTATTTTTGCAGAACTTTACTTTAAAATCAGGCTAGCTTCATTCTGCAGCTGCATATTATATTCTGTTTACTACATCAGAGGATACCCATAGGAAAGACTGACTTACAGAATTACAGACTTACTGACTGATAGATTCTACCATATCATTCCTGAGAAATTCTAGGGGGTTTAGGACAATGAAGTATTTTTCATTTGTTTGTTTGTTTGTTTGAAGTTCCTGGCTCTGCTATATAATTATTTAGAATCCCTTGATGTAAAATACTACTCTACTAGGCAAAGCTAGGCCCTTTAAACCATGTAATTTCTAGAATATTTGTTGTGTGTTATTCTGAATTTTTGGCAAATTCTCTCCTTTATCTCCCTTCTCCCCTCCCCCAGTTTGCTGCCCTTAACACCTATGGACACCAAAGGAGAAAGCAGAACTCTTCACTAGTGCAAAACAACCTCAGAGATACCCAGAACCACATTTCTCAACAAAAACTAGAAATAGGTCTCAGGATTCCCCTAAACTTCCAACATGTGCAGTGAAACAGAAGTTGTGACAAGAAATATCAGGCTTCTTCATTCTCTTTTCCCACTCAGACAAATCCATGTATAATATTACAATACTGTAACAATGGATGCTAAATATGCATTTTGAAAAAAGAAACTGAAAATATGTCATGTAGTGAACACTGACTGCACAAAGAATAATAATCTTCATGGTCAGATCTCTAAATTGCCACATATTTCTCTACATCCTCCCATTCAATCCCATTTGAATTCCTTCAGATTAAAAAAAAATATATAATTTCTTTAGTAAAGTGTTTCTAGCCTCTGTAAAGTATAAAGAGTTTAAAATCATGTAAACATGTACATATTAAAAATTATTGCTGGTAAGAATGAGTCTCTCTCATTATTTGTACTGGATCCAGTTGTCTTCACTCTGTTAAAAATGTGATGTTTTTCAAGGCTTAACTGGTATCAGGAGAACAAACCTCTGAAGAGTTAACAGCTGTGAAAGATACATAATTTTAAATCAAAGCATACTCCAAATAAAATACTTTTCCCAAGTTGCATCCAAATGAAAATTACAGGGATTGGAGATTTTATGTTTTCACTTTTCTCAACATTCACACTATCTGGTACCATTTAACAACCCCAGCTGTATGTTCAGGAGTGGTTCTAAATCATAGGATGGTTCCAACAACCTACATCTTCTGCTGGGCCATGGAGTTAGCCAGTAAACTACCTTGCTGTCAATATCCTCCTAGAGCACATTATCATGTACTACCAAGAAGACTTTCTATCCCATAAAAAAAACATTTTATTAGCTGTTGCTGTCTCTAGTTCTTATGTAGAAGACACTTCTTATGCAAACTGTGCTGGAATGGTAAAAAACCATATATGTAACTAAAACAATGGCTTGTTTTCAACAATAGCAAACTTACAGCAATAGTAAGCTCAAGACTTGGCATTTACCCTGCTTCCAGATGCCATTTGATTCATTCCAAACTGGGCAATAATGAAGGATAATGGTAAGTCACAAAAGATGACTGATGTTTGCCTCGGTCCTCATGAATTAGAAGAAACAAATAGGTTTTTTAAAGCACACTACACAGTGTGCTTCTGGAGCACCTAAAAGAAGGAAAAAGTTGCCTGTTGTGGTGCTGTGAGATTCTGTTGATACTCCAGTGGGAAGAAACCGAGTCCATTTATAGAAAGATACCTATTTATATAGATGGTTTTCTAAGTGTTTGGTGCCCTATGTCTGACTCTTAAAAGAGCTAAAAATATCTCGATTCCATTGGGCTGCCACCATTCTGTGTCCTGCAGCATGTGCATCACACACCTGTTTATGAAAGAGAGAATAACCCAGATTCCTAAATGTTGGTTTCCAGACCATTATGTAGTGGAACAAAGCAATCAGATGCCTCTGATTACCGAGAAGTGGGTGTGAGCCGGTATCAAATCTACCTGTGCCCAGTTAGGGCAGGCCCCCGATTGAGCATGTGCAAGACCAGGGGGCCAATAAAAGGTGAGGCTCACACCCACAGACTAGCTCACTGCTGGGCTAGTCACGAGAGAGGCTGGTAGCTCTTCGAGCCACGGTTCGATCTTGCTAGTTCCACTACTTGAGTGATAGAGCACAACTCACAAGTCTATACTGCTACACCTAATTAGACCTTGAGGCATTGATCCCTGCAGAAAGGTTCGTCTCGCAACACCATTACTCACCTGTAGAGAGCTGAGGACATTGGGGGCTCTAAAAAATGCTACCAAAACAACTAAAAGTGATTTTTACAAGCTAATCTTTTCATACACATAAATGCTAGTTTATCATTAGAATGCCAGAGGATTATAAGTGATTTTTTTTTTTTTTTTTTGTTGAGAAAGAGACTGGGCCTGTAGGAAATGTGATTATAATCTGATCTATTCTGTAAAAACCTAATGATACCTTTAAGAAAAAGGTTAACTTGGAACTGCATCTTGCACAACTCCTTCAGAAAATCTCATGTATATAACTGCAAGATTTGTTTTGGATGAAGGAAAATGATGAATCCCAGCCTCAAAGAACAGTTTTCTTTTGAGGGTAAGCATATCTGTATTGCTGCATGTTTTTAGCAAGATATTTTGGCTATTTAATGAACAGAATCTGTAATGCCACGTATGAAAGGTTGTGAATAACTTCTTTAGAGTGTCCTTCTGGATAAAGTGCTGGGATACTCGACTGTCTGTTCAGTCATTGATAAATTTGTATATTTTTCAGCAGTATCTGTATGTGTGACATCTGTATAATATCTCCAGAAAGACCAGTTGTTCGTTGTTGGTTTTTTTTTTAAATCCCAGTTCCACTGAATGCAAAATATCACAATATTTTGTACCACTAAAAAGAATCCTTTTGTACTATCTTTAGCCACAGCAATGTGAAAATCAGTTCTTGATCAGCTTTACAACAACACCCACTCAACTATAGTATGTATTTGCTTTATCACACATTCTAACATCTGTATAATACCATTTATACTTGATCAATAAATACTGCAGACCAACACCCTGCCCCACTTCATGCCTATTGCAAGCTCAGTATTATTTTGAATTTAAGAACTGCTAGGAAGTAGAGAGCATAATTGAATTCTATAGTCTATTTGTCACAGAAAAATATCACAAATATGGTAATTGCAGAAGTGCAAAATGCATTTTAAAGACCAATGCTGGCAATTTTTTTATTCCACGTAGTAGGAAAACTAATGAGGCACATCTTAGATTAGTTTAGTGTAATCCTAAAAGCACTTAATAACACTTCCTATGTAGGTACTTTAAAGTAGATTGCTTAAAGTAAAAGCAACACAAAAGATTCCACTCTAAGATTACAAATACAGAAACATAGTTGAAATCACCATTGAATCAGAAATTACATGGACTGGTTTTTTATTATTAATTACTCTAATTTGGCAGAATACTTCACATATTAACTTCCTTTTGAATGTTTTTTCATTTTCTAATTAAAACCAATCTAATTTAAGAAAACCACACCAGAAACATAGTAACATCCACTATGTGGAAGAACCATCAAAATACCAAGCTGATTTTAGGGGAGCCACTCTGTACCAAGTGATACCTAAAAGGAGTCTCACCACTTCCCCTATCATGCAGAGTAAAAAGGAAGCAATCTCAGGATGAACAGCTTAAACTCTATTTTAAAATGGCAACTTTACAGACAAAAATCTCTTAGAGAAATGGAAGTAGAGTCTCAGTCAGCAAAAGAGCCACACTGGTATTCACGTTCAGCTTAGCAAGTAAGGATTCCCATGTGCCATTCAGTGCTGTATCATGCAGAGTACACAAGTCTGTTATGTGCAGTGGAGTGGATGTGGAGCAATGTAGCATCCCCAGCAATGGGGAGGTTGAACTCTTTCTTTTTGTTCCCCAGTCCACAGCAAAAACATCCAAAGGAACACCCATAGCACACCCAAGGCCTGGTTTTGCAAAATTCTTTATGTGGCTTGAAACAAGAAGCAATTAGAGTAGTGCTGTATGCCACAGAGCCATACCCATAACATTCAGCATCTGCCCTGAATGGGGTCTTTTCCAGGTCTGTTCCAACAAATTAATTTCTATCTGTCAGTCTCATTACAGCTTGTAAGTGGTAAGTAAGAGCAAGCTCTCAAAGAAGTGTTTGGGGCTATTATAGCCACAGTAATCTTTTTAAGATCAAGAGATTTCTTTACATACCAAAATATTATTTTCCTTAGCATGTAATATGGACAGAGTTTTGAAGGGCTTATGGCTTGAATCCCAGCAGCCAGTTACAAAAACTAACATAATCAACAGAAATCCTTTGCTCATTTAATGGGACTTGTACAGAGAATTGCTTAGAAGCACAAAAATGCCATTAAAGTTCATGGGAATTTGGACTGACTTAGCATTTCAACATATAGCACTGTGCAAACAGTTGCTTAATGTGCTTGGTTCTCCCTCTGTAAATGCCACTGATCAGCTGTGTGTGCTCTGCAGCAGTGCACAGGGAAACAATACCCCCTGTCCTATTCCATAAAAAAATCTGCACTTTCATTAGTAAAATAGGGATATATAGAAACATCTACTTTAAACCATTTTTAAAGCTTCTGAAATACACCTGATCTAGTTTATTGTACACCTGCAAACCTATACAAATAAATGTACCCAGGTCATTAAGACTTAAAAGAAAAGACTTAAAAGTCAGAAAATGCAGAACATGGTTATACCAAAATATTTCAGTCAGTTAAACCACAGCTAAAGTCTCACTTTGAAAAAAATAAATCAGATATTATGCCTGTACTTGACTATTTAATAGCACAGCTTTATAAGTCTCTATTTAAGACCTACATATGTATCAGGCTGAATAGAGGAAATTGGGCTCTTTGTACGAATTCCAGTGTTCCAAACAAGCAAATTTGGAAGAATAAGACTAAGTGAAGGGGGATACAGAAACTGAGTGTCACCATGTATCCGAGTATCACTATCATATTTTAAAATACGATCCTGTATTGTGCTTTTAGTTCTTATTGTAATTACTTAACTTTTGTGCATAACTTTCTGCAATTAGTTTGCTCAGAGCTGAGCAACAAGCTACAGCAATTTATTTTGATGTCAGTGGAATTAATTACATCCTTAAACTTAACTACTTCCCTGTGTACTTACATCACTTGCACCGAAGAGCAGTTGATACCAACACAGCACCATGCACTTAGGAGCCCCAATTCTCAGCTCCCTCATCTGCAGTGACAAGCTATTCCAGTTCTTCTCTGTAGTGAGACAGGACCAGGTGCCCTGAGTTATTGATGAGTGGGTGTGGGTTCACCTGTGTCTGGCCTCCCTCCTGAGCATGTGCAGGAGCAGGGGGCCAATAAGAGAGCAGCTGACACCCATGGAGAGGCTCTCACTCCTCAGTGAGGATGGAGAAGCCCACAGCCCACAGCTCGAGCAGGCAAGAAGGGGTAGATCCCGAGGCCTCAGGAACAGCCCTAGGACATCGTCCAGGAATGGGCTAAACCCCGAGGCCTCAGGAGCAGCCCTAGGAGCAAGAAGGGCTCCTCCCGCTACACTTCTCTGTACACAGTACAGAAAAAAAAAACCAACAACACAAAGCAACAACAACAAAAATTACAAAAAATTTATGAACCCAAAAAATAGCTTGTCCTTGTAATTGTATATATATTACCAGAACTTGCTGTTGCAGCTGGCCTTCATATTTGTCTCTAATAAAGTAGAATATTGAGAACAAGTATCCATGTAATTAGCACATCAATCATGTTGTTCTTTAATATAAACGAAGTATTAATTCACTTCTCCATAAACTCCCTTACCATAACGAATGCAAATCAGTAATTAGCTAACCACAAGCAAAAGAACAGCAGGAAACCACTGGAATCACACCAATTTCAGCATTCAGAGCTCTGGCAACAGCCACAATAGTGATGCACAGTGCCACCAGCCATGGCTGTGTACCACATCATGGAGCATCCTGAAGATAGAAACTTATTTCAGCATCAAGTTGGGCACTTTCATCACCTGTTGGTGCACAGGTGAGCTGTGGTCCTCTCGATAAACCAGTGCTAGAGCTCCCATCTTTCTTGTTACCCTGTCTTGTTACTGACAACTAAACAGCCACGATTTTTTTAGCTAGGTATCTTCTAAGTAGCTGCACTGGCTGAAATGAACAGCAAGTTTCTCGGTCAGTGTCTGCTTCTAGGGCTGATAATGCTCAATGTTTATAAGTTATGGTTATGGTGGGCAGAACCCCAAGGCCATTGCTCATTCTGAAAAACATCTCATGCTCTGGAAAGAGAAGGGGAAAGGGTCACACCTGCAACCCTCCTGTAGGGAGAAGCAGAGTACACAGGAGAACAAAATTGACCACATGGAGTATTCGATGTCATACTCAGCATAAATCTGAGAGATCATGAGGGTTAAGTTCTTTTTTTCTTCTTCATGCATGGCCAGTATCCTGGGAGGATTCTGTCCATTCATCTGCCTTTGATCCCAATCCTTGCCCTCCTGAATCTCTGTGTTCCTGCCTTCAGCTCCTGAATGATGCTGACTCCAGGGGCCCAGCCTAGGACTTTTACAGGGCTGCTCTGCAGCCTCAGTGGTGAAGTGAGTGTTAAATGGGGGGAAGGAATGTGATATTTGTATATATTTAATATTTTTATCATTTTCATCATTACTGTTTCATTAAAGGTGTGTTGTTTAGATTCTCTCTCCTTTCTGTACCAGGCAGCAGAGGGCATTAATAGAGAGCATGTCTCATGTGTTTCACTGCTGGCCCAGAATTAAACAGTGACAAAAGAGGAGCAAGAAAGCTATTAGACATGTCTTCAGTATTGGTTTTTGAGGGCACTGTGATAGTTTCCTGGAGGAATACCATACAATCATCTTCCTAAAATGCCTTCTGAAATTCTCCTGAAGCCACTGCTTCAGAGTGTTGGGCTTCTTCCCAGATAACAGCATGGCTGCACCTATGCAACACACAAAGTCTCAGAGAAGGTTAAGACAAAACCAGCTGGGACTGGCACAGACACACATCACCAATGACACATGGGCTACCATCTACCACTGATTCTGTGCTTCAGTACAGATAGTTCACTCCAATGAATGACCTGTAAAACTCTTATATGTGTAGCCAGAGGCTTCTTTCCTTTCTCCTTATTCAGACTAAAAAAATTATTCTAAGAGCTAAGCTAAGGCCTCACTGGAAATGCACACCCATCCAGGCTGCCAGCCTCTCCAAAATCAGAACAGAGTAAAATGCAGGAAACTTAGGGTGCTAGCCTTTGATGCTGTGATGAAGCTACTCACTGCTAGCCCTCTTGCTCTGCTTTTACTCTATATATTTTTTAAAACATCAACTTACTGAACCCCATTTCTTTATTTCTTCTAATGTGTGTTTCTCCCCACACATATAACATTTTTTTCACACTGCCTGTGCCAGGGAAATTGCCTGGGATTTTTAATGCCACAGTACCTGCAAATTCAAGCCTCTTCACATCTTCAGTCTGCACACATATTCCATACAGATATTTTTCACTAAGACTTATAGCCAGAGACAGCAAGAGAGGACCATCCTTCCTTTTTTCGCCACAAAATACATAGTGACCTTGTTTAGAGGCCTTGAGAAGCTCAAGAGAGTTATTATAATCCTGAGAACTGGATACCATGCTGAGTCACATCCCTCTAAACAATACAGCACAGATATATTCGCCCCCAGGGACATTACAATTTTAAATGTCATTTTCTTACTTTTGTTTGCAAGAGAACTATTTTCCTCTTTCTGTATGAGTTAGCAGGAGATCAAAAATTTAATTTCAGGAGATGTTTGGGAAACCTAGCTCATGAGAAACAATGAAGCTCTTCCCATTGGATCACAGCATCATCAACTGATCAAACTTCACTGGCTCACGGTGTGGTACACGGCACATCCTACAGGTTTCAAATATGTGGGCAAGTTTGTTTCCTCCCTCCTCCCATATTTCTGAACCAGATTTCTTTTAAATTCAACTTTCAACCCTTCAGAAAGTACTTTTTTATTTTGCTAAAGTGTTTAGCTCTTAACACCTCTCAAAAGACATGCTGGCAATGTCTTTCTTTTTTTTATACCTACATCCCCTCCTTACTGGCTACCACCCATTGAAGAAGAGCAGCACATTGGTCATTAAGTTTTTTTTACTAATTTTGGGACTGGAGGCCTTTTCTAAACACAAACACCTGATGTGGTACAATCCATATGGGAGAGACATGATAGTTTTTGCCATTTTTTACAACCATCTTTGATGCTTAATTAAATAACTGTTTCTCCACGTGGGAGATGAAAACTTCTCCTGAGATTAGACAATTGCTACTTCAACTTGCATGAGCTTTCTTCTCTCCTTGTATCTTTCCCAAAAAGCACAAAAGCCAAGGAATATTGTTGCAGTGAGAAAAAGCTGGTTGTCTGAAGAGATCTTTGAGAAGAAAAATCTGATGCCAATTTTGATGCTGGGCATTGATCAGGAATCCCCTGTTGTATTAAATATTCCTATTAGAAGCAAGACATAGTGTGGTTCCCATGCTAGCCTAGTCCAAGGAAGAGAAGACAACAGCAGCAGCACAGCAGGAAGGACTTCAGGAGCACAAAGACACTGGGACTGGCAATGGGGAAAGAAATAATGTATGAATATAAAGAAAAAGGAACTGGAAAGAGAGAGGAAAGGGTTGAGAGGGCAAGTGTTAAGCTATAACAAGGCTGTAAGGCTGTGAGCCACTGTGCTGCAGTTCACAAACATAATAAATGTGCACTGGGAGCAAAAAGTCAGCTGTAACAGAGTCCAGAGGCACCTGGCTGTCTTCACAGGTGTTGAGGGTGCTTTAAAAAGCACGAGGTGGCTCTGATGACTCTGACATTTGTGTCCAAAAGTCAGTGATTAAGTGTACTACAGGATAAAAAGGATATAGGTTATCACTGGAAAAAAAAACACAATCAAAGAGGCAGTAGGAAATTCCCTTTCAAAGGGCCAAATTCTGCCAAAGCTATAACCCCACATGTACATGAGCAATCACCAGATGGCAGAATTTACTCACTAAACTGAAAACTGTTCCCACACTTTTTAAAAGCAGTAAGGGAATGGATAAGCACACAGGGTGCTCACCTACAAGCCAGGGTCAACCAGGAGGCTAGAACGGAAGAAATTAGAGCTGCAGCAGTGCCATACAGACCTCAACACATTTTGTACTATGAATTCTTGCTAACACACCTATAGTTCAGTAAGTTTTTTTTATTGATATTTTTTCTCCTTGCTGAAGGATTCTAGATCACTCTTCCATGGAAATACCAAAGCAGAAATATCTAAAACAACCCAACTTCCAATTTATGGGTTTTTTCCCCTCCATCTCAGTTGTGCAAAGAAAGAAATCAGCAATGAAGTACTTTACAGTTTTACCTTGGTTGCAGGAGATTCTGAAAAACTTCCTAATACAGTTTTGCAAGTCAGTTCTCTTCTGCTCTCTGCCTTCAAATCACTGAATGATAAATTATCAAATGATAGGGCTGGGCTGGAGGTGTGTGTGTGTTTATTTCCTTGTTTTACAAGTCCCTCAGAAGTGAAAGGGCTCAGCATTAAGTATCCCATCAATAAGCAAAAGCTGCCATTTGACTGTCCAGAACACACATTTATCACATTATCCCAAGTCATAAAGGTTGAGTGTGGAAGAAAAGCTGAATACACTCAAAGGGAAGTTTTTGTACCATACCCTAAAGGGTGAGAAGAATTGAAAAACATCCCTCTCCCAAATAATCTCTGATGCTACAACACAGACACAGAGGGAGAAAGAGAAGATAAAGTACATTTCAAACAAAGAATGAAATCTACTTGTAATCAACACATAAAAGACACACTGACAGGTGAGTAGAAAGTCTCTGTAAGATAAGAGGAATGAGAACGATTTTTTTTTCCAAATAAAACAGTGACAAAAGCTTTGTGTTTAGTTGGGGTTTTTTTGGTCTTTTTTTTTGGGGGGGGGTGGGTTTGTTGTTTTTGGTTGGTTGGTTTTTTGTTTTGTTTTGTTTTTACAGAAATGAATTAAGGAAAATGTAAGCCAATATAGTATAAAAGTATAAAATAGTATAAAAGTGGAAAGATGGAATCAGCAGCAACTGACACAACTGATAAATTATCACAAGAGGAAAAATACTTCAGAATTAGAGATACAAGAGAGTTTTCTCCCCTTAACTCTGAAGCTGACTTTACAGCTAATTACTCAGATAAAATATGCTATTTATACATATATACATGCAAGAAATGATCAATTTTGTAGCAGAGTCACATGCCTGCAAGCAAACCACTACCAAAGTGGAGCAACAGAGTTCAATTGAGTCCACCAACACCAGATTAAGCAGCCACAAAGACGAGTTGCCCTTTGGTGTTAATAAAATAGAGAAAGAAAGAGAGAAAGAAATGTAAAATTCCAGATTCTATAATGATTTTTTTTTCTATCAAGGTGCATATACATATACAGTTTGTTTCCAGACCTTAACAGGTATGTCTGACATTTCACCCCATCATTTACTGATACCTGGTACATGATTGCTGACATGCCAGTGATTGACAAAGGTGCCCCAGGAGATGCTGACCCACAAACTCATAAACTTAGAAAAATACATAACATCACAAAAATATGTATACTACTTACACTACTGTGAGAATATTCTCTGAAGATGAGGCTGAAGATGAGGAAGATGATGGCCTAAATTTTGTGGGATGCTTGAGGCTTCAGAACTACACAGCACAGCAGCAGCAGAGCTCTGCAGGGCAAGAAAACTGATCTGGCACCCTAAATCTTGTACAGCAGAGAGGTACAAATAGAGACCATCCTCTTACTCCACACAAATTAGAAGCAGTTTCTTCTGTCCAGATTTCTAGTGTCAGGCTTCTTGCACTTGTCTATGGCAGGAGAGAACAAAGGAGTTCTGACCTCAGTGATTTGCAGTTGTCTCAAAGGAGAAATTTAAAAGTGCCCTGGCTAGGGTGGAGAACCTGGCTGGGCAGAGCTGAGCAGGGGGTGACACCTCAGGATGTGATAAGAACTACTGGTGGAGACTGCTCCCCTTTTCTGAGGGCCAGCCTGAAATGCTGGGTGGCCCCTCCAGGCAGGACTGAGCCACCTTGATTGTACTTGCTAAGTACCTGGCTAAGGGGCTGGAACAGCACCTGGAGTAGCACCTGGAAGAAGATAAGAACTGATGACTGGGTGGGAGACTGCTCCTCCTCTGTTCCAGCCCCCTTAGCCAGGTACATAATCCTGCCTCCAGAGGCCTCCCAGAAAAGGGGAGTAGTCAATGGGCAATTTATTCTACTGTAAACACAGTACTGCCAAGGATGGAATGAAAACATGAGAACAAATAACATCTCTTAAGCTACCTGAAAGATCTAGCAGGCTTGCTGCAACCCTTTGTCCTGTCCTTAAAAGAATCTTTAAGAGTCACAAAAGCATTAGATGGTGTCTTGAATCCTTGGAGCAAAAATTCTTGGAGATGCAAGGTTTAATAGAGAAGAGCAAATGCTTACAGGTACAGAAATAACATCAAGAAGACAGGAGAAATGAGGTTTGGGGTGGTTCATCTGTAGCAAAATAGGCAGAGTATTGCTGACTGCAGATCATGAAGCCCAAGTGGGACTCACTACTGCAGAGGCATAACAGTATTTGATTTCATGTTATATTTAAGGAGGATATAGTTCTGTTCTTCCAAAACCTAGAATAAACCCACTACTGAGTCAATACATCACCTTTAAAATGAGTTACATATATTGTGATAATAGTTATGTATTTTTTTTACTTTTTAACATATTCACCTACCAGGAGAATAATTTCTAATAAACAGCTAAAATTAAATAGTAAACCAGGTATTTTCAAATGTACTTTGTGCTCTTTTTTTTACATCTCTCTAAAACTGTAAAGCTCCCGATTTCCATTTCTTGTGTACAAATGACAGTCAGAAGCTGAGCTATTTCAAATGATTCACCCAATTCACTTTTCAGGTGCAAAACTGAAGATGAAACTTCGCCAGCCTATGCACCAGTGCTGGGCTTAGGAAAGGAAGTGTCCCTGCAGCAGATCCATGGCTGAGGTGCTAGCAACATTTCACAAGGGCAGCACTCATGTTCCTGATAACTGGCCAAATTCCCAATGAATGTGGGGAATTTTAGTTTAAAAGGCACTTATTTGCAGCAGCTCCCACTTTTTTCCTGGCATTCCCACATGGACAATTTCTAGCACTCCGTGGAAGTGCAACCCTGCATTCCTGTCACAATCCCTACCAACATTTTAAAGGGGGCACAGCTGCCATGGAGTTTGAGGTGATGCTCCCCTAAAGCTAGAAAGGAAGCTGATACATTTTCACCATCTCTGTCCATGAGCAGGCTGAGGGACCTGAACACATCCACAGCAATTTTGCAGCCACACCAGGGTGAGCAGTCAATATGCTGGTGGGAAGAACTGCTGTAAAGAGAGAGCCTGGCAGACTGGAATTATGTGCTGACAGAAATCCCATGGAACTTATTTAAAGCACATGCAAATTCTTGTCTTTGGGATACAAATTCTCCACAAAACACCACAGGTTATGTGCTGGACTGGCTTGTGAGCAGCTCTGTAGATGAAGACAACAGGAGGGCTGAGATTGTGGTGGGCACAAGTGCAACACGAGGCAAATGCTTGTCCTTGGAGTAAAGAAGCCAAACGTGTACAGTGCTGTATTAGCAGCAAAGTTGTAGTCAAGAAGTTGAGGCAGTGGTAATTCCCCTCTGCCCAGTCCCTGTGAGAACATAGATGGGGCACCATGTCCAGTTTTGGACACTGACAGATGTCCCCAGGTGGACACTGATGAACTGGAGGGAACACAGTGCAGAGCTGCCAAAAGGACTGGAGGACTGATGGAGCACCTGCCATACTGGGGAAGCTGCGTTGTGCTCAGACCCATAAAAAAATCCTATTATTACTCTTAATTCTCACCTTACATCAGCAATCCCGCTTTCTTTGCTCGCTGTCTAAAAATGTTAATCAATTTACTTATGTTCAGAAAAGATAATCAAATCTAACATAGTAAAACCGATTAAGTCTTCTGCTAATTAAAATGAGAATTCTAGAAGTCCATTTCTCATTTCATTGCAAACCAAAAGCAAATTCACTGGATTCAGAAATATTCTGATGGCAGATCAGACCTCAGAATATAAAAGAAAAGCTCCACCAGTTCCAGAATACCTACCCTCCAGAAACACAGAGCTTTTAGTAATATTCTTGGGAGGTACACAGTAACAATGACTCAAGTGTTTGCTTAATATCAAAATTACAGCATCCCTTCAAGAGACAGCTGAGAGCATTTTCTCACAGTGATTTAGAGCAACATCAAGAACAGAACTCATACAGTACAGCTTTTCGTTTTCATGTGACATCCTCCTGTTTGTCAGTCCATTGTTAATGGCTCAGGCAAAGGGATGACACCTTATTCCTTGGGTTCAAATGGCATTTCTAGCTCTCTTGGACACCAGCTGTTACTTGAAAACATGGGTTTCATCTTGGTTCATGGTTGCTTGACCAGTGACTTCTTAAAGAAGGAACTTAACAGATTAGTTCCCTCCTCTGGCTCCCATTTCACTTAGAGTAGACCTTTCCTGATTACCCAGGTCTCACAGAGGGAGGTGATTACTGTTAAGCAATGCACAAGATGAAAAACTACTGAAGGGTGTGAGAATGTACCCAGTGATGTTTGCACACACAGATACACACTTGATTTTTTTCAACAGTATCTGTCCTGCATACGTGCAACAAAGCCAAAGAAAAATCAGAAAACAGACTCCTCCCTGGAGATTTTTTTTTCAGGGAATTTCAGTTCTGAGATGGTTTCCCCTACAAGCATCCACATTTCAGTAGCAAATTTAACAAACACAGAACATATCATTTAGTTCCTATGTAGACCCAAGAGATGGGTCTGGATCTTTGTTTCAATTTAAAGGAAAAAAATCAGAATTACATTGGTTGTAATAAAAAGTAGTTTTTACTCACACAGAAAACAAAACTACATTGTATTTCATTTCTCTGTGGTTCATAAAGAGAATCCATTGCAGGGGAAGGTATCTTAAAACACAATGAGTTAACATAGTTTACAAAAGCCAATGAAATTATTGAAGAAAACAGTCAGGAGCCACACTTTAAAGAAATGGTGTCAATTCAGTAAAAAGAAAATTACTGCCTTATTCGTAGTTAAATTCACCCCCCCATCCTAGGATATTTTCTGGCTTTCATAATGCTGACATATAAATGACATGGTATTTTTTTTTCCTATCAAACACTAAAGTCACATTTTGCACAACTGATGTAAGAAACTCCACTTTTATACAGCTGAAAAGAAAACATATTCAGATGTTTCAATTCTAAAAATGTTACCATCTCTTACACCAACTTCTTGAACTAAAATTATGGATTTCAAATTTATTAGTATTAAGTTCAGATAAATTCTGCAGACCTTCTGACCTATGTCAAAATTGCAAATAAAAATTATTAAAAGGTCATCATACCTTACCATAACAGAGATAAATTGCAAGATAAAATTATCAAGTTTAGATTCCAGGAAAAGAAGAATGGATGAACTATATAAATGGACTTGTCACATATAATTCAAAACAGTTCTTGGCAAACAAGGGTTTAACAGGCTGCTATTAAAATTTGCACAGCAATACTAAGGTTTAGACATTCCATTGCTATCAGCCATCACCCTACAGTAGTGTACCTGAACCTTGGCTAAATCTCCATGAAAACCTTTGGATAGAAAGCTGTGAGTCTTCTCAAATTACTGAAATGAAACAGGGTGTGAAATTCTGCCCCACATGACAATGACAACAACACCTCCCATTGACTTCACTGAGATCAGAATTTCATTCATTTTCATTCCAATTGTAGCTGGTCAGGGACTGCATAGTTCCAATTTTTTAAACTTTGAATTAAACACTAATCCTTTAAGAACCTGATCCATTCACGGGGTGATTTTGCTCTTACAAATATTTCTTAGCACAAATCTTTTTTGCTCTCGCAGATAATCCCATCAGGTTCAAAGCCAGAAATAAATATTATGTTATAGTAGGGTTCTTACAGAGGAAAAGAAAGGTGGGCACTGACACTGGCAAATGCAAGGAAAACAGAGCAGACCTTGAAGAAAACAAAAGAGCAGAAAGCTAAAGCACTGAAGCAAAGATATGAAAGCCTCAAATAACTAAAGAATGGGTGACACAACCCCAAGAGTGGGAGAAAAGGGCAGCTCTGTCAGTTTTCTTTAGACAAAAAAATTGGGAGGGTGTGAAAGAGATGAAGGGAAGACAGGATGGCAGGGGTTTTACTCTGTGCAAGTCTGAGTACTGAAGACACCTAAACATTGAAAAGCATCAATAAGTCCTCTTCAATAAAGAGGAAAGTTGGTAGGCTTAATGGAAAAGAAGAAAAGAATATGGAATACAAGATACCAAGGCTGGGAATAAATGTGGAAGAGTAACGCAAGCTTATATTTACTATAATGAAAAATCTCTTATAATTTTCTAATATTTTTCTATAGGCTTGTTAGCTGAATAGGTAACACTGGATAACACAGCACTTCAAAATGCCAGGTCTGCATGGAGAAATCATAAACTGGTATGAGCAAAGGCATATGTAGAGAGACATTGTCAACCAGGTGCCTCGAATTGCCAGTGAGTGGGTGTGAGTCCACCTGTGCCTGATTAGGACAGGCCCCTATTGGGCATGAGCAAGGCCAGGGGGCCAATAAAGGTGAAACTCACAGCCACAGACTAGCTCACTCCTGAACACTGCATTACCTTTATTGCGCTACTAGCGCTCATCGCCTCCAAGGTGAGGCTCTCGTGGCGCAGCTGGTTAAGACCCAGTACTGCAATGCCGAAGGCCCTGGGTTCGAGACTCCACAGGTTAAGTTTCTTTAAATCATTCTGAAATAGAATAAAAAATGTAAGCACTTTCATTGTACTGTAGGCAAGCACTGTTATTATTATCACAATTATCACAAGAAAGAGGAAAAGCTGAGCCCTGTGGATGATCATTCTGGATGATGAGGATGATCATATCCTGATGCACTTCCAGGTGATCAGATTAATTCTACATCCGGCATGATAGGCCTCAAACAAATTGGTGTGTGCAGGTATACATAAATCAGAAGCCACTAAACCTACTATTCTAAAAGGAAACAATTTGACAGCTGTGTTGCATGTTCAGTCATATAAAAGTCAGTGTTGCAAAAGAACATATATTGGCTGCCTCAGCAAAGTGAAACAGCATCTTCAAAATGGTATTTTCAGAACCAAATTCCAAGAAAACTGGAAGAGCAGGGTAGGAGGTGTTCATGCTCTGTTCCTGTCTTGCTCTGCTCTTTGCCATTTCTGGTGTTTTCACTCAAGCATCTTCCAATGAGCATCCCATGAAGAATTCTCTTAAGTGCACATTTAATTTTTTGAGTGCCTCAGAGTTAAAAAGGATAAACCTCATCTAGAAGTACCAAGGTAAGGAGAGCTCCACCAAAATACAGCCATCATGGAAGGTGTCTGCCTGAAGTGGGCATTGCTGGTGCATGGCTGTTCTAGAGAGAAGTACAGATTTCCAAACTCCTGCAGCAATAACTTTGGAAAACCATGTAATGGGTGAAGAGCCAGTTAGTTCCTGCATCCTTTGCATTCCTAAGGTGACCTGAACCAGGCTGCCCACTCCTTTGTAAGGCACAATGCTCTTACACCTCAGTGCAGTACAGCTGCAACCATTTAAGTGCCAAAGGATGAGAATAAGCAGCAGCAGAATGGGAAGGAGAAATGGGAACAGGTTGCTTAAAAAGCAAAAAGGAGGTCTCTCAGTACTGCCTGTTCATCTCCCCCTGGCATATCTGAAACTGTTCAGTAAAGGGTTGAAGTAAAGAGTTCAGTAATGGTTCAGTAAAGGTTAGTGCTGGGCCATGCAGCTTCTACAGAATGTTTGCTAACCAGATTCCTATGGGCTCCAGTTTCTCCTTCCTGGAAAATGGTAATCATTGACCCTTTCAGTGAGACCTGGGTCTCAACCATCTTGTTCTGAAATACGTATATATTTATATAGTAAATCCTACAGTGCTTGTGCTTTTCCCTTAGAGTGTAAACTTATTGTTGAAAACTTGTTATTCCAAACTGGCTTTGCAAGCACAGAGTTTAATAGACAATTCTTCCTTGTATCCAGAGGGCACAGGAGATAATCTCAAAGCAAAACCTTTGAAGGAGGTTTATTAAGATTTTACATATTCTGACTACTGACAAGCTAATGAGGAGGTGAAAAAAAATATTTTTTTTCAAATAATTTTTTCTATAGTAGAAATTAGCAATAAAAATGCCCAAAGAAATCAGTGTTACATTCAGTGTGATACAGCAACAGCTAGACACTGGGGTGATTATGGCTTAGAGGCTGAAGCATTTATAAGGTTTTGTGTTGATTCAAACAGGATTTCTGAATGTAATTTCCATCCCACCAAATAGGCACAGATATAGTTTTGCTTGAAGCCAAACAGTCACAAAGTAGTTCATCCTAACACATAACTGTTTGGCAACAAAATTACATTATATTACATACCACAGAATAACAAGAGTATAATCTTCTCACCAGGAGACTCCTGAGTACTGAGAAATAAGAAGCTGAGTAGCTCCCCTGTAATCCTGGAGGGAACAATTTGTGACCTGCTGAGCCACCTGGATCCCCACAAATCTATGGGACCAGATGGGATCCACCCCAGGGTGATGAGGGAGCTGTTGGAAGAGCTCACTAAGCCACTCTCCATCATTTACCAACAGTCCTGGCTCACTGGGGAGGTCCCAGATGGCTGGAAGTTGGCGAATGTCACGCCAATCCACAAAAAGGGCCAGAAAGAAGACCCAGGAAACTCCAGGCCCATCAGCCTGACCTCAGTGCCTGGAAGGGTCATGGAACAGATCATCCTGGGGGCAATCACACAGCACCTGCAGGAGAGACAGGGGATCAGACCCAGCCAGCACAGGTTTAGGAAGGGCAGGTCCTGTCTGACCAACTTGATCTTTTCTGATCAGGGGACAGCATAGGGGATGAGGGAAAGACTGTGGACGGAGTCTACCTGGACTTCAGCAAAGCCTTTGACACCGTCTCCCACAGCATTCTCCTTGGACAGGAGCACTCTGTGCTGGGTTAGGAACTGCTGGAGGCCCCCAGAGAGTGGTGCTGAAAGGTGCTGATCCAATTGGCAGCCGCTCACCAGTGGTGTCCCCCCAGGGATTAGTGTTGGGCCCAGTTCTGTTCAATATCTTCATTGATGATTTAGATGAGGGGATTGAGTCCATCATCAGCAAATTTGCAGATGACACTAAGCTGGTGGGGAGTGTGGATCAGCTGGAAGGCAGGAGGGCTCTGCAGAGGGACCTGGACAGACTGGAGAGTTGGGCTGATTCCAGCGGGATGAGGTTCAACAAGGCCAAGTGCCGGGTCCTGCACTTTGGCCACAACAACCCCATGGGGAGCTCCAGGCTGGGGACAGAGTGGTTGGAGAGCAGCCAGGCAGAAAGGGACCTGGGAGTCTGGATTGACAAGAAGCTGAACATGAGCCTGCAGTGTGCCCAGGTGGCCAAGAAGGCCAATGGCATCCTGGCCTGGATCCGGAACAGCGTGGCCAGCAGGTCCAAGGAAGTGATTCTGCCCCTATACTCAGCCCTGGTGAGGCCACACCTCGAGTCCTGTGTCCAGTTCTGGGCCTCTCAGTTCAGGAAGGAGATTGAGGTGCTGGAGCAGGTCCAGACAAGAGCAAGGAGGCGGTGAAGGGATCCAGCACAAGTCCTGTGAGGTGAGGCTGAGGGAGCTGGGGGTGTTCAGTCTGGAGAAGAGGAGGCTCAGGGGAGACCTCATCACTCTCTACAACTCCCTGAAAAGAGGGTGGAGCCGGGGGGGGGTTGGTCTCTTTTCCCAGTAAGACAAGAGGGCATGGACTTAAGCTCTGTCAGGGGAGGTCTAGGCTAGATATTAGGAAAAAATTCTTCATGAAGAGTATGATCAGACATTGTAATGGGCTGCCCAGGGAGGTGGTGGATTCTCCATCCCTGGAGGTTTTTAAAAAGAGACTGAATGTGGCATTTAGTGCCATGATGACAGTGGCAGTGGATCATGGTTTGACTTGATCTTAGAGGTCCTTTCCAACCCAGCTGATTTTGTGAGAATCTGTGAATCACATGATTTTTAGCACTGACCTGATTAATTTTACCATAGTTGATACTATTAATCTCTTCAATAATATAGTACTAACAACACTGGAAGCCATGTAATTAAAAAGAAGGAAAAAACATCTGCTGTAGCATCAGAACATTGCTGGTTATGCTTTAGGATTTCAGCATGCTCAGCATACAGAGACTATAAGGTGAACTTGCTTTACCTTTTCCTTCACTAGCCTTTCTCATTTAAAAATAAAGACAGTGCTGGCAGTTATCCATCCTAGTAATGACATGCTTATTATTGTATCACTAATCTCATCTTGCTCCCAGTATCATTCACTTTGTACACATGACAATAAATTGACACTCTGAGGTTGGAATGAAGTCTTAACTCCCATGTGTGTATATTAGTATATACCTAAATATATATGTATGTATACACATTTATGTATGTATATTATTTTATTCTGAACTCCAAATTCCACTGCATGACTTTTGCCACGAAGGAATATAAATGGAAAGAGATGGAGAGGGCAACAATTGGACTGTTGCTTAGCTGCCATCAATTCACCAGCTTGCTAGCCCCGATTACAAATGAGCACTCTGGAGATGAAAGACATCTGCTCTCTTCTTTTCTGATACAAATGAAGGGAATAAACTCCTACAGGACCTGCCAAAATCAGTCTTCAACCAATTCTCTTATGTATTATAAGCAATAGTTACAACAATAAAATTCTAAAGGTAAAATTATATTTTTTATATTTTTATATTTATAAAATTATAAAAACACTATGGCTCTGAAATGTGTTTGTCCCAGTTTCATGCTGAAGTAATTTTTCATCACATGCTCTGAGGCATACAAATGGCTACACATTGCAGCAAATGGACCAGGTTTCAAAACCTGCAACTGAATTAAACACTCTAGCAGAGAATGGAAAATTTTACCTTTGATCAATGTCTTTAACAGACTTCATCTTCAGTGTGGTTATTCAGGTGAGGGCAGCTTTATGTGGTGCTCAGCCTAAAATATATCTGTGTGTACCACAGACCTATGGCACCTTTCTCTCTCTTTCTGCCTATCCTGACAATTTCAGTTATATTCTCCTCTATTGTTTTTCTTGGGGTTTGTTTCATTTTGTATTAGTTTTGTTGTTTTATTTTGGTTTTTTAATTAGTACAAATTATACTTCTCAGTGATGTTTTCCCTTTTATAGAGGTGCATTATTACAATTGTCTCTGTCCACAGAGAGATCATTCACATGGCTCAGTGTGGATCTTTCCCAAATATACAGACTACAACAATACTGACAAAAGTCAGTAGAAGTAACCCACACTGAGAGATGAGTCCTCTATTTTGTCCACAGCTTTACTTGAAAAGAAAAACATTGCTGCTTAAAAGCCCAGTCCCTTCTTGCTTACCATGATGGGTGTCACTTATTATCAGCTCCTTTGCCTCGCAGCATCGATGTCAAGAAACAGTCATGGGTGCAGATACCTTTCATATGAAGATAGTTTGGTGTATTTTTTCTTCTTAGTATACACAGCATTTTAAATTAAGTTTCCAAAAATGCTGTTTCTGTTAGATTTTAGGGGGAATTTGAACTACAAGTATTCTTAATGATCCAAAAAGTAATTCAAAACCCTCAAAAAACCTCCAAAACAAACTTCTAGCTAAGACTAGAGGGAGCCTGGTATGTACTGATTTATCCTGATTTGAGCAGGATAAAGTTAATTTTCTTTCTTCTAGTTTCACTTTCACCTAAGTCTCCTGTAAGTAGCTGCACTTGCTGAAATTAACAGCAAGTTTCTCAGTGTCTGCTTCTAGGACTGATAATGCTTGATGTTTATGGTTACTGCTAGAGACTGGGATGCAGAACCAGGGACACTGCTCAGTTCTGGCGAACATCTTGTGCTCCAGAAAGAGGAAAGGAATAAAGACATCACACCTGGAATCCTCCTTTAGGGAGGAGCAGACAAGACAGGTGACCAAAACTGACCAGGCTATTCCATCCCATATGCGTCACACTAGGTATAAACTTGAGGGATCACGAGGGTTAAACCCCTTCTTCTGCTCCCTTCCTTCAGCCTTGTGCCTTCACCTGTCTCTGTTTCCTTTGGCATCCTGGGAGGATTCCATTCATTCCTCTGCCTGTGGTCCTGATCCATGCCAGCCTGAATCCGTGTGTTCCTGCCTCCAGCTCCTGACCTGCTGACTCCAGGAGTCCAGCCTGGACTTTCCCAGGGCTGCCCTGCAGCCTCAGTGGGAATGTGAGAGTTACTGGGGGAAAGAAGGGAAGAATGTGGTATCATCTTCCTGTAGATCTTTAGGTATATTTAATAAGTTTTATTTTTATCATTACTGTTTCATTAAAGCTGTGTAGTTTAGTTTCCAACCCATAAGTCTCTCTCCCTTATTCTCTCTCCTTTCTTTATAAGGGAGGGAAGGGGGATTAATAGAGTTAACTGCTGGCCCAGTGTTAAACCATGACACCTTCCCATATAGCCTATCAAAATCATCAAATGGTTGCAGCTGCCATGGTTCCTTTTAGGGATCAACAACCGTTTTTGATGAAGTGTTTAAAGAACCCTTCTCATTACTTTTGGTTGACAGTATTTCTCTGAGTTTTGTTAATTAAATGAGCATTTGATTTTCTGTGTTTTGCAGGCTATTTTCTATGTTAATTTTCTTAATTTAGAAGAGAAGATCCCTTTAACTCCTTTACCCTTCTTGTTAGCCATACCCATCTTTCCTTGCTAGAATCTTGCCGAGTAGCAAGTAACACAGCTGGCAGTTTGACACCAACATGTAATCATTCATTTCAAAGTCACATTTTTAGCTTTAGAGGAAAAAACAGCTTTTCTCCCTTAACTTTTGAATCTTATTTTAAATTTGGAAATATTGAAAACTGTGATTATACTACAAGCTCTTAAGCAGTTGAAATTAGAAGTATCTCTCTGAAGGGAAAACATACCCAGGGAAGAGCACAACAGATGAGTACATTACAGAAGTAAATTCAAAGAACAGCAAAAAAATCTTTTCCTGTTATTTGTCTTAATGCAAATAAGAAAAAAGAAAGTACCACGGTGCAATAGCTACTACTTATTTTGTTGACACCAGTGGTTTTAGAGTCATTCCTACTGCCTCATCTGCACTACAGCTTCTCTTAATATTAAAAAATGTTACGTCTCATCAGGTCACAGAATTTGCTAAGAGTAAGCATGGATCCAAACTGGTATAAAGAGTGCAGAAAGTACAGAACAGCATAGAACCTTTTTGCATTTGAGATATTTGCTGATTAAAATAGTTGTTAAGGCACCGAGGAGCACTTGTTTATCACGCAACAGCAAAGTTGCTGATATATTAAAAAAAAGATTATTAAAAACTAAAAGGTTACTAAATATTAAGAAAAAATTTTTTTTTATTTCCTGAGAGTTCTGCGATTGAGGAGGCTGAAATGAGTGAAGGACTCAATGTATAACTTAGGCAACAAGACAGAATGACCTAAAATGGAGTTTACTTATTAAAGAAGAGTTGATCCTGTTTGACCCTAAGACAGAAATCCTCAGGCACCAGGACAGGCCTGGTCCTAGAAGAAATCCCTGCAAGGTAATGAGCACAGCCACGGCTGGGGAAGAACCCAGCACAGTAGTACTGTGTAGCATGAGGAGACTTGGTTCTGCTTTCCTCTTAGAAGAAAAATACAGGCAACTAAGTATGCAAGAAAACGCACAAAATGCAAGCATGTTTAGCACATATAGCACAAGTACATAGAGCACATGTTCTGGTATAAGAACCTTCACCTTACTGATTTCGCTACCGAAAAGCAAAAATAACATATAACTAGATGAAGATCTCAAAGCTGAACATGAGTGATTATCCCAACACAGCCTCAGGTGCCTTGTCAGTTCACAAGATACCAATTGTGAGTAAAGCTTTGCTTTTCAATTATTTTTCAACTGCCTGGGAAGAATCAAGCTATCAAAGAAGATGAAACCTCCTGGAGACGTGCAAGGTTCAAGTAGGCAGCCAGTTGCATTTTGGCTTATGACAAGCCAGCACAAACAATACACAACTATACAAACACACTTCAAAAAACTACTTAACATCACAAGGATGCTTCACCTATCAGCTATTTACCTTTCAACCTTAAAAACAGAAATGATAGTGAAAATCAAATACCTTCAATACTGTTTTTCCTTCTTCAGGATTACTCAAAAGCTGCTAAGTACATTGTATTTAATGGAAAACAAGCACAAAGAGAATCTTCAGTTAATTTAAGTATGCATCAAAATAAATAAAAATACTTGTTCACTAAAAAAAAAGGTCCAGAAATACAAAATCAGATTTAGAAGTAATATATACAGCTTGAGAAATCCCACCAGAAAAATACAAGCTGCTTGCTAGTGGGACTCTTGGCTTTGACTACTACATCACAGGTCAGATGATGCAAACACTGAGAAATCTAAAATATGATGGTGCTACATCAAACATGCCTTCATAAAAGTAATTCTGAAAGTGGGATTAATGACAGCACTTATATTTGGATAAACCTATTGGAAGCCCACACAGCTGTGTCCCTTAAAAATGATTTTTCCCTTCAGAGATACACTGAATTTTTTCAGAGCTGCACAAATTAAATTACAAAATTAATTGAAGTACAACTGCAAAGTCATATGCTGATACAGTTATTAGCAATTTGCAAAGCTTCTGTTGTGAGCTATATTCACAGAGGAAACATGTTCTTTGCCTTATTTTTTTCCTCTGATTCTTACTAAGAGTTGCCTTCTATATGCAGTTATTAAATTTAGTCCATTGCTAAGTAACAAAACAGATTGCTCATTTTTTTTTCTTAGAATCACAGAAAAATAATGTCATGGTTTAATGCTGGCCCAGCAATTTAACCAAATAAAAGATGTTATTAAATAGGTATTATTAAATATATACAGATGTACAGGAAAATGATACCACGTTCCTCCCCCTATCCCTCAATAAAGTTCACACCACCACCAAGGGCAGCCCTGGGAAAGTCCAGGCTGGACTCCTGGAGTCAGCAGGTCAGGAGCTGGAGGCAGGAACACACGGATTCAGGCTGGCATGGGTCAGGACCACAGGCAGAGAAATGGATGGAATCCTCCCAGGATGCCAAAGCAAATGGGGACAGGCAAAGGCAAAAGTATGATGCATATAGGGTAGAATACTCTGTCAATTCTGGTCACCTGTCTTGTCTGTCCACTCTTCCCTCAAGGAGGATTCCAGGTGTGATGTCTTTACTCCTTTCCTCTTTCTGGAGCACAAGATGTTCGCCAGAACTGAGCAGTGTCCCTGGTTCTGCATCCCAGTCTCTAGCAGTAACCATAAACATCAAACATTATCAGTCCTAGAAGCAGACACTGAGAAATTTGCTGTTAATTTCAGCAAGTGCAGCTACTTACAAAAGACTTGATGAAAGCAATATTACAAGACAGAAAATTAGCTCAAACCAGGACAGGTTTCTAGTCCAGGCTCATTCTTGAGGCTGGGCTATCACTAACACTGTGACCTTCTGTGACTGGGCTATCAAATCATCCGTGACCTTCTCTAGCCAGCTCTCTGGAACTTTCAAGAATGGAGCTCACACCACCCCATGTCTGAGTACCTGTTTCTGCACTGCACTATCCTTCTGGTGACACTGTTTTCTGATGTGCAGACTGCACCTCCTAAGGTACATCTTGTCATCCCAGTCCCATTTTATTATTTGCCACTGATAAAAGATTTTGGCTCTATCATCAGAGAGCCAAATGATGGAGCCATTTGGCTCCATCATCAGAAAGATTTTGACTCCATCATCTCTGTAAGTTCTCTAAGGTGGTTGTAGGTCAACTAAAGTCTCTCTTTAGTCTTCTTTTTGGAGATAGTCCCTCAAGGTCTCTCCTCACATTGTGTGCTCTATGATGCTACTCATTTTACGAGCCATCTGATAGACCCTCACTGGTTTCTCAAAACCCATTTAAACATGGGAAGCCCAAAACTGGATGTAGTTTTCCAAATGTGGCTTCAGCAGCATCAAGTAAAAGGAGAACAACCACTTCTCTTGTATCCTAAGGGCCACAGTTCTCCAGTTTTCCTTCTCTCTGATGACCACATGTGGCTAGCTCATAATCAGCCAGGTCCGTCAGCAGGGCTGTGACTACCCAAGGACAGAATTTCAATCTCTAGTTTTTGCTGTTATTTTACACACACACACACAGGTTTTTCTCTGACTCCCTGTCCTATGTCATTCCCTCATGCATTATTTTCAAGAGTTTCAATAGCAAACTCACAGCTGAGGAAGTCTGCTCATAGAAAAAGATAACAAGGCAAGGAATTAATTTGTATCCTCAAGTGTTTCTGAACACTGGGTTACATGACTACATAAAAGTGAGAATTAGCATATATTCATCATATAAGTTATCTGGAAATTGACTTGTCTCTTCAGTAACTTGTTCTACCTGCCTAAGTCAGCCCTTAATCACTGATTGGAGCAGTGAATGCTTTCTATGGACAACTACTGGTGTATATTCTTCCCCTGACTGCTAGCTCTACAGTAACTATATGGAATATAAAAAATAATATTAAACCAGTTTATTTTTCCCTTATTTTAACTGATTAAAAGCATGACTACCTGAAAACTCTCCAATAAGATACCTAGGAGGGTATGTAGGATTACAAGGCAGAAATCTAAAGATGGGATATTAAAAAAAAAACAAAGTCTAGATTTCTTACTTCACTGGTTTTTAAACTTTGCATTTCAGGATCTATAATAACTAGTGCAATAAACAACACGGAGTCCAAGAGACTGAAGCCATTATCAGTTTATGTTCTTAGCATAAAGGAAATATAATCTGCCAGTTAGCTGAATTTCCATTCCAGTTCATGGATGAAGTGGTATTAAGACTGAGCTCAAGAGAAAGGTAATGAATTTTTCTAAGATCAGTGATCATCTTCACTTAGCAAAGCAGATAGGTCAGAAATATGCTCTGAAATAAGTGTGTGTTGGGGGGGGAAGATGATCTTGTATTCACACTGCAATTCACCTTTGTTAGCACATGACTAATCATTCTGAGGTAAAGAACTTGAGCCATTTGACTGCTGTTTGGGTCCCAGGAAACCCACATACGATGCTTTTATGTACAATGTTTTAATGGCCTTTAGAGCTGTACATTAAGAGGAGCTGCCTGGAATAGCAGAATTCAGAGGTAAGCAAACAGGCCTCAGTGTTTAGTGCCTGACAGTGTCCATGTTCTCCAGAGGGCCTGCATTAAGTGTTCCTGACATTCAAGAATTTTGATATTTCAAACAGATACTGATGCCCACGTAAGAACATGCAAGAACATGATTTTTATGGAGAACAGCTGAAAAGTAAGAAACATTTCAGTGATTCTCATAGCCTCAGTTTTTCTGACCTTCCTTGCATCAGGAAGGTGTCCCTGTCACAGCTCTCTAATTATCAGGGTATGAAGATTAGCTGCAAGCAGATGTGGTAGCTTGGCTAGAGCTGGGTTACTCAGCAATAGTATCTTTACATTCATGATGATTCTGGGAGCCAGAGTCTGACCAAAGTGTGGCTCTGGCTCACGACAGTGGTTATGTATTGCAGCACTACTGTACTTTATGCAGACATAGAGACAGTGTTTGCAATTGGAGGATAGACTACCGAGTTCATTTATCCATCTATTTGGAAGGACAGGTAGGACATCTCTTTGGTAGGACAGGTTTCAATGTTTTCTACTGATACTTGAAATCCAAGTGATATTACTACCCATGTAACTATTGCCTTGTTCATTGAAAAATTCCTTGGCTAAAAGAGTTTATCTGCTGTTCCTCTACTATGGGCGGGTAGAAGATTGTTTGTTGAACCTAAAAAGTCCTCCATTGATGATCCTTTGCTTTTTAGATAACATAAGTAATTATCCCCTCACTCTTGCTATAGATTGGAGGCTTTGTCTCTTTGTTTTCCCAGTTTCTGTAGTGCTTTGGTTTTCTGCAGTTTTAGGAAATATACAATTCCTTCTCCCAACCTCACTCCAGACTGTACAGATAATGTTTCTCCTGGAACAGGTGTTGAACATGGACATTGATATTTGCAATATCAAGAAAGCTGAAAGGGCCAAGGGTTACAACAGTTCCTTGTCTTCTTTGGATGTAATGATTCACTGGGATATATTGTACTTTTGCTTTCCTAGCAAAGGGGAGAACTGTGGAGGATCATCCATTTCCAAAGAAAAGGCTTACCATGGAGTTCCTGGAGCCATCTGTACTGCAGAAATGGAACAGCAGGCTAACAAATTAGGCCATCCTTTCAACATTTGGGAACTATCCCAACTTCTTTGCTCTACTTGCCCCACCAAGCCACCCATCATTTGGAGACGGAAAACTCTGCTTTCAAAAGAGTCAAGCTGTCCCTTGCATTTTCAGAAAGCCTGATCTGAAGACAATACAAAGCTCATCAAGAAGAATATTGTGTATGTGCTCAGTGCTATAATCTAGTCACTGCAACAACTAAAATAAACAAATCATGTACTACTGTTTGTGTTTCACCAAGCCGTGGTAAGCAGCAGATTTCCACGCCTGCAGTCAAAGTACTGATGACAGCAAGAAAAAAAATCAATATGTAACTGATATAATGTGGAGATCAGAAAAAATAACTAAAATGAGAAAAGAGGCTATAAAGAGAGTTTAACTAAGATATTGTAATTTATTGTACAACCATTTTAAGCATCTCTGGGAAAACTGAATTATATCTTAGAGAAAAACAATGAAAACCCAGATATTTTGAACATCACACTGTCTGCCACATTAATACTGAAATATTGATATTATTACAAATGTAGAAAAATACTTAAGGCCTTGTTTAGTACTTTTCAGGGTGGTAACATAAAAACACAAAAGGCAGATCCAGTGAGAAACCAACTTCCATATCCAATTTGCTGCAGTCAGCAGCAAAGTATAACACTTCCATTAAGAACTGAAAGCTATTCCTCTTTTACCAATGTCAAAACATTCACCATCAAAATCAGCTGGGATATCTGCAAGGTTCTGAAGCAGGACTTCACATAATCAAGAGCCATAATTTGCATTTACAAGAATTAGAGGCATCCTTTCCTCACTTTGATGTGCTAAGTGAGAAGTTAAGAAGATAGTCACTTCAAAGATACCTTATTTCTCTGAAGGACCTTAAATTATGCTATCAACTGGACAAGGATTCTCACTTCCCAGTAGTCTGTCTATATTGGCTGGGACACCTTTGAAGCCATCTGTACTAATAAAATCCACGGAGTTTTGTGTAAAAAAGAAACAAGTAAGGAAAACATTCTGCTCATGGAAGTTATGCAGTAATACATTTTGCTCCTTCTCTGTTTAATGCACTCTTTTTGGTTTCTGTAGAGAATAAAACACTTCTTTTACCACTGCTGTTGCAGTTTATTTCATATATGCACATAGCAATTAAAGCTCACAAGATAGGGTAATTTTAGCCTTACAGACTAAAAGAAGACAATAAAAGTCAATGTGCTGCTACATCTTTTAGACAAATTTGGTTTTCCTTGTGGCCAGTGAAGCCAAGGGAACCAGCAGTTTAATTCTAAGCAGTCTTTGTATATGAAGTCACAAGAAAAAGCAATCCAGATGAGCTTTACATCATACAGATAGACATAAATTCTGCAAGAACTGTTCTGTGGATTGGAACTTTTAAAGAGTCTTCATGACAAAATATTAAAGGCTTAAAATTGATTGGTTTTCAGCTCTATAATCTGCATTATTGTAGTTAATTTTTCAAATTAAAAGTCTTAAAATATTAAAATAAATATTAAAATATTTTGTCACATTTACAGTACTGAATGCAACATATTTTCTTCAGTTCCAGACATTATTAAATTTAAGATCCAGACAAACCTCAACATTTGTTCCCCATTTCTACACCTGAAATAGCTGAGATTCACACACCTTCCATCCTGATCACTGAAAGGGATACACGTTTCACAGCTTGCTTGCAGAAGTTTAATTAAATGAATGCTGATTCTTAAAAGACCTACTTAGCAATTTCACTTACAGCTCATTTAATGTCTATTCATAAAGTTAGCAACAAAAAAGGTTCAAGTAAATCTTAAATTAAAATTACTTCATTTTGATGGAAAAAAATCAAGAATTAATTACTTCACTAGCCTCTGATCATGTATGTAATGGTAACAGGAAATATGTTGTATCTTGTAAAAAGAAAAAAAGAAATTTGTCATAATTTTTTAAAATTGTAGCACATTCCAGGCTTACTCAAAACCCAAATAAAATCCAAGAAACAATTCCTGATCTCTACAGCAACACATTTCTTCCTGAAAGTAATTTCCATATTGTTAGCTCCTTAGTTAGAATCTTTTAACAAAGTTTATAAGAAAACCAGATGTAAAAATAAAACAAATTTCACTTGCTCTGCAATGGGTTATTTTTAATTTTCAGCACTTTATGCTAATGGAAATCTATATGCTGTAATTTAACTAGCCAGAAGCTTTACATCAATCTGACAGTCTTATTAGTCTCAGTAGAAAAGGAAAACAAAGAGGAGGTATCTGATATGATGCATAAAACCTTTCTGCCTCACATCTTTTCAAACTTCACTTTGGTACCTGAAGGATATTTGTACCTCTAAGAAAACCTAGTTAACTCTTAAGAGCTTGTTACTTGTGTCCATTCTAAGGTCATATTTAAATTAGTCAAGTTCTTACCCAAATATTTAACACCACTGTTAACACACTAACAGAATAGCCAGGGCAGTAAGTGCTTCTCTGTGTGTAATCTCATTTTTTCTCAGTTCTGTCAGTAATAGAAAAACTACAAACCTAACATCAAAAAATAGAGAAACGAACTTTCTGATCATAAATACATTAGTTTCTTCATTCATTTATATATAAAAAAGGAGAACAACTCCTTCATGGTGTTTTAACTCAGATTTAATACTGCAGGTTGTTTTATGCTGGTAGCTAAATAACTGAGGAAAAGCATTTCTGTCATCACTATGGTGTCACAGGTAAGTGCAAACCTTAAAATGAAAACCTGTATAAATTCACCCCCTTAGGACTACTTTCCAGGGAATAAAGTTTAGCTGATTTATCACCTCTAGCCAACAGTCTTTAAACAGTTAACAGTTTCCTCAGAACTGCTAAAATGCAACCACTTTTTAAAATGAAAAATTACAAAAATTCATCACTTTTATTATTCTCAGCAGACGGTTTCTCTAATCCTTGTCTCTTAATTCAATCAACCTGACAGGGCTCTTGTACATATTAAATCTTTAAGGGATGCTATGTTATAGACTGCTATAGCACAGACCAGTCAAGCCATACAATTTATATTCCCAGACACATCTCTGGAATGATGAGGATCTCCATAGCAATTTGTCATCATTCACATTTTCAGGGCCTCAGATCCTTCAGGAGTTATTACAGTTATTTTTATTCTACTTCCTAAAGAAACAAACAGTATTACTTAAACATACAACAAGAAGAGAAGTAGGCCTGAAATGTATCAATCCCAGCAATTAATATTAAAAGCTATTTTCAGGCTAATATTAATAGATTCTATGAAAGCACACTCACAAATTGTAAGTAGAATTGCTATCCAGCTGACAGTGAGAAACAAAATAGAGCCTTAAATCCTTTGACTGAGTGATGTAAGAAAACAAACTAGAAACACAAATATGAGCTGCCATGAACTGTCATAGCTCCATTAATATCCACTTTCCACCTGAAAATGTTCTTACTGTGGTGCTTACATATGAATATCTGCTTCTCCTTCTGAATTTCAAGTAGCTGTGCTGCTAGTTCAGACACTATAGTTAATGCAAATTTACTTACTCACATTTGATCTGTGAGAAATGAGTGTAAGATTCTATATTATGATGACAACCTGTTTTGGGTTGGTTTGGTTTCTTTAAAAAAATAACAAACAAAACAAAAAACCCTAATGCACCACTTTACAAATTCCTGAGCTACAAATAGGAAAGACACCATCTGAATTAAACACCCTGTTGGAAAACCCCAAGGTCTATTATACCACATGAAACATTCCTCTTCCAGCCATTCACTGCATTATGGAGATAATTAACCAAAAGTGTTGAACGTTCAGTACAAGGTCATCATTAAGAAGGACTCAGATCACTTACTGTGATAGGAAGATTATTTCAGACAAAGTAAGATGATGAACATTAATTTTATATAAATAAGATCTTGTTATGTAAAAGAAATGTGAGGGAGCCACACATCCAGCAATGGGTTGATGAAAAATATTGCAACCCGACTGTTACTACTTTAGAGGAAACTTGTTAGAGTGAAAAATTATACCACTATTCTACTCTCAGAGATGAAAATAAAATACATCTTCCACACACTCACCATAGTGCTTTTGCTGTGCAAATGAAAACATGCTACCAAGGCTGTCTCCAAAAAATAGAATATTAACTTTTAAAAAATAGACATTCATTACTAATGATATCCAAGTGTTTTCTTTGTATGTGGTCTTATTAAAGTACTACTGCTCATAGTGCCTGAACACACTGGCAAAGCAGTGCTGGAAAAGCAGTCCCACTGCTCTGACCACAGACCCACATGACAATCCAGCTTATTTATGATATTTGTCAAAACTAAATGTCTAAGGAAGAAAGAAACCTGTTACCTCCCAGTTGTCAGCAACTCACAGCTCAGAGACTTCTTGAGCTAGATACATGTTCTGTGACCTCCAGAAACTTCTGTTCCATAGGTTTTGTCTAATCTCTGTTGAGCCTCTGCAAGTATCTACAACAGATGGATGCAAAAACCTCAGCACAGACCTGAAGGTGTTGGTTGACACCCAGCTGAATATGAGCCAGATGTATGTCCAGGTGGCCAAGAAGAACAGCACCAGGAATAGTCTGGCCAGCAGGAGAAAGGAAGGGATCAAACCCCTGTGCTCAGAAATGGTGAGGACACATCTCAGGTACTGTGTTCAGTTCTTGGGCCCCTCACCACAAGACAGACATTGAGTTGCTGGAATGAGTTCAGAGAAGGGCAGCCAAGCTGGTGAAGGGTCTGGAGAACATGTCCTGTGAGGAAAGGCTGAGGGAATTGGGATGGCTTAGTTTAGAGGAGGCTGAGGAGGGACTTTGCTGTTTTGCCTCCCTGAAAGGAGGTTGTAGGGAGGTGGGTGTTGGCCTCGAACTAGCCTGAAGTTGTGCCAGGGGAGGTTTAGACCAGGTATTAGGAAGAATGTCTTTACTGAAAAGGGTTGGCACTTGGTTGGTGATCTTAGAGGTCTTTTCCAACTGTGACAATACTGGGATTCTGTGCTTCTGTTTGCTTTCAACATGCCTCTTGTTTTTTAATTTCTTATCTTCTAGGTTTTTGTAATAGAAAAGACAGCAAACTAAAAAAAAAAACAAACCAAAAGTGCCACCAACCCCTTTTTACTCTTCTCAAGCTCTTAATGACTCTATAGCTACCTGTGCTCCAGGCTGAGGAACCCTGGCTTGCTTGGCTGCTGCTTATAAAACAGCATTTGAGCTGCTTTGCTGCTCTCCTGTGTACAATTTCAGAATCCCCTATATTGTTTTTTTGAGATGTGAGGACCAGAACCATAGAAACTATTATTTATTCAGTGATCTCTCCCTCATTTTTCTCCATTCTTTTCCTAAAATTTTTAATGTTTGATTTACTTCGTTTGACCACTATTAATTGCTGATCTGATTCTCTTCCATCCACCTATCACAATCTCACTGTGCTGAGCAGGAAGGTCAGATCAAAGTGCATATTTACTACTTCAAGTTCTCAAGTACTAAGGAAGTATTAAGGAAGAAATCAGGCATCAGAATTAGTAGTTTGGCTGTTTTGGCTCAAACTTCTTCAATCAATAGGCTCTGATCTTGGGGACTGGTTACTATTCCACTCATCCGTTTGTTCCATACTACATAATCCCATAATCTCTATTTTTGAGATAGGTACCCTGCTAAATCACTCACAAGGAAAGAGATTCTCATGTGGGAACTACATGAACACAGGTAAAAATAATTACTTGAGATTCTTTGCTATTGCCTTTTGCTTCCTGGCCGATTATCTACATATCATACAAAGTATCAGCTGCAGACATCTACTGGTTTTCTTCTTTTTAAGTGATTTTGCCAGTTTATCACTGGAATGGGCACTATTTGTGTACTAAGGGGCATGTGCAGAGGCTTACTATTGCTTTCCATTTAGAGATCTCTGTGCAATTTAAGCAAGTGTATTTTTTATATATATAACATTAGCATCTTAATCTTAAAAATCATTCCTAAGACCCATCAATGTGTATTTGTGGAGAAAAAGAGAACCAATCTATGAAGTATTACTGATGATGGTTTAAATATCTACACTGTCTTAATAATATAAAAACTCTGAGTAAAATACAACAGAGTAAAACCAAGTTCTCAGACCTTTCTTATTCAAAATATTAGACAAGTGCTGCACAGATGGCAAACAGAAGGGATATTTATGTACAGATATGCAAAAGTCTCAAAGTCACGAGATTAAGAGTTTAAATGTGAATGGAGATGAAAGGGGTTTTGAGAAAGCATGAAAGTGCAAAGAAAGAAATACTGAGAAAAGTTAGGAAACATTCTAGAGAATTACAAAAAACTAAGGCAGACTCCTAGCTACACAAGAGCTGTCACAACAGCTTCACAGATGAGAAGAGCAAGAAACTGGGAACAAATTCCGCTCCAGTGAGCTGAACTGTCTCAGCCAAAGATGATCCGGGCAGGAGTGGCTTGAATGGACCAGACTGACGACATTGATGGTAAGGCAGGCTATTAAAAAAATAAATGTAACTCTGAAGAAATAGGGCGTTTTTTGTTCACATGTAAAGGTTATAAGAGCTAGAAAAACTCCAGATAGAAGGCTGAAGAGGGAAAAAATGACAGCAGGGACATGTATTTTAGGTGATGGGAGAGATAATGGTGACATTAAGGCTAGAGCAGAAGAATTCATAACTGAATGTGTCTAGATAACAAACATCAGCTGACTGTGGAAGGTAATATGGTGAGGGCAGGAAAAAAAAGGGACATGAGAGTTTTGTGGGGAGAGATACAGAGCTCCTCTTTACCCTTGTTATCAGCAAGTTGTCAGGCCAGAAATGCTGAAGATGCTGGATGAAATGCAAACCAACTGACAGATTTGCAAATCATCTGCATAAAAATAGTACCTGACATGTATGATAAGGGAAGGTCATCTGATAATAAGATTCAGAGAGAAACCAGTCAGAAGTAACACCACATTCCTACAAATTAAAGGAACAAGAAAAATAGGTACAAAAATGATGATGCAAGAAGCTGCATCAGTAAACGTAGAGACAGAGAACAGTGCAATAGTAGGAGTAGAAATTGTGACAGAACCATCAGCCTTATCTACAAGAAAGTATGAGGCAAAGGCTGTGATCTTTGATCAAGAACTCATTTTATGTTTGCTGAAACAGTTTCTATTGTTAAAAACAGACAGAAAGTAGAGTGTACTTAGAAATAAATATGAGGAACACAACACTTTTTAGAACATATTATGGGGAAGGACAAAAAGGATGAGAAATGTGGTCTAAGAGAAAGTGAAAGGGAGAAAAGAAGGTAGCTTTATAGGAGAAAGAGATGGATCGTAGTAGTAAGTGGCTAAGCCCTAAGTAGCAGCAGTAGTTGTTCCTGAGAACAGACAGAAGAAATCTCCAATGAGTTGTAAAAGAAAACAGAGCCAAGAGAGAAGCCAAGAGAGACACCAGTGCTCAGCTGGGTTTGGCAGTCTTATGGAAATACACAAAATATAAATGAAGTTCTTGACTGTGAAGGAAAAATAAAATTAAATGAAGGCATATGAGTCAGTATGCTGACAACAAAAAAAACCTGCCTATATAAGAAAAACACAGTGGCACTGAGACAACAACACTGAGAGCAGCTACAGCATGATTTAGAAATCTGGTCCATAGAATCAAAGAATCTCCAAGTTTGGAAAGGTCTGTCAAGGTCATCAAGTCCAACTGTCAGTCCCACATCACCTTAACCACCAAATCATCTCCCAAAGTGACAAAACCTACCTTTTTTTTTAATATCTACAGCTACGGTGAGTCCATCACCTCCCTGGGCAACCTGTTCCAATGCTTCACCACTGTTTCTATGAAGAAAATTTTCCTAATATATAATCTGAACTTGCCCTGGCAAAACTTGAACCCATTACCTCTTGTCCTACCTCTGGTTGAGAAGGATTATGGGATTATGCAGTAGCAGGAAACCTGGAGAAACTGGAGTTCACAGTACTGACTACAAAATTATTAATTGTACTAAGCAAGATGAGGAGGAAGAAATTAAGACACCCTGATTAAAAAAAACAAACTAGAACCAACCAAACAAACAAAACCATCAGTGAGTCATTAAAAGAAAATCATAATTTTTTTTTCATTAGAAAGTAGGGAGAGGAATAATTATGCAAAATGTAAACCATGAAGAGAAAAAAAAGGCTGGTAGTACAACCAGGTGAAACCAAGAGAGAATTTGGTGCAGGGAAGAAATCCAAATTACAACATCACATAGGAAAGGCTGGAGCAAAGGGCTAAATTGTCAATTTATCAAAAAAGATGGATTAAGGACCCACTGTGAAGCCAAAAGATGAGTGGGCCCTCAGAAGATATTCCAGAAGCCCTCTGGAGATTTACATCAAGATTTGTACCAGTGGCCCATGGCAATGCTACATCAGAAAATGAGAAAGAACAGCCAGAAGTCAGTGTGGTTCTCACTTAATCAGATTACAAGAGGAAACTTGATCAATCTAACTCATTAAAGAATTTGATTTGTCTTTAAGAAAATGCAAAAAACTCATGTATTAGTTGTGGTAGACTTGCTGAAACAAGGAAAGCTCTGCAGTTTACATGAGGTGATAACCAGCTCTGTTTCCTAACTCATTGTCCTGTGATTCTGTCATTTACCTTCCCATGCTCAAATCACAGTTCCTCTCCCTGGCTGCAAAATTACTGTTGCTTCTTCAGCACAAAACCTACTGTTTCTCAAAAAAAAAAAAAACCAAAAAAACCAAAAAACCAACAACCAAAAAACAAACCATTCTGCTAACAATAATGAGCCTGTAATTTACAAGTGTTTTTAGAACCCTGCAGTCAATGTATTTTCTCATTACCTAAACAAGATTTATTACAATACCATTTCATTAACAAATCTTGGAAGGTTGTAGGGAGAACATAGCATTGCAAAAGAGAAACCCCCAGGTTTGAGATCCCTTGGGTGTTCTCTTCAGTGTCTTTTGTGATTTGTTTATCAAAACTCCTAAACCACACTGGGCCAGACAGAATCCTTCCCAAGTTATCTACAAACGTCCTTAAGAACTAGTGCCATAAAAATCAACAATCCTGTTTATGATAAAAGGTGCTTTTAAGTGTGAAAAGGAATCAAATAATATCACAAAACTCCTATTCATGCCCTAGTGCAATGCCCTCCCACTAATGAGATGTCCAGTAAAGATCACTTATTGCTGGTAACTGCAAACTGAAACCCATAAAGTTAGTGATATCTCTTCTGGAGTAATTCAGAGAAAACTTGCTATTACTGATTCTAAAATGAATCAGTATTCTAAAATTGAATCAGAATTCTAAAATTCATATTGATATTGAAAGACATAACACTTCTATGTCACTTTGCTTACTTGGAAGTAGGCAATTTCATTTCTCTTATCTTTTAAAAATACATTAATTTAGCATCTTGGAAGCTTTGCCGTAAATTAATACATGTTCTATATGCGACAACTAACACCTAAAACCTCAGATTTTTCTCCCATTGCATTAAATACATAGAGATCACCTCTGCTATGAGTTTAAGTAGTTTAAGAGGAGTTGATGAACAGCTTGATACATAAAACTTCAATCAAAAAATGCAAGCCATAGATTTAAACTAGTGAAAACAAACCTCCGTCTTTCTAAGAATTGTTGTTTAAATCACTTACAGTAAGTGTTGTTTAAATACACTATACAGTAAGATCATGCTATTCTGTGTGAACCAGTAGGAGAATAATAAAGGTCTTTGTGGCT
Organism: Calypte anna; assembly: GCF_003957555.1. Taxonomy (NCBI): domain Eukaryota; kingdom Metazoa; phylum Chordata; class Aves; order Apodiformes; family Trochilidae; genus Calypte; species Calypte anna. The sequence goes on from NC_044253.1 coordinate 30,488,964, forward strand.
ATTTACACCGTATTTACAATTATTTTGCAGAGCAGCAGAAAACAACCTGCACATGCTAATTAATCTGGCTCATTTATTTGCTCTTTTATTTTGACCACTGTAATTTGTTTCACAACATTTGTTCTGCAACATAATCCCATAGTAAATGTGATATAGAACACTTCATCAAGTCAATAAAGTCAATTCCATAATACCTTGGGAATTAGGTGATGAAGCATGTTTGGATCAAATGATTTCCATCTCTTACTAAAAAATCAAATAAATAATAGATCTGTCCCTGCTCAAACTCTACTGCTTTGCAAGGAAACGCAGTGCAACCAGAGGGAAGCTACAAAAATAATAAATCCAATGACACACTACATTTATGCTAGTTGAGAGCAATCACACACTTTATAAAAAAAGCCTGCTGGCTGTCTTAATTTCAATGATTTGGGAATGTTATTTTTCTTTTAAATACTCATGCTCCACTTATCAATAAATTACTAAAATATTTGGGAAACAGCTTGACTCTGCCAATGATTTTAAAAGGCAGATTTTTATTACTGATTTAGAGGATAGTTATGCTAAAAAATGATGTTATAACACAGTCCTGAGACCTAGATACTATGAAATTGATTTTTAAAGACAAACACTGCAACAACATGAAGTTCTAAATGGCTGCAAAAGGAAGGAGTGTTCTCATGAATGAGAATGAGAATTACAGAATTAGAGCCTACAACATTACTTTCTGTTTTCAGCAAAATAGTCCAACACTTGTCATTGTATGCTATGTAGCAGAATTGAACATATATATATATATATTACAGAATTGTACATTAATCTTTCATTTTACATTTTTCCCCTCCCCACCACTCTTTCTTTTTTAAAGTTCACAGGTTTATTCTTCATATATTCTAAAAAGCCTTGCAGTCAAAGTTTAATAATCATCACCAAACAGTTACCATAGATGTCTTCTGGCTTAACTACAGCATAAAGCTAAACAATTTCAGATACTATCTTAAAGTAAAAAGTAGGAAAAAAAAACATTTTTAAATATAGACTGCTATATAAATGGAAGTACTGGGAAGGCTGAAGTGCTGTGCACTTCTTGGTTTAGTGACCTGTGGAAGTAGGGCTCTCTGGGACTAGCAGTGTATCAGATATGCAAACCCTGTGCAACAGCTATGCTACATTTAGAGATTTTCAATAGCAAGGCTATAGTGAGAAAAAAAAAATAACATTGAGAGGCATCTGTGGAGACACTTGGCAGATTGCCATCAGCAGTATCCATATGGTACCTCAGAGATGTGGCAGCATCAGGGTTGGGTTTTCTTTCGATACTAATCTCTTCTGTACAAAGTTATGCAGTTCTGTACTAAACAACTATTACAAAAACTCTCTACGGAGAACCTGACTTACAGTCTGTGGGATATTTTAAGCAGAAGAACGAGTCCAGCTGTGCAACAACCCAGCCACTCATCCCTCACCACTTGAAACGCAAAGTGCAATTTATTTACGTGCCTGCTGCAAAATAAGCAGTTTCTCATTTTCTTTTGTTTGAAAGACCTTTGCAGCAGACCAGTAATTTCTTCCAAATTTAGTCTAATTGAAACTGGAACTAAAGGTAATTGAGAGCATAAACCAGAGACTTTAATAAAACTGGTGTCTTTGAATTTGTGCTGCTGGTAAAGCAATTTAAAAGGCTCAGCCCCACATGGAAATAATCAGTCAGACTATCACTTGACAGCTGCAGACATTCCTCTTTCAAAATGTAACCATTTATGTTTAACACCAGCACCTAGTTTCTAGGAAGTAAACAAGAATTACAAGGAGAAGAGTAAAAAATGTTGCACAACTAAACAGCTTGCCTGCCTGAAAGAAGAGGCAGGTAGGTGGAAAAGAGAAAATAAAAGAAAGGAGAAGGGGAGAGAGAGGAGAAGGGGAGAGAGAGGAGAAGGGGAGAGAGAGGAGAAGGGGAGAGAGAGGAGAAGGGGAGAGAGAGGAGAAGGGGGAGAGAGAGGAGAGAAGGGGAGAGAGAGGAGAAGGGGAGAGAGAGGAGAAGGGGAGAGAGAGGAGAAGGGGAGAGAGAGGAGAAGGGGAGAGAGAGGAGAAGGGAGAGAGAGGAGAAGGGGAGAGAGAGGAGAAGGGGAGAGAGAGGAGAAGGGGAGAGAGAGGAGAAGGGGAGAGAGAGGAGAAGGGAGAGAGAAAGAAGGGGAGAGAGAAAGAAGGGGAGAGAGAAGGGGAGAGAATCTATTCTTTAAAAGAATAGAAACAATGTTGATTTGAGAGACATATTTCATATTGTGTTTACATCACCTTTGTTATGGAAACCTTCCATAAAAAAGGGTAAGGGCAATACATGAATTTTCTTTTTCCCAATTCAGAGGCTAAAATGTCTTTTGTTGGCTGTGACCTCAAGCCCCAGGTCCCAGTTATGTGCATGTATGCAGCTCCTAGGAGCTTTAGAGGGAAAAGTACTTCATACTCAAAAGCAGAATATAACTGGAAATTACTAACTCTATTTGACATTAATACCACAATTACAGTTCATGCACTGTAGCCAGTCAATTCTCTCAGCTAAATTACTTCATCTTATTTAATAATCAACTGTAGCAGGATTCAGGATTTGATGATGGTGGAAAAATGGAGATACAAGGGTGTCATTAATTTGCCTGCATTATTATTATTTTGATGAAGCATGGTCAGATCTGCAGGCAAAAAATAACTTTCAAACATATTTGATAAAAAAATAGCACAGGCAACAATTTACTGAAACATTGTTTTTTTCTTAAGGAAGCTAAAAAGACTGATTTTAACTGAACAGTTTTAAGGTGAAGTTTCCATATGACAAATATATCACCTGTATTTTATGAAAGTTTTAACAACTTCACATTTGTAAAGTTTGTTTACAACAAACACACAAAGTGCAAACAACAGTGGTCTACACAATATATACAGAGTTAAAACCATTATTTTCTTATTAATCTAAACCTTTCTAAACACTGATTACAATAAAACAGTATAAGTAATTTCTGTTCAAGCATCACAACTGGTGCTGGGGATCTGAAGGCGTTTCACAAACCATGTGGGAAAAGACAGAATAAATGGAACAGATGAGATGTTCAAATGGGTCTTCTACAGCCTTACAATGAACTTGCACCTAGAGCTACTCACACCAGGACCATAATGTAGCCAGGATGCACTGAACAGCACAGAGAGAGTGGGTGTTCTGAAGGGCATTTACCCCTTATAGTAAATATTCCGATGCATATTGCAATGATGCCTTTTGCACACATGCAAAACATGCAATATTTTGTTGTGTTTTTTTGTCTTATCTGCAGACAGGTTGCCTTAATAGACAGCTATTAAAAGGCCAAAAGAGGAAAGGATGGTACTCTCAGCCCATTCAGCTATCACATGCTGAAGCTCCAATAATAATACTAAGGGGAAACAATTGCTCCCATAACAGCAATCATGCAGTGCTAAGATGAAGATGATGATGATGTGATCCTGAATGGTGAGAGTACATGGAAACACAACACATTCTGTGGCATAACTATCCAAATTTCATTTAGAGACTTTGGAAAGGGGTTGAAAAGGGTGAGGTTATACTAACATGCCAGTAAAATACATTTATTTCTCTAAGATGGCCACCTCCCAGAACGTCACATTGCTACCAGGGAGCATCATGCAAGCATCTCACACAGCTGGTTTCTCCCCACTAAGCACCATCTCTCTGCCATTTTCATTCCTCTATGATAACACTCCACAGTTTTGCCAATTCTGTGTCAGGCTTTCATTCACTTTGAAAAATACCAAGAAAATGAGTTAAGAATGTCAATATAAATTTATGGAGGTGGCATTGCAATGTCAGATCAAGAATATGGTATCAAGATAAAATACAACAGTGTCAGGATAAATGTACCAAGCTTACAGCACAAAGTCAAAATGGAGCAATGTCACTGCAGATCAACAGAGACAACACTCATCTGTCAAAACAAAATCATGTCATAACACATTAAAGAATAGCTTAAATAAACTTGAACTCATCAATATTCCTTCAGTTTAGCAAATCCCACCCACATGCTCTTCTCAGAAGGAAAAATGCACAAGAGTTTGTCAGAAGTAGGCAAGTAAATGTTGTCATGGGCCTCAATACCACAAAATCAGCTAGAGCGGGGATCTTTAGTATAAGGGAACATCTGAGTAAGGACCAACAGCTGCTTGTCAAATTGCTAAAGTAATGATGTGATCACCAACAAATGACCCCAGAATGAGCAGTGACTATTCATGCCAGAGATGAATCACCCATCAAATTATTTTCATCTCTTCCCTTTCAAAAAACTGACGTATGGTTCTTCGTGTTACAGTTCAATCTCAAACACAACAATTCTTTCCTTTTCCTGTACTAAAATCACATACTCTCACTTGGACAAGGAGTAGCCCAAGTAAAAGGTCTCTAGAAAGCCCCTGTAGCAGTAGACCTGTTCTAATCTGTTTTCTGGCACTAAGAATCTCATTAAATAAAACACTTGTTGAAAATTTGTTTATTGAACCCAAGGCTGCTAATTTTAAACTCTCTCCATAGGACTAAACAGATGGTTTTATCTGCACATTAACAGATTATTTGTTGTTTTGTCTGGAGAAGAGGAGGCTCAGGGGAGACCTCATTGTTTTCTACAACTCCCTGAAAGGAGGTTGGAGCCAGCTGGGGTAAGGTTCTGCTTCCAAGTAGCTATCAGTAAGACAAGAGCTTGGTCTTAAGCTCTGCCAGGGGAGGTTTAGGTTAGATATTGGGAAGAAATTCTTCACAGAGAGGGTGATCAGACATTGGAATGGGCTGCCCAGGGAGGTGGTGGATTTTCCATCCCTGGATGTTTTTAGGAGGAGACTGAATGGGGCACTCAGTGCCATGGGGTCTGGGAACCACAGTGGGAGTGGATCCAGAGTTGGACTTCATGTCAGAGGCCCTTTCCAACCTGGCTGATTCTGTGTTTCTGTATTTACAAATACAAAGGGAACATCTTTATAAATCTTTGAAAGTTGCCACAGTAGAAGCAAGGTCAGACACAAGTGGAACTACAAGCTCTTGGTTATGCCAGCTCTAAATTTGACTTCAAAAAAGTTGTTTTCTCAGTGCTGTGCTCACCAACACATTGTGCACACTTTTCAAAACTGGAGATTAGATTATCAACATATGTACAAAAACAGTGACTTAATCAAATTCTTTGAAAGGTACAACTTTATGTCATTCTGTGTCTAGGCTTCTAGTGAACTAGGAAAGCAAATTAAAAAATGAACACATAAAAATTTCATTCTGTCCTATCATACTTTTAGTACAGAAAGGAACCCTGGATCAATGGAAAAAAGTAAATAAAGAAATCATAATAAAGAAGAGATTTCTTATTCCTAAGGAAAGAAAAATCAGTTAAATGACAGTTTGTATCTCAATGAATGTCTAGTGTTGGTGCCTACTCTAGTCTTCTTCAGTATACAGAGTGAAAATATCCATACTTTTGATGTTTCCAGACAGGAAGACATTTTATTGTTATATAGTTTCGTGTAGATATCACTTTTCTGAAATAAGTTTTTGGCAAATGATGTTTTAATCCTCTGTTTGTTGTATTTTATATATATCCTCTATTTGTTATATATTATATATTAAAAAAAAAAACAAAACAAAGAAAATATCTAGAAAGTAAAAGGCAATCCACTTCTTTTCATTGAGAAAGCAACACACATATTAGTTACTGTCAGCCACTTTCCATGAGACATTGATATGTTAAGTGCAAAGATACCTCTTTGAAGCCCATGTGCCCAAAAGTCAAAGAAAAGGTAATTGTGTGATATTTAGTGCTGCTGAAGAACATAACATTTAGCCAAACATAACTGTTACACCCTTCCATAGTGTTAGAGTCTAATCTCACTGATTTGAAATTGTCTCAGAATTCCAGTGTTGGAAGGTGGGAGTTGGCAGGGAAGATCACTAAAAATGAGGAAGAAGAGGTTAATAAAATGCTAAATACTCATTTTTCGCTAGCTAAAGAGATGGCATCAGCCACTACTCCTGAAAAGGTGGGGGTCCACCAGCATACTGACAATTTAATTGAAGTACCACAAGTTTCTCCTGCTCAGCACACTTATGACAGGATCACTGAACATTCAGCTTCATTGGATATGCAGATCCCTGAAGAAAAGCAGCCATCCCAAGCCAAGAGGCAAAAAATCTGGGAATATGGAAAGGGAGAATGTGTTATTTTCCCCTGCAATTTCTAAATTCTCTAATCCAGATTAAAAGGCCTGTGAATCAAATGCTTTGCCAAGTTATGGGCCTGTTACTGTGCTGGCAAAAACACATCCCCCCAAAAAAAGAAAAAAAAGGGTTGAGGGGACACTGGGGAAGAAACTGGTCAGCTGGGCACTAAACCATGTTTTGATAATAGGATGGTGCAAATGCTCCCAGCAGGGTGTGTCTTCTCACCCCACCCCAATTTGTTGTTTTATTCTGCCCCTCTCATTTTACATTATTTGGATCATTGGCCTGATCCAAACCCTCACTTGGTAGAGGTACCTCCTCCTGGAAGGCTGCTTCATGGGGTGAAACAGACAATATGTTTGTGTTTTCTTCCAGATCCCTGACACTGAAAGAAGAATGCAGTGTGGAGCTCTTATTTGGTTGTAGCCAGCCTTATTTGTTATTCTTAGCATTTGGGAAAGGTTTTGCACCACTGATGCCTTCCCAGAAGTAGAAAAATAAAGGGGTTTACTATTGCTACAAATACCCCTACTCCTTGTTTGAACCAGGTGCTCAAGGTTTTACACCATTTGGGCCTGGGTTTTCTTTTGGCACTATATCAATCCAGCCACCACTTTGGTCTAGCCAAAAGGTAATAAATTGTTCCAACTAGGAACAGAGTGCTTGGGTTAAATATTATTGGCTAGTTTCTGTTTGTGCCAAAACCATAGAAAATTAAAAAGTATGCACCTCACAATGACTTTTATGTTTTCTCTGATGTTCTGGCTGGTTTGATCTGGGCCTGTAATGATGGGAATATGTATATTTCCTGGTGGGATGGGTTACCCAATCTTCAATGTCCATTAGGTCTCCCAGCACTTTGTTCCTTGTGGAAGCTCCATTGAATAAAGAGGGCAAAGATTACCCTGGGATAAGATGGCAAGACCCAGGGACAGCAGCTGTATGACCTGGGGGGATGGGAGAGCTCGGGGAATTTAGGAGTGTTGAGTTAGATCTAATGTTACATGAAAAGGGTCTTTGTGGTTACCTGAATTTCTCTAATAATGATTGTTGTATCTACATCCCTAATAGTAAACTAAAGTACATCTATTCTTAACTATAGTGAAGTTTTAAGTGGCAGCCACTGCTTCACCTGCATCCAAGGGATTCCTCAATGAAGGATTTTTGTTATTATTATTGTTGTATTCTGTACTGTTACATTGTAAAATCTGTTCACAGAGTTATTTAAACTGTGTTTGATTGCTGCAATCAGATCGTGTCAGATTGTTGACAGTTATAAGATTAATTTTCTTTCAGTTTCTATTTCTTCAAACTCCCCCTTTCTCCCTCCTTCCTTTATTTTCCTTCTCCTTTTAGTTCTCTGTAACCACTACCCAGTGATTCTTTAAAATTGTCTTTGAGACAAGGGGTGAGGTGAGAGTCGGATCTCACTGATTTGAAACTGCCCCAAAAGAACAATTTAAGAGTGAATAGCCCTGGCTAGGGTGCAGGACCTGACCTGGCCAGAGATGAGCAGGGGGTGACACTTGGAAAGAGACAAGAACTAAGAACTTGGGATGGAGACTGCTTCCCTTTTCTGAGGGCCAGCCTGCAATGCTGGAACATCCCTCCAGGCACAGTTACCCTGGCCAGGGTGGAGGAACCACCTTGGTTGTACTGATGCTGAGGTACCTGGGTAAGGGGGCTTGAACGGAGGGGGAGTGATGCCTGGAAAGCGATGAGACCTGTGTGCTGGAACCCCCCCTCCAGGCAGCCTGTCTGCAATGGCTCTGATGCCAAAGAACCTGGCTTCTGTGGCAGCTGAACAAAAGGAACTCAGGGGTATTTATGGCTGTCCCTGCTGTGGCTGTTTGGTCATGTCTTGACCCACTGCCATCTCACACCAGACCCTGTCCAGGATCAGCACCATCTTGAAGAAACTCGCTGGACTGGTGGGCCCCTGGTGGTGACTCTCTCTCTCTCTCATTTTTTCTTCTCACTTTTTTACCCTTTTTTTCCACTTTTCTCTCTGTCTCTCTTCTATCTTCTTTTCCTCTCCCCCTCTTTTCGCTGGCTCTATATTTTTGCCTGTGTCAATTGTCAAATAAAATCTGCTTGCACCTGACCCTTCTACCCTTGGACTTTGTTTCACAGATCCAAAACAAAAATAAATTTCAATGTTACCTCAGACTGTAACCCGTTTTCAGCAGTTCCCAATTAAATGAAGACTGCGGGTGTTAAGGCTGCACTAAGAACTGTCTATGCTAGGTAGCTACCTCCAGTGGAAGGCTCTATTAATTTTGCTATGATCAATATTTTAAATGGGTCTTCAACCTGTGGCAATGAACATGAAGTAGAAAATTAAAAATGGCATTTACCCCCATAAGATTCTTGAAAGTACTTGAATGGTAAGAAGAAGAAGGAAGAAACTAGAAGAAAACACTGACCTTCAACAGAGGCACTGAACTCTGAGGTGCTGTTTCGAGGCAGGACTGTTTCTCCATGTGCTTGGTTACAGCACTGCAAAATCTGGTTCCTTTCCTTGAAACTTCAGAGACTGGAAGTGGAAATGAACTTTATTTTGGATACTCTCTTTGGAGGAGCTGTTTTGTCAAGTGACATTGGTATGAGGCCAGGTACAGTCCTGTTATTCTTCCCTCTTTCTGACAAGAAGTATTAAACTAAGTGAACAGAAACATCACCAGTATTTTCTAATAGTGAATAGCAAAAACCTCATGGTCAGGAAAGACAGGTCGACAAATGAAATATTTTGCAAGCACAGATTCATAGAACTTATGTCCATTAAATCATGATCACAGAAGCAAAAGAGATTATTCTGAGGCTGAGTTTTCCTTTAATTACTAACCTGCATTTGTGAAGTCTTTCAGACAGTACTTGACTACCTGTGCCCAAATCAGGAACACAATATAATTTACATGGGTAATTTTCCTCTTCTGTTTAAATAACAATATTCAGTTTTCCAGACAACTTGCTACCTGATTTCAGGACCAAGAGGAATCAGAAGGGGAGCTTGTTGAATAGAGATGAGATTTTCACCACAAAACCCAATATCCTGATATGTTATGAAAACATGTACAACACACATACACAAACACCCTTGTAAGGTTCAGCAATCGTGATGTTATATGGTCTTTGTAACAGGGAAGACAAGCAAAGTAAGAAGCTATGCTTCGAATATATTCCTTTACCTTGGCTGAAAATAGGGTAATTATCTAGCCCCTTCCTCCCACAAATCCAAAAATTACCTCCCAGGGCATGCTGCAGCCTTGACCTGTATTTATCCTATTTACTGTCCCAGATCTCCAAGGCAGCCTTCTTTACAACCACCATTCAGAGCAGGACATCAATCCAGCTCAGCAGCTCCATAAGTCACATTACAAGAAGCTCCCCCCAAGCTGATACCAGCACTCAAACACTGAAAGCTTTCAAGAAATGCATTTGCTCTTTTCCCTCATGTAAGTCCTACATTTTAAGACTGCATACACAGCATTAGTGGTAGCTACTATGAAGCATGATACTAAGTTTCCAGAACTCCTGGCTCCCAAAGCTAAAACTGCATATAAATTTTAGTGCTGCAACAGATGCTAATACATATATTTACATTATCTAAACCATTACTTATTCAATAATCCATCCAGAAAGATTCTTTGTGTTTGCCTGTTCAAAGATACAGTATTTCAGCCTAATCAAGCAGCTTAGATTTATACCAAGCCTTGCAAAGTTTGCCTTGACATTACATCATGAAAAGGCTACCTAATAATATAAAGTTACGTATTATTTAAACATTTCCAATGTGGAACAAGTACAAAAGGGAAAAAAGCTACAAGCCAGGCTAGAAGAAAGATATTTTTAATCAAGTTTTGCTGGAACATAAAGAAAAACTAGTTCAAGTTGCTATGTTTGTTTTTCTTTTTCTGTATGAGAGGCTGTGGATGGCTCAGTGCCTACCAGGCAGCCCAGTTTGCAAGGGGCTATGTAAACAGCTAAGGAAGTGTCTGCCTCAAAAGCTCCCAGCTTAAGATTATGAAAAGACACAAAAGACAAAGCAAAGAGAAGGAAGAGGCAGCAGCAGCAAGATGTACATCAGGTGTATAATAAGCAATTCCCCTAGCACTACCAACAGAGATACTGAGAGGAATTATGATGAGCTCTTCTACACATGCCAAGAGCAAAGCATTGCAAGACAAGAAAAAGCCTCTTCTTCAAAAATGAATTCTCACATCTGCTGAGAAAAGTGTATTTTTTAATTTTCTCCCAGTTTCTCTAAATATCCCATGAAAGCAATCTCCTTTTAGAAAAGTTATAATGAGAGCCAGGAAAATCCTTGATGGGGTTTCAGTTGTTTCTTCCTACCTTGCTCATCAAGTTCGATTGGTGCCTACTGAGGAAACACTGAAGCCAGTCTGCAAGGCTCCAGCCCAGCTTAGACCTTTTATTTTTCTTTCACAGTGATTTCCATAATTCTGGCCTTCTTCTCAGAAAGCAATTAATCTAAAATCCAGAAATATTTATATCCTTCATGGACCATAACTTTTCTTCTTAACTCAAAAATGCATGTTAATGCTGCCACCACATAAATCATAACTTTGTAAATACAGAGAAGTATTGAGTTAAAATTCCTGTATTGTAAATCATCCAAACAATTTAATTCTAGACAAGATCTAAGCAGTGGTGGTCTCTCTTTCACAGTGCACATATGCATAAAAGAAAGGCACATTTATGAAATGTAAACAGAACATTACTAAGAAGGTAATTTTAATTCTAAGATTTATGGTGAGTTTTACAGTAAATATTTGTTCATATTAATACCTCCATTGACCCAAGACAAACTGTCACTTTGCAAAATAATTTATCTATTTGCCCAGCTCAAATTCATAACATTTAGTTGACTTTGAACAGACCTTAGGATGTTGAATAGTCTCCCCCTTGAGGCAGTTCCGTTCTTGAAACAAATCTGAACTTTTAGGTTATCAGGTGCTCTCTGTGGAAATGAATTGGCAGAGAAGGAGAAAAGACACCAAGCAGGGAGAACCTAAGTGATGCTGAGCACTGTAAGGGTTCCCAAGCCATACCTGTGGGCTGTGAAACAGCATCAAGGGGAGAGGAAAAAAGCTTATGTGCTGCTGCAAATTTAAAATCATTTGCAAATTCAGTACTTCCCAACAAAGCCAGTAACTAACTGAACAGAACATGACCAAGGCTACTGTGAACTAAAACTCTTCATCTTGTGGACTGGAAAAAATACTGCCACACAATCCCAAGGTGTCTCTGTGCTCCAGTTTTCTCCAAAATGTGCTCCATTTTCTTCAACAGTCCTCTGTATCTGGGCTCTGTGCTTACAAGAACACAAGGTTTGCCTGGCAGGTAAATTCAGAAATGGCAGCCTGAGTTTCTGGGTTTTATGCCTTTTAAGAACATTTAGCCAGCTGAATCCAGGCCTTGTTCCTGATGAGTAGGCATGACAGCCCAATTTCCATGAAAAGCCTCAACAGGCTGCTTGTGTCAATGGTTTATGAGGACTGAGATTAATTGCACTCCTTCCTCTGATCCAATTTCTTTACACCGCATCCCACAGAATGCAGAACTACACCAGGCTACTCAAGAAACAGACCTCTCTTGATCATAATCATTTTTTTTTTTAAATCCTAAGATGCAGGATGTTTCTCCTGAACAATTAATACAGGAGTAATAAATGACTGGTATGCCACAAAGTCTCCTTTGTAGTTCATAAACACATGAAAAATATCTTTAGGGAGATATATATCACAATAAACCGTCTGCTAAATAGCTCAGATAGCAAAATAACTGACTTTAGTTATTGATAATATGGTATTATAAAGGCTTAAACCACAGCAATTTTTTTCCTCATACTTGATACAAGAAAACAATTTCATTACTCTGCTCTTGATAAAGAACATCTGTACATTTTGTTGTCATGACTGATACGAGCCCTCCATTGAAATTGTTACTGCTTCTCTTCTCATTATGATCAAGTTTAGACCCTGCAGAACTGCAAACTCCTTAAGATGCTTTACACAAGAGAGGAAACAAAACGTGGTGCCAACTATTCATAGGATTATATCTCTACATTGCAGTTTATCTGCCTACAATAACTCTAAGAGCATCTCATATTTGGCTGCAGTAGTGTGAACAGCTACGGAGACAGAGAAACTGCAAGTCAGTTATAATAATTTAAAAATGCATTAACTTCCATAAAATGTCTGTGGTTTATTTCCCACATGAAGTGTTGGGATGTTGATGTTAGAAATTACAGCCTGCAGATATTAGAACTCCAGATGAAAACATTTCTTGAGCGCATTTATCCTGGGCTAAGAAATAGCAACTCTGGACAAATACGTTGTTAAAAAACTGCAATGTAACACATTGAATTAGCACTTCAGCCACATTACCCTGTACTTTAATGTCTTCTTCAGCAAAGAACAGAAAGTTCCCTCAGAAATGCTTCAACTGTGGTTACTTTCTGCTGGGTATGCAAGAAGAGTGGTAGTTGGCATCATTACCATTTGTGTTCTGATGCTCACTTGAATCCAGATACAGGTTAGGAGATGCCAGCTTTCCAGGACCACTGTTGGAAGGCCACACAGTCCTGGCACGTTCATTCCAATGAGCAGCTGTGTCCAAACAGGACACTGCACAGGACAAAACAGGAAATCTGACATCATCTCTACTCTAAAATTTCAATTCCACACACAACAAGGAAGAATATATTTTGTCAAGGCCTCTGAAAACAATTAAGTTGCAAGGAGGCTATGCCAAACGTGGCCATTTATTAATGTATTTAGCACACAGATTATGTGTATGGTTTTATATAAAAATGACTACGTAGGGAAAACCAAACACTGTGAGAAATGAGCCTGCAATATACCAAACATTATTCCAGACACTGAAACCTACAAATAGGAATCGTAGAATTTCTTTGGTTGGAAAAGACCTCTAAGATCAAATCTAACCAATCAACCTAACACTGCCAAGTCCATCACTAAATGATGTCTCTCAGCACTACCTCTACATGTCATTTAAATACCTCCAGGGATAGGGACTCCACCACCACCCTGGGCAGTCTGTGCCAGGGCCTGACAACCCTTTCAGTAAATAAATGTTTCTTAATATCCAATCTAAACCTTCCCTGGCACAACTTTAAGCCATTCCCTCCTGTTCTATGGTTTGTTTCTTGAGAGAAAGAAATAGACCTGAAAAAGTACAGTGGCAGAGGAACAGTTCAAGTAAATTATGACCAACCAAGAGTAAGTCGACACTAGACTCAGAAACAGCAGTCAGATCCATGAATCCTCATTCTGGACATCAGCCTCTGGGGGATCATAATTTCACACCACCACTGAGAGGAATTAGGTCATTTTAAATATCATCTTTATTAGCAGAAAAATTAGAAGCAAAATCTAAAAAAAAAAAATAATTAACATTTTGAATTTATGTTATTATTAGTTGTCTCTCATGCATGCACTACCTGCTGCCAGTCCTCTTAGTTGTACTTTATGGCTCCTTTTTGGCTCAAGAGACAAGGAAAACAGGCAGAAACTGAAGAATTACACAGACAGAAACACTCTAAACACAGCTCAGAAAGCTTAAAAATGTCATGAAAACATAAACCCCCTTGCATCGAAGAACAGTAATGCTCAAGGTAAGAGCTGCTGCAAATGTTTGTGGGTGTCAGCATCATTTGTATCCTCCACAACTCTTAGTTTGAAATACTTCATCTTTTAATTATCTCATACAATAAGTATATGTGTGCACCCAGATACACCCACACTGGCATCATGACCTCAACAAGTTTGAGTTATTTGCAAGGTCCAGGCTGGCAAATTCTGTAAAATGATTTTGGGCTCTGCCTATAAGGTCTTCAAAGGGCAGATGTTTTCCTGCCTGTGTAGAGCACCTTTTTTGGTGTAACAATTAGAGCCCCTTAGGGTTTTACCAGGTTTTGTAGCACAAAGATTGTTACATTATTAAATCAATGCTGTCATGGTATTGCCATCTTGATTAAAATACTAAAAAAAACGTGCACGTCCTGTCAAATTAGAGAAACACAACCCATAAACTTTTTGATTCTATGCTTCATACAGGTCAAACACTAACAGACACAGTTTCAGGAGCTGCTAAATAATAGGAAATAAAATGAAAATTAAAAAATTACCTCATCACTCTCTACAACTACCTGAAGGGAGGTTGTAGCCAGGTGGGGGTTGATCTCTTTTCCCAGATGACTTTCAACAAGACAAGAGGGCATGGTCCTAAGTTGTGCCAGGGGAAGTTTAGGTTGGATATTAGAAAGAATTTCTTTACAGAGAGAGTGATCAAACACTGGAATGGGCTGCCCAGGGAAGTAGTGGATTCTCCATCCCTGGAGATATTTCAAAAGAGACTGGATGTGGCACTCAGTGCCATGGTCTGGGAACTGCAGTGGTAGTGGATCAAGGGTTGGACTTGATGATCTCTGAGGTCCCTTCCAACCCAGCCAATTCTATGATTCTATGATCTGCTGTCAGTTTGATAAAGAAATGTACTATGGCATATAGGAACATAGATCCTTACTTTTACTTTACACCTCGAAGCCCACATGGGCCAATCTATGTCTTTGCTTTTGCAAACACTGCTGCTGTAACCCTGGTGAATCTGCAACTCTCCAACCCTGCTCCTGCCCCAAGCACAATCACTAAGCTCATTCTGTTCATCAAATGATTTCTTTCTCCTTACCTGGTCATTATAAACAAGCTGCAAGTCCACCCCATGCCAGTCTCCCTGCCCTCACTAATGCACATCTGCTGGGACTGTCTTTCATTAGAAATCAAGCATGTAAAACAAGGTAACTCGACTGGCCTAGAATCCCAGGCACAGCTGTAATCATGATGATGAATGTCTCCAACTGTGGAGCCCTAAATATTACACTCACAATTCAGGTTTCACATTATCTAGTTTGAAGCCTTGTATTAACACAGTGTGACTGCAGCTCCAGAATTGCCACGTTAATTTTCAGCTACTTATGCTGCCAGCCCTCTGTGGCCCCATGCCAAGTAACAGTCAGAGATTAATATATTTTACACCTCCCAAAGAAAGCATATGAAAGCCTTCCACAGACTACATCCTGAGGTCCTCAAGTTTTTATTTGTACCCAGCTTAAGAAATTCCAATTAGTTCTAACAGGATTTTGACTAAGAAACTATTTTTAAAGGAATTCTTGCATTGTATCCATAGTTAATTTTCACAAGTGTGCCAAGAGCCAAAAGCCAAAATTCTTTTGAAAAGCATCTAGAATTCCTACAATCACATTGAATAAATTCTACTTGTGTCTGTACATACAGAGTATATATGCTGAGATTCACAATGCAACACAAAAGAGCAGGTGCAAATAAATGTATGTTTGATAAAGAGGAATTCTTCTCAACACGTGAAAATAGTTAAGAACACCAACAAACCCACCAGTTTGAATACAGCTGATGGGTTAACTTGAGCACAATTCATGGCTCTTACCCTGCAGCAAAGACAGCCTCATGCTGCCATCTCTGCAGCTACCCCAAGAGGAACAGAGCAACATCAGCTCAATGGATTCCAAATTCAAAGAATGACAAGTGAGAGAAGCCTTTCTGCTAGGCATTCAGTGTTTTTGATGTCCTGACTTGAAGACAAAGTTATTCAACCCTGCACTGGAATCTTTTTATTTAGCCCAAGGTTTTTGCTTGTTTGCATTTTATATTTTTAGCTTTTTATATTTTTATTTATTTTTTATTATTTGCCAATCTTGGATTTTTGAAAGGTTATCTTTTACTTCTATTTATGTCATTCTTCCTTTAAACAACAAAATGAGGCATACAAGGAAAGTAGACAAGACAGAATGCACTAAAAAAACAAAAATATTCATTCTTCAACATTATAAAACTGGTGCTGAGGCCATCTAATTCACCCTTTCACAGCTTTCTTTCAGACACAGTGAAGAGAATTTTGATGGAGAACAGGGTTCCAGATTATTTTTTTTTCTACACTAATAAATCTATAAGTACCTCTAATGGCAAATTTGATGTACCTGTCCCATGAGACATAACAGAAATACTCTTCAGGCATAGTCTTCCAGCAACAGAAGCAAGTAAATCACTGAGAAAATAGTTCCACCAGGGGGGAGAACACCTTGCCAGGTATCCCAAAGTCCTTTTCCTTCATGTAAGTGAAGTGGGGGATCTTGTAGAGGGAGTTTTTCTAATCTACTGTGGCACGGACCACGTGCAGAGATAACCTTTGATTGACAGGCCATCCTCTTAACAAATCTTTCATTCCAGAATGGCCATGATTAACATGTAACCACTCTAAAAGATAGACCCATTTCTCTTCCTTTTCTTTCTATGCTTCCACAGCTAAAAGAGCTAAATGGGTGAGAGAGTCTACTTGATTATTCAGAATGTGGGCTGGGTGGTCTCCCCCCTGGTGGGCCACTATCCATCAAACCAAAATAGGTTTTCGTTTAGCCACACCTAGTATCTCTTCCCATTTCTCTCTTTGCCACACAGGCACTCTGTAAACATTCCACTGATTCTGTTCCCAAAAGGGAAGCCACTTCTGTGCATCCTTTGAATACAGCATATGAGTCTGTATAACTGCATATGGGCTCAGGACCTGTCTGCATTCCGTGATATCACACCCCAAATGGCTGTTACTTCTCCTATTTGAGCACTCCCTTCTCCTTCTATTATAATTTGTTCTCCAGAATCAATGTGCAAAGCTACTGCTCAGTATATCCAAGTTTTTTCCTCACTCATAGAATCATAGAATCCTTGGGGTTGGAAGGGACCTCAAAAGATCATCTAGTCCAACCCCCCTTGAAGAGGCGTCAGTAAACCATACATTTCTCAGATAGGATTCAAATGAGGAGGATTCTTTGATACAGGAAGGACTTTCCTTATCTGGAGGTGATCCTTCTTGTATCTCATGTACTTTGGTTGCTCCCTCCTCTATTTTGTATACGTGACTATAATGTTCTAACTGAGCATACCATTTTCTAACACTTTCTCTTTGTGCTACTTCTGTGGGGGGTGGAGTGCCAGAGAGCACAGGTTTTGGGCTTTAGAGGGACCCCTCAGAATTATTGTTCGTATTGTTTGGACTTTATGGTTTTCTCGGCTTCTTTCGTGGTGAGACTGACTACAAATAGCCCTTTTTTTCCAGATAAAATGGCATCTTTTTTCAGCATCTTTAAAGCTGTGAGAATAAAATCCAGTGCAGCAAGTCAGCCCCCTGGTCCATGCTGCCACATGTGCATTGATGCTCCATGGATTGCAAAGCCACTCAGTTTGGAGGTGATCAGAGGGATGTATCAGGCCTAAGGCCTGATATAATTCTGCTTCAAAAATTAACAATTTTAAGGCTTCCTCACGAATGGAGTTCCAATTCCAGGCAACTCTTTTTCATGCTAAATCATACAGACAACAAGCTATAATGGAGAAATCTGGAATATGTTTCCTCAAGAATACTAACAGGCCTAGGGCATGGTGCAGTTCCTTTTAGTTTTCAGGTATTTTTTTGTTCTAAGGCAGTCAGGGTGCTGGGAGGAATACATGCTGCTCCCCCTCTCCACCGTATGCCTAGAAACTTTACCTCGGGAGAGGGAAGCTGCACTTTCTCCTCTGGAATCTGAAGTCCTAGACTCTCCAGGTGATTGATAGTTTTTGTTTGAGTTTGCCCTCCTATTAATATGTCACCAATGCACAGTCTAACTCCCTCTTCATGAGTGATTTCTCTAAGTGCCTGGGCTAGGGTATAATGTGCCAAGATAAGGGAATGCAGATATCCTTGGGGAAAAAGAGAAAAGGTATTGCATACCTTGCCAAGTGAATGCAAATTTCTCCTGATCACTCACCTGTAGAGGTATCATCCCTTACATTAATGGCACCTAGAATTTGATGAGACTGCTCCTTTATGGTGGAAATTAGTTCATTTTATTAGGTACAGCTGCAGTCAGGGGACTGCTGCCTGCATTCAGGTATCGATAATCAATTGTCACCTCTTGCCATTTGGTTTGCAAACTGGCCATACAGGAGAGTTATAAGGAGAATGACTTTGAAAAATTACTCCTTGTTTTTGCAGTTTTTATTACCATCTGGTATTTTTTTTATTACTCTGTTTATCAGGGTGGTTACCCAAATGGGGGTCTCTCCTTGAGACAACAGAGTCCAGATGGCTTATCAAATGAGGCCTCTAGCACAGTGCCCACTTTGTCAGGGTGGCTGTTTAGAGACAAATATTCTTTTGGGGATTCTACACTTTCACTTGAAAATTGTATTGGAAACAAAAACAACAGGATCACTGGTTGCTTTATTTCACATGACATAAGTCTGTCATTCAAGGAACAGAGTAAATGCTATACGATATATATATATATATAAAAATCAAATCTGACTAAAGGAGAAAAAAACAACAAGTAGCTTAATCATTATTCTGAACAGTCATTAAAATGACCAACATTTTTTGACAGTTTTGTTTGCATACTTGACAGCTTTTTAAATTTTGTTTTTCTGTGACATCCTTATGCAACACACAGGTGTCTTGTTAGTACTCAAACATGACCATCTCCTGGGTTTGGACAAGAGATATTGCATCTTTCCACAATCTTTAATGCAGTGTTAATATATGTACACTAAATTAGACACAACAGCTTCAGGAATTTTTAAACTAGGATAAATAGTTACCAAACTTTCAAGAATCTTGTCAGACATCTATGTATCAGAGTAAAAACTCTACATTGCTTGCTAAACCTCATAAAAAAAACCAGTATTTGTGTTGCTCACATAAGCATTGTGAACTGTCAAAGCTCCTCTCTGTATGATAATTCTATCACCAAATGAAAAAGGAATTGTATATCTTTCCTGGAAAAGCCATCACTTTGGGCTCAGGTGGGGAACAGGACTGGATGAGAGAGATAATTTACACATAGATGAGAGAGTGCAGTGTGTATCAGCTCTGTATTATTGCACTACTATGAAGTCTATGATCCTTTTGAGCCACATTCCTGTGGGTGTTCAGCCAAAGATTTCCGAATAGACTTCCAAAATCCAGAAACCAGCAGAGACAAAATTAGGAGCTGAATACTACAAAAAAAAAAAACAAACAAAACAACCAAACCAGCTTTATTACTAGTTATCTTCTCACTTTTGCTTATATTCAAATCTTGCAAGATTTCTATAGCCAACAAAACTGAAGACACAACACCATCTAAATGGCATGTAGAGGTGTAGGAGAAGATTCACCTTTCAGTGTCAAGGTGGGGTACTGACATGCACTGAGTTTTGTTTGCTATAACACCTATTTCTATTCATTAGGACAAGTGTACTCCAACAGGTATAGCCTAAGGCATTCAGTGTGAACAAGGCCATAGTCAATAAAGCTTATACATAGTAAAGAGGTAAAACAAGGCAACAGTAAAAACCAAAAAAGCATATTTTGAGTCACCATTCCTGGAGGTATGTAAAAGATGTGTAAATGTGGCACTTAGGCACATGGTTTAGTGGTGGATTCAGTAGTCTTAGGTTAACCTTGGGTTAGTTGTTGGACTCTATGTTCTTAAGAGTCTCTTCCAACAACAAAAAAAGAAATGTTTATTCTGAGATTCTGTATTCCTTGAAAACAATGGTAAGCTATCTGATCCTATTACCAAACACAATGCAAACTTCCGATGAGATATAGTAACCAAAAATATAATTGCAAGTAGTTTGACTCTGGTCTCAGTTAAATCAGCTCTGGTCTCAGACATGGGATTCAGATGACAAGTAAAGCTCTTGGATCCAGGGAACTGATCCCAGTATGTTCTTAGCTGGGTAAGGTTTTGGTGGCACAATTTTAATTACTGGAACTTAGAAACCATAGAGAATTTCCTCTGGAAGGTGATGAAGGGGAAGAAATTGCCCTCTTCCCATGGGCTAGGAAAGAGAATGTAGGAGATAAAGAGGTCTCCTCACCCCAGAAGAAATTTAAGAAGAAATTGACCCTAGTGTCACTGAATTGGCATATCTTCAGCAAGTGATAACTTGGTTCTCCCAACAACTTTCCAGAAGATGCAACAGAACAGATGGGGCAAGGTGAGTGTACTTTCCTCTGATACTGCTACTGTTTCCCACATTGCTTAGCTGCAGTTCTATGATGCTACTTACAAGCCCTAAGGAACTTCAGTAAATTGGTGGTAAACTGGATACTGAGATGATGCCATGGTTTAACTCCATAGAAAGAGTAAAACAAAACAATTTTGCCTTAAGGTACTAAAAAACATCCCTCTATTCTCATCTGCAGAGAAAAGACAAAATTTTCCATACCTCTGGAACATATTAGCCTTACAATTTCAGCTGCATGGAGACCTGCCTGCTTTTCAGCAGCAAGGAATATTCTATTATCACAATAAGGCTGCAGCACCCTACTAGCAGTGAATTCACATCATCCTTATATCACCACCTTCTTCTGCCTACTCCATCTTATCACAGCACTAATTACCTTAGTGAATTCCTTCTTCTCAATCCTGGCCAACACAAGGGACCATGATTTAGGAGTGTAAAGCCTGAATCATTACTGAACTGGAAACCTCAACCAGCACAAAGCAACTCATCGCTGAAAATTAATATCTGGCAGTAAAGTGGGACATGGGCTTTCTCATCTACTTAGTAACACACACACCAGCCCCAGCTACACATTGCAGAGTACTAATTGATACTTCAATCTCATGGATTTTCTGCACCATAGCTTTTAACATCACTAATGCATCCTCCCTCTCAACTTGGTGGAGGGCAAATGACAGAAGGACCGAGAAGGTTTGATTCTGAGCAGAAAAAGCCTGAAGGTGGACATTACAAAGCCCTTGTCCTCAGCAACAGCCAGCTCCATGGAAAAACTAAGCAAAGTCAGGTCTACAAAGGTGTGCATACTAGACCCCCAGCTGCAAGAGTTAACACTGGCTTCAAGAGAAGGATGTTGATTTACATCAGCTTGGAACCTGTAGCTTCAGTTAAGGCCTGGTTTTCCTCTTTTTATAAAAAATGCATTCTCAAATCCTAACACCACCAACAAAAAAAGTAGAAAAATCAGTGTTCTGCTTCTTGAAATCGAATATGCAATACATCTACTTTGATGTAGAGTGAGGCCTTTGTTTCCCCAAATAATGTTTCTTAAAAACATCACAGCTACAACAAGGAGATACAAAGGTACATACTATTCGTAACTTAAGTTCTTCCTACTCTGTTCTCTTGATATTGTTTCTCCTAATTTATTATTTCATACCTAAAATAATCTTGGAAACCCTCTGAATTTGGAAAGCATTCTGTGTTTGATCTGCAAAGCATAAGACATTTGAAATTGTGTATTAATAACACACCCTTTTTCAAAACACAAAGAAATGCACACGTTCAGAAGAGGATGCATGTATTGATTGATCTGGAAGGCAGCTTAGTAAGTTATTCAAACGTATGTATTGATGGAAAACATTTACTCAAAGTCTGTGCCTTCTGATTCGGTAGCTGACACAAAGAAACAGCTCTGATGGAACTCTCTTTTCAGCTGTCACTTAAATATTATCAATGCAAAAGCAAGGGAATATCCTGGCAGCAAGGCTGCAGACTCAAAAACCCCACAGCAACAGATGTTTGACATTTGCATTATTTATACCTATGTCAAATGTTATCTTTCCCTTGGCAGTTCAAAATAGGTAAGACACAATACCATGGATGAGAATAAGCAGAGTGTGTACTACAGCATTTCTTAAATTGTAACTTAAATCAGATTGCAGCTCATGTTTTTTTCCTACACCTCAGCTAGGAAGCCACATTCCCACTGCTTCTCATTGTCACACTGACAGTTCCATAGACATAATCCCCAACAGAGAATTAGTCACAGAAAAGTGTACATAAACTATCTTTGAGTCCAGTAAGCCTGCATTTAGTGTTTATCCATAATAGAGATGAAGCAGCCACAGAATGGCTCTAAATTAATCAACCAGAAGAGATTCCTAAGGATTGCTCGCCTGACTTCCCACCAGCAGAAACTGTTCTAGCAATACCATTTCCTATCTCCATTCCCAGCCCAGGCCCCACCACTTATTTGCTGCATTGCCAGAAAACAAGTGACATAAAACTGTGGGTATTTCTGTCACAGGCATTCTTGAGGAGCAATAACTGGGAACTTAACCCAGAAAAAGGGTATTATTATAAAATTCAGATTTCATGTTTAAGAATGAGGAGTAATATAGAACAAAAACTAGCAATAGTAGATTAGGACAGAACTAATTACTTGCATTTCATTGAAAATTAATAAAGATACTAATTTTTTTTAAGAGAATGCAAATAAGAAAAGGAATAAAACCATAATAGTTTTCACAGAGGGGAAATAAATTCTTTTAAAAATTCTTCTCATCCCTAAGACCTTCATCTTGATCTAGAAAGCATTGAATTTAATTCTTTAAGGCTTACTATTTTCTGGGCATAGACTACCTGCATAAACTATGCAGAAGGACGTAGACTTAAGGCCAGTGTAGACATATGATAATAGGAATCTAAAATGTAGGCTTGCACCACAGCTTAAGCCCAGAACTGCAGTTCTGGAAAGAGAAGCAAAGGATCTTTCTTCATATTTCTTCTGCTGCTGCTATATTTGGAACCTCTATCACATTAAAAAAAAATAAAATAACAAAGGACTCCAATTTTCTGTGCTGCAGCTTATACATTTTCCAAGTATTACTGCATACCCGTGGGAGTGTGGATACAGGTACATAAAACATAACTCTTAAAAAAAATATACCCAGCTTTTACTTAGTGGATAAAACACATAACTTGAGGGCATACATGTGAGAGAGAGCTAAAAAAATAGCTCGTTCATTATTTAAATTGGGGAATGGACTCAGAGGTTTTATTACTGTTCAAAGAAGTAAAGGGCCTGAATCTCCTTATGGAGAATCTGTCTGTCTAAATCCCGTTTACAGCACATACATTTGACAACACAACTGAAGTTCTACATTATTTCTATAGTGTAGCAGCACTTTGCACAATTTTTTCTGCTTTTTCCCCCTTATGTATTAAAACAATAAAGAAAATATCCTTCCAAGGTCATTTTACCCAATTCTTCATTCGTGGTAAAATGACAAGTTCATAAATCATTGAAAGTGTTGTAAAGTATACCTAGAGTTCAGCACCCCAGCCTGCAGTGAATCATCTTCAGTCATTTAAGATCTTACCTTAATTCAGCAAAATCCAATACCTGCATTTTCCTGATTAATACTTTTTATACATCTGGAGTATGCAAGAAGTACCCACTGCAATTATACGTCTGGATACAGAATGCAAGAGCTTGTGCAGCTGGCAGGAGTCTCTGTTTAATGGGTAGCTGTGATAACTGGAGCTGTGCATGTTATTTACAAAATGAGGGTTCCCACAGAGCTTGTTTCATGGGGGTCTAAACACCCCCATCTTAAATTCAGTTAGAAACCTTGGTATTGAGATTTCCAAAATAGATAATACACATGCTGGGATATATACACTGACTCAGTTGTGATGGCTTCTGTCTGGGATGGGGCATTCCACTGCACAGGTCCCTCTATCTTTGCCAGCCTGTCTAAAAGTCTGATGGGATTAGTCTGGAGGTGCCCTGAGATAGACACATCCCACAAAGCCCCCAACCTCAACTTTAAGAGCAGCTGCCTCCCCCAGCTCAAGGCTGACAGTGGGTTCTGCCAAGCAAACTGGTCTCTCTCACACAATGTGGGATGGCAAAAAGCTGGGGTTCCAATTGGAGTAACTGCAGCCTTTTCTATGCCAAACCCCTCTAACAGCTTCCCTGTGAAAGCTGCTAAATTCCAACTGCTTTTCTGTAAGGAAAACAACAGCTGTAAATTCCCCAAGGAAATGCTGGTTAGCCCTAGATGAAGACAGAAAGACAGAAACTCAAAATACTGCAAGTCTATAAGACACACTAGGAGAGCCAGAAGCAAGATGAACACACTCAGATGGAAGAAGCTCAAGGTAGAGGGAGATAAGAGGCAGGTGGTAGAGAGCAGAAATGGAGTATTTGGTGGTGACAGTTTCAGAGGATGGAGGCACAGTGCACAGATGAGCCTGCCTTTGTCCTGCTAACAACACTGTGTTTGACTTGTGTTCTCCTAAAACTGAAGGCAAGGTTTTATGAAAGCTTAAGAAGAACTTCTCACACGTCATGTGATTTCTCACATGTTTACAAGGGGTAATGGCTTTAGAACTGGAAGGGGGAGGCTTAGGTTTAGAAATTCAGAAGAAATTTTTCACTAGGAGGGTGGTGAGATGCTGGGACAGGTTGCCCAAAGAAGTTGTGGTTGCCCCATCCCTGGAAGTGTTGAAAGCCAGGTTGGATGGAGCTTGGAGCAACCTCATCAGTGGGAGGTGTCCCTGCCCATGGCAAGGGGGCTGGAACCAGATAATTTTGAAGTCCCTTTAAACCCAAGGCATTTTTTGATTATACAATAATTTTCTTTGTACACTATGATTAAATCCCACTGTAGTGAAATCCAGGAGAACACCAACATCATCTAGATAATCATCCAGCAGACTAGAAACAGTGGCTCTGCCTGATAAAGTGAGTCTGATATTGGGCCTTTGGAAATTGGGTAGCAGTCAGGAGCCATAAAATGGTGGCAGTGCTCAGTGAAAATGCTGGGGCTAGTTTTAAACTTGATTGTACAACCAGTGATTTTTGCTTTGGCAGTTTAGAGATCAAAATAGCTGCAGTGTAAAGAGATACATGGTAGGTAACAATCAAACACTGACCCTAGCTGAGCTTCATGCTGCTGGTGTTCAAGCTAACTACTTTCACACAAGCCTCCCTAAATGTACACTGCATGGACCTGTTTTTACTTACCTGTAAATTCTAGGCATACATTTAATTGGATGAAGTGTGCTTATTCTGATCTATATATTAATATACATGAAAACTGCTGCTGATCTCTACAGTGACCATGCGGGCTTCTAAACAGAACTGGGAAAACTCCAGCCTGTGAAACTCAGAGTTTTACTGATTAAGATTCAGAACACAGGTTGGCTCCAAGATAAAACGTACGTGAGCTCAAATTTACCATCAAAACTTAGAGATTCAATACACCAGTGAAATTAATGAAAAAGATGAAACCAAGGTTATACAGTGTACTGCAGAAAACTTTTTTCTTACTGTTATACATGAAATTTTTTTCTTGGGCAATAAGTGATTTTCAAGTAAACCCAGTCTACAAAATTATTAGAATTTTTCTAATTGATTAGATGTAATTGATTTTGTACAATGTGCTATCAAAATAGCTATATCAATATTAATTACATGAAAATAAAGAAATTAAACATTCTGAAGTCTTAAAGTTATCTAATCTTTTACTAAAATTGTATTACTCTGCTTTAATTAAGATATTATATACTCATTTTCCTTGCATGCTTACCATCATAACTACTGCATGCCTGAGTGAGCCCTGAAATTACTTTTAATAAAATTTAGCGTGTGTGCTGGTTCCTGACAGGCAAAAGCATATTCATAAAGAAGAAAAGCAGAGAAATAAAAAAAATCCAAAGCCAGCAACTCCAAAGACTGAAGTTGAACAGAACTTGAAGTCCTTTTTTCCAAGCTCTTCAGGATAGCACCATTACAAACCTTTTCTTATTTAGCTACAAAAACGCCTAAACTCCACTCATTGCATTATAGAGTTTCCAGACTCCAATCTTTTGAGTCAGCTGTTCAGTTTTAAACAAGATGTTTTTCTTCCAGAGTATAAAAAGTTCTACATACATTCAGGCAAAGACAGCTGCATGCCAGTTGGTGCTGTTGGTAAAATATGACATCAGTTTCTTTAACACCTGCAAAATTAGTATGATAGGATCTTGCAGGGATACATTATGCTGTTAAGTCTTCTGCTGAAACAGATGCCAAGACAAGCAGGTGATTAAACATCTATTACTGAAATTATTACTATTTTACAGGAAAGTTAGCAAGAATTACAGTACTTAATCCCTCATCATTATATGTAATAGACTCTTATCACTATATACACACATATATAGCAGTAAGTCTATTATGTATAAAACAGTATATGTAATATATAGTCATACACAGCTGGAAGAGCAGAGATTTAAGCAGCGTGAGGGAAAGTCACCCCTTCAGCCCCAGACAATGAATTCTGCAGTCTTCAAAGGCACAGAAGCAGCAGATCTGACCAACTTCTTACATGAGCTGACCGCAAGAGGATACAAGAAAAATCACAATGCAAGTGCAAGTGTGTCTTTCCTAGCTGCATTTATTCTAGCAGAGTAGAGGGACAGAATTTGCTTCCTTGACCTGCTGCCCCATCTTCTTTAGATGCAGCCCAGCACTTGGTTGGCTTTCTGGGCTGCAAGCACACATTGCCAACTCATGTTGAGCTTCTCATCAACCAATATCCCCAGTCCTTTTCCTCAGGACTTGTCCCAATCCATTCTCTGCCTAGCCTGTAATCTTGCTTCCTAGATGGCAAACAGACCTGCAAATTCAACTTCAGATTCACAGAATATTTAAGTTGGAAGATACTTCCAAGATCATCCAGTCCAACCTTTGACCAACACCATAAGCTGACTACTAAACCATGTCCTTAAGGACCATGTCCAAATGTTTTTTAAATACCTCCAGAGATGGTGACTCCACCACTGTCCTGGGCAGGCCATTCCAATGCCAGATAACCCTCTCAGCGAAAAAATGTTTCCTAATGTGTAGTCTAAACCTGCTTGGTGCAGCTGACATCCATTCCCTCTGGTCTTATCACAGTCTCTAAGGAGAAGAGGCTGTTTCCCTCCTCCCTCCCTGGAGGTAGTTGAAGAGACCTATAAGGTCTCCTCTCCTGTTCTCCAGACCAAACACCCCCAGCTCCCTCAGCTGCTCCTCACAGGACTTGTGGTCCGGGCCCTTCAGGAGCTTCCTTGCCCTTCTCTGGACAGGCTCCTGCACTTCTGTGTCCCTCTTATAGTGAGGTGCCCAGAACTGAACACAGGACTCAAGATGCAGCCTCACCAGAGCTGAGTACAGAGGGATGATCACCTCCCTATTCCTGCTGGCCACAGTGTTCCTGATACAAGCCAGGATGCCATTGGCCTCCTTGGCCACCTGAGCACACTGCTGACTCGTATTAAGTCGACTGTCAACCAAGACCCCCAGGTCCCTTTCCAACTCACAGCTAACCACACTTCTCCAGGTCTGTAGCTTATCATAGGGTTGTTATGACCCAGGTGTAAGACCTGGCATTTGGCCTTGTTAAACCTCCTACAATTAACCTTGGCCCACTGGTCTAAACCGTATAGGCTAGCTGCTGTAAGGCTACCCTCCAGCAGATGGACACAGCCACCTAATTTGGTGTCATCTGCAAATTTACTGAGGGTACACTCAATCCCCTCATCCAAATCATTAATGCAGAAATTAATGAGAACAGGCCACAGCATTGAACCCTGGGGGATACCACTCATGACCAGCTGCCAGCCAGATTCAGTTCCATTTACTCTTTCAGCCCATCCACCCAGCCAATTTTTTTATCCAGTGCAGGGTGTATTTATCCAAGCCAAGTGACAATTTTCTGAGGGAGAATGCTGTAAGAGATGGTATCAAAAGCTTTACTAAAATCCAGACAACATCCACAACTCTTCCTTCATCCACCAGGTGATTCCTCCACCCTGTTAATGATAGAATTATCATTTTCTTACCTTGTTCAAATACCATGGCCTGCTGCAAGACAAACCTCTTTTAGGGTACGACACTCCAAGGTCCAACCAGGTGTTCCAGCAGAAACTCACAAACAGTGCTCTGAGTCTATAGCCCTCAGGGTTGACCAGCCTGGATCAGTACTATTGCTCTGAGAGCAACTGACCTCTCTGCTGGCTTGCTCAGGACTGAGCTGAGCCTGTGCTTCAAGCCTCACCTTTTATTGGCCCCCTAATCCTGCTCATGCGCAGTTGGGACCTGCCCTAATCAGGCACAGGTGGGCTTAACACAAGCTCATGCCCACTACCTGGTAATCAGTGGCACCTGGTTGCCTCATTTCACTACAATGGCCTGTGATAAAAAAGGGGAGGTGGGGAAGGAATGCTCTACTTGTCCCATTTATTCTGCCAATGTAGCAATTTTACAAGATATTTCCTTACTTTAGCACAATACAACACAAGCAGCCAGCCAGTTCTTTACCTGTCAAATCCCTGGCCCGTTGTGCCCCTCAAAGTTTTATGCAGTAGTTCCACTGCCTACACTTGATGGTGCCTCACCTTCACTTCATGAAGCTGACTTGCTTTAGAATCATTAGAACTGATAGTAGAGCTCTACAATTTTAAAAATAACAATTTATGGAAGCTGATGAAACAAGGCTAATATCATATAATCATAGAATGTTCAGGGTTGGAAGGGACCTTTAAGATCATCTAGTTCCAACCCCCATGCCATGGGCAGGGACACCTCCCACTAGATGAGGCTGCTCAGAGCTCTCTCCAGACAAGAGATTGCCAACAAGAAAATTGCAAAAGCAGACAGAACATCAATATGACAGAAGTGCCTGAGCAGAACCTAGATCAGGAATCCAACACTCACCTTATTCTGCATAGAAAAGTTGGCTCACAGTCTCTGATCCCTTGCAAGTTTCAATTCAAACATAGCCATAGATACCTAGCAATATTATCTGTGTTGATACACAAACAGAAAAATAGAAATTGTCTTCCCAATGTTCATGGCCACCAATCTAAGAGAACTATCCAGTACTCTTTTCTATGAACCACAGGTAAAACAAATGCAGCTCATAAAGACAATTCACAAAGGCATTCCCAGTCAGAGAGACCAAAAAAGAATGCACAGTGTTCATAAAAGTGTATGGACTGCTAACTTTTACTAATTTCTCTTCAATCCTAATGCCTGTAATTTCAAAAGGCATTTACCTACCACCTTTGAATAGGTACTTTTGGAAAATTAGCATCTGCAAATGAAAACAGTAACAGGAGGGGTGCATTGTCACAGTGCCCAGCACCTGTCAGAACCAAAGGCCAGCAATTCCCTCCAATACTGAAAGGATTCACTAGGAGGAAAACTGGAAAAGGTTTCTCTGAAGCATTTCTCCTCTCACGCTGTTCTGTGCCTCTCCAACACTCTGATTAGCTTTTAAATTTCCAAAGTTTTATGCATTTCCATTTAATAGCTGAAAAGATTGATTATAGACTAATTCTTGCAAGTGATGTCTCTAATTAATTAAGTGAGGCTGCTTTTTTAATTTAATAAGGCCTTTCCATAGGTAGTAATTATGTTATGTGACAGCAATAGCAATATTGTGCTTGACTCCGATGCTAACATTAAAAGGAAGGAACCAAAATCTTCACTGTACCTAATTTCATACCTAGCTTGAAAGGGTATCATTTGTTTGTATAAAGGGAACAAAAGTCTTTCAAGTACCAACATTCCCCTGAAAAAAATTCCCATTCATCGTGGCAACAAATCTGAAGTTTATTTTCTTCCCAAAATTGTATTTTCCCTATTTGAAAGACAGCTAAATAATATATCCATCCTTTTCACTAACATGCAAGGTGAAGAAGCTTTCTGATGTTCTACATTTTCATGATGTTACAAAATAGAAGTGAAAAAAAGCTGAAGAAAAATAGAGGTGCTAAAGCAAGCTCTAAGAACATATAATTATTGAATTTCTCAGGTGTTTTTCAGCACTTAAAAAATTAAGGACTACTGCATTTTTTTCGGAGTACTACAAATCATCCTCAACAAAAAAAAGTGCTTTATGAAAATAAAAAAATCTCCTGTTGTGAGCCTCAGATTTGAAGCCTATTACATACCAAAATCATAGCCGTGTTCTTCATGCTTCTATTATTTTCAGGTCACCAGAGAATGATGATCAGAAACAGTAAACTGTAGAAGAGATGTCATACTACAATGTGGTTCAATTTTTACACCTATTTTAATTATTAAATAATATTTTTAATAGGAAGCTAAACCCACACACAGCAGGAACTGATTGGTAAATCATAACACTTGAAAGATAGAGATGCTTCATTAAAAATATAGAGTATAAAATTCTCAAAATATTATGAATGAATAAATTTTGCAGGAAGAATTTGTTGTCTAGCCTTTCACTAGACTATCAATCACAGTAGGAACTGTCTGCAAAGAGTGAAATCAGGCCCTTTCTCAATAAAATGACTTCCAATAAAAAAATTAATTACATGTTTACATGTAATTTTAAAAAAAAAAATCCAAATTCAATTTAAATGTTTCTCTTATTTGTAAAAAACAATTCTTTTTTTTCCTAAGCTGCAATCTGTACAAGGAGAATATAAGAAGTTGTCCTCTTATTGAAATAAAGGAAACTGACTCGAAGCATTGCTTGTAGGATTGTAACAATCCCCTAGTCTAGGGTAATATGTTCTTGGAGAAACACATCCTTATATAAAGGGAAGCAAATAAAATTAAAGTTATTCATAAAAGCCTTTAAGTCAAGCCTAATTTTTCAGTGGAACTGCAAATCCAGTTGAGAATTACAAAGAACAGAAGTAAATCTTTGTCTCCCTGCTCCTCAGTTTCCCAGGAAAGCAGGAATCCTTCACATTTTTCACTATAACAGTGAGACAGAATTCTTTAATTGTAGCCTCACTAAACTTCTAGTATTCCACATTAAAAACCACCTTGTTATCTTAGGTACTGTTCTGTTACGTGCAGACTGGTTTGCATGTGGGTAATTTATCATTTAATTACTCAGTAATAATTGGAAAAAGATCAAATTGTTTCTCCCTTTATAGATCAGATAACTAATTGTTATTTCTACAATAATTTGTCAAAAGCACAGCTGGAAGAATTAGACAGCTATTCAGCTAAAGTGCCCATAATTATTTTCATATTAACATAACCTCAGCAACACAACTATTCCTGCAATTTTACATGTCTCTTTGAGTCCTTACCTTGTCCATTTACAAGACACTAAGTGGGGAGGTATTTTTTAAGGTATCCCATTGGACACCTGGAGGGGAATGAAGGAGGGGCTGTGATTTTAGCAAAATGAAAAATAAGTAAAACTAATTCTGTGATCACACATATTGTCACATTTCCAAGCATAAGCTGCAGTTCTGAACATGCCAAAAAGGGGAGGGCAGGCTGAAAACAGGTGAGCTATGACGGCTTGAAGCATAGCCTAGGTCCCTAATTTTCTATTCTATGCTAAACACAAATTTATTCATACACCAAGAAATTACATTTGGATTGAAACTAAACTTCAGTGGTCTGCATATTGCATTATTTGTTTCCACTTTGATTCTCACAGGAGTGAACCAGAAGTTCTTTTGTTTCAAATTCTGCTTTGAATGGGTTTGCTAAGGGAGAGGTTAAAAAGAGAATATAATAGAATAAATATAAGAGAATAAAGAGAGAATAATGAAAAACACACACAAAGCAAATGTGTGATTCCAATCCAGCCACACAGCCCTAGTAAAGTGAGCAAAGTTCTGCCCAGGTCACAACCACACAGGTCATAAACCACACTTCCAAATCTCCTGTGACATTTCTTTGTACAGGTACATTTAATATATGGCTTTAACTTCAGTTAATTTTGAAACTACTCTCTAGGAAGCTGAATAAGATTATTCATTCTCATATTAGAAGATCTACAGTATACCACTATGAACAGGGAAAAAAGGCTGCATTTTCCAGTGAAGTTTTTCTGCATTGAATGTTCAACACCAAACCTGTGAAATGACATTTTCCTAGGTTTGAATAAATCCTGCAAAAGAATCTCTGAAACAACAAGCAAAGCATGACAATCAGACAAACTGGAACTGCACCTAAATATCCTGCTTGACCTTTTATTACTACAGGCACTGAGATGCAGAATGCACCATGAATTTGCTTTGAACTGAATTCCAGTAATAAACTACTCTTTGTTTTGTGTTTATTTATTTTCCATCAGCCTTATTTACTAAAAAGCAGCTGACAAATATGATGAAGAGGTTGTGTGTGTGAGCACACAGTGCACAGGAAAAATCTTAGTAAGGCATTGTATCCAAATGAGACCCAAATGAATGGTTGTAATTTGATTTCAAATGGAGTTTCCTGTTACTAAAAAGGAAGAGTTTTAATAATGAAACTTTTTCTGGGTTGAAGGCACAACTTACTGGCAAAATATTAATACAAATATGGTATCAGTA
This sequence comes from Calypte anna, assembly GCF_003957555.1. NCBI lineage: Eukaryota > Metazoa > Chordata > Aves > Apodiformes > Trochilidae > Calypte > Calypte anna. Next base: position 30,521,394 of record NC_044253.1, read on the forward strand.
TCTTAAATCTATTTATAAACCTATGTTTGTTTCTATTTATAATACTATTAATTTATAAAACAACACACGTAAAAAGTGTGGAGGGGGGAAGGGGGGAAAGCAAAGAAGCAACAGCTGTCAAACAAAAAATACCAAGCTCAAAACCCAGACCACTCACATTATGCAATTTCTAAGGCCCTTAGTATTTGAAAACAATTTATCAAAACAAGAGTTACAACTATATTGCTTTTTCATGCACACTTGCAGTGAAACTACACCCCAAAGCTGCCTGAGTGCTGGATCCACAGGAACCCAGAGGCCAGTTGGGCCACGGCTCCCAGTAGGAACAGTCACAGGCATTGCAGGCAGGAATGTCCCCATCCCATTTAAACAGGATTAGAGGCATTCAGCCCCATTCAGACTGATTCTTACCTAAGTAGACACGTTTAAAGGAAAGATTTTGTTAAACTGCAGTAGGTGCTTCAATGCTATGCTAGGTGAGAAACCGAAACCAGCATCTGCTAAGGAGAGAAATTTCAAAGAATCAGGATGACAGAAGACAGACAGTGGGTTGTACAAGTTGTTCATCTTACATATGAAAAAGATCATTATAAGAATATTTAGGTTTTTTCTTTCTTCCTTGAGCTGCAGCTGTATAAGCTCTCATTCAGAGTGGAGTTGTGGCCCACTAAAAGAAAAAAACCTGAGGTAAAAACTTTTTAACAGATTTGCATTTACACTAGAATAAGAGAAGAGCTGGAAAAGAAAAGGCAAATCTTTTAACTAAGATTTAAAATAACACAAACCTTGGTCCTGTCTGGCTGGAAACCAGCAGTAGAAATAATGCCTGCAGCTTTAGTTTCAGCAGAGAGGGAGCTGGGCCATTTTAAAACTTGATGAGATCTTGAGTGCATACAAATCTTTGAATATTTTTTTTTTAGAAAAAAAAAGTAATACAGAATTGTTTGAACAAACTCCACCACTTTTACTAAATATCCTGTTCTGAACTCATTCAGCAAGCTAGCCAGTGTTAGAGGCAAAGCTGGTCAAAGATCAGCTGAGAGGACAAGCTGCATTTAGTGTTTCTATAAGCAGATCTTAAATGCTGATGTTCTAATGAAGGTCACAACAAAATAAGATCCCACAGTCAGTACTCTGACACACTGGAGTGCTAAAACTGGATGTCACTGTGCATCAAAGCAAGAGAAATAAGATGTAGCTCAGCCACAAAGCAAGAGAGTATGCAACTGCCTACAATAATTCCTGCTAACTGCTAGGCACACTGACACCTGGGAGTGAGCAAAATATTTTAATATGGCCATGAAAAAAAACTACCACAATTTTTTATGAACAGCTGAATCAAAACAGCAGTTTGTCTTCACCCACTTTCTACTTTTTGTGATTCCCATTCTTCTCTCCTCAGGCCACACAATCCTTGCTCTTCCCTCCCGCTTCTCAGGTGCATCTGTAACTCTATTTAGTTTTGGTTTTGGGTTTTGTTTTGTTGGGTTTTTTTTTGTTTGTTTTTGTTAAAAAAACACAGAGTCACAGATTACTTGAGGCTGAACAGGAACTTCTGGAGGTCATCTGGTCCAACCCTCCTGCTCAGGCAGGACCACATAGAGGCTCCACAGTCCCTGTGTGCAGCCTGTGCCAGTGCTTGTCATGCTCACAATGAAGAATCATTTCCATGTTTACCCCTTATTCCAGGTAACACCTTAAACAGATTCAATCAAAAGTAAGCAGAGGGAAAGAAGATGAAACCTTCTTTCAGCATCAATGAACTACTAGCTCATCCCATCTGTGACAGTAATTCACAGAATCACAGAATCCTAGGGGTTGGAAGGGACCTCGAAAGATCATCTAGTCCAACCCCCCCTGCCAGAGCAGGGCCACCTAGAGTACATCACATAGGAACGTGTCCAGGCGGGTTTTGAATGTCTCCAGTGAATTCATGGAAATCTATCAGATGGGAAGGGAAAGTATCACTTGCAAAGCACCAGAAACACTTAAAATGCATGTGGAATTCTAGTTACTTTAATTCAAGGAGGATGAACTAAAACTGGAAAGGGTACAAAGGAAAAATGCTAAAACACACAAGCAAATGAAAAGATGAAGTTACAATAGGAGACTTGCTTATATAGCTCAATAAACCAAAGACAGAAGGAGACATGGAGTCTTAGTCTTGTTTGGATTAAATTATAAAAGCAATAAGACAATGTAACAATGCTAATGGCTATCTCTAATGATTAAATGTGAAAACCAAGACTAGTGACTATTAAACTATATGAATATAAATGTTTCAGATTAATTTGATTAAAATTTTTAGAAGGATAAACCTTGTTTTCAAAAAAGAAATTAATTGTTAAGATGCAATTTAGAAGTATTAAACTCTGTAGTTGCCTGTTCCCATCCTGAAATGCAACATGAACACTTCTGCATTCCTGAGCTTCTGCATGTCCTGAGCTTCTTAGAAGTGTAAGGCTGTGTAAAATTACAGATGGAGCACAAGCTGCCTCACATATCTTTGCAACAGACATTTTCCAGGGACTGCATTAATCTTGCAGAAAATATTACAGAAGTTTCTGCTATCGAAGTATCTAACTCTTCTCTACACAAAAAATCTGAACTATCTGTTCATGACCACAACAGTTTTGGGAGGCTTTCTCCTCCCTTGCTGCTTTTTCGTTTTGGTTCTGCTCATTTGTCTACCTTACTGTTTCTCACCATGAAAGGGAACATTTTGAATCTGATTACCATTCCACAGGGAAGCCTGCAGTCCTCAATGCCCAGAAAAAATAAGTGAAACATTCAGTTAGATCCACTGCTCTTCTCTCCTTACTGAACAATGTGTCCTTGATGCACCCTGGGCAGATGAAACCAGATACCCCTTCCACAAAACACAGAATCCAATTACCAAGAACAACAAGGACTGGAGCTCAGGCTTCTCTCCAACATATTAATCTCTTTCCTGGACAACAAGAGTTGCAGGTAAAGTAGCAAGGGAAAATGTGGGGCTCTAAAGTAGTTTCTCAAAAAGAGAAAGCATTTCTTCAGGTTGGGAACTTCATAGTTAAGTTTATCTTTTGTAAATGGGTATATTCTGTAGTAGGATTGCAGACCTGATGTGCTGTACAGCAAGCTAAATTGTTAGGTGAACAGAGTTACACAAAAATAAAACTACCCTTACCCTGGTAGGCCTGTACATTGTTGGCATTTTTGGTTGAAGTCATCAGATGTCTAGGACAGGAGCACAAACCTGGGGCTTTCCAGCCCTGTTAGTTTTCTTATATTTCTTTGCTGTGCATGAGATAAATATGTGCAGCACATAAAATCATCCCTTAACTTTCAGGGAGCAGACCAGTGCTTGTGCTGAATATCTGTCACTTGTCTACAGACAATTAAAGCTCCAAACTCGTCAGTCTCAGAACATCATTGTGCCAGTTTTGTTCCTGGTTGTGACCCAACTATTTTCATTAGTTTAAAAATGTCATCACACAAAATATTTTTAGCTATTATGCTTATTTAGCTTTGGAGAAGCACAGGAACTTTTCTCTCTTCTCAAATACATCTGTTACTCAACCTTACGCATTCCGTTTACACAACTTGTACATAGGATTATTCAGAAGGAGCTAACATGGAGAAGACAATTATTTTGATGGTTAAGCAGAGGCTGCAACAAAACCAGTAGCACCAAAACACTCCCTTTAATCTAATGGTAGGACAACTTCAGGTGTCCTCAATACATGTGGGGTGCAACAGGAAAAAAAAATATTCCTGGAACAATCTCTAATAGTTATGCTTTTTTAAAGTGAAGCATTTCTGAAATTCTGGTAGCTTGAAAGGAAATCAGCTTATTACCTCATTCCCTGTTAGTGAAAACACACCTCTCCAGAACGATTAAGTAGTTCTTTGGATCCATTTAAATTTCTAATTGATTTTTCTTGTATCATTTTTGGTAAACAGTAAATCTCATCTGTTTGTCCATGACTGAACTTGCTAGAAATTGCATAGAATATTTCTTGTTGTTATAAGTGACTCCTCCATATTTCATTACTCTTCTAAACCTGTCCTAGTCAGTGGTGGGACACAACACTGAATTGCAGAATACCTGATTTCTCTGCATCTGAAGCAGAACTGTCACCTGGGAACACCATCTGTGTAGCCTGTTAGCTGACAAACTTCTTTTTTGTTACAATAAACTACCATTAGAAGAGAGCTGGAATATTTCATATAGCACTTTGTATCCAAAATTCTTTTGCAGAGCTAACCAGATGCCTCCTCATCCTGCCTAAGTTAAGCACCCATTTTTCTCCTCACTGAATCATAGGAAAAAAGCTAGAAGATTTTAAAAGGTTTGCCTTTTTCATCCCAAGAGAAGGGAAAGAATTAGAGGCTTAATCCTAATAAAATATCTGCTCATTAATTTCCACTTGCAGGGTAACTTCTATTTAACTCAAAATAAAGCTGTTATTGCAGATACCCTAACTAATTCATTGCACAGTACTTGCAAAGCAAAAAAATAAAACTGATGTGCTTCTGCTATTCCAAAAGAGAATTAAGGGGAAGTTACCTAAAATAAGCAAACTTCAAAATATTCTGCGAGTCCTGCTCTTAGACACTGAAAACTTTCATAATTTTATTTATTTCATAACTATAAAAAAATAAGGAAAATTACCAAGTTAGCTAAGCTTGCATACTTTCCATGTATAAATTAGCTTTTCCACTTGGTTTGAGTATTTAAAACATGAGCATGTTCTACAGGGGGAAAAAAAAAAAGGTGTCAAATTAGTATGTTTAAGGCTTGCCATCAATATAAATTATAATCCAGGAGAATTAACATCATTAATGTATTAATGTACTCAGATGCAGTAATACATTATGATGGAAAACTAAGGCCAGAACTGAACTCCTGTAGTTTTCACATCCAGCCTCAAGCTCACTTTCATCTTGCAGAAGAGTTCTTTTGACTGATGAATAATAAATTTTTTATGGTTAAATTCAGGTGAATCTCTGATTCACAGAATGACACAACAACTGTGGTTGAAAGAGGATTCTGAAGATCATCCAGCCCCAGCCTCCTCCCAAAGCAGGTTCATCTAGATGAAGCTGCTCAGGACCATTACCACTCAGATTTTGAAGATCCCCAAAGTCCATGAGGACTCTGCAGCCTCTATGGGCAAACTGTTCCTGTACTTGACAGCTCTCAACATGAAAAGATTTATTCTGAGGTTTAAACTGAATGTCCTGTATTGCCATTTGCAGCCACATTCCCAAATCTGACTGTAATTCACTTTTCTTGCCTTTTAAGAAGTTTCTGCACAACTTATTTCATAGCCTAAAGCTATTTTCAAGTCATTACAATAATTTCCAGTTTTAAGGTTTTTCTACAGTACTTTTGAAATCAAAGTTTTCTGGGGTCACACTGATAAATCTTACATGTGTACTCAGCCTCAGACTGAAGGTATTTATCATCAACAATGAACTTGAAACTTTCTTATTTTGGAAATGACAATTAATTAGCAAAAAGATTCCAAGCTATAATCATGAGCATGAAGAGTTAGTATTTTGGTGTAACAGAGAGCCAAACAGAAAACTTTTGAAATGCCTACTGACCTCATGAGCTCCCATTTTCCCTCTTCCATCTTAAAAACCCTAGAGTTTTCTCTTTTGCACCTTCACAGAGCAAATGAAGCAAAGAATACATGAGCTTACACACAAAAAGAATATCCATCTCTATTAATGCAAGCTCTATCTAAACCTTACCTACTTCAAGTACTTAAAAACATTCTGCCTCTCCTCCAGCTCAGTGGGTCAAACACCAAGCCAAAAATTTAAGTGAACTTACTCGTGAATCATATTTAAAAAATAAATCATACTGAGATTTTGTCATATCTATTATTACCATCTGGATCAAACAAGTCCTCTTTCATCTTCTGAACTGCACAGTATTCAATAAAACATCATAGTTTTGTAGTTCAGTTATAATATTTTGACAGTCACTGTAAAGCACAAGGAATTGGACAAGGAGCTCTAATTTTCATGAAAATTTAGACAATAACTTGGTGAATACACAATCCAGTGTAGTAACTAACAAAGAGACGAGAAGCCTAATTCCTAATATGTTTTCAGTACATATTAAGAAACAATCTGTCAAACAAAATACTTTTTCTTTTAAAAAAACTATTATTTAAAATATTCAGAATTTTTTATATAGCAGTATGAACATCCCACAATACTGTGTTCCTGTACCAAGCTAAGTAGTTCATCAATAAAAAGCCCAGAATTTTATCTCAAATTCATTACACTTTAAAATCTCAATATAATGGATTTGTCTAAAGAAATATTCTTCTAGTCTCCACTACTTGCAGTCAACAAGAAGCACTGTCCTTCAAGTGCTGACTTTCCAGCAACAAGAAGAGAAATTTTATTTCTCCTTTATTCTGTTTCCCTGCAGCACATCAGGCTGTGAGACAATAGTTACCCTCCAGTAATTTGGTTTTCATTTGATTCGCAGCATACTTAAGTCAGACATTGAAAGCTCAAAAGTAAGGACACCTTAGAAGGTTGACAATCATATTTTTAAATCTCTCCTGTTGCTTATGTTCTTCTCCCTACATATATTGCAGTCAACATTAAAAATAAATGTACTCGGATTACAAAGGCAACAATTCAGACTCTGTCAAAAACTCCTCTTTTTTTTTTCCTGACAGGTAAATGTCAGGAATGCCTTCAAACTTTCATTATCAAATGAAGCAAGGGCCTTGCAAAATATCCCTTATTGTCCATTTATGCAGAGAGCAATTCAGCCCATGCATTTTATTTCCTCACATGTTCTATAAAGAGATCTATATTAGAGCTCAATAAGAAACAGAATTTGTAACTCTTTCTCAAGAGAACTGTTCTTATTATATAGACACATGCTAATGGTAACCAATATATATTGTATTCCAGTAGAAACTAAGAATGCTCTGGACAAATATGTTAATATTCTTCAACTAATAAAAATAAAATAAATCCCAGTACCAAAAAAAAAACCAGCCCAAACCACTAAAACCCCAACTACCAAGCTACCACCACTGACAGAAAAACATAGTAATATGAGAGCCACTTAGAAGGCACAATGATTATTTTTATCTGTAAGCAACAAACCAGTTTAAAATCAAAATTATTGCTTTGCCATTGTATTATGAGGCTTCCTTTTGGCCACACACAAACTACTCTGACTTAAAGAAAACTCAGTATTTGATACCAAAGTTTGGGTCATAAATGCATAGCTTTTATATCCACTGGAAAACGTAGGATTCAGTCTCACAAAATGGACAAACACAGTTTTACACACCACAGTTTGATACTAAGTAAAATATAACCTAATCTTTCATACAACAGTAAATTAATGGGTCGTAGTCCTTTTTTTAAATACAGACTTAAGTATAAACCTTCATACTTTTTCAAAACAATTACTGTATTTAGATTAAGTTAATTTTATTAACCAATGTGTCTCAATTAATGAAGAAGAAATGCATTTATGCAGAAGAAAATTTAATACAGGGACATGTGACAATCAACCATGCAGCTCAGAGGAAACATCCAGATTTCAAAAGGAAAAGGATTCATGCTTCAGAGATCCAGACAATTACTTTATAGCATTGAAGTAAAGCAGCCCAAGCATTTTCTTAACTCTTGCCTCTCAAACAAATGTGCTGTTTGAAATTACAGATGAAAAAGGCAAAACATTAAGACATTGAGAAAGGGAAGTAGTTTCCTATTCTGCATTCTTTCCTACCCAGTAGATGTTAGGCACTGAAATGGAAAGAGGAAAGGAAGCAAGTAATGCAATAAAAGTGCAAAGTTTTGTGGGAATTCTTCCAGTTCTGCCACGTTAGTTATTTTATTGACTCCTTCATCATTCAGTGTTAAATGTAAAAGAAACCTCAAATCACTGAAGACTATTCAGAATTAAAAATGTAACAAAACCAAAACAATCAAAACCAAACAAAAAAAACCAACCAAAAAAAACCAACCAAAAAAACCCCAAACAAACCAAACCAAACCAAACCTAAACAAAGCAAACCAGCTTTAGAGTGATCTGAGAGGTTGTTCATAGTATAGATGAATACACCAAACAATAAAATTTCTCTTTGCCCAGAAGCTCTCACTTATTTTGGAAGTTGTACCAGGAAATAAGACACAATGGGGACAATTACTCCCTGCAGAGAGTTACTGAAACAGAACAATGTTTGAGCAGCTTATTTACAAAGTAATGTTAGATCTACATCGCACATAGATAACTCTGGGAAACTCATGAACTGGCAAGAAGCAGTACACTGCAGCCATACAAAATGATACAGCACAGCCTAAAATACTAAGTATTCTTCATCTTTACTACACAGAAGGCTGAAGAACAGGTAACAAAAATAGTGTAGGGGATGATCATTTTCTTAAATCATTGACACACTCAGACATGACCAAGCAATTGCATTCTCACTAGCAAAGATACTAAGAACCAGAGGTGACAAAATAACATTGAATTACCCAAATAACTTCCAGGTTTTAAGGAGTTAGGATTTAGTAAGGCGAAGTACCCAGTATTACTATAAAACACCAATAAGGAAGCTGAGGCTCAGTGCTCAGATGTACTTCTGAAGAGAACTGCTACCCTGCCTGCCCCTGACTGGCTTATGGGGGAAGGTGACAGTGCTGGTCTCTGTCTGCCCTGCATGTGCTCAGACACAAAGTGGAATAAAGGCAAGAAGATGAAATAGATTCTGAAAGCTACTGAGCAAGTCAGGTCCTGTCTGACCAACCTGATTTCCTTTTATGATCGAATGACCCGCCTGGTGGATGAGGGGAAGGCTGTGGATGTGGTCTACCTGGACTTCAGCAAAGCGTTTGACACCGTCTCCCACAGCATTCTCCTGAAAAAGCTGTCAGCCCACAGCTTGGACAGGGGCACTCTGTGCTGGGTTAGGAACTGGCTGGAGGGCCGGGCCCAGAGAGTGGTGCTGAACGGGGCTGCATCAAAATGGCGGCCGGTCACTAGTGGTGTCCCCCAGGGATCAGTGTTGGGCCCAGTTCTGTTTAATATTTTTATTGACGATTTAGATGAAGGGATTGAGTCCATCATCAGCAAATTTGCAGGTGACACTAAGCTGGGGGGAGTGTGGATCAGCTGGAAGGCAGGAGGGCTCTGCAGAGGGACCTGGACAGACTGGAGAGTTGGGCTGATTCCAACGGGATGAGGTTCAACACGGCCAAGTGCCGTGTCCTGCACTTTGGCCACAACAAGCCCATGGGGAGCTCCAGGCTGGGCACAGAGTGGCTGAGAGCAGCCAGGCAGAAAGGGACCTGGGAGTCTGGATTGACAGGAAGCTGAACATGAGCCAGCAGTTTGCCCAGGTGGCCAAGAAAGCCAATGGCATCCTGGCGTGGATCAGGAACAGCGTGGCCAGCAGGTCCAGGGAAGGGATTCTGCCCCTGTACTCAGCCCTGGTGAGGCCACACCTCGAGTCCTGTGTCCAGTTCTGGGCCCCTCAGTTCAGGAAGGAGACTGAGGTCCTGGAGCAGGTCCAAAGGAGGGCAAGGAGGCTGGTGAAAGGACTCGAGCACAGATCCTATGAGGAGAGGCTGAGGGAGCTGGGGGTGTTCAGCCTGGAGAAGAGGAGGCTCAGGGGAGACCTCATCACTCTCTCCAACTCCCTGAAAGGAGGTTGGAGCCAGGGGGGGGGTTGGGCTCTTTTCCCAGGCAACTCTTAGCAAGACAAGAGGGCACGGTCTCAAGTTGTGCCAGGGGAGGTTTAGGTTGGAGATTAGAAAGAATTTCTTTACTGAGAGGGTGATCAGACATTGGAATGGGCTGCCCAGGGAAGTGGTGGATTCTCCATCCCTGGAGATATTTAAAAAGAGACTGGATGTGGCACTCAGTGCCATGGTCTGGTAGCTGCAGCAGTAGTGGATCAAGGGTTGAACTTGATGATCTCTGAGGTCCCTTCCAACCCAGCTGATCATTCTATGCTAAGTCTGTTCAATTCTCAAGTAACAGTTGTGTAATTAAAGATGAAAGAATACTGTCCTCATCACTGAGCTTTTTTTTTTTTCTCCCCCATCTACCAAAAGAGAGATCTGCATTTAGTATCAGATGGAAATAGCATTGACACTAGTGATGGTTGGTAGATGGAGAGGGAGACTGAAAAATCAGAGAATAATCAAGGTTGGGAAAGACCTCTAAGATCAAGCCCAACCCTACAACCCCTAAATCATCCACTGTAGCAACACATCTATCCATATTTTGAACTCCTCCTTGGGCGGGCTGTTCCAGTGTTTAACCACTCTTTTTTTCTGTGAAGAAATTTTTCTAATATCTAACCTGGATCTTCTGTGGCAGAGACCACTGTTACCTCTTGTTCTATCACTGGTTACCAGGGAGAAGAGGGCATCTGTCCCATGACAACCTCCTTTCAGGCAGCTGTAGAGAACAACGAGGTCTCCCCTCAGACTCCTCTAAGCTGAACATCCCCACTTCAAAATGTTTTCTCTCAAAAAGATAAATATCAAAAAGAAACAAAGGGAGAGGGATTTTCCTTATGCTAACATTTTAAAGAGATTGTGCTTCTGTAAGCACATTGGCATTTTCTTTTAAATTTAAAGATTGTAAATTGGCTGCAGGATAAAACCATCAGCAATATCAAAGAAAATAATCTTGAAAAAAAAAAAAGGATAGATTTCACACAGTTGGCTAGAATATGGTTAATATTTCATGGAAGTTCTATCAAGAAGAAACTATAATATTTCCAGCTACACAAAGGAATGGGCACATATCCACATTTCAGAGCTGCAAGCTTACTTCCTCCTAAAAGACCATCTGGCCAGGTAGTTTTCTGTTTGTTAGGGAGTCTGATTTCACACCAGAATATAAGCACCTCTTCATCAATTAAAAGATTTCTGAATAATTTTGAAAACTGAAATTTTTAAATTGAAAAATTTTATTAAATTAGGAAATTTTCAGTTTTGATTTATTTTTAAAACAAATGTGAGAGCCTGGAATGTTCCACATAATCTCTAATCTAATGATTTCTCTGTTTTATTTCATCAGAATAACCATTCACAATTTAGAAATCAATACTCAAACTTCCTAATTTCAGAACTTCCCTATTAAAATAATAAAAGTTAATTTTTATTTTATTACTGCTTTATAGTTATATGCATTTATAGGCCTTATCCATTGCACACATGGGTATTCATTCCAAAACTTTCCAATAAGTTAACTTTAAACTATTAAGCATGCAAAGAATTTCTAAATGCCCTACAAAGTTCATAATAATTTGCATTTTGCAGACATAAATAGCATAATAAATGATATTTTATCTTGAACTACCTTAAATAGATAACTTTTCTAACTGGAAAGTTCAATTCAGTCAGAAGTACTGACTGATAAGTAAGTTCTAAAATATGAAGAAAAGTAATTTTGTAATTTAAATACCAATCTAGCAATGCAGTATGACGGGATCATTTCCTACAGAACAGGTACAGCACCACAGTTACTCAGGTTTGTGCTGCATGTTCCAGAAATTATGGGAACCCTCAGCATCCCTTCAATAAAAAATTAAAAAAAAAATAATAAAAAAAAATGAACGATGAATTAACTACAGAGAGGTGAGCTTTGGACAAGAGGTTGACAAAACTATTAATTGACCAGAATAAAGTCTTCAAATTAAAAGTGAAAAAAACACAATAACAAATGAAGGTTGTTTTAAGTAAAGACTAAGTAGATTTACCATATACATATTTTAAACAGAAAGCATTTTATTTCCCTAAGTTTTTTAAGCATTGATTCCTGCTGATATTTAAATCATAATAATTATTAATGTACCTTAGTAAAAATTTTAGAAGCTTATAAAAAAAGCAAAGCTATTTGGCAAGCTTTTCTGAAATCTTAGTCCTAATTTATGTGTTTAAAAAAAAAAAGTCACAAAAAGTCATCACAGAAAAAAATTGCAAGATCTCCACAAAACTATACATCCATATATTCTGCCCTATTCCTGTCTCCAATCTTAACAATCACTTTTTATCCTGAAAATAAAATGTTGGCATCTTATCTTGCTACATGCAAAAAAGCTGTTGTACTCATTATACTTCTTGCAGCACAACCTGCCACATTTCATTAAACAATATAATACTGTGATGTGCTTAGTAATAAAAAAGCAATTAAGTTTTAGATGTGAAATTCTTCTCTGGAAGACACTCATGATTTATGTAGCCTTTCCTACAAGAAGTGCCATCTAAGGGAACACAGGTCTGGTACACATCAAGATGGCCAAATTGATTGGTTTTTAAAAAGTGGAAGAACAGCTATATTTGTTTAGGGATATATCTTAAAATCAACACTTTATGTTGATTTACAAGCAGTTAAAAAAGGTTAAACAGCATCCTTTTTTTGTGCAACTTTACTATATCATCTACCTAAAACATAAATCTTGGCATTCAAATTGCAGTCAATTTTTTAAAAAAAGTGTTTGTTTTTTCACTGCTGTTCCATTTAACAACTTAAGACATAAAAGTTGAATACACAAATATCTCCTTACTCTTATTTACATATGGCACCAAATAGCAACACACGAGACCCACAAAAATTCTCACTGACAAGCAACACCTGAAATACTTGTGTCTTCCATCCATGTCTGCAGAATAATTAGAATGTTATTACCATATTTTAAAAGCATTCTTGAAATTCTGGATTTCTAAATTAGAGTCTCAAATATGGACCCAACACCTGACTCGCTGGTGACTCAACACTTTGCTTAAAAAAACTCACTTAAGAGGATCAAAGTCAACATTAATAAAGACTTGATGTAATTCCAGAAAAAAAATAAGAAGTCTAAATTAGCACACAGTGGTCTCCCTCACACTTTTTAAAAAAGCTTACACCCCCCTAATCCTTTTTGGTTTAAACGGAGATCAAAATATTATTGAAGATTTCACAGAAAAAAAAAAAAATTATATTAGATTAAAAGCATCTCTAAATTTCAGCTGAGTAACCTGCAAGTGTTTTAGTCATTATTGTTGCTATGGTCTCACCACCCTGCCTTTGTGGATAGTTCTTTGAACTGAACATATTAAACACAGGCTAATGTGAAATACAGATGCTTTCTATTTAAGAGGCATTTAAAGGAAGGACATGAACAACATATAGAAATATTTCCAAAAGAAAAATATGGTTTGTTTTCCAATTTCTCCCTCAATTTGAGAAGAGCAAAATCTTATAAAATTTATCAGTGGAAGATTTGTATGGGTGTGATGATAGATTTGGTATCTCAGTCTGTATTGATTTTATGAAAATTCTCAGCCTTTCAGGTGTCAGAAACATAAAAATGTGAAATACTGATGAGCCCAGACTAAAAGGTATCACCAGAAGTGTCATAATCATCTCCTTTAAGCATTCATTAATGTGGCTAGGAAAATACTAGCAATAAAGTCTTTTCAGTAGTTTGTAAAATGGGTTGTAAAAAAAGATATAGCCAAAAAGCCTATAAGAAAAAACCTGAGAAAATGCTTCATCAGAACAGCATCAGCTCTTTCTGCTTTTGCCACAGAAATAATTTTTGCTACCCCTCTCTGCTCCCATCCCCTCCCCCCCAAAAAAAAATAAAAAATCCAAACCCAAATCATGTATAGAGGGTGGATTCCAACAGCTGATATGAGGAAAAAAAAAATCAGCAAAGTACATCAATAAATGCCTTGCCTCAGTAACCTCAATTACAGCAATTACTTTGAGCAGCTCAGTGTTCAGGGCACCTCTGAACCCTGCTCTGTACCATTCAAATAATGTGGAACAAATGTGCAAGAACTGTATTGCTTTGGTCACACATGCCAGCTATGGGGGTTTTGCTTAAAAACGGTGTTCTGTCCAGGAACAGCCCGGGACACTCCTGTCCAGCTGCTATATTTCACCATTTTAGAAACACACACATAAGGACAGCAAGTGCCCAAACATGAACACAAAACTACAGCAATACAAGGGCCACCACCAGTGTGTTCTTATTTGGTTCAGAGAATGAAACGTCTGTGGGTAGTTTATATGGCATCTGGTCATCACTAACAGTGGCAACACTCTGGAATTAAATACCAACTATCCTTATATTACATCAAATAGTCATCAAGGTCTAAGAAAAACAAACAAAAGAACAATAGAACAAGCCTCAATACAGAATTCTATCAGATGGCTGTTGAGGCAACATGCAACTGTGAAATAATCTGCACTCTGCCAGGTTTTTTTAGTTACCATTTTATAATCCCTTGTCATTGCGCTGTGAAGTCTGTAGCAGTAGAATGAGATTCATATTCCAAAAATATGAAAAACAAAAACTAACCTCAAAACAATTTTGAATTTTAATTAAAAATGTGGCAAAATTGAGCATCGAAAGTTAAATGTGCCCATGTCCCTCTTTAAAGTATGTATATGTATATGACAGCTTTCAGTAATATTACCACATTACTTCAGGATGGATATCGCTCAGTCATCAACTGATTAAATAGTATTTAATTTGTGGCTTTATGCTGAAAAGCACACAAGTTCCTATTGCAGGTATTATTATATCATATTAATAAACTACATTTTAAAACAGTCACAGTAAGATTTAGAAGTGTATAAGCAAGAAAGCTTAGGAACCGACTTGAAAAGATATTCAGCATCACAGAGCATTCAAACAGATCTTCAGCTGCCACCCACTGCCACCAATGTTTTACATTCTCTGAATATCGTGGTCCTAAAACTGGGCAGTAGCTAAAAGCAGAGCACAAATTTTGAACCAAAAGAAATTGTTTGCATTGTACAAGAACTGCCAAAAGCAAACTCCTGCAGAGACACGCAGACAAATTTTGGTATTAACTCTTTCTGATACTCAAGGAAACCAAGACATCACAAATGTTTTAATTTCTGTGTATTCATATGATAATACTGTAACCAAGTATCAAAGAAAAACTTTGATTGGGTTCTTCTTACCGCCTGCTATTTGCACTGCTTTTCTTAAGAGAAGTATGAGGTAACAAGGATGAAAGGTCAACACTATCAACTTTATTATTTGCTGGTTGTACACCTATTCAGATGAAAGTGAGAGATTTTCCAAAGAGAAACTCTGGATAGTACACAACTATCAGAATTTAGAATATAGTGCTTAGCTCTTATGCAAAAAAAACAGAGTACAGGTTTTTTTTTTTACAGAACTTGGTCACTGTTATGTTATTTTTCAAACCCAATTTGCATTTATTACCAACATTTTATACTCCAGCAAAGTTAACATCTTCCAGCCTCTCTCGCTTCCCAGGCAGTGTCATTCTACTTGATATACCATTAAACAAACATTAATTTTGCTATTACATGTTTAAAGGTATTCAGTGAGCAAGAAGAAAATGCCAGTTGCCAGTGTGCCCCTTGTGGGAAGTGGTGTTCGAGGGTGATCATGTTTTGAACTAGGAATTCTCTCTGCTTAGAGGTGATACAATCACAGCTGTCAGAGCTTCACAGAAACAAGACCTGTGGTGCTTCACTATCTCTACCAACTCCACATGCTACACACTCAAACCCAAGCAAATTATGGGATAAAGAAAAGCTTTAGAAGACTGAACTCACAAGCAGTGGAAGCACAATGACGCTCCTTAGAAGAAACACCAAATGCAACTTGATTTCTTGACTAAGTATGAATTTAACAAGCAAGGCAGCAATTCTGTCTTGGTACTGTAGAACTATCAAGTGCTGAAAAGGAGGTTTGACCCCTTCCTTAAGTACACAAAACATCTGCCCAGTGAGATAAACAAGCTTTCAGGATTCCTAGCTACCCAGTGCACTGTACAACTCACAAATGCCTTGGGATCATCATAATTACTGCCAAATTGGATAGTGCCTAGCCCAGCTTTGCTTCACCTTCTCTCCATAAACATGGATCAGTTCTGCTAGAGTAATAGCAGTAATTTATCAATACTGCTTCCTACTGGAATATGAGGTTTCCAGCAAGATTCAGGATACCAAATATCACACCCAACTTCTCACCTATCCCCCTAGAAAGAGGTACCTTGACAGAATCAAAGAATTCTTGGTATGCTCTTCCCAAAGAAAATGCTAAAAATTTTTTAACCAATAATAAACCCACCTAAATAATACATTTACCAGAATAACACAGGCATATCTCTAAATGCTGACCTTTAAATGAGTCAGGACCATCTCCTTCGCCTCAGAAAGTTGGAACTCACCATTCACAGGGATGTGCCATTCAGGATACTATCAACAAGACTCCATATGGAGCCATTTTAGTTGATGGTTCCCTTGATACACATGCTTCTGCTTTAATTTGAGCCCATCAGTGCCTCCACCTGCAGATCTCCAGCACAGTTAAAATATTATTACATTTCAAATACACCATTATGACTATTCAGATGACTGCTATCTGTTGCTCTTGCATGTCCAAAACTCCTGAGAAGTTGTGCTGTACAGGCTCATCTTTAATCAAGTATATCCTCTCAGAAAAGGCATGTTGCTTTCAAGAGTCTTCTTTTGAACAGTTAATAGTGCTCACCACCACTACCATGAACCTTAGAAGAGCACAGCTGTGTTCCTCCCAGATCATACATAGCCATCACTTACATGTTAAAAGTAAAAAAAAAACCAACAGAACCAGATCTTTATGTTTCCATCAGCATTGTAACCCCAATGTAGCCATCAATAAACTAATCACTCCCTTGTTACTTTCCAGATTATAACTAAACACTTCTATTAAACAGCTATCACTGAAATTAATCAGTCTAATGTAATCCAAAATGAAGAAATTAAAAAAATTATTTCCAATCACTTTCTAATCTGGCAATGAATAGCAAACCAAGGAATCTTGTGGAAATTGACACCTGGTGATCATTTACTTTCAGCCAATTACTATTTAATGAAGCACAAAACCACAGTGATGAAACACACAGGGGTGATTGCAGATTACACCTTCACCAACATATTACTGAATAATTAATGTTAAGATAATTCACAGTCTGATTTCACCAGGATGAGAGAAAGGTACCTAGGACTTTCAATAACAAAAATGCCTGCACGTGGCATAATAACAATGGATTGGTTCTGTTCCAGTGATCAGTACTTAACCAGCACTTCTCTTTATCCAGGGAACTCATAAATATGCTTCACTGGGAAATTTTGATTGTCAAGGGATGCACTGATATGTATACTAAAATTATTTAGCACTTCATGGCTATGACATTAAACTCATGCTAGCACACTAATTATCACTAAATAGCTCCAAGTCCTGTTGGAGATACACATTTTCCAGAATGGTTAACCCAGTTAAAAAACTCCAATGATTCCTTAAACCTTTCACCAAATACTAATGGCGATTCCAGTTTTTCCTTTCAATTTCTAGCTCTTTGGAGTTGCCAGAGATATTTATCTTTACTGCAAGAAACAAACAGAAGCATTCATTGAGTTACAACCAGTGTCCCCCACAAAATCCATTAGTCAAACCTCCAACAGCATCCACATACAAAGTTCTTAAAGAGAACCCAAAAACTGAATGCCAGATTTGATGTATTTAAAAAGCAAAACTGCATTTCTTTTTAAGTCATTTGACAGTAAACAGACTTGCCTATCTGTCTTTTTCTAAATTTTTCTGGATGGATAAACCCTGTTGCTATTAAAGTTGGCAAAAGACAATGATATTATTAATGAAAGCAGCTACGCAGTGTTAAGACTTTTCATTACAAGCTTTTAGTGAGCTTCAACTAATTGCATGGCTGCTGTGCCTAAAAAGGCTGTAGATAAAAAGAAGGGGTAGTGGGTGGGGGGAATTAGGTATTTTTAACTTCTTTCTTTAAGGTGTTCAATCCATCATTTTCCTGCTCAACCATAAACACAAGATTGCTTTAGAAAACCCGTCTTTAGATTAACCATATGTTCTCTTCTGAGCACAACCAGTATTAAAGTACACATCTCTATTTGCCAACTATTAAGACACCCTCTGATACAACCAAAGTTTATGTCCTGTCTTCAATGATACTGCATTTCATTTGTAGATTTGCTTTCATACAAAGCATTTCTGAATAGAATACAGAAATAACACTGCTGTCACAACCCTGTGTGTGCTTAGGGAACCTTTCTCCTGCCCCACTGCACTCCTGTCCCAATGTCTTCTCCCTGATCACCCTCTACACACACCTTCAGCTTAGTAGCTTGCAGAACCTACCTGTGCAGCTTAGGTAAAATACCTCCTAGGACTCCTGAAGCCCAGGAGTTTCCCTACTAGTGCCTTTCTGACCACTTCCTTTTGATCTGAAACTGCAAATAGCTCGTTAGCAGCCAAGAGACAAGCAAGATCTGTGCTTGACTGAGCTGTTCACACATAATTCACATTTCAAGTTTTCTTTCTCACTCAGGAAGTCACTGTACACACCTTTCCAGGAATGCTTTTCATAAACACAGACCAGCAATCGAGACAGACATAAATCTATCACTTCACTTCATTAGACTCTTCACTTCTGATGGACCCAAAATCAACTACAGTTTAAAACAGCTGGCCTTCTACCCTAACTTTGAGACTAACCACCAGGTATTTGCCCAACACAAGCATGATATTCCATTTCAAATAGTTCCTGTCATTTAATATCTTGCTTTCTTTCAGCACAAATTTAGGTGAAGGCTGAAGAAATTAATGTCTTGGGTCATCAGCTTCATCCTTTATAACAGGATGCAAACTATTATTCCTGCAAACATTAAATCCAATTGTCTATTAACAAAAGCAGTTAAGTTTCAATAGCTATTGAGTGCTATTCCTTCCTTCACTTAACCTTACTGGTAGGTTTTTCTAATTCAGAAAACTTCAGTTTAATTTAACTTTTTTTGCTAGTTTGATCTCATCTCATTGGTGAGGCCGCACCTGGAGTATTGTGTCCAGCTCTGGGCCCCTCAGTTCAAGAAGGACAGGGAAGTGCTTGAAAGAGTCCAGCGCAGAGCTACTAAGATGATTAAGGGGGTGGAACATCTCCCTTATGAGGAAAGGCTGAGGGAGCTGGGTCTCTTTAGTTTGGAGAAAAGGAGACTGAGGGGTGACCTCATCAATGTTTTCAAATATGTAAGGGGTGAGTGTCAGGGAGATGGAGTTAGGCTTTTCTCAGTGGTGACCAGTGATAGGACAAGGGGTAATGGGTGTAAATTGGAGCACAGGAGGTTCAAGTTGAATATTCGAAAAAATTTTTTTACTGTAAGGGTGACAGAGCCCTGGAACAGGCTGCCCAGGGGGGTCGTGGAGTCTCCTTCACTGGAGACCCGCCTTCAAAACCCGCCTGGACACGTTCCTATGTGATGTACTCTAGGTGGCCCTGCTCTGGCAGGGGGGGTTGGACTAGATGATCTTTCGAGGTCCCTTCCAACCCCTAGGATTCTGTGATTCTGTGATCTCTTATCATCTTCCTGTGACTTCAGATCTTTTTTTTACTTTGTACTACTAGATTATTTTTTTACACCATATTACAATCCCTCTTACCTGAGTGTTCCAGGCCCTGAACAATGTATTTATAGAGACACAGCTTCTGTCCCCAAAAATTTGTCATTAACTCTCTTTCTTTCTCTATACCTTTTAAATAATAAACCCACTTCAAGAAACCCTTTTATCCTTTCTACTGATTTTCAATATGGTCTTGCTGAAAAGAGAGTACTACAAGTGTCTGTAAATGTAAAATTCTGCCCTGTCTTGGGTTCCCTATTGAACTCACTATTACGTTCATCCTACTATTTTTATGAGGTAAGAAGTGGAGTTCTGTACAGTAATTCTTTTTCCATCATACACATTTATGCTGTTGTATTAACTTCTGTGTCTTGGGTTGTACATATCTAAGTTAAACTTGTTAAACTTGTTTTACCTAAACTGGAAAAAAAGCAAGAATCAGTGCAATGTTTCAGTGGCAAATCCTCAAACTGGCAACTCTCTGTCTCCAGCTAGCAGTCAGCAGTTGGTTATCCTGCATTAAGGAAAAGATAGCTCAGACTGAAGCCTTCAAGAGCTCTCACAAAAATAGTCCAAGAAAGCCTTAAAATGTTTAAAACACTGATGGAGTCCAGAAAAAGAAAGGTCTCTGTGAAAACAGTTTTCAAAATTTGTTTTCATTCTTGAGTTTTAGAGACTTCCAGAAACCCTCACAGAGACACAGGTTACATCAGCAGCTCTCAGCAAAATAAAGACTATTCATTTGTTGGTGTTGTTGTGTGTGAACCACAGCTTTCACATATGATTTCAGGAAAGTCACCTAGTGGTGTCTCAGCTTCACACCTCTGAAAGTTATGCTTTGATTTTCAGTTAATGCTTGTGAAATCCACCACAAAGAGACACTAGCTAATATTTTTGTAATTTTGCAGAAGTTAGCAGGATTGCCCATGGGACAGTTCCATGTACCAGAATCTCATTTTGACAAAATGACAGAAAACTGCAGAGAACTGAGTTTTCTTTCCACCACCACTACCCCCCTTACTACAATGTCTTCCTAATTGTCTTTCAAGTAAATCACTTATGCCAGAAACACTACACTGATCAGATGGGAAGCAGAAAAACCAAGGCTAAGAGGAACCAAATAGGGACATTGATCTTCTCTTATTGATTTTGTTATTCACTGCAAACAGAGCTGGAATTAACAAAGTTAATTCCAAAAAAAAAAAAAAAAGGAAGGGCAAACCTAGTGAATTAAACCGTACACACAGCAAGCAGGTAATGTTTAAGGAAAATGCCAAGACAAATAAAAGATACATTTCATATTTTTAAATATTTTGAACCTGTGGTTGCATAACATTTTCAAATTTCTATTCCTCGTTTAATTTTTCTGTCTGGGGACTTGCCACAGAATGGCAGCTCTACTGTAGGACACTATTAGCTAACATACCTGTTTCTGACAACCTTAAAGTTGAGAGCAATGGTCAGTCACTGTTTTTCCACTGAATACATAAGACTGTGTTGTCTTGTACTGATTGTGCAGGTTTGGTGCCCATGTCACGTATGAGAAATTTTAAAAGCTTGCATTTATTTCATTTATTGCAGCAAAAAGGTGAAAGGGTGTAGGTTCTGGAGGAGAAGAACTCCACAGCTGTACAATTCCTGCCCCTTCAGCATTTTCAGCTTCAGTCACAATAACCAGAGCTGTTTCACAGGGCAAACACGGGGGAACCCACCTTTTTCTGTGGTATAAGAACACACAAAGCCATATTCCTGGCTTTGAAGTGTAAGGGAAGAGAAATGTACTAGAATCTAGAATTGGAGAGAGAAACATATGTTGGAAATGCAGCAAATAATTGTTTCAATAGGCTTTCAATATTTACTAGTATTAAATACCACAATATTTATTCTTTATTATCATGAAGCTACTTACATTTCATACTAGAGTATACTCAGCAAAATGTATAACTATAGCTAATGCCAGGCACTGCAATTGTGTTTTGTATTTGCTAAGTAATAATATAAATATGACAGATATAAAACCTCCACAATTTCCACTGTCCTCGTGGGAAGTGACTTTAATATGTCAGGACTCATTTTTAAGTCCTTTTATATGCTTTTATAAAGGATACAAGGTGATGTGATTTAACTTCAGTACTACATCTTCTAGAACAGGTTTAACTCGACTTCTTAACAGTTTTTTCTAGCCTACACTATTACAATTTTCAGTAATATCATCCTGGCCAAAACAGAGGGACTTTTGATAGCAATAAATGTGTCTACTACATAAACTATATGAAATGGAAGGCTATAAACACTGTTATTTTCTTACACAGGTAAGCATTATTAATTTTATTGCATGCACATCTGTTCTTCCATTATTTCTCTGTGCTTTCTTGAAACAGGCTATCTACTTAATGGTCTAAAAACAACATTAAAAGTACTCTAAAATGCTTCATTATAGTAATCAAGAAAAAAAAAAGTTTGCAAACTACAGTTCTGCAGCTTTTACACCCTCAAAGTCATACATATATTCAATAGTAAACTTTACTCTCTTAACAAAACTGTAATCCCTGGAATGCTTAGACAGAGTATGCATATGGCACACAATTTTGATCAGTTTTAGGAAATACAAAATTTAACTATTTTTATGAAGAAGTGCTAGACACTAATGGACATACCTCCAAACAGAATCAATGGAGAAATTCCAAAAAATCTCAAAAAAATTACTGTCCTGCACTGAATCTCCACAGAGTACCAGGGAAATTATTCTTGCTGGTTTGCCCATGTCACCATCCCCACATGAATACAGAACTTAAACTCAGTTGTCCCCATTGTCACAGTTTAACACTGGCCTGGCAATTAAACCAAGTGACAGATGCTCTCTATCAATCTCTCTCTCCTCCCTGATAATGAAAGGAGAGAAAATAAGGGAGAGAGACTTATGGGTTGGAAACTAAACTACACAGCTTTAATGGAACAGTAATGATAAATAGGGAAAATTACTAAATATATACAAATATACAGGAAAATGGATACCACATTCCTCCCTCCTTCCCCCCAATAACTCTCACGTCACCACCGAGGCTGCAGGGCAGCCCTGGGAAAGTCCAGGCTGGAATCCTGGGGTCAGCAGCAGTCGGGAGCTGGAGGCAGGAACACACGGATTCAGGCTGGCATGGATCAGGACCACAGGCAGAGGAATGGATGGAATCCTCCCAGGATGCCAAAGCAAAACAGGAACAGGTGAAGAAAGGGAAGCAGAAAGAGCAGGAAGGGCAGAAAGCTGGTTTGACCCTCGTGATGCCTCAAATTTATACTGAGTATGATGTATATGGGATGGAATACTCTGTTTGGTCAATTCTGGCATCAATCTTGTCTGTTCCTCTGGAAAGGAGGGCTGCAGGTGGGACCTCTTTATTCCCTCTGCAGGGTAGAATGCTCAGAACTGAGCAATGTCCTTGGCTCTGCACACCAGTCTCTAGCAGTAACTATAAACATTGAGAGTTACCGGTCCCAGAAGCAGACACTGTCTGAGAAACTTGCTGTTAATTTCAGCAAGTGCAGCTACTTACTAGAGACTGAGCTGAAAGCAAAAGTACAAGACAGAAAATCACCTTGATCCTGGCCCAAACCAGGACACCCATGTACTCTTGCAGAGAACAAGATCTGACCAGCACTTTCTGTCTCCTCACACTTGAAGAAACCAAGTAACATGAGTAGCCAGTACAAGAACATAAAAGACCTTACATAAAGGTTCCTTACGCCCACTGTAATTAAGTACTGATGTGTTAGCAAGACCATGACTTTTCTGCAAATGACACAAGGATAACACAATAACAGTTTTATTTATTAATGTGTCCACCTCTTCATCAGGCCCCTCAAATTCAATCATTCAAATTCATTCAGACAGCAATCAGTAATGTTGTACACATCCTGCTGAGCCATGAAGTTTATATTCCTACCATTCCTCGGAAAATAAAAATATAATAAAAATAAATAATAAAATAAGAATTTTTTTTATAATAAGCTTTGTGATGATTGAGTCTGTCTGCTTAGGTGTTCAAATGGAATACAGGAAAAAACAGAAAGCATTACCACAATGTCATCTTTTCACAATTCTGAATTTTATTAGATCAAGTCTTTGCCATGTCAGATGAGGACAGCACAGCTCTGCAAAAATAACATTAAAAGCTTTCAAACTGTCCAAATAGCACAGTTAATAAATGTTAGCATAGGTCTACATTTGATAGGCTACATTCAATTTCCTGTTAAATAAGCATTATATTACTATCAGGAAGCCATCCTTTTGATAGTAAGTAGTGGAAGGCATATAAATGGTCTATTAAAGGATAAAAAGAGGAAATGAAATAACCAAAGGTCTTTTAAATTCACTTGTGTGCCATTTTGATGCATTCAATGTGGTACTTATTTTAAACTCCTTATTTCATGACGTACATGAAGTGCATGATTTAAAACAAATTTCCTAAGAGACTGATTTGCTCCTTTTCTTCTGACCCATTTCATGGTTAATCGCAGCAAAGCTGGGGGATCATAACGTGATGTGTTATCTGAAACTTGCTACCTATGCATCTCTTTTACATTAAATTACTTGATTAGTGAAATTTCTATTCACAGTCACAAATATATTTTGCTTAACAGTTTTAATGATTGCAGCATTGAATGAATGGATTTTAAAAGTCATCAATTAATGAAAATACTAAGTGCTCCCTAAGGTCTATAATGTGCCTGAACACAAATTTACTAAAAACGCACGCGTTAAGAAATATAATATATTCTATAGGTGATTTGCTAATCTGCTTACAATTGCATGCATATGTTGTTATAACTTTGCCAAAAGTTAATTTTGTAATCTTACTTTGTAGAGTTCAGTTTCAGAAAAGAAGCAAAGAAGCAGTGAGCATATCTTTCTTGGCAATATAGCACTTCAGCTGATGATCAGTAGAAATCAAACTTAAGCAAGAATACTAAACTAAATTATTGAGCTGTGTAAAACAATGTTTTACTTATCTAAGACTGTGATTTTATTACTGGAGATTGAATTACATTATAAGCAGAACACCATCCACATCCACATGCCACAGCACTATCTAACAATGGAACTTCTGCAATTAAACCTCCATAAACCTTTGAAATATATTTCTAAAGAAAATGCAATTATTTGATCCAGTTACTAAAATAGTTACTTAAGAGGGACTCTAAAAAGTGGTGAGACTCAAAATCCCATTCAGATGAAGCTCTAAGAGGAACTTGGAGAAGTAGCCCTTAAGCTTCTTCCCATGTTTCAGTCACATATCATGAAATTAGCTGATATCTACAGTACAACACTGGTATCACAGCACTGAACTTCTGTATTTCATTCATAAGACAAACCCCACAAAAATGAGAACCAGAATATCCATAAATATCTACTGGGAGAGACAGAGGCCTCCAGGAAGTACTGGGGGAAAAAACCTCAGCCTTTGTTTCAGCAAATAGGAGCATTCAGTTCTCCAGTAGTGTTTTATAGTTGTGTTTTATTACCTTCAAACTTGTATCAGCAGCATGAGTTATTACTGCCAGTGTGGTACACATACATTCTTCTATTTCTCTTAATCTTTGTTTGTGGAGTCCAAAAAAGAACAACTTTATTTTAAAATGTATACTTTTATGCTCTCAGAATTTTCCATAAATCTTAGATTACTACATTTTACATTCTATAGAAAAATCAAGGGGTTTTAAATGGACCATTTAAGTTAAAGTTTACAAATCAGGAGAAAATATTGAATCCCAAAGTTCAAATTAAATTGATTCAATACTAAAGGCAAATTAACAACAAAGCCATAATTCCTGCTCCAACTTACACTTCCTTTCTGAAGGCTAAAACATTTTTTATTTTTCATGAGCATTTGTTGCCCTTTTATTGATTACCTTGCACTACTGTATCATAAAATTATACAAAATACCAGTGCTGACTTGTTTTTAAGCACTGCAGGCTCAAGCTACATATTAGTTACATAAAGGTCAATGTTTCTCATTTTCATGTTTTTCTTATATATATATGTATAAATTGAAACCCTGAAAGTGTTTCTTTAATTGAAATAAAACATCTTCTGCCCCTATAGAAAGATTTATAATTGGTGAAATTTTAGGATCGGTATATGAGACGTTTTCTTAGTATGAAAGTATTAGAAATTAATCTGCTACTCTCTCAGGATTTAGAGCTGATCAATAAACAATTCAGATTTTGCAAGGCACTTCATCTGCACTTCTGCAGGTGCAGATTTTGGGGGGCCATGCACATGGTTGTAACACTGCACTCTGAAATCAATGATCTCACCTGCTCCTATTTGCTTATCAGATGAAATGACAATGAAAGAAAGAAGGAATTGGTTCAGCTGAATGTAACAGTAGGAAACTGAAAATGTGATAATTCCATTTCATAAACCAAAGGAATTCAATTCTTACGTGGTCACTGCACCCCAAAGAGATGAGCTACAAAGAGAGGATGTAAGTGGATACAGCTGGCACTTAAGGCAGAACAAGGACAAAATGTTTAAACCATAACCATTTTATAGGGTATTCTGTCACCAACACAGCACGAAGTAACTTACCTAGATTTGAAATGAGCTTTGCCATATTAGAAACGTAGCTCCCTGGGCCCACTATTAACGTCAGAAAAACACTAATGATAGAGAAAAAGAACTATACTGCTATACTACTGTAAAAGAAAAACAAAATAATCTTCCAGCCTGATTTCTAAGGAGAAACTCTCCTCTATACTCCCATTTTTCTTCTGTGAGAAGACAACGAAATCCCCACGGAGACCAATAAACGATGAAAATGATTTTTTTGACAGTAAAGTTTTACAGCACATTCACATAAAACAGCTGTTGAAACTGCAGGAATAGATTAGTGCAAGGATAACAGAATTACAAGCACTGCTATTGTTACAGCATTGTGACTCTAACAAAGGAAAAGAACATCTTAGTCCACCCAATCTGTATTTTCTCTCTTATTTCTCCTCAACACCAGAAGATCAAGTGCAGGTACAGCAACCTCCTCCTCCCATAACCTGACCTTACTGGTTACAAGTGTCCTCAGCCAGCAGCACCAGCCCTAGGTCTATAGTGGTACCCATGCAACACTTGGGGCTGTCTCCTACTCAATACACTTGGTTTTGCTTTAAACCATTTATCTCTTACCCCAGAAATCCTCACATTTCCATCCTCACATCCATTACCATTCACAGGTCAAACTCTTCCAAGAGATACATGAGTCTGTCCTGCTGTGGAGGGACTTCTGACAAGGGCATGGAGGGACAGAATGAGCAGTAAGAGCTTTAAGCTGAAAGAGGGGAGACTTACATTATATATTAAAAATTTCTTTCATTTGAGGGTGGTGAGACACTGGCACAGTTTGCCCTGGGAAACTGTGAATGTCTCCTCCCTGGAAGTTTTCAAGGCCAGGCTGGAAGGGGCTTGGAGCAACCTGGTCTAGTGGTATCCCTGCCCATGCAGGAGGGTTGAAAGTAGACGGTCTCTTAACCCAGACCAGTCTGGGATTCTGATTGCCAAAGGCATCATTGTACTGCACAATCCAGCACACCACCTGGTTTTGCTGAACACATTATCATTCAGAAGCTGCAGAAAAATAATGAAAGATTCTAGTTGATTTTCTGTCAATACAGAACAGGCTGGACATTCTGTACAGAGTGAAGATCATTATCCTTTCACTAAAAATTACTCTGAAGAATGGTAATTTGTTCATAAGTATCACTCAGAGTTAGGAAATCCAGTTTAGTGTGCTGGCATGCTCAACATAAGGTTGGAGTTTCATACATTTGTTTTTTTTCTTTTAAACAGGTTCTCTAATCAAACAGCCTTTACTTCAGATTTGCTGTATCAGATCATATGGTAAACTTCAGCACAGTAGAAAGCCCATACATCTCACGTGACCTCCAGCAGGTCTGTTTCATGGAACTGACCAACAAAACCAGGTTAAAATTCTTCCAGAAGATGAAAACACCACTTACAGCCCCTTTCTTCCTACAAGAATTCAGTGCAGACTTGAACCACACCTCCGTGGTTCACACAATTAAAAAAGAGACTTGACTTACAGCAGTGATATAAACCAATAATACAGCCTAAATTTGTGATAGTTACAGCATTGTACCCTGCGAAGCCATAGACCCTGGATACCCTAATAAATAGTATAGATGACTCCCAACTACAAAACATTTGGGATTTTTCAGCAAACAGTGAAGCATTGCCAGACTTCCCTCAACAATAGACAAAACCTTTACCATGGGCAGAACTTTGTGTCCAGAGATGGCAGGAACCTTTCTGGGCAAAAGAGCAAGCACACAGTTGCCTTTCAGGAAAGAGGCTCACAAGAAGTCACAGCAGAAGTTTGATAGGTGCAGATGCTGGAATTGGGCTGGATGGGAAGTGTCAGGTGAGTGTCCTATGTTCTATATGTAAAGCTCATCTCAACAGACAGGGTCTTATCTCAAGACACATTTTTCCTTTTTAACACTTTCCATTCTTCCCCCATGCAGACTGTCAATTTTAAGACCTTGAACAGATTTCAAAGAAAATCTCATTTCACTTACTCAGAAATAAAACACATACCTTTCCCTACAGCCCTTAACAACAGGACCCTTATGAGCAAACTAATAGGCTTGGATAGACTCATCCCAAGGCTCTGTAACAACAACAGAAATTAAAGTTGGTTCTATGCAGAATTTGTCACTGACAACCCAGGCTCAACTTTTTGAGCAAAAAGAAGCTGCCCACAAACTAATAGACTACAGTTCATGTACTCCTTAAATGCAGTGAGCGGATCCAGAAGGTCTAATATGTTAGAACTGATTCCCACCAAAGCCCATCCTTAATTTTCTCATGACTAGAATGTTAAAAGTGAATATGTTAAGAAACAATTCCATATAGTAGGTCCTAAAGATAAAAAAATCACTTCAATAAAACTAAATAACACAGAAGATCTATTGCTGCCTGATGAAATATGACAAAAATCCAATGGCACAATCCTGGCTTCTGCAAACCAGGTCTATTTATAATATATATATATTGGTATTTTAATATCAATAGTACCAAACCAAAAGATGAAATTGCTGCATGATACACCCAAACTTTGCAATATTTTTGGACCAAAAACAACCAAAAGGCTTCTATAATAAAAGTGTACTTAAAGAAAATTACGTAATGCCACTTTGAGACTACAGGAGTCACTCTATGAGTATACACAAAAGTTCTGGACAATGTTTAACTTACACTCATAAGCATGAAAGAAACCAGAAACTGAGGCTTCAAACTAAACATTTCACCAGTGCAGTTTTCAGCAACTACTGAACTATAACTCAACAGAAAAAAAACCCAACCCTCTTCTGCAAGAAGCTTCTCCTACTTCTGAGTCTCACAATGGGCCAGAAAACCACACACCTCAAGCTCCATTCTTCATACTTACTGAAGAAAGAAACTGTTTCTAGATGCACTCCACTCCTTGGAGTAATTTTGCAGGTACTCAGGCTTTCTAAACTAGGAAGTTAGACAAGTGCAAAAACATTCACATTTACTACAAAAATATATGCTTTGTGTTCAGAACTTGAGTTCCTCATCCCAGTGAGTCTCATTATCTCAGGCTACTGTGGTAGTGAGTACACACCTTCCCTCACTGTTTTGCATCTCGAAGGGAGCAACAGAAAAAAAATCTAGTTTGAAATAAATTGTTCAAACCTTGTGCATAAGGATGTCCATTGGTTTGCTTAATCTTGACGAATGAGAGAATTTTCAAAGTAAAAATTTGAAAAATTAAGTCAGCCATCTAACATTAAAGTACAAATATACGTGTCACTGTTTAACACTGGCCCGGCAATTAAACCGAATAACAGACGCTCTCTATTAATCTCTCTCTCCTCCTTGATAAAGAAAGGAGAGAGAATAAGGGAGAGAGACTTATGGGTTGGAAACTAAACTACACAACTTTAATGGAACAGTAATGATAAATAGGAAAAATTACTAAATATATACAAATATACAGGAAAATGGAAACCACATTCCTCCCTCCTCTCCCCCAGTAACTCTCACGTCACCCCCAAGGCTGCAGGGCAGCCCTGGGAAGGTCCAGGCTGGACTCCTGGGGTCAGCAGCAGTCGGGAACCGGAGGCAGGAACACACAGATATGGGCTGGCATGGATCAGGACCACAGGCAGAGGAATGGACGGGATCCTTCCAGGATGCCGGGTGAAGGAAGGGAAGAAGGGAAATCAGGAAATCCAGAAGTCTGGAAATCTGGAAATCCGGAAAAGATCTGGCTCGGCCCTCGTGATGCCTCAAATTTATACTGAGTATGATGTATATGGGATGGAATACTCTGTTTGGTCAATTCTGGCATCTATCTTGTCCGTTCCTCCCCAAAGGAGGGCTCAGGTGAGACCTCTGTATCCTCCTGGACAGTAAAATGTTTTCCTCAGAGCTGAGCAGTGTCCTTGGCTCTGCACACCAGTCTCTAGCAGTAACTATAAACATCAAGTGTTATCAATCCTAGAAGCAGACACTGTCTGAGAAACTTGCTGTTAATTTCAGCAAGTGCAACTACTTACAAGAGACTTAGCTAAAAGCAAAAGTACAAGACAGAAAATCACCTTGATCCTGGCCCAAACCAGGACAATACGTTTTAATGTTTAGTAAAGGTGACGTTTTCAGAAGTTCACCTTTGCTTTTGTGTCTGTAAATTTTAGCACCTGATCTGTACAATTGTAATAGCAACCTAACATCTAGCTTTAGCCCATCTGAGTCCTACACACACAAAAATAGTGACATTAAAAATGTCAATATCTGATAGTCTGAATAGACATATTACTGTATATTAAAAGAAAGGCTACCTTAAAAATCCCCAGAAAATAACCACGTATGTAGATAGAAATAAAAAAAAACAAACAACAAACCACCAAACAAACAAAAAAACCAAACCAAACACAAACCTACCCCAAAACCCCACTGAATATAGAGTCAAACAAAAATTGAATGGTAAGAGAAAAGGTGAAAGCTTGTTATTACATCTCCTTGGAAAACCAAGTTTCAGTCTGAGAACAAAATGAAAGTAAAGATGTTTGCTAACCAGTCATCCCCCAACTTCTTATTATACAACAGTGTACAATTGATATTGCCACATGTATTCTCCAGAGATCTTGAAACAGCTTTAGATACAGAACTATCTGGAGTCAGAGCAGTGACTTTTGTAGCATTTTTACTGATTAATATGTCTATTCCTAAGGAATGCTCATGTTTTCTCCCTTCTTTATTGGTGTTCTTTTATTTCTTTAATCACTGACACTTGAGAGTCATTGCACATGGCTTTATAAGCCACTATTAAGTAATAACATCCCATGAACTTTCCACAGCTGTTCAAAACTAAAAATTTCATCTTTTCTGTGACCTTAGTAGATGTGGTTGGTTCATTATTCTCTTAAGCCTTCAAATATAAAACACACTTAGGCTCATTTTCATCAATCATCTTTGTGGCTTCTGAAGTTGCAAGTCCCCTCTTTTAATAGCACAAAAGGCCTTTTTGATGGCTTTTATATACACCAGGTCCATATCGCTGAACATATAACACAAGATTCATGCAAGAAATGGGTCTACAGTGCCACATTCCTGTGACACTGAAGGCTGTCAGCCTGCTGATCTGGTTGTCTGTGTCTGTGATGGGGAATCCCTGCCATGGTGACAGTTCTAGAAGATGTCTCATGCCACATTTCTCTTGTTGTACCATGAAGATTCTTCTTCCCTGGCTCACTGCTACCAAAAGACTGTTAAAGGGCTAGAAGAATGAAGAATGAATTAGCTCTGGCTTACTTTTCTTTCCTTTTTTTACTCACAACAAAATCGAGGAGTTTAAACTCCCTAAAGGCAGATGAAAGTAATTACATTTAGCAGCTGAAAAAAAAAAACACCAAGAAAACTGAATTCAGTTTTATTAAACAAAATTCTAGTGGCAAAGATACTACATTTATTTATGTTATAGCACAATGACACGCACAAAACCCATCAATGTGTCTTTATAAATTTCAGCATGTATCATTCCTGTAGTTTTGCCTCATTGGATAAAATATAAAGTATGTCATGTAACATGCAGGTATGGAAAGTAAACCATATCAATTTCCTAAGTGAATGTGCATAAATCCAGAACACACCCATTTCAACAGCTAAAAGATATAAAATGCAGGCTTTAGACAGTTCCAGTTACAGCCCTTGAAGTAAATGAAAATTTCATTGGTTGAACACACAAGACATAGCATGGTACTGAAACATGTAGAGTCCCTCATTCCAGGCTTGCATATTCATAGCTGAAATGATGCCAGGTTTGAAGAAGGCATCCTAGATACTGATTCAGAAAAGTTTAAAATGTAGAAGGCCAGATGCAGATGCCCTGTTACTCAGCTCACTTACCTCTGTAACAGATAACAGGGACTGATAACCTACAGCAGAGCATTAAGCAGGCAGAAACCAGTTTTGTGGTCTGGAGCCCTGCCAAGTCAGCAAAGGTGAAAAGGACCCTATGGAAGAGTGGGAGCCTCCTTCCCAAAGACCCCTGCCCAGGACCACCAGGAGACAGTGTGCATGCAGAGATGGGTGAAAAATTATGTTAATAGCTCACTTAACAACCTCACTTTGTATACACCTCTGCATGCTTTTGTAATACATATGTATAACCTCGGGTAATAAATAGCTGCCTGCATTTAGCTGCAGTGTGCAAGTTAGGAGGAGAGATGTCTCTTCTTCTAATAAACATACCTGGTTTATAACCTTTCCTGGGTTGTGCAGTTTGTTTCCTCACATCGATACAACCACACCTAAGTAGATTTTCAGTCTGCAAGTTGGAATTGATCCCTATCGTAGACATGGAACACTAAAGAAAACTATTTGGATATTATTTTCCAAGCCTGAAAATTAAAGTATCATGATGTATTATTGAACTTAATACAGCAACATGATTTTTAAGTAGCACAGGAATAGCAGGAATACCCATTTTGAAAAAAAGCACCCTGAGAGGACCACTCAGGCATGTTCTGCCAAAAATCTAAAAAGCCAGCATGATATGTTTTTTACTAAAAATCACCACTAGAAGCAGGTAAAGGCCAGAAAGATCACCAGGTAGGTCACCTTTACTTGCTGAACTTAAAGTAAAAGAAACTATTTAGGATAAGTTCTGCTTCAAAATTAAAGCCTATAAACATTCCAGTATTTGAAAAATAAAGATAGAAATATTAAAATAGTTCTGTGAGAATACAGTACGTGCAAAAATAAAAACATCTTCAAGGGCAAAGGAATTTACAAATCACTGCTCCCTACATATACCCATTTCATCACTAACAGAAAACAGACTGGTCCTTTCCAACTTTTCTGACATTAATAAAAAATCTCTTAATCAGATGGATTCTCTAGCATCAATAAATGTGGGATCACAGAGCAATCACTCCCTATTTGCACACTTTACATGATCTGACTTTTCTCTCCAACCTCATTTTTATGAGGACACCAATTTCTAATAGGAGTAGAGTAGCAGACATACTGTCACATCACTTTTCACCAATTAATTCATTAATCTCTTTTCCATCATTAAATAAAGTATAATATGGTCAACAGAATCATATTACTCATCATACTCATTTATTTCACCTTCCCTCCCAATTTCTTTTAGCCTCTGCTTCCTTATTCATGAAAACTCTTGCTCAGAAGAGAAATGGAGCCCTAATTCAATTGTAAAAAATCTTCTAATGAGACCTCATTAGCTCTCTTCCAATGAGAGCTTCACCCTGTCATATGCTGGTCTGGAAAGCTCGCTTTGACCTTTCACCTCTCAAATTTGGGAAGATAATGCCAGTCACTGAGTATCCAATATTGAAATATTCTTGTTCAAAACAAGATTTTGCCCTAGGTATAGTTCAGTGTTCAGATATCACTCTGCTGTCAGTTTACAATTACATATGGTGGTTAACTGAAAATAAGGTCACTCTGGAGTAGTGAAAGATCTTCTAACCAAGCTCCAGGAATTAGAGAAACACAGGAACCCACACATCATCAGTAAGTATTGTGAATTAAGTCATGACTGTGACTTTATTTTAATGCAATTACTTGTTAATTTAATATCCTGAAATCATTCTTGCCTTGGGGCTTTTGCCTGTAACCCCATTAATTTTTCTCATTTTATTCAGCCTGTGGTGTACTGAACTATATATACTGTGCTAAAGGAGAAATTGCAATTATTTATTTTGTGCATTTCTTGCTGACAGAGATTATTGCACATCAGTTGCTAGAATAAAATACTGCTGCTGACATGACATAAAGGGAGAAGAGGCTGCACTTCCATCATTTGTCATTGAGGTTTTGCCTTTTGGGTAGGCAGGAAGGCATTAAGTTGTTAAGTGAAAGCATGGCATTAGAATCATAGAATCATAGAATCATAGAATTGGCTGGGTTGGAAGGGACCTCAGAGATCATCGAGTCCAACCCTTGAACCACCGTTGCGGTTGCTAGACCATGGCACTGAGTACCACATCCAGTCTTTTTTTAAATATCTCCAGGGACGGAGAATCCACCACTTCCCTGGGCAGCCCATTCCAATGCCGGATCACTCTTTCCGTAAAGAAATTCTTTCTAATATCCAACCTAAACTTCCCCTGGCACAACTTAAGTCCATGCCCTCTTGTCTTGTTGAAAGTCGTTTGGTAAAAGAGCCCAACCCCCACCTGGCTACACCCTCCTTTCAGGTAGTTGTAGAGAGTGATGAGGTCTCCCCTGAGCCGCCTCTTCTTTAGGCTGAACAACCCCAGTTCTCTCAGCCTCTCCTCGTAGGGTCTATGCTCGAGTCCCTTCACCAGCCTGGTTGCCCTCCTTTGGACCTGCTCCAGAACCTCGATATCCTTCCTGAACTGGGGGGCCCAGAACTGGACACAGTACTCAAGGTGTGGCCTCACGAGGGCTGAGTACAGGGGCAGAATCACTTCCTTGGACCTGCTGGCAATGCTGTTCCTGATACAGGCCAGGATGCCATTGGCTTTCTTGGCCACCTGGGCACACTGCTGGCTCATGTTCAGCTTCTTGTCGATCCAGACTCCCAGGTCCTTTTCTGCCTGGCTGCTCTCCAGCCACTCTGTCCCTAGCCTGTAGCGCTGCATGGGGTTGTTGTGGCCAAAGTGCAGGACCCGGCACTTGGCCGTGTTAAACTTCATCCCGTTGGAATCAGCCCAACTCTCCAGTCTGTCCAGGTCCCTCTGCAGAGCCCTCCTGCCTTCTAGTTGATCAACACTCCCCCCCAGCTTAGTGTCGTCTGCGAATTTGCTGATGATGGACTCAATCCCCTCATCTAAATCATCAATGAAGATGTTGAACAGAACTGGGCCCAACACTGATCCCTGGGGGACACCACTAGTGATCGGCCGCCAACTGGATGCAGCCCCGTTCAGCACCACTCTCTGGGCCCGGCCCTCCAGCCAGTTCCTAACCCAGCACAGGGTGCTCCTGTCCAAGCTGCGGGCTGACAGTTTTTTCAGGAGGATGCTGTGGGAGACGGTGAAAAGCCAATTTTCAATTTTCAAGAAGAATTAGATAATTTGTCCATTAGTGAAGTGTTGCAAATTCTATTTAATTTACTTAGCTATGAAATGCATACAGTCAAGTTCTTACTGCTTAATCCAGTAACAGCTGTTTAAAACGCTTATTCTAAACATGCTCAAAAACTTGGATGCATGGAGGTTTATAATAGAGATGGAAAATTAAGTGACTTTTCTGTAAAAGTCTAAAGGAAATTGTATTTTGTACTACTAAGTTATTTAAATGTCAAGAGTATTAAGAATGAAGGAAGGAAAAGGTGATGCTGCCAAGTTCTACAGGACCTTGTGCAAGCTCTCTAAAAGCAAGGTCTTCCCATGAGAAAAAAATACAAAAAAACAGTTATATGTTAAATAAATTTTTGTGTATCCACTTCTTAGCCTATGACAATTCACAATATATATGTTATTCAGACTAAATGAAGC
Source organism: Calypte anna (assembly GCF_003957555.1). Classification (NCBI taxonomy): domain Eukaryota; kingdom Metazoa; phylum Chordata; class Aves; order Apodiformes; family Trochilidae; genus Calypte; species Calypte anna. The sequence goes on from NC_044253.1 coordinate 30,556,890, forward strand.
CTGGGGTAACACTGCTGTGATATGGTCATGGGAATGGACTGCTTTCTGAGTCAACACAGTGTTAACAATATCTCAGTGTTCTGGCAATCTACTCCAAACTGTAATTAAACCAAATTTTGCACTACTAATGAAGACTGTTCTAGCTTATATTTAATGGCCTTTATGAAACATCAATACACCAACATAACTTACAAAACTCAAAGGCCTTCAGCCTGTAGCAGGTAAAAAATATACAAACAAAAAAAACCCACAAAAAAAATCATCCAAAACCCCTCACATAGTTAAACATAACATAACTACATAAGAAAGAAAACCATGTTTGCTCATGTGGGTAGAAAAGAAGAAATAAAACTCTTAAAGGAATCAATAGAACAAAAAAGCAAAAGCCAAAGGATGTCACCAAAACATGAAAGAGTCCTAAAACTGGGAAGTATAGGTTTGAATTTCAAACACAGCCCTTAGCTGAGCTGAACTGGTGGCAGAAGTGCTGTCTGTTTCTACCATCATAAAGTCACAATCAGAAAAATAATTTTGAAAGAAAACAGAGAAAAGAAAAATGTGCCCCTGGTCTCCAATTGCACTTTTACGGATTACAGGTTTTGTTGATTTTTTTTTTTCCTAGAGAAAAGTATTCCCATGTATTCATTCTGTCACACAAAAAAAGGCTAAAAGCAAGCCAGCTCCATGAAACTTGTCACATAATTCTAAGAATTACCAGCATTAGAATTGGCTTCCTATGAGCAGTTTCTGGTATTTCAATTGTTCATCAACTATAAGTATCAGAAATGCAGATTTAGGAGAGAATATTCCCTAGTCATGCCACGGAATGTCAGAACAAGCTATTCTGCTTATTAATGCCACAGTGTTCAAAAGATACAGGCATCTTTCATCTGCAAGATTAAGATTTTGGAGGACTTTCATTTTAGTGAAATTAAATTAAGCAGAATCTATGTATAAATGAGCATTATAATGTCCTTATCAAACATTCATGCCCTCCAAACAAACACACCTAGCAGGCAAGGTACTCCTTAACGAGAATTTCTATAAACCTTTAGAAAGCTAAAAAGGTCTCTATAATCTAAGCTACCTTGTTAACAGATACTTTAACACCTGAATTTTGTAAGCTTTTTAATTTTTCCAGGATATAAAGCTGAGACTTCTCAACTCATATACCTTTTGTACCATGTAATACACAGAAGTTTCTAAATAACTTGAACATCCAATTTTTTTGTAATGAAAGAGCTTTCATTTATGATGAAATCACCTTGTACTAACACTATTACATTACTTTCAAATGCATGAAGTATAAAACACTCTGTGGGGGCTTATAACTGCATGGAAGGAGAACTATATTAAAACCACTCAGGAAGCAGCATCTATATAGGACTTGCAAAAGGTTTGGAAACATGTGAATTTCATGGTAAATTAATACCTTGACTCAAGTTTAAAACTGGGCTCATTATTTTGAAATCCTTCACCAAACTGAAAGGTTCTGCTGATAGTACATGTGTGTCACCAAAAAAAATCAAAGTTGGCACAGAAATTTTATTCTAAATTTGGTGATAAAAGTTAAAGCATAGTTCTAAATTAGGAGTATGAAACTTACTGATACTACCTGAGAAAAAAGCCTCATATGACTTGATTTCATCTTTTTGTCTTGAAAAGATGGCTTTTGAAACTGATAAGCATCCATCAGTGTGTGCTCCAAAGTATTAAAAATTTTCAAAGGCAGAAAGGGCAGCAGAGAGTGGCTTTCAAGTGCAAAATTAATGCTGAGGTGCTCAAAAAGCTCACAAACCTGACTTCATCCTGAAAAGGGTGCTTACACTTGCTAGAGCTGTGTGTATCAGTGCTCTTAGTTCTTTGCAGATCAGCATCCTGCCTCAGAGCTGGCCTAACCTCAAGGAGAGAGTCACAAAGAGTTTTTATGCAACAGAAGTCATCAGGAGATAGAAAGGCAAGAAGAGATTACTGTCTTCAAAGTTCATTCTAAATAAGACTAAAATAAATTGAAGTGCTTGACACTTATGCCACAGAAAAACTTGAGTCAACAAAAAGGAAAAAAAAAAATGCCTTGGTAGTGACCACACAGCGAAGTTGAGCTAAAAACTTAAACATTATACACAAAGTAGAAGACCAGAAGAGCTGATTTAAGACTTTGACAATAAACTGCAAATGTGAAAGATGTGGTAAGACATATTTCTAAACATTGCTCTGGTATTGTCTGTATGTCAATAAAACTGACACTACAGCACAGTTTGTCCAAAGACAACAGAAGTGCTGGTTGGAAGCAATGAGAGAACAGATCAAAGCATTATTAGAGGAATGTGTATTAATTTAAAGATCACATCAACAATTCACACTCCATTTAATAGTAAATTAAGGACTGAAAGATTGCTTAGTTTGTGACTGGTAAAGAATAATCTGTGTTATGGTTCCAAGTGGTAATCTTCCTATGAAGATGCTAATTCCACATGGAAGTCAAAGAAGTCTCAACCAGTGAACTTTCTAAAAGCAAAGAAAAAAAAAACAAGTTAGCATAGGCTTAGGTTATTTGCTCCAGCTGCCTCCAGTATCACTCAATCTTTCAGTCTGCTCAAGACTATTGCAGATTTAATCCTCATTTTTAACTTCTGAACACTTCCAGATGCACAGATGGGGGGGAGGATAACCCTCCAAGTGACCTATAAAGGGCTTCTCTTCTTGGGTCAGTTGTTTCTCCAAGGCTTTACTGTGAAAGATTTTCCTCCCACTTAGTTATTTCTAAATCTTAATGGCATATAGAAAATATTTAATTTATGTATTTTGTGTAGATCAGAAAATAAAATTAATATGAACAGGTGGTTTATCTTTACTGTGACTCTTGTGAATTTCTGCCCTTCCATCACAAGATAATGTTTAATCTAGAAAACTCTGGCATAATTTAATATAGCACTGGTCTCCAAAGTCTTATGGATCTCATGCATTTGGAATGTTATTCTTCAGAGAACCCATTCATCATCACAGAGCTGTCTCAAAGGGCTGTATTAATTAACAGACCCAAGTAATCTACAAAAACTGAAATATTGCCAAATCACTCCACAAGTACTCCTAGCTCATTAAAAATACCAAAATCCTTCGTTCAACATTAAATAATTCCCACAGGACTTCCAGAAAAGCTTACACAAGTATAATGTATAAAATTGTTTTAAATGCTAGGGCAATTTCCCATGATTTATTGTCACAATTACACATAATAAGTCTTCCAGAGCAATTGTTTTAACATAAGTTATAACTACTACTGTATGATAATGTTGTTCATTGATATGTACCTTTGGCATGAATTTGGCATGAACTCTCCAGGCGGGAGATTTGGGCAGAGAGAAACATGATGAAATTCAACAAGGGGAAGTGTAGAGTTTTGCATTTGGGGAAGAACAACACGATGTCCCAGTATAGGTTGGGGGCTGACCTGCTGGAGAGCAGTGTAGGTGAAAGAGACCTGGGGGTCCTGGTAGACAAGAGGATGACCATGAGCCAGCAATGTGCCCTTGTGGCCAAGAAGGCCAATGGCAACCTGGGGTGCATTAGAAAGGGTGTGGTTAGTAGGTCAAGAGAGGTTCTCCTCCCCCTCTATTCTGCATTGGTGAGGCCGCACCTGGAGTATTGTGTCCAGTTCTGGGCCCCTCAGTTCAAGAAAGACAGGGAAGTGCTTGAAAGAGTCCAGCGCAGAGCTACTAAGATGATTAAGGGAGTGGAACATCTCCCTTATGAGGAAAGGCTGAGGGAGCTGGGTCTCTTTAGTTTGGAGAAAAGGAGACTGAGGGGTGACCTCATCAATGTTTTCAAATATGTAAGGGGTGAGTGTCAGGGAGATGGAGTTAGGCTCTTCTCAGTGGTGACCAGTGATAGGACAAGGGGTAATGGGTGTAAATTGGAGCACAGGAGGTTCAAGTTGAATATTCGAAAAAATTTTTTTACTGTAAGGGTGACAGAGCCCTGGAACAGGCTGCCCAGGGGGGTCGTGGAGTCTCCTTCACTGGAGACATTCAAAACCCACCTGGACACATTCCTATGCGAAGTGCTCTAGGTGGCCCTGCTCTGGCAGGGGGGGTTGGACTAGATGATCTTTCGAGGTCCCTTCCAACCCCAAGGATTCTATGATTCTATGATTCTATGAATTTCATGTTCCTACTCCCCCCTACTTTTTATAGACCATTTCATTCCTAAAGAAAGGGGTTGGCAAAGAAATGGTAAAAACGTGGAAAAAAAATTGTTTCTCCTGAACTTGAATTTTGGAAGATACCAGAACCACTCCTTGAACTGCAAAAAAACTTTCTGCAGTGCTGAGGAAGCTGCAGTATTCGTGTTACTAAACAGCTGCAGTTACCTGGAAAATGATGATACAGGAAAAAAAATCCAAGTCCTTTTTTGGTTTTGATCCTTCTCTCAATACAACCTTTACTAATCAGTGCCTACTTGTTTAACTATGCCAGATTTCACGAATATACTAGGAAAAGGTCCCAGTTATCTTAACTGGGGACTTGATTTTCATTTGACTGTATTTTTTATTCCTCTTTATTCATAAAGATATTCAGTAGGTAGTTATACTTTCCAGCATAAAAAAAAATTAAAATTTCAATTTTTCCCTTATCAATTCAATCATAAAAAGAAGTCATAAAATTACTGCAGAAACAGATTCAACCTTATACAGTGATTGCTATTAAGTCTGCAGATAATTAAGAGCTCAGGATGTGATACTAAAATATGACAGAAAAAACCCTAAAGAGATGACGAAGCAAAGAAGACCAAGAAGGCTTTCATTTCAACATAAAACCAGGTTGAGAAGGAATCCCATGGAGATGATTTTTAAATACTTCAGCACCTACTGTTTAATTCAGTTGACTTTTGAGAACACTTATCAAATGAACACACACAGAAAATTTCAATGACTAAGGTGTTAACATCACAGTCATATTCTGCTCAATTCATATTCTATTCAACCTACAGAATAAACTTATTCCATTCACACTATACCAACTACTGTATTTTCTTTCTTCTCCTTCTTCCCCTCACACGCTGGAGCATAACTCCATAAAAGCCCTGGGTTGCCAACTGCAAAGTCACAAGACTACAAAATTCAGGTATTAAAAATAAGCAGTTCTTTACAATCTGTCAAAGATAAAGCATGCCATCTATTTAAGAAAAAAGAGCACCAAAAAAACAAAAACAAAAACCAAAAACACCCAGTAACAATAATAAATAAAGACCAATGCAGAAGACCTAAAAAACTTGTCTGTCCCCATCATCTCCTGCTTGCTTGATTTTAGTTTCTGAAGAGCAGGTACTTATAGTACCTCTTTGTCTGAATTTTAAGAAAAGGTCTTTGGGTTGGTCCTTTCCACAAATGCACACATATACACACCTAGTGGAATTATAAATAACTGCAATACTGCAGATTTTCTCACAGGTAGTCCCATCGATTGCATTATTCAAGTATTCTGCCATAAAGCACATGTAAAATGCACAGAATATCACAGATGGATAAATTGCACCATCACACCAGGGTATGATATGGACTGCACTAAACAATACAAAATACTTCAAATCCCTGAAACACACTGCACTGTTTTGCCTTATGCTAGAACAAGAAGCAACCCAAAATGTGGTTGAAGGACATTTCAAGTTTGAAGGTACCAGTTATCAAACAAGCAGTGCAAACTCACATGTCGTTACATAGTTGGTTAATTAAAATCAGACCCTAAAAACTATCAAGCATTATTACTTCATTTCCTAAGGCATGTTTGATATCCATGCCTGTTTAAATGCTTGCCTGTACATGAGGATAAAGTATTAAAGCAACATATTTTTTTCTATATTTGTCCTGACTATCCAGAAACCCAGGGAAGTTATTTTTAGGCAAAAGCTCTTGCTGATCTCAGTGGCCATCAATCTTTCTTCATTTGCTGTTGTCTTGTTTGTCCTTTCCCTGCCATAATCTATCTTCTGCTAGGTAACTGATCCATATAAACACTGCTCAAAGCAGAAGTTTTTGTGCCTCCCTAACTCCCCCTGAAGCCAGTCAGTAACACTGCACTTAATACTGTACTTGGGAGAGCTTAAAGATAAAGAATGGTACATAATGTAGTTTGAAAAACTACATGGGACTGTACCAGAAATATTTCTGATTGATTGAATCTACAAGTGCTACTCTTCTGAAAGGAGCTGCATAAATATGCACATATTTTACTAACAAAGATATTTTTATAAGGAGGGATACATTAAAATAACAGTGCTTGGGAAAGCACTACAGTATTTGGCAGCCACTGATTTCTATAAATTTTACCAACCATCTTAAATATGTCTAATAGTTGATTTAGAGTAGTTTAGATAGCAGAATTACGAGGTTTGGTTTCCTGGTACTTTGAATCTGTAACTCTGAAACACATGGAAATCCAAATACAAAACAGAAGCACAGGGACATTATTGATTTTAAGTTTAAAAATCCAAACATTTTAATTCCATGAAACTGTAACTATAAGTTAATCTGAATGAGCCGACTAAAGGTGCCTACACCACGGGTATCACAGCCATAGACCCATACAGAAACTACTGGTTCCTCACATGTTCTTGAGGTTTGGTTTGCTTTGCAAGCACTTGATGTCAGCAATTATTGAAAACACCAAGAAAAACAGTGTTCCCTCGAGGTTAAGAAACAGACACAGCAAACAACAAGCATCCAAAGGAACACCAACAAGGAAGGCACCATTTTACAGCAATTTAATGCTACTAAGAGCTATCAATGACACAGCCAGCACAAAACCAATAACTGCAACTGCAGGTGTTAGGAACTGAATTACTCAAACCCCAAGAACAGAGAAGTTCAACTGATAATGAAAGATCAATTACCAGAAGTTAGTGTTATGAAATAAACAGCATTAATCTGCTAAAAAAATAAACCAACCAACCAACCAAACCCCAAACCAACAATTTCCACAGTAGAAACTAAAACATTCTTACATAGTTAACCATGCCAGAAAATAACAAACCAGTACTTGCGTTTTGTGGAGAGTTTTGGATTGTTTTTTTCCAGCCTTAAGCCACTTCATGGGGGTTTTGCTTCCCTGCAGAAATTTATTTTTCAGGCATTGGAATGGGCTGCCCAGGGAAGTAGTGGATTCTCCATCCCTGGAGATATTTAAAAAGAGACTGGATGTGGCACTCAGTGCCATGGTCTGGGAACTGCAGTGGTAGTGGATCAAGGGTTGGACTTGATGATCTCTGAGGTCCCTTCCAACCCAATCAATTCTGTGATTCTATGATTCATGGCCTCTTCTGCCCCGACACCTCCTGCTGCTCCCTGGGTCCCTCCTGCTCTGTGGCCATCCCTCTACCTCCTCTACAAGTGCAAGAGAATTGGCACTGGTTCAAGGAGGCAGAGCCTGAGATACTGAAGCTGTAGGCTTAGGAATGCTTTGTCTTGGCAGGTCAGAAGAGAGGGCTCTTCTAACTTCTCTATTATTCAGGCACACGTGGTCAGTGTAAAGAAAGGTAATGCTCCCTTGATTTCATCAGAGAACTTTGTCCTGTTTTTTGTATAGTGCTCATACAGAGTACACAAAATGGGTTGAAATAAATTTTTACAGTATTTCCACTGTCCTGGACAAAAATCTAGAACTGTATGCCTTTCTGAAATAATCCCAACTATTTTGTGCTAGTTTAAAGGTTATTCCATGACATATAAAAGATAGTATATGAAAAACTCTCAAATGGATTTTGGAAGTTAAGCCTACTCTTTACCATCTTGAAGCAAAAATTACGTGAATGTTCTGAGGGAATGCTTTGTATCATTTGTGGAGTCACTCCATCAGTTCAGTTTTCAGATATATTTTTCCTTATTGCTCTTTTGTACATATATTTTCAGTCAACAATGCAGCAAATTTTCCCCACAGTCCAGTAAGTCTTCTTACTTTGTTTTTTAAATGCTTTCCCAAACATGTTTTCCCATACACTTTTTTCCTTTAGATTTCTTACATTTGTCTTGTTTTAATTCAGAAACACTGCAGCTAGTCAAGTTCTTCATTCATTTTAATAATTGAAACTTTCCTTTAAAAGTATTTTAACAATGAAAAACAAATTTAGATTTTTTTTTTAAACTTCAGGTGCTCACATCCCACAATATAAAACATTAATAGGAGACTTTACAAGCCAAAGAGATAGGATATAGAGTTATGCAAATAAAAGCTGCCAACTTTACACCCTGTGTTAATGTTGTATCTCTAAATCATCAGAACCATAAATATCCAAAATCTTTAGGGAGTTTGCATGTGTGTTATGAAACTGGTCTACAAATTAATGGTAGGAGATTTCAGCTTTTGTTACCTCAGCCAATAAAAAGAGAATCTTTTCCCTTCTAGTACAGAAGGTTTCTAATGGTAGAATGGTTTCTGAAGGAAAGATTCTATGATTCTGATGGATGCACATCCTCAGAGTAAGAATAAGGAAAGATCAGAAGCCATAAAAGATCAATTTACACTTTGTACAAGAATTGTATCAAAGAGAGTGAAGTGTGCTTTATGGTACTAATTGCAATGTTTTGGCAGATAGAATTCCTCATTAAAACACAGAACATAGAACTCCACACGTTATTGCAGAATAGTGACTGATTTTTGCACACTATGCATTACTCTTTTGTTCATGTTAAATCACTTCTATTTAGAACATATAAATTCTAATTTGGCATTACAATTTTATAATGTTCCACTTCATTTTTCTCTATCTCACTATATTATGGATTGAACACTGATTCTCAGAAACACTCAGCAATGCCCCTAACTTTCCCAGAAAAACTATTTGGCTAATTGTATATATATGCTGCTGACACATGAAGCTTTGATAGGACAGCCTAAAAGCTCTATTTAGTTTTCAAAAAGTTACTTTTTCCAAAGATACATATTTTTTACATGGAAAAATCTATTGCCAAATGAAAGAAAATAAAAAAAAAGAAAATATGGGATCAAAACAAAGTTCTTAGTTAAACACTTCCATATTTCTTGACAAACAAGTTCCCAATGTGAGCTAAAAGGATAAAAAAAAAAAACTAAATGGATTTTCAATTTACAAGAAAATTTCAGCATTGTACATTAATTGGGGATCTTTTTGCAGATAGCTACTATCATTGTACCAAAGTCAATGAAGTGTAAAGAAGATATTCACCTTTTGGAAATGCTGCAGTTTAGCATTTTCCTATTCTCTTCTAGAAGAGATTAAGCATTAATTTAAACAAAAACAAAAAACCCCAACACCACAAACAACTCACATATATCCACACTGTGGATTCCCTCATGTAATTTAATATCTTTTTTAATCTCATCAAAACATTTCACTTTAATAAAATTTTTCAACATCTTATTTACATTTTATAAAAATACATTAAAATTTAATTCAAGATAAAATTTGAAATAAATTTATGTTCAGAATAACTTTAGGCTCACACTTCACCCCATATGACAAGTGTCAAAACCACTTCAATTTTTTGGTTTAGCTTTTATAAATTCCATTTATTCAAAACAATGGATCACTGACAGTTAACCAAGTATCATAACTTTCGGTTTCTGGAGAATATCTAAGAACCTTAATAAAGGTAAAACAGTACCTTTTTACAGTTATACTTTGGTAAACTTACTTGCAGGTTTACTGCTTCAAAAACTACAAAGGTAATCACTAAAAAAAAATAAAAAATAAAAAAAATGCTTTCCCCCTGTTGACCTTCCCTGAAAATTGTGTTTTTCTGATAAAGCCACTTCTTCACTAACAAAATTTCAGATACCCAGCTCATTTCATGTGTGCACCATAAAGGAACACAATATAACTTCAAATTACTCCTGCTATGGTTTCCAGCTGGTAGTTAAACTGACAGCCAATGCCTTCCCCCAGGAGTAAGCAGAAGAGGCCAACCTTGCAGACAAAGCTAATGAGAAATAAAAAGACTTCTTGAGACTATGATACCCAAAAGCTTAGAGAGTAACTGGAAGGAACATTTAGCAGGGAAAAAGCGAGGGGAAGAGGAGAATGCAGAGCTAAGAGAACCATTGACTCCTCTTATTATCACTGTGTTATGTAGAAAAAGCTACAAATGAGGTTGAAAGGGTCACAAGCCAGAAGCTGTGCATTCGTCCCATTGCTGCCACAGAGCTTATGCAAGTGTGATCCACACAGTTCTCTCCGAGTACTCATGGAGAGCTCACTTTCTCTCCTTATTACACTGCATTACAGGGAGCTACACTACATTTGACATTTTCCTATGAGTACTTCTTCCACATAAACTGCATTAAAGCTATTACATAGACTGTACGATAATGAGCAGACTGAAGTCCATGAAAAAAAGTCTCTGTTACACCGTGGGCCTTAATGCAGAAAGATATTAAGAACTTAATTTCTATAGGAAACAGTGATACCCTGAAATCGAAGGCTAAAGCACTAAACTGTGACTCAGAAGACACGAATTTAATTTCTGGATCTTCCACTTAGGTAATCTTGCAGGAATTATTTCACACAAGGATATTACAGCCTCATAGGGCTGTTGGGGAGATAAGTGTGTGTGTGAGGTCTCAGCTAGCAGGATGGCCAAAGCAGTATGAGCACACACACAGATATTTATGTCTGCTCTGTCTTTATTGCACATTAGATCTAAATTAAATCTGTGCTGCCTGCTGCAGCCCAGCACTCCCTACTCCCTGGCTCAGTGTCCAAGTATCCATGCTGGTGTTGGCTGCCTAGGCTGCAGGTACCCACACTTCTCAGAGTTGCCCAAGCCCAGGCTGCCTTGTGCACCCCATCTGTCTGTGCCCAAGATGGCACCTGGGCCCCTGGGGACAGGACCTCAGTGTCAGTCTGCATGTCTGACATCAGCCACATGCTCCCAGCAGGACAGAGAGGCAGCTGAGGAAAGGACACAGCCAAGGGATGCTCTTGGCCTGTATCAGGAACAGCGTGGCCAGCAGGTCCAAGGAAGTGATTCTGCCCCTGTACTCAGCCCTGGTGAGGCCACACCTCGAGTCCTGTGTCCAGTTCTGGGCCCCTCAGTTCAGGAAGGAGATTGAGGTGCTGGAGGAGGTCCAGACAAGAACAAGGAGGCTGTGAAGGGATTCAGCACAAGTCCTGTGAGGAAGGGCTGAGGGAGCTGGGGGTGTTCAGTCTGGAGAAGAGGAGACTCAGGGGAGACCTCATCACTCTCTACAACTCCCTGAAAGGAGGCTGGAGCCAGGGGGGGGTTGGTCTCTTTTCCCAGGCAACTCTCAGCAAGACAAGAGGGCACGGTCTCAAGTTGTGCCGGGGGAGGTTTAGGTTGGACATTAAAAAGAATTTCTTTACAGAGAGGGTGATCAGACACTGGAATGGGCTGCCCAGAGAAGTAGTGGATTCTCCGTCCCTGGAGGTTTTTAAAAAGAGACTGGATGTGGCACTCAGTGCCATGGGCTGGGAACTGCACCAGTAGTGGATCAAGGGTTGGACTTGATGATCTCTGAGGTCCCTTCCAACCCAGCCAATTCCATGATTCTATGATTCTAGCAAGCTGCTTTTCAGCTGGATGGTCCCCAGCACATACTGGTGCCTGGGGTTGCTTCTCACCAGATGCAGGACTTGAACTTAATGAAGTTCTACTCCTTGAACTTAATGAAGTTCCCATGGGCCCATTTCTCCAGCTCGCTGAGGTCCTCCTGGATGGCAGCATGACCTGGTGTCACCCACTCCTCCCAGTGTGGTATAATCTGGAAACTTGCCACTCTTCCTTCATTTTCTACATCACTAATGAACAGGTTAAACAGGACTGGGCTGAGTAGTGACATCCAGGGTTACACTGCTAATTAGTGGCCTCCAATTGGAATTTGTGCCACTGGTCACCACCCTTTGCACCTGGCTGTCCAGCCAGTTTTCACTCCACCTCACTGCCTGTAAATAAAAGTCATACCTGGATAGTAGGATACTGCTCTTATATACACGTGAGACTCACCTTCTACATGTTTGACATCAGTATTACATAAAGAAGTTGTCACAGTTTAACACTGGCCCGGCGATTAAACCGGATAACAGACGCTCTCTATTAATGTCTCTCTCCTCCTTGATAAAGAAAGGAGAGAGAATAAGGGAGAGAGACTTATGGGTTGGAAACTAAACTACACAACTTTAATGGAACAGTAATTATAAATAGGAAAAAATTACTAAATATAAACAAATATACAGGAAAATGGAAACCACATTCCTCCCTCCTTTCCCCCAATAACTCTCACGTCACCACCGAGGCTGCAGAGCAGCTCTGGGAAAGTCCAGGCTGGACTCCTGGAGTCGGCAGCAGTCGGGAGCTGGAGGCAGGAACACACAGATATGGGCTGGCACAGATCAGGAACACAGGCAGAGGAATGGACGGGATCCTTCCAGGATGCCGGGTGAAGGAAGGGAAGCAGGAAATCAGGAAATCTGGAAATCTGGCTTGGCCCTTGTGATGCCTCAAATTTATACTGAGTGTGACGTATATGGGATGGAATACTCTGTTTGGTCAATTCTGGCATCTATCTTGTCTGTTCCTCCCCAAAGGAGGGCTCAGGTGGGACCTCTTTATTCCTTCTGGACAGTAAAATGTTTTCCTCAGAGCTGAGCAGTGGCCTTGGCTCTGCACACCAGTCTCTAGCAGTAACTATAAACATCAAGTGTTATCAATCCTAGAAGCACACACTGTCTGAGAAACTTGCTGTTAATTTCAGCAAGTGCAACTACTTATAAGAGACTGAGCTGAAAGTAAAAGTACAAGACAGAAAATCACCTTTATCCTGGCCCAAACCAGGACAGAAGTTGAGGATATTTATATATAAACTGAAGCATTTGCTTTTGAAGAATAATGATTAAAAAGGGACATCTGCAGCTCTAATAAAAAAGTTAGTTTCCTATATAAAAGTCTTTGAAAGGTCCAACATAATAAATTATTTGCTTACAGAATTAAAAGGATATAAATTTGTTTTAATGGAATCTATAAGATATGAAAGCAAGGGCCTTCTCTCCTAAAGATATTTTTAGAAAGATGATCTTTAGTCTCAGCCAAATCATACAAAGGTTTTGCAAGTGCTAACACAAAATATCAAATCTGGGACAATTAGTCCCAGGGAGATACACATGCCTCAGAGTTCCAGAGCATTTTGATAAGGAAAACAAATTCCTTTCCAGAGATAAATCTTACCTGTAAGACTGGAACCTGTAAGCTTTGAAATCCAAACCTAAAAAAAAATTATTTCCTTTTAAGAGCTTTGTCCTTGAGTGTGCAGCAAGCAATGGAAATGAAAATGAATAAGACACAAATCAAAGTGAACAGAAATAAAAACAATTGTCTTTCTGAACCACAGAAGCTGGAAGGCAAGGAGTGTCATACCAGGGAGTGTCAGCAATTCATGTGAGACTGGATAGACAAGGAAGGCTGCTACAAAAAGCTTCAATATCTGGAGTTAAATTGATCAAAATGGCTCCTGCATGAGAGGTTAGGATACGCAGTAGCTACTTTGCATGCCATTTTCCTTTAAAAACAGGTATAATTTCCATAGGAAAATTAAGCAGCAGCTAACACTGCTAATACAAATCTCCAATTCACTGTGGTTACTCATGCAAGAAATCAGCGCATGATGGCACAACCTAAAAGTTTTACTGTTAATGGAAAAATGTAGTTTAGTAAAAGAAATATTTTCTAATGCTGTAAAAAAGAAGGAAGCGGGTTTAAATAATTCATAAGGATTTTTCTACCTCCTTAGATTTTTCTTCTTTGACAGGAAATTTCACCACATGAATTCTGGACTTTGAACCCCATGTTTTCTAGCTTGTGTTATACAACAGCATCATATGACTGATCATCTCTCAGTAGATAGCCCCCATTTTGCTTGGCATTGTGCACACAAATGAACAAAATGACATTACCTCCCCATATCGAAGACAACAGAGAGATGGTAACAAATGGGTAGAACACAGGAAAGAGGGAGACAACATTTGTCAGTATGACAGGAAGTAGTCTCAGCAAACTGTCAGGATAACTGTTGTCAAAACTCCACAGGCATCACAGTAAAGAATATCAAGGAGCCATAAGACTGAGAGAGTTTCTCTGAGATGGTAATGCAGAACTCTTTCTAAATGTAAGGAACAAGAGGAAAAACAAAAAACAAACAAAAAACCCCCCAAAAAAAAAAAAAACCAACAACAACAAAAAACACCAAAACCCAACAAAAAACAACACAACAAAAACCCCCAAAACGACACCAAAATGTTTAACAATAAACCACACTACTTCTTTTCCTTTGCTTATGCACATCACAGTCCTGAGAGTCTGCTCTTCCCATAAGCAGCTCTACACAAACATTTGGGAGTGAAATAGAAAACTGGAAGATGTGCCTAAAATGGACAAAACCAGAGTGGAGCCCAGATAAATCTGACCACCACCACAAACAAAACACATGGTTCTTCACACTATTACCACATTCTCTCTGCCTCACCACCACAGTATAGAAATAGAAAACTGGAAGAGAGAGACAATGGAGATCAGTATTATCTCATTTTACAGCAAAATTAAGTTCCTTGTGTGCACCTGTGTGTGAATGTATTCATATGTATAAGAGAAAAGTAATAGAGGGGAAGCAGTACAGGGCTTTGCAACAATTTCTGTGCAGTTTTACCTCTGTAGCTTTACCCAAGACACCACAGACTCTAACTTTAATTGCAATCTGTGAATAAGCCCCATAAAACCATCGGCACAGTTTTATGCTGCAAGTTAATTGGCCTGGTTCCCAAGGAGATAAGTTTTTAAAAACCTTCAGTGGAGTCCACTGATAAAAACTGGGGGAAACTGGTATAACCAGATAAAATGATGAGTTAGTCCCTATAGGAAAGTTATCTTTTACTGAGCCCATCAGGAAAGCCTATATAATCACTAAACATTTTGTATTTGATATTTTGCAAAAGAAAAAGATAGAGAATTGCAAATTCTTTGCCTCAGCACAGTAAAAATATTATGCTTGTGATAATAATAAAAAAGCACAGATAAAGAATTGGAAACATCAAGGTACACGTAAACATGAAAAATGCACAATACATATTCTATTTAAGGTACATCTACTAAGTAAAACATCAATTTAAAATATGAGGCCATCGACTTTACAAATTCTGCCCACAGTCAAATGTGGCTTTTGCAGCAATTACTTTGCATGATAAATATCAAATAATATTTGAATGGAGAACTGTAACCTCTGTGTATGAGACGTGGGAGGGAAGGAAGAGGACAAGAAGGTGACATCTTAGAAAATTAACAACAAAGGGTCAAGGTGTCATTCTGCTCAAGTGAAGGGGGACTAAAAAAAGGTCATAATTAAATTGCAGCTAGTCAGTATCTTCACAACTCTAATTTCCTGCTCTGAGATTTAAAGGAAATTGTTCTATTTTCTACCTATAAAATACATTAAATTACACATGCTAAACATAATATTGTACTAACCTAAAACTCTCATGACATTGCTGCTAATTTTTCAGGTGCATCTTAGATAAGGTGCATCTCCAAAATAATACATGGTATTTCCCTATTTTCCAACACTGTACTGGCCATTAAAAATCCACTGAATAATGTTTGTGTAGGCATCTTTCTTTCACCAAGTGAGGACAATATAACCATGACAGAAGCCACATTGCACACTGTGACTGCAGAAGGACCTCCATGAAAGGCCACACAAATCCCCTGGAGTTACTTGAAAGATGCAGACAGCAAGTGAGGAGAAAGTGAACAGTAAGTGACTAAGATTGGGAAGACTGTTTAGGCATTATAGATCTTAGTGATTTTTGCAGGCAAAGTAAGAATTTGTTCTCATCTACCAGATAGTGATTTCCAGCTTCTATCTGTAAAATCAAATAGACAACAATAATTAATATAAATACAATTCTGTGAAAGTTCCGAATTTCTTTAGATGGGCTATTTCCATTTAATTCCATAGAGAGACAACTTAATCCAAGTCATTCTTCTCTGAAGAATCTCGATTTATGCATTTAATAACCTCTTGCACTTAAAAGGAAAGTCAGATTCAGGGCTGAATAGCTGCCGTGTCAAACTAAAAATTACAACCCAAGCTCTGTGTGCATTAGCTGTGTGCCTTGAGATTGGATTCTATAGCATTTAATAAGGTATCAGATCCATTTGAAGCTCTTCCCAAAACGCCAAGAAAATTAAAAAAGGGGTGAGAAGTTGCAAATACTTTTCCACCTACAGCCAGCAGAGTACCAAGAGTGAACCTTTCTCCAGCACAGATTTCTGTTTTCTTGAACCACACAGGAACCTCAGTACTTCTGCAAACGAGGCTACAACATAATCTTTAGCAGGACCAAGAAAAGAAAAAGACAGTTTTTCTTTTCAATCACTTAAGAAGACTGATTCTAAGTAATGGTATTCAGATAGGAAAATTCTTTGTTACTTGAAATGCCTATAAATTTGTAATGTTTTTTTTTCAGACATGGTTAAACATGTAGAAACTACAATCCACCATGTATGCAAAGAGATTTTAAAAGAAATTAAAAGTTCAATTACATTGTTTGCATTTTTTTCAAGAATGCTTTAACATTCTTCATTTGTTCTTTATATGTTTTTGTATTTTTGAATTTTTAAAATAAGCATTTCAGTTAATGTTAGAGTATTATCCCAGACTCTCAACTTTCTTTCAAGCATTATCTTTACATCATATTGCCAGTATATGGAAATAAATACACATCTTCTACTGCTTGGGGTTTTTTTCTGTATAGTTGCTGGTTTTCTTCAATTCAGTTGCTGTTTTTCTTCAAATCAGTTGCTGTTTCTCCAAATAAGTTCTTAAGTGTTTCAAATAAGTTTACAGACATCAATTTATTTTTAGGTTCCAGTAAATTGCTTCCTCAAATGATATTGTATCCTTAAGGTGTGATATCCAATTATTAACTGTAGAAAATTTGCCAGCATTTAAGGTTCTCTCTTCCAACAATAACTAGAAACACCAGATAAAAAGAAGGTAGAGAAATGCTTTCAGTAAGATAAAAGATGTATGTCAAAAAAGGTAAGAAAAACAAGAAATAGTTTTACATGAACTTCCATGATATTTATGTCATTAGTCAACTATAAAATTGCAAGAAAATTTAGGCAGATTTATCCTTTATTGACCAGCCCATGTGCTTTTACTCTTCAGTTACATATTATATATTTTAACACTTCAAAAATAGTTTGCAACAACACTGAAAAGTAATTTGCAACTCAAACCTGGTTTCTTACTACAGGTAAAGGCAAACTTACCAAGGCGAAGAGTAACATGAAGGTTACAACTTGACACTTAACCCTCTATAGCCTGTCTCTACCTTCTTTTGGAGAGAATCAGCCTCTTTCAAGGCTTCTGAGGGAGCAGCTTGAAGAGCTGCCATTTTTCCCCTAAGGGCAAGGACCTCCTCCTGTGCAGCCAATACTGCAGCACCCAGTACAGCACAGATCACTGCTTTACCTTTGCCAATTTTTAGTTTTGCCTGTGATTGTAACAACATTACCCATTCTACCAACGCAGAGGGGTCTGACCAATTTTCTTGGGCCCATCGTTCTCCCTGAGGTGATGGTTTTGACTTAAACTTTTCCAAGAACTCCTCTAATGAAGGGAAGCAATCCTTCTATACAAGGAACACATGCAAGTGTCTGACAGGACAGTTTTCACCCCCGGCACAGACTTCTAACACACACGTCCTGGCACCCTGGCACAGAGGGATCTGTTGCCACCATTCTGGTAATCTGGTGACCCCGGCACAGTTGATGGAAACAGTTGTCTATGACTACCTACACCCAGACAGATTCAGGACAACTTCGCCCCCATACACACACGAACCAAGGAAAAAGACCCACAGTGTCTTTATCCCTGACACCAGAACATGAACTCAAGGCTGGTGAACGGCTTGTGGAAGGTCATGGAGAACCCCCTTGCTTTCAAGACCAAAAGAAAGAATTGTTACTACTGAACTGGATGATAGAGCCAAACTGACAGAATTAAATGCATGAATTTTTAGTCTTGGACACAGTGATTCTGTGACCTATATAGCAGTAAAATCAGAAGCAGATCATAGTTTCATGTTCACACCTGTACAGTCCATTTGGTCCATGATGCACAGTTGACACGTCCCCAAGAAAGAGGATTATGTGTGCACCATCTCATAGTACTAGGTCAAGAATACCTGTGAGTCTGTGCTGGCTTTACTCCAGTGGTTTGCTCCAGTGGTATTCTTAGAAAAGCTGAAAAAACTCTCATGAGTTCCAAGAGTGAATTACATTTGCTTAGTACAATGTGGTAGAAAGCACCAGCTTAGGTGGTAGTAGCAATGGTCTAATTTGACCTGAGACTTCAGAAGCTGAGAAAAAGGACAATAAAGCATCCAGGTCTAGCAAGCATCAAAAAGAAACTGAACCACAACACAGGGCTGAATTATAGAGAAAGAATCATCAGTAGTTGCAGGAAGCCTCAGGGAAAAGAATGGGTAAGATAAATGACATACTACTGACAAAATACTATACTAGAACTGGGAATGAAGGTTTATATCAGTCTCCCTCTGTGAGATTATCAGCATTGGCTATTTTCCATAGCCTTTTTTTTTTTCCCCACCAACTATTATTAACAAAGAAGGTGAGCTCCATGGCTTGCATTGAGGCAGATCAAAAGATCTTTCTTGCAAGTATAATGCTGATGAAAAAAACCCAAACATATCTGTATATAGTTAATCTTGAAGCCTCATTTTCAGCGTAGTCTAAGATCAGTCAGCAGCCAAGATTTATTACTAACTCTAATTAACCAAGCTAAATGGCTTAATTAAAAATAGAGTGTCATTAAGAATGTAAGGAGAATAACTGCACACAATATATTTTAGGACTATACAAATAATTACAACATCACTTAGAAAGACTATGCAGTTTTCTGAAGACTTAGCTGATCATTGCCATTTGCAACGTTTTCAGGACATCCTGCAGAGAAGCTTTAAAGGAAAGACTGAAATTGTGGTATTCTCTAAAATGCCCAACCACGAAGACTAAGAATGGAATAAAATTAATGCATTTTAATCTGAATATCAACACACAGAGCACGGATACCCAGTAACTTCTTTTAAAAGTTGTTCTCACTTAACTTGATGCTAGCCATTCTGTTAATTTATGGGTAGTTTTATGTAGTTCTGTGTAACAATTTATGTAGTCATGAGTGTACAGAAAAATTCAGAATTAGACTGCTGAAATAATATTTTGTCTCCCATTTCAGAAGCTCTCTACCATTCATCTTCTATAAGGATGCTATTATTCCAAGTCAAATTTTAAAACATGAGGATAATGAAGCTAGTGACATCATGGTCAATGCAGGAGCATCTATTACAGACCCAAGACCTAAAAGATTTTTTTTGGTGGCCTATGGCTTCAATTGCCTGCAGAGCTTAACAAAATCACTCCAAAATGTAGCTTTTAAATTCTAGTGGGTATTTTCACTTGATTATTAAAAAAAATTAGACTGGATCTGATGGCAGCCATAAGTGTTCTCTGCTAAGTTTTGCTCCATCTAAACAATATTTGTTTCCTCTTTGAGGCCAAAAAGCTACCTACCTATTATTTGCAAAAAAATCTTCTCTTCATTTGTTCTACAGTCACAAGGAGACTTCCTCTTACAACCCGAGCTGTTATTTTATGTTTTGATTGTAGGAATAAACAGCCAGTACTCATAGACCTCACACGAATTTACAAAAATAAATGGTGGCTTTATGATTTATGTAAATTACAAAGATTTATTTCAGGGAAAGGAGACAATAACACCACCTTCAAAGGAAGAAACCAGTTTTAAGAGGAGAGATTTTACCTAGTCGCTCTGGGGAGAGACTTAGAAGGAAAAGGAAAAATAAGGAAAAGACAAGGAGGAAAAGACAAGGAGGAAAAACAAGAGAGCAATTAAGTTTTATTCACCATCCACTGTCCCTGGTGTCTGGCTCGGGGGTGGTGGCCTAGGACCCCCCCCCCTTCCCGCTTGGCTCCTGTTCTCTGCAGAACAAGTGGCAAGAGAGGAATGGGGGGGAGGAAGAGAGGAAAAACCAGTGTCTTCTCCTTTTCTCTTTGAGATTTTATACAGCAAAAAAAGGGTTCTGTCTTTTCTTAAATCACAGGCACGCAGTGGCAGAGATTTGCCATCCCGAGAGCTTCTTTTTAAATTATTGGAATCCTTTAGACCTTGTTACCTTGCTAAATTTATTATCTTTTTCTTGACAGCATACCAGGAGACCTTCTGATTAGCATTCTTATCTTTAGGCGCCTGCCAGGCATGATACAAAACAGAAGCTAGTGAAAAGTCTGCTAATTAAGAATAGGTTTGATATATTTTTAAAAGGCTAGGAAAAAATGTTAATTCCAGACAGTTTCATATTTTCAAAGAGTTTACATCACTTCCCGATGCTGCGTCCTTGGAAAAGATAATAATCCAAATCCATCTACACCCCAAGTGTTAAAAGAATCCATTACCAATTGCTGTGAACTACCTAGAGAGCTCTGCAGAAAGCAGGATTGCACAAACTCATAAAAACATCCCCTGCCTTAAGACCTCACAGGTTATTATAGAAAAACAAACCAGAAAAGAAGAGGAATAGCTCCGGGGTTTGGTATTTGTTGGGGTTTTTTTTGTTTTAAGTTAAGAGCATGAATCCTATGAGGATTTTGTGATTTACCCCCAATCAAGATGAAATCTCTAGGAGAGCCTGTAAACCAAACTTGTATCTTAAGATGTCCTGATGGAAACTGTTCTGCAATCAAGACAGTTTACCCTTAAGGCTCTTAGATATCTTTCTTTTCTTTCCCATCCTGAATTTTTGCAGTGAGACTGACTTTTTGCTTTGGTTAGTGGGGCTCTTCAGAACAATTCTACTGCTTTTACTTTCCTTGAGGAAGATGCAAGCCACTCGTTTGTCAAAACATAAAGAAGGCAATGAATAGATAAGTGGAACAGATCTGAATTATCCCACAGCTGACAAAAATGTAGCATAGTTTAAAACAAAACAGAAAACATCCAAATCAGTTTATTACAGAGCTTAGGCTTGTCTGTCTCTTTATTACAAGTATTTCTGTTTCTCCTTACTCAGATGCTAAAAATAGAAGTAGAAAAGAAGTAGCTTCACTATGCAGTTGCAAGAACAAACCTTACTTTATTTTTTTTAAAAAAAATGCAAGCTTTGCTTCAGTTAAGATCACTGGACATTAATTTGGTGTTCAGAATTCCTCCAGTGAGGGAGATGCCACCTTTTGGGGGGAGGGAGGAGCTTGAAATATTTACAACTCTCATTATCAGTAGTTCCAACTTGAAAAATTATCAAGGTCATTCTAAGCCTGCAGCCAAGACATGCACAAGGGGCACAACCATAGTCACACAGGCTGGTGTATTCCTATATTCAATTTAAGGAAAAAAAAAAAAGGATTATTTTGTTCAGACAGGTCCAAGGTCATGAATGTGAAATTCTCCTTAGGGAACAGCTGATGCCTAGGTCCAAGGTTCAGCAACATAGTATCCTAACTAGTATCACTAAATACTTTCAAGAAAATACTCTGTCCACAATTCCCACCTAAAATCAGGGATTGTCTCGGTTTTTCTGTAGTTTGAAAAGTACAGCACTAACAGCTACACTTAAATACCACTGAATCATATTTTTATGCAAAGTCAGTGACTAGGTAGGAAGGAAATTCTAATAATGAATCATAGAATCATAGAATCCTTGGGGTTGGAAGGGACCTCGAAAGATCATC